>NC_142204.1:17033226-17634059 GCF_049639895.1 Pseudopodoces humilis
TTGAATATTTTGATTTCCTAGGGGCAAACTGCTACTTTCACTCTACCCTAAAAGTAATAAGTATTAGGTGAATGAAGGGCATGGTTTCCTCAAGGGATTTTAATACCTCTGCATCCAGACAGTGCTGTGGCAACTGCAGGTATATGACTTGTCTGACCTGCTGTGCCCTGAGAACTCTCTGACTTTCTCACTGCAGTCTCTTTGCAGACATTGCACTGCAGCTTCAGAAAAGCATCTTTCTCTAGGAGGCAATATACATTTTGGTTCGTTCTCCTGTCACAGTCGGTTCACAGAAGCACCTCTGTTCTCAGCTGTTCTGAGGCAGGAAAGGGCTTCCTTGCTGCCTGGCAAGATGTAACAACCCCCCTGTGCACAAGACAGGTGGTTCTGTATGGAGGGAGCAGCACAAGGAGCACCCAGGAGCATTCCAGGGCGCAACTGAGGGCATTCTGCAGTCTCAAGGAGCCCTCCCTCTGCCACCAGGGCTGCAATCTGCAGCAGAGCTAACCCAGGCTCAGACAGGCATTAGCCTTCTGCAAGCAGAAGTCAAAGTCATTATAGAGCACCAGGCCCCACTGCTTCCATACTGTCTTCCACAGAGGCAAGAACAAACACAAACTTAATTGATTCATTTCCCAGGGCAACAGCTCAATCAGGAACGGGTGCTGAGAGGAAGGAAAGAGCTGGGTTTGATATGCAAAGAATAACAGAAGACAAAAATAAATATTAGCGGTGGGGACAAGGTTTCCAAAGGAAAATCCCCTCGAGAGGTGGTAGAATTAGCTCTCCAGTTTGAGCCTCACAGAACTTTTAATAATTTCTGTGATAGCAAGGGTACCATTGGATTCTAAATGCATAAATGAGAAAACAGACTGGTAGATTTCTGTCCTGTTCTTTACTATCACTCTTTTAAGTCTTGAGATGTGCCTCAAAACCAGAAATACCTTAATACATTCTTAACTAATTTTCTCAGGGGATAGATTTTCTTTCTCTCTCCATCCAATTCCCAACACTCATTGTTATATTTTATCCCTGATTCTTGAAGCTTAATGTCAGTAGTTTTTATTGGAAAGGAGAAATATATATAATATGTTTCTAAACAGAGAAAATCTGTGCTGTGGGGGAATTATCTTCCTGAAATATTCAAGTAATCCAAAGGTCTAGCTCTGCCAACGCATTTTTCTTTAAATTTGCATACTATATAGAAAAACAGTTTTCAGTGTTACTAAAGGAAACAGCTAAAAGTCTAAAAAGGCAAATGACTGAATATCTCCTTAGGTAGCTAGAAAACTATTATTATTATTTATTACAGCCACTTGCTAAAAATATATCAGGAAAAGTGATATATATATATCAAATATGCAAATATGAATTTGCATACTATTGCAAATAATTTGTTTAGAAATCAAGTACAAATGGAATTCATGCTGCTGTTAGTATTTTTGTTATGCTACTCTTACATGCAGTCCTTAGAACGTCATTCCAATTACAATTAATAGGAAAGTAGTTCCAGATATTAAAATTGATATTAAGAACTGAAATTGTTACTGTGGATTATGATAATCTGAATGATAAATAAACTAGAAATAAGTAACTTTTGAGGGAATCTAATTTCTGCTGGACTATTCATTATGCAGATACTTATTATTTTAACCATGGAAATGAATGAAGGCTAGTAACAATAAAAGCATGTACATTTTCCTGTTCCAGTAACATTTACATAGATCATTGTAAGAATACATAGCAAGTTGCTGTTTAAAGATTTTGCTTTAATTTCAAAACTTGGAAAAGCAGTGGAAAAGAAAATGAAACAAACATCAGTGAAAAAATGGTCTAAAGTTCACTTGTGACTCATAAAGAACGTTTTTTTCACATATCAGGTTCCAATAAGCTCTTTACTCCTGCTGTCATAGGAAGTCAGTTAAGATGTTGGCATAGAGGAGGGAGACTTTGAAGTTATTAGACTATCAGTATAGGCAATAAACAGTTTTCCTGTTCAGTTTCAGAGTTATGGGGGTTGATATGTGAGTAGAAACCACCTTGAATCTAGAAGGATCTTCCCCACTGCACTTGTGAAGGTTCCTAGTTAAAAGTTATCTCTTGAGTTTGGTGGAAACAACTGAGAAAATTAGTTGGAGTAAGTATCAGAAAAGCTTTTTCTAGCAATAGCAGTTCAAAAACCTCAATCAGTTTTATTGATGCTCCCCTACAAGTTCTCCAAACTTCTCCTTGTGTCCCGTCCCTTTTTTTCCACAGCCTCTGTAGAAATGATGCAATTTTTACAGGCATATGTGTGAAAATGAGAGCACTGGTGTCCATTGGGTATGGAAACAAATAGAACAGCACAAGGAACTTTTTATTTCTGACTGTGCCAACTCCTGGAGTAATTTCCCAAGAGCCACAAAGCAGAGAATGTGAACAGATCCTAATGGATCCATCCTTAATGGAAGTAATGTAAAAATATTATTAGCACATTCATTCACGTGGTTACTAATGTGGGAAGAGAATTATGCTATTGTAAAAAAATCTGCATTCTGTAGCTCAAAACCCACAGAGTTCATCAGAATAACTGATACGTGCCTGCGAGACCACTGTTTTCTTTGTTTTATTTTGTTCTAGACCCACCATTCCAGAAAATGGATGGGATAGAGGTAAAATGGTAGCTATTAAAATAGCTGAAGCTGGTAAAGTGCTGGCCACTGTTTCAGGTCCTTAGCACTGTGTGATGGCTGGTGGATACAGAAGGCAAATAAGTGAAGGAGAGATATGAGGTGTCAACAAATGCTTCCATTTGCATAAGTGCAGCTGTGCTTGATACTGGTTTTTCTTCATCTGTTATTGGAAGCCAGTGGGAGGCAATCATTACAAGCATCCATAAAGCTAGCTGTTAATTGAAATCCAAATTTAGTTCAAGAAGAAAAAGAAAATCTCAAAATAGGTCTATGAAAGAGATGAAGTGTCATGGGAGTTATCTAAGTCATGCGCAGTTTTTGGAAAATATGTGATTCATGTAAGGCAATCTGAGGATTGTTTAAAAATATGCACAAATGACAACCACTGTTGTGACAACCACAAGATTGTGTCTTGTGAGCTGTGTTTTGTTTGAGGTGCATTGTAATGCAGATGTGATTGCTGGGGGCAGTTTCTGCCTTGGTTTCTTCAGGTTTGCTTCTACTGAAGGGTTCCTGTCAGATTACTTGTGTCAACTTGATTAGCTAGTGTATTATAAATGAGAAAAAATAAATGAGAAAAACATGAATTTTCCATAGCACTGAGATTCTAAATTAAATTGAATCCTATATTTAAGTCTCAACTAAAATTGATAATGTTTAAGGATCCAGGGAATTAAAAAATGTTACTCATCTTATTCAATGTGATTAACAAAGACTGTCATGATGAGTTTAAAAAAACCCAACCAAACAAAGTGTTACTATATTTATAATCTAGGTCTGAATCTGTGTTTTCAGCCCCAAATTTATGAATATCTAGTGCTCAAATTAACAATAAAATATGTGTCTGAAAATGGAGATATCTCAGACATTTTATGCAGTACGTAGTTTCTTACACTATAATATATAGGTATAATTTTAATCTTAATTCTTCAAAAGAATATTCGGAACTTCACACATTCACACTCACGTGTGAAGGAAGATCACCAGTCTTGGCAGATATTCAGAGAAGAAACTGCTTTTCTCTGCCCCTCAAAAATGTGCTGAAGAGTAACAACAGAGTGAGATTGGCAAGCATTTTGAGCAATGCTACTTTTAAACTGTTTAAGTCATAGTACATAGTCCTGTCTGTATTCTGCTTTATCAGCTGAGCTCACACAAACCTTTGTGTGTATACCCAATTTTTCTTCAAAGAGAAATAATAGAACACACAAGTTCATACTCCCATGTTCAAAAATTATTTTTTCTCTATTCACCTACACAAGCCATCTCTCTGAAGAAGAAAAAATGAGATCATTTTATGAGCTACCCATGGTGTTTCATGATGGAACCCATCTTCATCGCCTTTCTCAACATAGGTACCTTAGGTAACTCTGAAGCACTGAAACTCAGAGAACTCTATTTTCTTCTCAAACAAAAGAGTGAGATCTGTTTGACTGAGATCTGTTTGATACATGGATATGAGAAACAACCATCAGACTCTTAACTCAGTGAGTAATGCCAGTAAGAGATGCTCTGCTTGAAACAGTGTTCAGATATGTCAGAACTGTAAAATATAAAACATCACTTACCGCTGTAACAAATTAGTGGAAAGAATTACCATTCATTTGTTCAAGTTTTATTTGTTTTCTGAAATAGAAAATTGAGTTTGGTAATTTGCTTTGTGGCACAAAATTCTGCACTCTTTGCAGCAAAGAAAGGGAGAGGTCAAATAGCTCTATATTGTCCTGTGTGAACTGAATGAGCTCAATCATTTTGAAATTCTGAGAAATCTGAAATTCTGACAAGCATGAAATTTGCCCACAGTGCACGTTCACATGCTTATCAAACTAGTAATTGTCAAAACAAAATCCCACCAAAATGACTGAACATGTGAATTGACTAACCTATACAAAAGTCAATATTTTATTACCACTGCAACAGAGACTTTAAAGCTAATACAAAACTGTATTCTTCAATCTAGTCTACAATGCAGGGAGAAAAAAAAAAACAATAACAAGACAAAATACAAAAAAATCCCACCCCCAAAGCATGTGATTAAGTCCATCTTTACTCAAGAAAGATGTGAAATACTTGTTTCAATTTAGACAGAGTATTAGCCTGAAGGAAGTCAATAAAACTGTTCACATAAGCAACTGAAGAATGTGAACAAGAAACACTTGTCTAACTGTAAACAATGTATTTGTCATCTACATGGCAATCATTATTTTAATATGTTTCATTTAAAAATATATTATGCTTGCCTTCTAATACTAGAACAGCTGTACCACAAATCCAGTGGCTCTCAAGTGAATTTTTACTCTCACCTTAACTGTAGGTTTGACAGATAGAATATTGAAGCTGAGATGTCAAAAATAAGTTTTTTAGTATTAGTAAAAAATAAAAAGTCCTTTCAGATCACATAAGTATGCTTGAGAGTGGCTGCTTTACAGAGTGTCTTCCTTACATGCCCCTTACAAACTCATATCTAAGTTCTTCAATTTTTGGGGAGGTGGGGAGGTAGCAAAGGTGTATTTAAAATTAAGAACAGGAACATTTTAGAACATAAAAAATATCTCAAAACCTAAACTTTTGCAATGTTGGGATCATTGTATAACTGAGAAAAGAAAAAAATAAGAACTGGTAGAAACTTTCTTAGGTTACATCTCTCAAGTATTGTAGCATCTAAACTGTATGTAAACGTCCTATTGGATGAGTACTTAGCACATGGTCTCGATATAGAACCTGTCTCTTTGTGAGGATTATTAACATTCATGTGGACCCTATCTATTATTTTGAGTATATTATCCTCCAAAATATTGTTGTTGAGCCAGGAAAGCTGTGGGTGCTACTCCTTTACTTTGCTTTCCTTCTGAAACATAGCAACCTCTCCAAGCACATTGCGAGCAGTAAAGAGAGCAACTTCCACAAGCATGTTCTTCTTTTTGAAGCACTTAGACAGGATTAACTTTTTATACACATACCTGTGAAGAAGTTATTCTCCTACATAAATTCCAGTGTCTAAAGATCATGTAAATGTGACTGATCTCATTATATTTCTTCAGATCAGAAGGAATCATCAGATCTTTTTCTATTGGGGCTGATGGAGCATGAGTGTTTTCAAGAGCAGAGCTTGACATTCTACTTTCAGCACCTTTTTGTTTGTGTGAATTCAACACAAAAAGACAAGGAATCCAGATAGCTTTGTCTCTGGTTTTGTTTTAATTTCTCGGTTTAGTTATTGAAGATCTTTTCCCTAAAATGTAGTTTTGTTGTTACTCCTCCTGTACTTTATGGAAATAATTTTTGAAAATTGCTTGTGACCTCTTCAGAAGCATCTGAGGCTGCAAAAGATGGAAAAAATATTACAGTTTTGCATGATCTGAACTGAATTTTGGTAGTATGATCGGGTTTCTAATAATTGCTTTTCTTTTTCAGGAAAGCATAGATTTGGGTGAGATCATGTTTTCCCTCTGTTATTTGCCTACTGCTGGGAGAATGACTTTGACAGTCATCAAATGTCGAAATCTCAAAGCAATGGATATAACTGGTGCATCAGGTGAATCTACTTTTTTTAAACAACAAGGCAGAGTCTGTTCAGGAAGGGGATGATTAACATCTTGGGATTTGTGTGTCTAGCATGGCTGTGGGATGGAAGGAGAATGGCTACAGACCCATTTAGAAGGACTGCCTATCTATGGTCTGGCAGCCAGGCTGTCTGGAGAACCCATACCTTTCCTTTGCATTTACAACATGATGAAAGCAGTGTTTACCAGGGTCACTCAAATCTTTGCAGCTTTTTACCTTAGCAATATAACATTCTTACCACAGTGTTTTTGTGCTGCACATTTGAATGGCTTTGGGTCCTAATGCATGAACTGAATATCTGTTACTCAGATCCGTATGTCAAAGTGTCGCTGATGTGCGAGGGACGGAGACTGAAAAAGCGGAAAACAACCACAAAGAAGAACACATTGAATCCCATTTATAATGAGGCCATCATCTTTGATATCCCTCCAGAGAACGTGGACCAGGTCAGCCTCTCCATTGCAGTGATGGATTATGACAGGTAAGCACAGTTCACTTGCTGACCACTGAGACAATTCCTGATCACTGCAAGACACTGCTTTTTGCCCCCTTGAGCTTACAAGCAGCTTCAGCATCACAAAAGATAAAGCCTTGGAGCCTTGTCCCGAAGAGGTTTGAAGCTTCCACACCTTTTAGAGCACATGGCATTTTATCTGTATCATAAATAACTGAGATGAGGAAGAAATATGGCTCAATTTTCTTTCAGGCCACTAGCCCTCATACACATTCCTGTCCATTTCTGCGGGCTGGACTATGTACAAACTTTATAAATCAGGTATGTCCTCTAGCTTAAAAAAGTCCCTCACACCTCTAATTTTTATTTAAATAGCAGGTATTTGAAACTAAAGAAAATTTCAATGACTAAAAATGAATTAAATGCTAATTACATCATTGAATTAAGTCATAATTAATGCTTGGGTTAATTCAGTAAAATAACCTTTCAATATGTAACCTTTGGGTTCAGCCCTCACTGATAACATGTCTAATGCTAATTATCTACAGCATCACTGAGAATTGACAGGAAGAGACTCCTGCTTAGAGTGGCTCAAGGACTGCAGGTTGATCAAGACAGTGACTGACAGAATCCTGCCTGAGCCAAGTCTGCTTCATTCAAGTGCTATTAGTAATGAGCTCTTGAGATTGCTGGACAAATAAACAGTGAAAGTCCAATTTAGTAACATCACCCTTCAGACTGTTTTCCCTTGCCATCAGATTTCTGGTTGTCCTCCAAGTTCTGCCAGGAAGACATTCTCGGTCAGACGTGAGAGTGGCAGCACGGTGCCATTAGCAGGGAAGGAGCACAGCAGCTTGCACACTTTCAGTCCCCCTCAGCTCCTCCTTTCCCAGCACTTGCTAAGGGGAAATTGGAAAGCATTATTCTAAGGTACACAGAGTCAAGGTACAGTGTTCCTCAACCAGTTTATGGCACTGTGAGGAGCACGAAACATTAAGGTATGGCCTATTACAGCTAAGACTCTTACCTTTCACATTTTTGACTGAACTTCCAAAGATCACAGCAGCTAGAGCTGAGAAATAGTTTATGAAATTATGTCTGAAGCACTTGCAGCAGGAAATGTATTCCCCACCATTTTCCTTCACCTTCCTCTCCCACAAAATTCAAGCATGTTTTCCTTCAGATAAATTTGTGTATTAAGATCCTTTTCTGTCCTTGTGGCTTTTGGGTTGTAACCTTTTAATGGCAAGGATTATGTTTTCATTGCTTTTTTTATAGCTGCTAGAAGCACTCTGGTAGTAGCTGGAGGTTTTTGATGTTACCATTACAGAGTTTAATATTACTACGCTACCATCAAAACTAATATCTGTAATAAATGATGTGAAAACTTGGGTCCTGTATTCTGTGCCACACTAAACCAGCAAACAGAATTGTATACCAGATATTATTAAAACAATTTTTTATTAAAAATCAATTTTCTCCCTTTCTACAATTCTCAGAGTAGGGCACAATGAGGTCATTGGAGTATGCCGGACAGGAATTGATGCCGAAGGCCTTGGAAGAGATCATTGGAATGAAATGTTGGCTTACCCACGTAAACCAATAACTCACTGGCACCCATTAGTAGAGGTAAAAAGTAGCAAAATTTTCTCTTTGATACTGAATGTTTTTGTCCCTCACATTTACGGACTTCTGAGAATCATGAAAATCGGTGCAGTACTTATAGATCAGGTAGAAGATCATTAGCACAGCCTAAATCTATTTGCATGGGTTTATCTAACACTTAAAAGAGCCTTTTCAAGAGTTTCCATGACACTCTGAAGGCATTGTAAGATTACATTTAGACATTTAAAATTTCCAGAGGTTATGATAAAGAGCTTACAGCTACTTAGAGGAGATCATTTGCAAAAATTTCAAAAGCAATCATTTCCTATTCAAAAATCTTTAGTACAAGCTGCTGTTGCTAAAACATTAATCTGGAACTGGCCTGCAAATTAGGCTAAATTGTGGCAACATACCAGCAGCTCCCTCCAGAGTTATTCAACAGATGCTTACTGGAAGCTTTTTCAAATGTAGGGGGTGATTATGTCTACAAGTCCCTGGGCTTGGACTCCCTCTGCGATCTGCTGTGGCCACACATTGCTGGTGTTCTGTACACAAAATCCTCACAGCTCTGGACACAGAAAGACACATATTGAAGCCTTAGGAAGCAGCAGGGGCACAGTTTAGCCCAACACAAAAGCAATCTCTGTAGAAAAATTAGTTTCTGCCTGAGGCCATTTGATTTCCCCACTCCGTATAGCACATCGCTGCACAACATGTCCTGTGACAGGTAGCAAAAGCATAATATCAAGGTTCCAGGAAAACACCAAGAAGAGTGTGGGAGAAAGAAAACTGAGTCAAGGCAGCAGAAAAGTGTCTTTTAGAGGTTCATGGCTCTGTCTGGTTCACGTAAGTTAGGAGACAGAGGCACCACCCCTGTTGGTGAAATAAACCCACTAAACGAGTCAGAGGCATTTTTAAAAAGTCATTTCAGAAATTTTCTTTCCATTATTAATTCTGCTGGTGAGTTTGACATCAGAGAACTTTGATCCAAAGATCATAAAGGGTCTAGATATGATCTGGATTCTTTTTTGAGAGAGTCTCTCATCCTCTGAAATGAGAATGATGCACAGCCACATACGAAGACATTTGTAAAAATAACACTTTTCTTGCAGCTACCTGGCCGAGCAACCAGTTTTGATAGCCAGGGATCCTGCTCCTCACCCAAACCACCGCTTACGCCCTAGGGAGTGAGAATGGATTCATCGTGGTCAGTACCCAAGGCTCCCTTGTAACTCACATCTACATGAACAGAAGGTTTGGCTTCCGCAGATGAACTGTATCCATAATTTTTTACCAAAATACATCTTTCCTATTCTAAGTCTTATATGGCAGTTTATAACAATTTGTTAATGTGTGAATGAAGTTGGCTCGAGTCAAATATAACCCTTCCTCATGCAAATTCATTCACCTGTTTTACCTCTGGCATGTGTCCAGTGTCATATTCAAGCAGTGTTTTGATGGGGCCTGTACATTTTCATAGGCAAAGAAATCTGAAAAAAAGATCCCTTAAGGAATTCAAAACTACTGCAGTTTTTAGCACATAATTCTCTTGAAGGAAAGCAAACAGTTAGGTACAGTTCATGTAGTAAATTCCTTCTAAATTGCACTAAATCCTCTATGACTTTGCAAGTTCACACTTCAAACTGAATGTTGCATTAAAAAACCCAACTGTTGTCATGTTTTGAGTATCTGGAAAATCAGTCCATTCCTTGGGCAGGAAGGAAGGGCTGATTTAAAGCCCACTGGAGCCAATGAGGAGGATCTACTGACTTCAGTGGGTTTTAGTCCAGCCCTTATGAAACAGGTATGAGAACTGGATCTATGCAGCTATAACCCCCCCAGCACTCACGATGACAGCTGCATCTCTACAAAGAGCCAAACTGCAGAGGACAGAATGCTCAGAAGTAAAGGAATTTATTTAATGTGATTTATCTCTTCACAAAATTGACCAGATATTTCAGTTACCCACAACGTTTTTGTGATTCTTGATTTAATGTGACAGACTTAGATTTCTTTGAAGTTATTTTGACTGAGTGCACAGCACACATGAAATTCAGTTTCTGGTTGCTGGCTGGATGCCTCTAGACATATATGCTAAATATGAATTTGAGATGTGTTTTCTGTCAGTCTATGGAGAAAGAAATTGAAATGTGTTTTACAAGCAAGTAACCTCATTTATTAGAATACAAAATGACAACAAATGCAAAAATCTATTGGCTGTAGTCAGATATTTTAAAAACCAGAAAAGAACTACATATTACTTTGTGGATTTATCTCTAAGCACTGCAGTTTACCTCAATCAGATAAATCAGATTGTTACTTTCTTTTTTCCTTTTTCCTTTCTTTTTGTGACGGCATGATTGGGTCTGAGGTTTTGAAAGCTGGACTGTTATTAGAAAGAAGTTGGGTGGTGGCACTTTTTGTATCTTTGCAATATATATAAAGAAAACTGAGGAGACAGTGTTTTCCAAAGCAGCATTTTTACAGAAGTATCATTCAGGAGAAAAGCACCAAAGGAAGATTGATTAATGATTAATGACAGAAATGTTGAGAATTAATCTGGATGTAAAGGGAAAAGGTCATTTTGGCAAACTTCTGAAGAACCACTTAGGAGTTGGTTTAGCCTGACTGACAGAGAATATGTTCCTGAGGATCCAGTCCCTCCATGCCACCGACTAATCTCTAAGACAGACAAAAATACCTTGAAGTGTCTTAACTACTCCAGAAAATCTAGCAGGACTGGTCTTAACATTACAGGCGTATCTAAGTCACAGAGGGAGGCAGCTTTTATACCTTGCCTCCTGTGCCTATGAACACAGCAAGCAAGGAAATAAATATAAAAAACAATCTCTCAGACAGTCTTAACAAATAAAGAAGGAAAAAAAAAAAAGAAAGAAAAAAGGGAAAAAAAAAATGGTTCCAGCCCAAGTGTTTGAATGCCTGTTTCAGGTTGTTATTCATGGCCTCAAGGCAGAAATGGTTTCTCTCAGAGAGGATTGGTAATACTGAACACTGATCCTCCCTGCTTAAGATTGTATTTTCATCACCACAAATACAGAGCAGCCTTGCAGAATTTCATTCCTCCATTTGCTCTGGATGAATAATTTTTTTAATAGGAGAACAAACTCTCCTCTGTGAGGCTTTTTTTCCCTCCCATCATTGTTATCCTAACAAGATTCTGTGGCCTAGATCATTTTCAACATTATTCTGCAAGGCGGATATAGAAACATACATATATATATATATATATATATATATATGGAGATTGAAAAAATATTTTATGTATGCATTTACTTAATATGAATTATATCAACAGTGGCCTTTGTGGCCTAGAAAATAATTTTTGTAATGTGGTACTGTAACAGTTAACTAAATATTCTTTGCACTTTTTTGCACCTAATATCCAAAAAGTGAACAAATTCATGATCAAATGTAGCATAAGTGTTCAGCAATGAGCAACGTATTTTAACCTATTTTACTGTTCTCTATGAGTATTCTGTATGTCTCATCATAGGTAGTAAGGTATTTCAAGACTCATTTTCTTAAATTTTAATTGTTGTCAAATACCAAAGGCTTGGTTTGTGCCCTCCTGTTGTGTTATTTTTGGTATTGTTAATAACAATAGTGAATGACTTCTGTGTCTAAACTTGACTGATAGGTGCTCTGCATCTAGGAGAAATCAGGCTGCAAAATCATCTGGACATCTAACTCTAAAAATCATGCCCTAAGAAATTATATTTACTCCCTTAGCAGTGATTAATAGAATTAGTGAAAAAGATTATTTTTTCCCCATTGTTTCCTTAACTATCTCAAAAGACAGGATATGTACTTAGTATAACCCACCCATTGACTTTAGAGCCTGGTTCACAAGTTGCTCTCAGTGGCATCACAGAAGCACCAAGGAAAAAGTTAGCACAGTTTAAGTCAAGGAATATGTTGCTCAATGTATATCTTTATTAAATTATTATTTTTAAATATTTTGGTTTGGAAATTTGGAGAAGTTGCAAGTTCCTTGCTCCCATCCTGATTTTTTTTTTCTGCTTATCCACATATCTCCCACATCTCACACATTACCCTAATTTGGGAAAAATCAAATATGGCAAAAGGCTGGTTTAAAATATACTGTAGTACTTATACAACAGTTAGAAAAGCCTCCTTTCCTAAAGGCCTGAGTTATTTTTGAATATTTTTATTGAAGCTGTTTGCTGGAAACAGTACCAGTACTTAATAAGAATTGTATTTGCACGGCCTGGCTTTTTTTGTACTTTCACACTGCGCAGGTGAGCACAAGCTCACTAAGATTTAAGTCATGTACTGCACTCCATGTCCCCAGCTTTGGATCACAGCATTTTACAGTCCTGCTGACATGGCCCTTCCCCTCGCCCTCCCAGCAAGAAACCTTTTCTTTCCTCACCACCTTTTGTCTGTGCTGGGCTTAGGAATATGAATGTTGGTAAGGGATATAGTGGCCAGCAACTTCCTCTGCAAAATTTCTTCTTCAATAAATGTAATTCTTTAGGCTTCTTATGTTTAAGTAACAAAATTATACATTTTTTCTTAAAGAATCACCACCACTTCCAATATTTTTTAAGAAATTATTGAGCCAACAATAAATGTTTTCATTGGGTTGGTTTTTTTCAAGGGAAAAAGCAATTACTTACCTAATTTCTTTCTGTGGATGCATTTTTGGAGCAATATTAAGAAAAAGTTTAGTTAAAAGACGCATTTGATCCATCCTTTTCTCCTCTTTCTCAGCTTTTTAATTGGATTCAATGCAATCCTTTTAAATTTTTTTTAACATGATGATGTACAACATACACATGATAGTATAGTTCCAAGATTATTTTGCTACTCTTTTTTATAAACTTTTATATGTACTAACTTTTTATTATACTCCATTAATTTAACAGGCTTTATACATCTAAAATCATTTGACTGCATTTTTTGAGTGAGCAAACACTTAAAAGAAGGGTATTTCAGAACTCAGTAATAGAGTTCTTCTGCTGAAAATGTAAAATTTTTCAGAAATCCATAAATGTGCCTGTCAAGTTTGAAAATCACCTTGTTCAAGCATGCAAAAACCTAGGTTTGTACATACAAGAACTTGCACTTGCTGGATGTACAATCACTATTATTTAGCACTTCTGTTGCAACAGAACACCCACACCTAATCAGAAATACGTTTGAGTTCATGATAAACACTTGACAAATCTGTACTGAGTGAAAGTTTCTTGACCTGAAAAGTTCACATGGTATTGTTTTTATGAATGAACATGCTTGAAAATTCGGTAGATGTTAAAATATGACATATATGCTAATCAGACAGTGAGGTGACTTCTGGAAAAAGCTCATGTAGTATGTGCCAGACCATCCAAAAATATGGATAAAATATACCATATATATCGGAAATATTAATGCATGTTTTGATGGGACATTTTCTCTCTCATTCACACCACACCAGAGACTCGGTTTAACTGGAGATTCATTTAGCTTCTGAGGCTTGCCAGCCTAAACTGAGCTCTCTGAAAACAGCTAAATTATGGCACAGAGCAGACCACAGAGCTAGGGAAGATGAAGGAAAATGTGGCAGTAGACACAAGGTTTCTCCTTGCAACTGCAAATGACGTGAAATGGAAACCTTCCTCCTGAAACTGATAATAATTCAAATAATTTTACCACTTGTCCTTTCTTTCTCTGCTGTAAAACAGGACAAAAGAAGCACGTTCCTGAAGAAGCATCAGCATTAAGCACAGGAGTTAATTGAGGTGCTGATTACAGCCATTTGCCTTTTCCAAGGCAAATAATACCTTAACTTCTAAAAGTGTCTTTCGTTTACTCATCCGGATGAATAAATATCTCCTGCACAATTTTGCTTTTCCTTAACCCTAGAAAATGGTAGTTTTTTAACAGCATGCATGAAACCAGGAGCTAGAAATCTAAGAGAAAGTGAAGCTGCAGGTGGGATTTGAATTTCACAAGGGAATCTGGTCAGGAAAATGGAACTAACACCTTCAGTCTTGTGCTGAGTGCTAAGTGACGCTTGATGATAGCAAGTGCTCAGGGCTGTGATTTTATGTTTTATCTGATAGCACCTCTACAATGTTGCTGTTGCTGGGAAACCTCTTTACAGGCTCAGAGAGAACCATGCCTCTGCTACTGCCATGTGAATTTTTTTCCACCCTAGTGTAGACTGCGATTCTTGTGTTACATGGGGCTCAGTCCCCTGGAAGGGCAGAAAGCACATTTAATTTGCAGAACAGGAAAAACTGATTTGGCACTCTGCCATCATGAGGACTATTCGCTTTGCTGGCACTAAGGACAAGTTTTGTGCCTTGCTGATCCAAGGGAGGACATTTCTTACAGCACTCTGTGGCTAAGCCTGTGTTGCTGAACCACATTGATGCTACTGAAGATCCTCAGTGCCAACATTGTCAAAATATATCTAACACATATAAATACAGGTCATATAGGTTGCCAGAACACCAAAGCTCCCTCCTGTGCAAAAGAAATTATGACTCCCTGAAAAATAAATCAAGGCAGTATGTTTGGGAGGTTGGATCTGCAGGAAGTCACAGAGCTGCTGTGATGAAAGTGGAGCTGCTCTGTAATAATTTATGAATACAACATGTTGAGTCGACTATTGGTCCAGAACTAGGTGAGTTCAATAAATCTACTTCAAGGAAAAATGGTCAGAAAATGTTTGACAGGGGAGTGTCTCTCAGGAGCAGGTGAGGTGTATAAAATGTTAATGTCCATCTTGGTGGCCTGGGAGAGTCTGCTGATGCTATAGCCAGTCTGAAAAATGCATCTCATTGAAAATGGCAAATCCCAAGCAGGCACAGGAAAAAGGGCTGAGGAAAGATCAAGAGATCTGATTCAGAGCAGACAAGATGTATGTCTGAGCAGGCTGGGGATTCAGGCTGGCACTGTAGTTTTCAGAGAAAATGGGTTTGGTTGCTCTCCCATGAATGGATGGGAAAGCTTGAGGCAGGACAAATATGCATGTAGAGTGTTATTTTAAATTCCATTTATTTGAAATATTTAAGTTTTCCTATTTATGATTAAATATTTAAATACCATTCTATTTTTAATGAAGTGGAGTATTCTCAGACTCCCTAAAAGAAAAGTTGCAAATCCATTCAGACTGCCTGTGTTGGCACAGTAACTACAGACACAGTGTCCCAAAGCCCAGCAAAAATTAAAGAATTGTGAAATCCTGCCTCTACCCTGGAGAGGTGGAGTCAGGAAGCCTGACACAAAAAAAGAACTGAAGACAGACCAAGGAAAGGATGAGGGCACAGCTATTTCATCATAACTTCAGGGTTCACAAAGTCATTGATTAGAAAAGAGCGCCAGAAACATGTTTCCATGGAAGCAACCTACCTTTATACAATTTTCCTCTCCTTCAAAATACAAGCATATAAGTGTTTTTGAGAGATTGCATTTAAACAGTGTGCAATATTTTCATACCTTAAAAACTCAAGACCCTGAAATAAAATAAATCTATCCATGCATCCATTCATGAGGAAAATAAAATAAAATTTAGACGAAAGCAGGAAGTAAAAACTTTCTGTACAATAAATAGAGCTCTAGAACTTGCTTAAAGTTGTTTTCCTGTGTAGAATAATGGCATAGATTTAAGACCTCATACCCTGAGACCTCTTAGTTTAAAAAGGAAAAACTGTGTTTCTGATTATGAAGCAATATTTTCCTGCAGCTATAGAATTCCTAGTTGCCTGCCCTGTGTGATTTCAAATATCAGAAATATTCCAAGGAATGTTTGTCAACATCACAGACAGGAATCTTAGGCACTTAAGGATAGCACTGACAAAAAGGAATCTGGTTTTTGGGGACACTTTCTAGGTTAATTTCTGGAGAAATTGTTGGAGGCTGTTGGATGTTTTTGTGAAGCAGATACATTTCCATAGAAGTAGTCTGCAAGAGGAGAGAGAAAAGAGTCGAGCTGCTTTTTTCGATATGCTATGAGTTGAGACTGATAGTAGGATCAGAAGTGGACTGAAAAAGAAGATATTTAAAATATCTCGTGACATCTGAGCCATAACAGGAGACAGGAAAGGAGGGGAAAGGCCTATAAAGTATAAAAAGAGCCCTCTAGAAAATAAAAATAATAAAATCTTAAAAATAAAATAAAATAAAATAAAATAAAATAAAATAAAATAAAATAAATCCCTGTTAAAAGTGGAAAATATAAAGAGGGGTTGAATAGTCTTTTCAATAGGAAAAAACATATGCGTAACAAATGCTTCCAAATAGAAAGGGATTCTTGTTATGATTCTTCTACTGCGTATCTTGTATGGCCATTGCAAGCTCACGAGAGCAGTGGAAGCCAGTTTCAGAACCTGTGTCTGGTCCTAAAACAAAAACAACCCTCTGACCCACAGATCTTGTTCTCAGAGGATTCACAGTGCAAAGAGCACCAGTAGTTGCTTATGTCACATCCTATCCCCCAGTCCTTTTCTTGCAGCACAACTGAGGCAAAAAAAGGACATTTCCCTCATGTACTCAGACACATTCCTCTCTAGATGCTGTGGTGGCCTCCTCTTTATTTGCACCTGACATAGCTTTGAAGATCTCCAATAGGTGCAAAAACATTTTTATATATTGTCACCTCTTCACATGATCAAAGCATCTGACAAAGAGTGCTTGAATTACCAATAGGAAACACCTCTGGAAATGCTGCTGTGGTACACAAGGGACTGTTTTTTTTCTCAAGTCAAGCCTCAACACCACAAAATGGTGGACTCGTCATTGGGCTGCTGCAGGTGCTAATTCTCTGATGACTCAAAAATCTGCAGTCATAATTATGGTGTATTTCTCCCTTAATATCCCCCAGGTCTTTGTGTATGAATAGGGTCCTGGAACAGGTTTCAGCCAAATCCCGTCTCCTTCTGTTCTTCCTATTCATAGAGGTTCAGCTGAATAATGAATTCTCCTTCCTTTGTCCCAGATTGTCACATAGTAGTGGGTGTACTGTGAATGTTTCACCCTGGTAGTGGCTGCCTCTTATTAAAAACCAGAGTGATCAATAGAGGACCGTTAATTCCCTCACCACGGTTTTCTGAAGCTTAATTGTGTAATAATAGTTATGAGGGAAATGACTGCATAGCTGAACAAGACAGAGAATTGCCAGCTGTAATTATTTTTTGTCAAGTGAGTATGTGTGGATGGGTGGATCTTTCCTCTTCACGTAAACGGAGATTGGGCTACCACAGAAAATGAGAAAGGAGATTTTGTGGACTCTCCAAAGAGCATGTCACACTCTTAATGTGCTCCTTTCAAGCTTCATGTATTATAAGTGTTTAATGATCTTAATTATCCTCCTAGCACAAGAAACTGACTCATTTATTTAAACCTACAACTTTTTCAGTTCTTAGTCCACAAAGGTAGCTTTGGGCTAGGGAATCTAAATCACTGGTGAGAAAGTATAGCTTTATCTTAGCCAGCAGCCAAAATCTGCACAGCTGGACCTTTTCTGTATTCCTCTGAAAGGGAGCCTGGCACTATTGCACTTTAGCTACTTGCCAGTAGCAGACAAACAACTGTAGGTCACAGCCAGGTTTCAGAGAAGCTCTGAGGATTAACCCCAAAATCCTGGCTCTGATTCTGCCTGCCCTCCAGGCCCAGGGCAGACTATGAAGTCGAAGAGCAGTTCTACCCAAAGAGAACTTAAAGATGAGCAACCTGTGCTGAGAAAAGAGATTTCATTCAAACAATACCCACATGGCTTTTAGAGGTTTTTCTTTTTTTTTTCCATGTACTGTTGTTAAAAGTTGACTTTTTCTCAAGACAGAATTTTCTAATTTAATCTCTAGCAGGGCAAAAAGCGGTACTAAAGTACCAATCTACTCATGCACTGAAAATAATATTGATGCAAAAAAAAAATAGCAAAAAAGACTTTCAGCGTAAAATATATGTGGCAGAAAAATATAAATATGCTGACGAAAAGACATTTTGCTTTTTATGGGGCTTTTTCTGACTAGAATTAGAATATTCCACCTCTCTTTTTGGGCTATCTTAAGAAAAACACAAAACAGCAAATATATCTAATGTTGTTTTAATAGTTATTGAAATAACATAGCACAATAAAACTGATTCAATTCAGCCTCTTAAGGTGTGAGTATTAACAATACACATTTATTTATATATTTTGCATTGCTAAAAAATCTATTCATCCCCTTATTTCAAATATACAAGAATTCTAGCATGCTTTCAAAAGGAGCTTTCTTTTAGGTTAATCATTTTATACAGCAATTGTTCTTGTATTAATTAAAATGAAAATATTTTCTTAATATCATTACAATAGACCATTAAATGTATCCAGCAAAATCACTCTGTAGGTCTTTTGAATACATAATTTCCTCTGAAAGCACAGCACTCGGTACTTGGCCAGCCCAGTGTTGAAATCCATCAGGACCACTGCTATTGATTTTGGTTCACTCCGCATCAGGTTACACGTGAGGATGTGTCATAGCATCTTATGAAATCAGCCCAGTCTCAAGGCAAGTAGAATGATTTCCCTTACATCCACCATGGATTTTTGTCACTTTCTGACAGCTCAGACTATATTACAAGTCTTCAGCTCATCTCTAGGGCATGAACTATTATTGCAAATGCTGATTTTAGTGGTACTGGTAGGAAAGATACGCCTCAGCTGCCTGACTTGGTAAATAAAAAAGTCTGGTGCATGTAGTGAGAGATGGAGGTGATTTATTTTTACAGATTTTTCTTTTTAATGGTGGCCTGCAGGTTTCCACAAAATGCCATTTTGTTTTGAAGCTCAGTGGGTGTGTGTATAGACTAATCCTTTCATATGAAGTTTTTAGATAGGCCTGTTGCACATGCAGATATAAAGAACTTCTTTTCAGTCTATATTTCTATGGAAAAAATACTGAACAAAATTTAATTTTGTTAAACAAATAGAAAACTATTTCTCAATAGAAGGAAAAAGCATAGATATATATTTAGTATTGTTCCTTGTTTCCCTTTCTTCCAAGTGTAGGACTTTCTATGCCTCTCTATTTAGGTTTTTAGGATATGTTGGACTTGATGCACATGTCTAAGGACAGGATATGGGTAGTTTTATATCCTAGAAGCTGGCAAGCTGGCATCCTGATTTGGAGAGGCACTTCTGACTTGTGCTTTCTCCACTTTCTGGGGGAGATCACGAGGGTGTTTGTTCAGCAAACGGTGTGAAATATTGCGCTAACTATGGCTTGTTAATCTCAGCTCCCTCCACACCAGTATAGCCCTGCTGGATGGGATGGGAGGGGACAAAGGCAGATGGCATCTCCTCCTTGCCCTGCTCTGCCCAGCACCTCGGGCAGCAGGACAGCAGCACTGGCTCCTCTGAAACACCCAGATGCTCCTCCAGCCACCACAAGGGGAGTCCCAAAAAGCTTCTCCTTCCTTTCCATCAGCTTGTGGTCCATGCTGCATTCAAGCTGACAGGCTTCAGTGCACCCCTCTTGAAAACCGAAGCAGGAGGAGAAGAGAAATTAGCCACATCTTTGCTTCAGCACAGAACATCATGTTTTCCTAGTATATGCTTGTTTGTGGGGAAGGCATTCTCCAGAGTGTATGCTTCAAAAGGTAGGAAGTTAAAATGGAGTTCCTGGCCACAGGAAATATTGACAGCTAAAAAACCCTCTTAATATTTAAACACTTAATATCTTGATCTCTTAAAAGAAATCACCCAACACAATGCCTGTCAGGATAAGCATCTTTGCTGTGACAGTGAGAGTTCTGGATTAGGCCCTAACTGGCCCAAACTCTAACAGAACTCCCTACCTTTAAAATAATCTTTATGATTAGATCAGAAATGTTGCCAAGTCTATGTAGCTTACAAAGAACTGCAGAGTTCTTCTAAGATTTTGTCTCTTCTTGCTATGTGGTGTTGGCTGACCAAGATCTAATATTAAATACCTGACTGTTTTAGTACCCTTTATTCAGTGTTCATTATGTGACTTTTTAAATGAAGTCTGTGATTTGATACCTAGACATTGTTCAAGTCAATATCCTTGGCTTCTGCATTACAGAGACAAGAAAACAAAACCTTTTGAACTTGTGTTACTGGCTTTTTGTATGCGCTAAATGGCCACTTGTGAAACTTGACAACATAAATTGTACTACTGATAGTAAATGGTTTGTCTTGCACTAGCCTTTGAGAGCTGTAACACATTTCAGTATTTTTACAATGTATTCTCTAGAAAGTGTGAATCTATTGTCAGTTATGAAAAAAAATATGTAACAATGAAACCTCAAAAGATGTTATTAAGTGTACAGTTTGTGATAATTTTATATTTAAAAAGATAAGAAAAATAAAAGAATTCATTTGAAATAATTTTATTCTAATTGTTTCATATGTATTTTGAACAAGAAATAAAGTGATTAAAATTATTCACTTTTTTCTGTCGTTCTTACAAAAGCAAACTTTTCAATGGTAAATAAAGATCAGCAGATTAAAATGGCCCCAACTTTAGCAGCCCTGTCTATATCCAAAGGGTTTTCTTCTCATGAAACTGGTTCTTTAAAATTCTACACCATGAAGAAGCAAAGGATATTTTTGCCACCAGATTTGCAAGGTTCAAGACAGAATGCCTTTGAGTGAAAACAATTAAATCAAGCTGCTCCATTATTACTTTGTGTAATTCTTTTCACATTATCTTCCATTTCCTGCTATGATATTGTTTACTGTAATCTTCAAAGTCATTAGACCATGTTTTAAATAATGGATTAACTATTCAATTTAATATTATTAAAGTATTTAAGAATATTGAAGTATTTCACTGGAGACTCAAGACTGGTTTCCATATTCCTTGTTTCTAGTTGCACAATCCCATAGATCAAACAGAGAGGAGCTTTACCACCATTAAATGGAAAAGAATAGCCAGACTAGAATAGGATTTACATTTAAACCGAATTGCTGTCAATGACAACACCTTACGAAGCAATGATGATCCAGGGTAGACAGGTTCAAGCATGTCAGAACTTTGCTGGCACTTACAAGGACTGTTTAAAGAGGAAAACTTAAGCTTAAAGTGTTCAGTATCAGTTGGATATGATCTATTTCCATTTTACCAGATGCTTAAATTCCATATTACAAACACTAGGGGTAAAAAGAGCATACAAGTAATTGACCTTTGGCAGAGTTATGTAATTCTCCTGAAGAGGAATTAGATAATTATATCTGAGGTTCCCATCCCATTTCTGATCTCTACGAGCTGAACATTAATTTATCCTAAGTCAACTTTTTGCTAAGATATTAAATGCAATTCTGTTCTCTGTTTTAATTCAGGGATTTGGTTAACATCTGTGATTGAAATATTCTGCTTCCTTTTGTACCCTTGTCTTTCTCTAGCAAGGGTAATGTCATTCCAGTTTGCCACTGCCTTTAATCTTAATATTCTCTCTCTCATATACAAAATTCTATTTTTCATTAGAGTGGTGGGTTCTGAGGGTTATGAATATTATAGTTTATTTTGAAAGCTTGTCTGTTATTCACCTAGAAGCAACATGATCATCTTTAAGATTTCACTGCAGTCTGTGAAATATAATTCCTGCATGAAGTCTTAATCCTTTGGCTTCAGTCACTCTGGAATGTATCTTCATTCCTTAAAATAAACAAATTTACCAGCCCACAGAGAAGCTGGAGAACGTGCAGCTTAAAATGGTGCAAAAACCAGAAGGGAGAAAATTTGTCAGGAAAAGAGGAAAAGAAAGAAAGGCAAACAAAGCCCCATAAAAAATATACATGATAAAATCTTGCAAATTATCAAGTATTCTTGCACACAAAGAAGAGCACTAACTTTCAGTCTCTGCACAGAATGCACCACACCTTTAAAAGCGATGAAAAGAAAATCAGGGATCAGAAGTGAATCCAGGTCTCCCATCTTCTAGGCCACAAAACTCCCATTCCTCTACTTGGATTTGTACTTTGCATGGAATATGTGAGAGTCTCCCAAAGGAAAAGCTCTGATCCATAAGGAGGCAGCAAATTATTTAAATAAATATATATATAGTAACCTCTTATCCTGCTAAAACACATTGGTTCAGATAAGTAGACAGAAATATGATATTCTCACAATATTGTTTACTATGTCATTCTGAAAGTTGAATAAAAGTTCTCCTGCTGCTACTGCTGTAGATAAATGAACCTGTTTTTCAACTCAAAAGACAGACACATGTATCTTCAGAACAAAGGTTCTGAATGAACTCCCTCCTCTGTGCTGCTTGGGTGCAGCTCAGTTGATCACAATGCTCGTTACAGTAATACAAAACATTATTTTAAAAGCTTTAAGTTTATGGCATAATAAGGACAGAAATTTTTATCATTTGTCACATTCTGAAAAGTGGCACTTTGGGAGCACTGCAAGTGCTCTGATTTGCACTGATGCATTGATCTTGCTTAACATGCCCACCATGCTTAAACTGATCTATTACTCTCCCCTCTGGAATTTTAAAATGCAGAAATCACAGCCTAAGCTCTTCTGCTGAAGTGATGAGCATACTTACTCACACTCAGGTGCTTTTTTTTGCCATCTCCAGAATATATTTTGTGTCCTCAGCCTTCAAAAAATAGCAATTCTCTTTGTTTTTGTCTGTGTTATACATCCTACGGATGTGCATTTCCAGTTAAGGTGTCCAGCAACAGTCTCCCATTTTAATTTCTTTCATAGCTGTTCAGTATAAATTTTATTTGCTAAAGTGCTGTTTCTCAAGAAAAACAGTGAACACAATTGCCTTGCTCCAAAGAGTGAGACTGACAAGAGTTTGTTGTGTGTCCCAACTCTGACATAATTTCAAACCCAGAGCAGTTGAGGATCAAAACTGGAGTGACTGAAGAAGACTTTCTGTGAGGTTTTCTGTTATGACATGCTTACTGAGGCCCAGAAACTAAGTCAATATCTGATACTTTGCACATTAAACGCTATATGTGATGTTATATAAAAATAAATTACTTGTAAAGTCTTAACAATAGCGGGATTGTGCACAGATATTTTGCAGAGAATTGACTGTGTTTCACTCATTGAATATTAATTTTGTTGGTATTACAAAAAAAAAAATTGAAATATAATAATGATTTTGTACTTCATTATAGATGAAACTATCAGAATGGAATTTACATTTCGGAATTCTTGACTTTTCAGTTCTTTATTTCTGAGCTCTGAGCTCGTTAAGTCCACAAAGACCCTGCCTAATAAGTTTCTCAGGCCTTTAGCCTTGTTCTTTATAATGTGTTTGCTAAATGCATCTGGTAAAACCAAGTCATAACTATCAGTTTTTGGACCTCTCTAAATCATACAATCATTAAATAGTTTCTGTTAAGGAAACATCCTACTCCAAATCCCCATGATACCAAGTCTGAAGCAAGCTGGATAACCATCCTAGTCACCCAGCACCTTCCCTCATCATTAACAAATTACAGCCAAACGAGGGAGCACCTGAGGCCAGGTTCTTAAGGTCGGGGCCCTGGCCAGCACAGCAGCCAACCCCACAAACCTGGAGGGCATCCAGAGGGACAGCATCGAGCAATTGTTTGCTTTTCTCTTGTAGCCTTTGCCTCTGACTTAAATGTGCTGAGGTTTTAACAATGCCAAGTCTTCTAACTGTTGAGATGGGAAACACCTGGCTGGAGAGCATCACCTCCAGGCAGCACAATAGGACAGGGAATCAATTGGCCCCTTCACAGGAAGAAGCTGGAACAAAACTTCCCTTAGGAGTTGTGGCTACTGGCTAAAAATTGAAAGTAGGTGTTCCTGGAAATGTGTGTCTATTTTTTATTTATAAAATTTTATTCTTAAACTACTGATAGGTTCTTTATTCCCAAAACCTAATAAAATCAATCCACTAAGGTTAAAGGTAGGGAATTGAACCTGTCACACAAGCATAAAATAGTGGCAAACATCAGAAGAAACCTTTGCTTATCTTCTTCCCAAGATCCATGAAATCACTTTTGTATTCAAAACAACCATCCACTGCAATAACATGAGGGATCATTCTCATTGTCTCATAAATATTTTCATTGGCAGCAGAAACTGAGTCATGTGCTCCAGCTGTGGCACAAAGGCTCTTAATGAGATAAGCATAACCATAAATTCAACCACTATTCAGGAGGTTTCAGAGAAGCAGCCTTTGAGGTGAGACAGAAAGAAGAAAGGGTAGATAAGAAAAAGAAAACAAAATATATTGTCAAACTTCACAATGTTTGGCTGCTTTCAGCTGCGTCCCATTATTCCCTTGGCCTGATTTTAAAGTGATTTTACATAAATATCTCCAGCAGGAGAACAAATGTCATTAAGGCAAATAGAACCATTTATCTGAGCAGCAGGTAGAGCTTGGTTTCTAATTCTTTCAAACAAGAGAAGGAAAACTGACACTGCCCAGCCATGGTGCCACACAGGGTCTTAGCTAGAGGATTGTGATAATCTGCCTACAGCATGGTAATGCAAGCTAATTTTGGTATCCATTTAATTGCATGAAGCACTCACAAGCTCACATAAACTCTGATTGTTTTGCAAGTGCACTGAATTATGTGTAATTTTGACTGACATTGTAGTCTAATAATATTTATCTGTGTGCTTGTCGGCTAGTAAAAATTAGACTTAAATATTTACATTGAATTCTTATTGAACTTGGATATTTAAGTTCTATTATGCAGGCAAATGCATGCTGCATACTCATCTAAAATGATACCAAGCATAGCTTTCAGAAGACTAATTAAACATCTGCTAGTAATGCTTTATAAGTGCATGCTATATGAATAACTTAGCATATTAAGAAATTAAAGTCTCTTAGAGTCTATTTCTTTTCTCCTACCTCAAGAGATATTATGTGACCAGGAAACTCACATCTAGATTCTTTCCCATTTGCCAATAAATATGAATTTTTATTTTGTTCCAGATAGAGGCTGTACCCCTCAGCAAGCTGTGGGATTGAAAGGAAAAATTGTATTTTTCCCTTGCAGGCATGCCACCTCTGCACCACTCAGCTCCTGTCCTTCACCCCTCAGGGGTGATATTTAGGTGACTGTATTGAGCCTCACTTCTCTTCCCAGAGACAGAACTTGCAAAATCCAGGATCAGCCTGGAGCAGTGTAATCTGTGACATTTCATTGTCTTCATGGGCTCTCTTTTTTGCTTCAGAAAGGAAAGCACATGTGACTCTTCTAACAAGTTACTATCTCCTCATAGCCAGTTCATTTCCATTTCAAATAATACTTTGAAAAAGCCAGGCTGAGCCCTTTTCCTACCTTCTTTACTTCCCCACCTACATGAAGAGGAAGAACTCGACACGGAAAGCACCCCACTCTGCTCTGGATGACTACAGACAGAGCACAGAGCAGTTGTAGAAGATACTGTGGGATGCTGCTCTGTCTTTCTCCACTGTGTAGGCAAGAGCATGTCCTGTCCTCAAAGCAAATTGCTGCACCCAGCTCCTCTGTTCCCTGCAGAAAGCAGAGTCCCACCATCACAGCTTGTTTCCTACCAATACAATTGTCAGCTGCAAGGGTGGCTCTGCCTTTCCCATCAGTATCTGCTCTCATTAAACATTACTTCCATCCTAAGATTGATGAAAAGTTGACAAAAAAGAGGAAAAGGAAGGGAAAGGGAAGGAAAGGGAACATACTAAATTCCAGTGAAAGACATGTGGTTTTGATTCTCTAGGTGTACCATGGCTGGTGTAGCTTGGTTTTGTTCATACAACTGTGTGCTCAACATTGCAGATTGCCATATATGTCAAAATAACTGTTTTTTCCAAAGAAGTTGAATTTGAAAATGGAACTATCTTTAAACTGATTGTGCAAGGTGAAATGCTAAAGGGTAAGAATATATTGTTTCATATCTTCAAAAGCTTTCAAAGTTCCACCTGATTGTCCGGTGAGCGATGACACTTGCCAAGGGCTGGTTTCAAGTCCTAGACTCATGAGAGATCCACTAAAAATATTTTCCTGTGTTGAATCTAGGCTGCTTGCTCCTGTTGGTACTGAATTAGTCACCAGAATGTGCTATTCTTCTTTTGGTCCACTGGCACAGGGCTTGGTGATGTCAATATTAATCCAAATGCCCCAGGGCAAGATTAGAGGAGCACAGACACATTTCCTTCAGCTGTTTACCTAGGAAACAGAAAAACTCAATGAGTTTTATCATCTATCTTCAGAAGCAATGCTTGGTGACAGCAGTCAGACAAATTACTCTGAATGTTCAGTGTCACTTTGTATTATTTAGATTTAATACATCAATAAGGCATCTTGCCTTATTGAACATACCTTCAAATTGCAAGCATTTTGATTTAAATAGAACTATGCATTCCAGAGAAATAAATAAGATATATAGATAGATATGCATTCAAAGGTGGAATTTTCCCAGGAAGAAGTGTTCTTACTCCCTGCATCCAAAGGAGAGCTCCTGAATACACAGGGGGATTCATTGAAGTTCACAGTCCTGTTTCTGGAACAATCCCATTGCCCTCTGTGATGATTAAGATAACACTCTTCAGCTCCTGCTTCTGAGGAGCACTGGCACACTGGCTGCTGTATACAATCTGTAAGGGGTTTTCTAGTTCCCAGATTTATTTATTGCCTATCAAGATGACTACAGCCTTGGTTTTAATCTTGGATGGGGCTTTTGTCTGTATAAGGGACAAATAAAAACACGAAACTGGTCCTTTTGACAAGGGAGTTTCTTAGGCATCCTACAGTATTTGTTCTGAGGGATTTTGGGATTTTTGTTCCCCAAAACTTCACCCTTTTCCCCCACAAGAAGGTACTAGGTGTTAAGTAAAAAAAAATTTTAAAATGTATGACTGAATCTGAAAATTGAAAATTTGAAAAGTGCAACTGTAGCATACCTGGAAGGCTACAAATTCAGATACATGTAGATGTTGACATTAACCACCCATAAGTAAGTACCTCATAAGTTTTTAGGTAGTCCTGTGAATTTGTGACTATTGGAATGGGGAGCATTCACACTAGTGAAAAGTCTGTATTTTCCTTCACTTTTGAAGTCATTATGCAACCAAAGCTAAGGATTTCCTGTGTGGATTACTGATAGGATGATAGGCAAGAATTTGCAAGGTAGCCTCTTCTTTCTATGAAAGGCAAAGTTATGGTCTCTGAACTGTAGAGAGTGTGAACAGACCCCAAGTTTTTGTATTCATCCCCTTTCCTAGCCATCGGCACGGACAAATATTTCCTGTTCTGCTCATCTCTGAGAATACCTGGTACCCTTCAAACCCCTCCAGTCCCCCTCTGCCTCTCTCAGCTGCATCAGCTTCATATACCTCAACCTGCTGCACACCAATTTGTTTTAAAAATAAAAGCAGTATCTTCTCTTTTGGTCACACCAAATGGAAGAATTTCCCTTTCCCTTTGCTGCATCCTCTCTTGTATCCAAACCTTGTCACACTACAAGGTCTCTCTGGTACGTTTCCTCCTGTGCTGCAGTCTCCTGAACAGGCATATGTAGATGAAGTTAATTTGTCTCAATCATTAATTTCACCTGCTAAGTTGCACCAAAACTATACCTGGAAGTAAAGTGGTTTTCAAACTATAAGATCATCTTCTTAGGCAGTCCAACCAGAAAAAAAATAACCTCAAAAGAAGCCCAGAACAAACCCAAAAACTTTAAAGCAGCACATGGCATCTAAACCACAAAGAAATTTGAGATTTATTCATTTATTGCTTTAAAAAGTTTTAAAGTAATTCCAAAGACTCAAAAAAATATATAAATAGGGAAAGCAAAATATTCCTTGAACCTACCTTACTCTTGTATGGCAGTTTGTAAAGATATTTATGTATGTACCAAATGTCCACTCATCTCTGCAGAAAAAAAGGATCTTTTGTTAACCAAGACAGGCCCTGGAACAAGGCAGTGGGTAGAGCAGGTTGAATGTGAACAGCCCCCAGTGGCAGCACACAAAACACTTATTTCAGGAGAGCAGCCCTCATCTTCCAGTCAAGTCATGCTCTTCCAGGGGAGACCTCGGACACAAACACTGTACATAGCTGTGAACGTGCTAATATTCAAATCAGTTCATAATCTCACTGTTGTGCATGTCAGTAACAAAAAGCTGCATAGTTCAGTCCACAGTGGCTACCTGGGCTAGGAATAGGAGTCTAACTGTGTTCCTGATGCAGGATTATTTCTTGAATGAACAATGAGAACATTTGCAGTAGTGAGAATTTGGAAGCATGCAGTATTCCCATTGCCAATTTATAAAAGCATAAAGTGCAGCCAAGAGCCAAAAAAGAATCAAAATAAAAGCAGCAGGAGGAAAGAAGTTCTTGAGAAATAAAAGAAAATGCAATCCTTTCTGAAGAGAATTTTTTCCCCTGAAGAGAGTTAAATTTCCCCTGTGGTTCCTCCTTACATATAAACTGCAATTCCACCTGCAAGTCTGCAGTTCTATGTCTGTTTCTCCACCAAATATGCTAACATTTGTGCCAGGAAGGGCTATACAGAGAGATTCCCAATAGATGACTTCTCCAAGAACACTATATCTAAAACTACTGAAGTTCAATTTGATTTGGTCAATAAAATGAAAATGAGTCCTCTGACAAACAACTAAACTGATTTGGTGCCTTTTGAGGCATTTAGGAAAAGTAAACATATCCCTCTTGGATGCCTTCTTCAGAGCCCCTTATATACCCAGAGTGTCTCGTGTAATCAATAATAGATGCAGGTAATATGCTGCCTTACTTTATTTCCACAATTCGCCTATGGATACCTGCCTACAGTAGTAATCTTGATAATCACAGCTGACATTTCACTATGTGCCTAAAATCAGATGTTTTTCTAGTTGAAAAAAAAAAAAATTCACTGCCTTGCTGTGTGTGGGATTGCTTGATAGGTCCTTTCTGTCGCTTAGTCCATGGTGAGTTTCATCTAAGATTAGCTTCTTGTAAAAGGTGATGTGCAGGTTTTACAGCCATGGAGCAATGTCAAGACCTCTGTACCAACAGGCCAGTTTAGCAAAGAGATTTCATTAGAATCCCCCAGTGCACAGAGATCTGCTATGCAGTTGTGACCTTACTTTTATAAAGACTCATCTAGTGAGTGGTTATGGATAATTTAATTCTGAACTTGCTGTCACGTGTGAGCTGACACATACTTACTGCATCAGATCTGCCATTCATACTGTGTCAGCTGAGTATGTGATATCCTTGAGTATGCAGGGACACACAGGCTTTTTGAAGACTCAAATAACTACCCCAGTGGAAATTTTATGGAAAGCATTGCTTGTCCTTCCTACAGTTTGGCTTCTGTTGTGTTTTGGTTTGCCTCTATCAGAAAAAGAAATAACGTGGCTGTCTGCCCTCAGGCTATCCAGTGTGAGAACAGAGGCTGACCTATCTTCCATCTGACACTGACATTTTGGGCCCCAGTGCAGTTCCTTGCAACAATTTCCTTCCTTACCTTGGCATTACTCTGCACCAAGTCTTGTATTATACCTGCATTTTCGTGATGACCTGACTCAGATGAATTCTTTCTTGGCTCACCTGAGGAACACAGAGTCCTACACAAAGAAAATTATGTGGGACGTTACTGGATTTGTCCATATCGCTACTGCAAATAATGGACTCAGACAGAAAAATCCCCACCTCTGCTGCTCTTAGAGCCAATGTGCTAATGCACAGGCTGGAGGATCTCTGATTGCCCACTGTGTCTGGCCCATTTAGTCTCAAAAAATACACAAGCCAATGTGAAGTAAGCATGTAAAATTTATTTCAATAAATTTAATCCTGTTCTCAAAAGGAAGGCACAAATGTAATTTTGCATTCTAATTTATTTGGATGTATTTGTGTGCTCTTTCTCATCAAATAAATGGTGTCAAACAAGCATCCGTGTAATTTACTTTAGTCACAAACTGCAGCTATTTGCAGTGACTAATATCTTGTTGCCCATCAGCTGGGCTATTACAATGCCAGATATGCTAATTACTTCCTTGAATGTGCAGTACAAAACGTGCTTGGCTTGAAACCATTCTTTAGACAAGTAAAGCATGTTGGTTTTCTTCCCTGGCAGTCTAATTGCACGGCTGTCAGCTGCATCAGAGCAAACATCTTTTCTTTCCTCATCTTTCATCCCTTGATCTGTCTTCTTGCAGTGTGCTTGCAATTACTAAGTAGGTGAAAAAAATCCAACAAAAAAAAAAACCCACAAAAAACAAAATTTAAAAAAAAAAAGACAAAAAACATTTGCACTTTATAAAGCCACATGTGTAGTCTAAATATGTATAAATACAGCTGAGTCACACAGTCTTCAGGAAAAATAAAGAAATGAGAAATCATTCAGAATAAGCCAAATTTCTGTAAGTGTTTTAGGTATGTCCATGCTATGGAGTTTACAAAGGCTATTGACATTAAAGCAAAACAGAGGGAGTGTTTGATCTGCCTACACCAAGGTGCAGCCACCTGTGTGAAGGCCTTCCAGAGAATTTAAGAACTACTTTGGAAGTGAGTAGGGGTGGAAGTCAGCTGAATGGTTAACTGTTCAGGTGTCACCCAGAAACACCCAGAGGCTGGAGCAGCAATGGATCATGGAAGGACATGGAAGAAATATTGAATAGTGGCTGGGGACAGTCACCTCAAAAGTATCTACTTTTATAAATAAAACAAACTATAGATTCATGCATCTAGAGTAGCTAGAAATAATTAACTTTTATAATTTGAGATGCTCAGAACAAGAGTTTTGTCTCCAATCAATGCACTCCCACTATTTTAAAAATAGTTGTGCTTTGAAGAAGTTTTTATCCTCCTCCCTATTTCTCTTGCTTCTCCAGATAAAAATAGGGAGTTCTCCCCTAAGGTTTCTGCTTTAGAAAACTAGCAAGATCAAGGCAAAATTTTTCATCCACTTTATCTACCTCTAGGAGTATCCCATGTCCACATGAAAATACTCTCCATGTATAAAATACCAAAAAGGTTTTAACTCTTTGTCTGGCCCCACAGCCTCCATCTAAACTCTGTCTGTGTGCTGATGTCCTGCAACCATGACAGGTGGACAAGACAGTCTGTCCTGGCTTCCTGCTGGGAAAAAAGGGGTGGTGAGGGATAAAAAGACAGCTGGGTCTGTACTCCTTTGAAACTCCAACTCAGCATCAGTTGCCAATAAGGTCAACAGGGACACGAGGTGCCAGATATCCAGAGTATGCTGGGTGCTGAAATAGCTTTGAAGGACAGCTATCACAGATGTAGTGTTAACATGGACCTGACACCTTCTCTGTCTTGTTCATGCATACAGGGACCAGGAAAGGCCTTAAAATTTATCATTAAGAAAATGACTACTTTAAATTATATCATTTTCTTCATTTCATTCTGCTTTTATGTTGAGATAGGAAGGATCTCTGAACTTTGTTTCTTAAGTGTATTAGCATCTCTGCAGACAGCCTGAAACCTCTCTGATGTTGCTCAGATCCCAGCCTGTAGATGCTTTCTGAAGTGCTTTTTTCTTTGAAGTTTGTGTGTCTCTCACATACCCTCCATGCTGATAGGTTGATAGTGCACATCTTGCCTCGGGCACATCCAATTGCCTTCAGGTAGCCAATGACTTACAGTGCTCCAGCACTCTAGCATCGCCAGAAAGAAATCCACAAAAATGAAGGCACTACATAATGCTGTGGTTCAAGGGGGAGAGGGGAAGAATGGTAGGAAATGGCTTTTGTCACTGCTTTTTTGTCACACATTCAGCTGGCATGCCCTGCAAGCCACAAGAGCAGTGGCCAGTGAGGCCACTGTAGTTGTTCAGAGTAGTTATGACCACATAGGTGCAGCAAAAACTCAGTAAATGAAAACTGTGCCCAGCCCAGGAGTCCACATTTTAAAAACTTCCTGTTTCACCTGTTTCATTTTAAAGTAAAATGATAGAAGACCTGAAAGGGGAAAAAAAAAAAAAAACCAAAAAAAAACCTATAAAAGGAGGTTATAGTATTTGTTCCTTGTTCACTTGAAATTAATTAGACTTCAGATTTCTGTGTGTCTCTCTCATGCTCCTGAATACCAAATATAAAATGCTGGGTTAATAGGCACAAAGACAAGGAATAAAGAGAGAAAAAGCATTGTAGTGTGGTTGCCCTGATGCATTTTGTCCTGTAAATGAAGAGTTGTTAATCAGGATAAAAGGAGGTTGTTAGTTCTGCTTCTGTCATTGTTAAATCGTGCTAAGAAAACTGGAAGTGTGAGCCCCGTGCATTCAGCACTGGAGGTGTAACTCATTAGAGGCACATTTGGCACTTTTGTTTATTACAGTGTCATCATGGCTCGCTTCCCACTGTGTACCTTCAAAAAGGTGACCATCAGATACAGAAAGAGAAAGAACAAGCATCAGCTAATTGACTGTTCACACAACCAAGTAATTGGCTTCACTAGAAAAGGTAAGAAGAAATCTTGAATGAATTTAACTTCTGAAGTTCTGCAGAGGGCTGATCTATGCAAAACCAAAGTTTTGTGTTTACATGAAGGCCCGTGTCTCAGGAAAAGCCAGTCACCGCACCAGTGAGTCAGTGGTGGGCTAAGCCAGCACCGTGTGGATTTGGGAGCAATGCATTGCCATATGTGTCAAAGAAAATCCTTCAGTGCATCCAAGTGCTGTTCAAGTGTAAAATTCTGAGAGTCAATTCTGTTCATCTTAGTTTGCTCCACAGTGATGTTAAAGCAGCCAGAAGCAGTGGTGCAGATAAGGCATATTTTCCTCACAAACTCTGGCCTCTTCTTGAGTGCCTTTCTCCCTGGTAGGTATTTGGAAGATGGAGACTGCAGCTACAGGTTTTATCTGTGATGAACCTCTCTTTAATTGAGACAGTTCTGCTTAGCAGGCAAACCTGGGCCCTTTGCTGTTTCTGAATGGTACAAAGGGGGTGTGTTGGCATTGAGATCCTGTCTGTCTTTCCCATCTCCACTGTAAACACTTTATCATAACATGAAGAATCTGTGCTTCCAGATGTTAACTGATCCTCCTTCAAGTGGAAAAGGTGTTTGACTTTTGCATAGGTTTGCTTCTATCCTTATAAATAAAAGGTCAGCCCTTTGTACCGTGATAACACGGGATAGGTTTCACTGTGAATAACAGTTATGATAATCAGTGAGGAATGAAGAGATCAAAAAACCAGTAAGAAAAAATTATACGAATTGACACTGGGAGGAGGTGGAAAATAAAGAGCACAGAAGAATGGACAGGTGAAATGCAACTATGTTGTATAGGAGAGCTTTCATGATGTGAAAGATGAACGAAATTCCTTCATGGAAAGAGGTCCTTTGTACCTCTCCTCAACAGCTGTCTCCCTGCCAGACCTGAGGGAGCCACGGCACAGAAGAGTCCTCTCCACTCCTGGGACTCTGCAACACCGTGCCAAGCTCACCAGCAACCCGAGTGGTTTAATGAAGAACATGGGTAACTTTCCAAAACAAAATTTGAAAGGGAAGAGGAGACTTGCTTATGAGCAACAGAGGTTTATCACGGGCAGCAGATGACCCTCACGAGGACCCTTCCTAAAACTATAATTTGAAGTCAGTGCTGTTCTACATCTATCATAAATTGTTTCTATTTCTCCTCTTCTCTAGAGAAAAATACTTGCAATTATTTTTTTAATAAAATTTTGAGTCATAGCAGTTCCAGTCCAGTCTTGCCCTTCTAGCAGATTGATGAGAAACATTTTAACATCCTTCCCTGCTGGTTTGCTGTCTATTCCTTTATTTTCTGCTTATTACTATTTTCATTTCAAATTAAATGGTAATGGTAAAAACTCAGCACCAGTTTCATGACTTCAGTTTCTTCTGTGTTGTCAGTTTTATTGTTAGATTGTTGTGAGGCTACAAATAATCCTGGAGTTTGGGGTTGGGCTTTTCATTTTCATTTATAAACAATGTCATAAAACTGAGATGTATTCCATGGCCAACTCAAATCCACTGACTACAGTGAACATTTGGCCAGAAGTCATGGCAGAATCTAATGCACAAAGCTGAAGACCACATACTATGTATTTTAGCTAAAATGTTTTCATTTGACAGCTCTGCAGAAAATGTCTTTGCTAGAGGTCAAACAATTCATTTAGTAAACAACTGATCTGAAAATTAACTGCATAATTAACAGTTTGGGTGCATTATAAATAATGTTTAACTTCAGACAAGAATAGCTCTAATTGACATGAATTTCCATAATCCTCTGACAAAACTGGAAGCTGACAAGTGACTGAGAGGAATGGGAAGAAAAGCCTGAGGAAAAGTTATTTACCAATGTTCATTTATTTATTAACTGTTTGGGAGTGCTAATCCTTATGGTCACACAAACCTTTACTTTGCCAGTCTGGAAACCACCAGACGTGGACTTCACTCATCTTCTTTCTTTTTACAGTCACTTCTAATTCCTCTCAGTTACTGGGATCTCTAAATATCTTCTCAGTTACTTGGTTCCAGGATGCAGAACCTAAAAGTCTTCCATTGGAATTGGACATCCTTACACAGAAAGTTTAAGGTGGCAGACTCATCTTTCTTACCTTAGTCCTTTATTTATGTCTTTAAATTAAATTTCTTGTCTCACATAAATGTGAAAAATAAAAATTTATCTGATCTTTGCAGGAAGACAAAAGAAAGCCCCAGACTCACCTCAGAATGCATTCAGCTTTCTCTGCAAAGCCTAAGGAGAATTTGAACCTCAAAGGAATACATATATATAAATTATAGTTCCAGGATGTTTTACATTATTTTATTAGGATATAAATCAATAAACCAAAAAGCTTGTCGAAAGACTAAATGCTTGCCTAAAGACAAAAGGAGTGACAGAAGCTGCAGCTCAACACAAGAGAACCCAAAGCTGCAGCTTTCAAAACATGGAGACATAGGTGTTGAAATCTGAATTGTCAGATAGAAACTTTCTTTCATTGCTTTGATACCAGCTGCACTTTTTGTTTCCAAAGTTCTGATTTCTGTGTGCCAGAGATTTCATGAGAAACAGTCATTTTCTTAAAAAGTTGATCAAGTTTTTAGCAAACATGTCCTGAGTTGTTCTTTTACTTTCCTAATGACAGGGACAGAAATTTTGAAAAATTTCAACACCAAAGTCTAAATTTTATTAGGCAGTGATTTCTAGATCTGGATTGCTCAAATGTGGATGCTTGGATTCTTTCTTTCTTAGACTTCCATTTGGCAATTATTTGACCAGATTCTCTGACAGAACAAATATGCAAACACAGCTGAAGTCAGTGATAATATGCAGGATGACACCAAGAAAAAATTCTTGGCAGCAATAAAGCTTCATTGCCTATGTTTTCCAAAAAACCTGGAAATCAAGGAAAGGTGGATACATGATGGCATCAAGTATCTATATCTTCCCTTGGACAAATCAGCAGCTTTTCTAAGATAGAAGCAAAAAAATTACAAAATACAAAAATTAAATCACACAAGGGAAAAAAAACAATAAAAAAATACTTGTGTCCAAGTGTTTAGGCATTTAAAAAACATTTTTATATATATATTCTTTACATTTTTTGTTTATTATGCATGGGGTTTTGATGTTCTTTGAAGACTTGTCAGTTATTTTCTGTTGTTTTCCATTTAAAGTGGCAAACTTTCTTCAAGAGATCCCTAGTTTTTAAGTCAGACAGCAATATTGCAGTAGGCTCCTTGACTATTTGTGCAATAAATTAAATATTATATGCACCTTATATAAAATAAACCTTTTAAACACATGACCCAGAGATACATGCATAATAGCAAGTCAGTTTTTCAAACAACTCTCTATTTGAGTCAACCACTTTCAAGTAGAGTGGTTTAATTTACACACAAGGATCCTTTAGGGAAGGAAAATCTTGTAGAAGCTGTCTGGATAGATACTTTCTTCTTTAATTTACTTCCCCATGGAATAACACACTTCTTTTCTGCAGAGTCAATAGGCTTTTATGAAGTTTCCTTGAGTTAAATTGATTTCTTTAGCACTAATCAGCAGGTTTTTTAGAGACCAGGCTTTGAAATACATATTTTCTTCTCTCAGCAGTACATCCAGTATTTGTGTTACCTCACTTCAGTAAACCAGGTAAGAGAAGTCCCAAGTCTATAAATGAGGTCTGTGAGATGCAGTCAATGAGAAACAGCATGTGAGAGCCTTACCCTGCACTGGCACCAGAGGAAAAAATATTTGGTGTACTTTGATAACCTATTCAGTGGGATCAGTGCCAGCTGCTTGCCTCTGACACTGCATCCTGTGCATTTTTGAGCCCTGCATGTGATGGATGAAGCCTCTCAATGAGCTCATGAATTATACACAAGCGTAGATCTGTCTCTATATATGAAAATACACATCTATTCATATGCACACATGTATGTGCATGTGCAACTGAAAAAAAGTAGACAATTTTCTGATGGTTGTGGATTTGTCATGCCAGGAGTGTCTTGATGATTGTAAGAGAGTTAATTAAACATTATACAGGCAGAACTAGAACATTTCACTGCTTTCTTTTGAAGATTATTCTAATAGCTGCAAAAAAACGGTTTTATTTTGTCTGCCTTCTTGCTTAACAATAAAATAATTTAAAGGCTTTTTATCATCTTTGTGTTTGCAATCCATATACACATAGAGGGGAGAAATTATACTGCAGACACTAATTTTTCCTATAATGTGACTATATATTCTTCCATTGTCTCTTGATAAGTACTAACAATTTTAACGGCTTTAATATAACTCTGTAATAGCTAAAATCCCTAGAATACTTGCAATTTCCCCATGTTTCCTGAATGGTATTTGGTTTTGGAGTCTATTATTCAATTATTTCTGGAATAAATATGTATAATTTTATATTGCTTGATCTGCAAGTGAGCACTTTCTTATACGCAAGCAATTGAATTGAATTCTGTCCTCACTAGTAACCAGCACCCCAAAATTCACTGAGATCTACAGGAAACAAGGGAAAACCCCTAATCAGGAATGCTGTTCTGTATTAGTATTTACAGATCCTTTGAGGTACAATCAATATTACATATTCACTTGATATCCAAGGACTGTGACTGAAGGTATGCCATAAATATGTGTTCAACTCTGTGCTTCTCTGATGACTGGCTACCTGGAATATTCTCAAAGCTCCTGCACACTGTTTTATTTTCCTCTATCCACTTGTTAGTTCTTTTTATATGCACACTGTGAAGAAAGTCCGCAGTTCTATCTTGTTTTCTCTTGCTGTGATTGTCTTTGTGTGCACAGTATTTAGGTATGCTAGAGCTGTGTGTGATGTCTTCTCCACAGAATGATATCATGACCTTCTGGAAGGACTAGAGACAGTCTGACTTTGGCCATATTACTCTGCTTCTCTGATACATAAAATAAATAAGCAGCAAAAAATAATGGAATATATAACATTAAAAACTCAGTAGATTAAGAATGAAATAAGCAGATGACTAGGCATTTTAGGCGATGACAAATGATGTGCAATTATATGTTAGAGATGATGGTTTGGATCACTGTATAGTATGATAAGATAAACCAGTATGTGTAAGCCACAGAACTGCAGCTATTCCTCTAAAAATATTTCATTTCAGGGGAAAAAATGAATTATTGGTTATGCACATCATCTGTTTCTAATTTTAAAATAGACCAGAAATTATTTACCTCTGAATAATATCAGTGAAATTCTGTGAAAATAGTGTGATATTTCAGTTTCATTTTTGTCATTCTGACATTAAGGCAATTAAACTTATTTCTTCACTTTAAAAAAGTGTACTACAATTAAACAGTGTTGTATTAAATAAAAAGATAAATAATTGAATATCTGAAATACACCAAAAACTTTCTGTTCGATTTTTTTTTTTAAAAAAAGGAATCTATCCACATCCTGTGAAATGAAATTTTAGGGAAGGTTTCACTCTTCAAATAGTCAGTATAACATCCTTCTGGGTTTTTTTGTTGAGTCGCTGAGACATCCATCATTTGCTCAGTTCCAGTTACACATCAATTATGCTGTAATGCATTCTGCCCCTGATCCATGGAAATTGCTTGTCCTTAGATTCTGGTTTCATGCTTTGTTTTCTTCTTGAGGTGCAGAAGTTCACATTTTGAGCTGTGAAGGTTCAGACCCCAGTCACAGCCAAGATGGCAACAATTACAGATAGTCACGAATAGCATGATAGAGGCATTCAGGTAATATATTGCAGTAAATAATTTAGACTGCTTAATTCATTCATAAATGCATTCTCTTTTCCTGCTTTTACCACCTCCCACTTGGAATATTCTCTTCTGTACGCACTGAAGTAGTTTGTGCCTCTACAGGAGACCAGCAACAGCATAAATAAGTAAATACCCAGCAATGTTCATGTGGAGATTGTTTAAGAGTTATTAACTTCAGGTCTTGGATGCACAAAGTGCAGTTATATAACAGGAAAGCATCTGAAAAAATCAAAACCATAAAGTGGAAATGCAGCATGGTCTGGCAGAATGAAGACACCCAAACCAAGCCCAGGTTCTCCCCCTGCCATGTATTCTATTGGGATGTCAGGGATGTTGCTGCCTTTAGCTTCTCAGTTTCCCAGAATAACACGTGAAGGGCATCACTTGTACCTCTCCTTTTTCAATCACTGCTTTTGGGACTTGCTAGTTTCATGAGGTTATGACCATGCACACAAATAAACTCTGGCTGAACCAAAGAGTCCTTCTTGCTCTTAGTAACAGGTAAGCCTCCCATTGTCTTCATCATAAGTAAAGAGCTCCTAAAGATTTATCACACAAATGGCCACACCTTATCCATTCACTATCCATTTTCTAATTCTCTATGACCTCAGAAATCTCAGTGGGTACCGAATTATTCACTCTCATAAAATGAAGTCTTTCTGATATGTCAGACAGGGTGACAGCAGCTTCAGAGTTGTCTTGCCCACCACCTTTCCCCACAATGTGACTAGCCATACCTGCCAGATATCTATCTAGCCTATTTTCCAAAGATTCCAAGGTAGGATTTCATTATTTCTTCAAGCAATTTTCTCCAACTCTTCACTATCCTTGCAATTGTAAAGTTATTCTAGTGTTTGTCCTAAAACTCCCTTTCCAGAAATTGGCAGAATCTTCTTGTCCAATGCAAAATGGACACAGAGAAAAGAAAAAATTTATATTCGATATTCTCAACAGTCTTCAGGTATTTAAGACTGTCAGAGTTTCCCTGCTTTGCTTTGCTTCACTCTAGGCTCAGCAGCACACTATTTCCAGTCTTTCTTCACAGGTAATGAATGTATCCTGGACTTTCCTCACTATCACTGTTCTTGGTGGGCTGTAGTTCAGTTTTCCAGAAAAACCAGGTGGTGCCACAAGAAGTTTCCTCCTGGAGCTCTGACCAGCACTGCTGAGCTGACACAGAGCTGGGGTGCACAGAGAGAAATCATGGTGTGATTCCAGATTTCTGTGGGAGCAAGAGCCCTAAAATGACCAAATGTGTGTTAACAACCAGCAGGGTGCCTTAGGAGAGAATCTGAATAGGAGAATCCAGTGTCCCATGCTGTATGGGGTATGGAGTATTACTTCAGATTAGCTCCGGTCTATTCCCAGACCCTGAGTCAGTAATTGTAGAAAATTTCAAACTTGAAGCAGATTTCCTGGTTTACTGTCACCCAAAAGTCACCCAGTTCTCCTGCTCTAAAACTGCTCCATGATGCTAGCAGAAGCACAGTAACTAAAGATGTCTGGGACTTGAAACATCTGAACAAAAAATGAAATGTTAAATGCCTCCAGTTTTATTTTTTGGATGTGCATTATAGTTTTCATAATAAGCATGCACTGTGGTTTTCAAAACCAAAATGGGTCATGCCAGAACTCAATAAGTGGGCTGATCACCCCAGCCTGAAAACTCTGAAGCAAGTGAATCAAACCAGCAGCACAGCATGCTCAGGGAAGTACATAGACTAGGTTAGATTTCCACTTGTTTTCCTGAGTGAAGGAGAAGGGCTGGAAGGAGAAATTAGGCTCATTGGTAGTTTTTTTATATTTATAGTGGTTTCTGTGTTTTCTGCTAGATTTCTTTTAAGCATCAGAAGGTCAAAAGTTAACTACAATCAAAAATAAAACCTATCATATATTTTTTCATAAATGTTGTTCTGACATTCTAGTGTAGCTTTAGAAGACTGAAAGGCATAGTCTTCTAGTAGTGCAATATTCAAACTCTTGTGTTGGACATTCAAAGACAGCAATTTATTTTGAAGAAAGAAGAAATCAACAAATTCTGGAAACATGAAGGAAGCCTTTCTTTGAGAGAGAGGTTGCTCTTTTGAGATGCCACTTGCAACTCCAAAAAAAAGAGCATAACACACATTTGATTTTATTTCTTGGCAATAGGGGATAATTCTTTCTGATCTTTCTCTTGAGATTCTTCTCACTACTTTATTGACTAAAGAATAGCTGTCTTTTATATCCAGGCTGCTTCTCAAGCTGAATGAAAATTAGCCACCTAGGAAACAAATTTGGTGTTTGACTGGTTTTCTGCTCTGATTCCCTGAAACCTTAGAGACAACCAAGGTTGAGAGGTAGTTGTTCAGTTTGTTTAAACAACAAACAAATGGCCTTCTTCTCCTGGCTTTCAGTAATGTTCTTCAGTGTGAATATGCTATAGCCAAATTAGTAAATTTGGTTACTGGGATTGGCTTTTATAGAAATTTCAGTTTCAAGTCGTAAAAAATATCAAGATATTTTTCCTTAGGTTACAGGACAAAGTAAATAGAATTAATTCCCTGTATGTCCCATATCCTCAATCTCCCAGAATCACCAAGAATAGAGGGTAGAAGACAAGAGTTTAAAAACAAGTCCTAGACCCAGGAATACTCATCCTGATAGTTAGAATTAAGAGATCTTATAGAAGATACTAAAGTACCACAGAATCTGTGTATTTCATTTATATGGTGTATTTAATAAACATTTAATAGCCTGAATTTGTTGTGGAGGGGCAATGAACATGCATTAAATCAGTACAAAACCAAAAACTGTGATGATAATAATAAATACAAGAAAAAATAGAGGCTACAAATTTATTTTTGTTTTCTCTCCTCATTACTCCCACTCAGTAGCTGCAATGTGTAGGTCCCTCTCTTTATTTGAAGTTATTGCATATCATATTGTGATGTGCTACACCTGTTCACTTGCAGGTTTGTTTTGTAAGTATATGGGACTTCTCAATCACAAAATAAGTTCTGCAGAAATAGCTGTATGTTAGAAACCTGAGCTTGTGAATATTTAAGTGCTGAAGAACATATTGTCATATTTTTAAACAAACTTGCTGCAAAAACTTTAATGTTCCAGTGCTTTGAAGCACTTTTACTTCAGAAGACATCCAAGAGGAGAGAAAAGAAAGGAAGCAAACAAACTTTTTACACAATATTATTGGAAGAGTTTGGCATTCTGAAGATGTGTTGTCTAGATTTCTACTACAATGAGCAAATGCTCTGCATGACCAAGCACAGACAGCAAAATAGGTTGAAAGATGTGCTACAGTAATTTCTTCTTTGTTTCTTCTCAATCCGTTCTAAAATGTTAGGAGTGCTGACATAACCATGTCACTGTTCATATTTTCCTTTCTCTGTTCCTTCAGAAGTTCATCCCAATACTTCTGATTGCCATGGAAAGATTTGGCATGACACTGTTTTTTCCTCTTTGTTGGGATTTCCAGGACATTGTTTTAGATATACAGTGATTCCATCTTGAGTGAAGTTATCACAAAAGATCAAAACCAAATACTAATTAAATACTCTATTCCTTATGTGAAGGAAGGAGTCAAGCTGAATAGATCAAAACTTAATGATGGAAATATGCATTGCTGAATTTTAATTATATCACTCAGTATCCATCCATCCATGCAGATGTGGTAACATTTTTCTATAGTCATATTTAATGGGGAATATGAAATTGCTCAAAATACAACTGCTCTACAACATTAATTATATTTCACAGACATTTCTATTTGCCAACTTGATAACTTAATTAACCTTCTTAACCTTCATTTTTTCTAAATTTGGATGGAGAACTCATGATTTCAGTTTAGCTAAGCAGAGTGCAGTTTATGATATTTTATAATAAAAAATAAGCCAAGATTCTATTCAAGATTATACAAAATTTCATATTCTACCCAGAGGTAATTTCTGGGACCATTTGGTTCCTACTGAGTCTATAACAGAGAAAGTGTCTGTGGATGATATTTGAAGTTATTTTTATGCTGGCACAAGTATTAACAGAACTTATGGGTATTGGAAAAGGATGCTTGCATTCCTCTTACATTTGTTTTATTTTAAACATAGATTTCTACTGAGCATGTCACTGTTGTTTGAAAAACGACACTCAAATGAATCCTACCTTTAATAACAAAAAGTTAGAGCATATCTCAGAATCATGGTCTTGTAGCTCATAGGAGAATTCCAGAGGTTTTTATCACCCAGCCCCTTCCTTGTCACATTTGGTTAATTATTCCTTTAATAAGAGAGAAGTAACTTTTTTCACCACTGGAGTGCAGCAGCCCTTACAGACCAGTTGTATTTCCAAAACTGACCTAAATACAGGTCAGGATCTGATATCTGCCACACACGATTATCAACCACAGAAACAGTCTCTCTGATAATGTTTTTTTCTCAAAATGACATTAACACAAACTGGGAGATATGAGTAGAAGCAGGACTGAAATAAAAATGTCTTTCTCACAGAGGAGTGGTCCCCAATAACATAGCCGGTATCTTTTATTATTTTCTAACATGTACTGCTAATCTCAGGCAGTGAAAAGCTATTTATTGAGCCAAGCTGCTTTTGGTTTATGAGCTGTTAGGAGGTTTTTGATTCACAATTTTGAGCTTTACTCCATAAACACGATGTCTAGAGACTTTCTGCTAATACTCAAAATTCGCACTCAGTTTCCTAATTTTAGAGATTCATAAAATATGGCTTGCAAAAGGGCTAATCCTCTCCAAGACTGAAGTAAATCAGTCTGCTGAAGTAGGCAGGAGTGGCAAGAGCAGTTCTTGATTACATTCCTCCTCATCTTTCCCTCAAATCAGATAAGCAGGACAGAGCTGGTAGCTCATCTCCCACTAAACTCTGCTGCAGGTGAGAAGCTGATGCCTCTGTGTTGAAGAGCTCCAAAAGCATTTAATGACTTGCAAATTTGAACAGCACTTAGATGATACTTTATTTATAAGATACATTTGGAACATTGTGTCTCATAGACACTGATGGAAGAGGTGAGTGAGTGCCTTTTGAAGAGCTCGGTACAAGTGTCAAAATAGTACATCAGAATATGCAGAAGTTGTTAATGGATCAGTCTTGAAAATCCACATTGCAAGTCAAATATTCATACTTGCATCCAAAACCTTCCTCAAACACTGACAGGTGTGTATTTCTTGAAATTACTATTCAATGACTCATTCTCCTTTCTGTTCTTTCAGGAATGTTATTTCTGGTGGAGAGCAGCTAATGTGGAATGATGAGGTCATATTAAAGCTAACACATGTTAAGCACAAGACACTCTGTACATAACACCAGTCCTATTCCTGGTATGAATCCTCATCTGTTATTTGAGGACAATTGTCAGAAAGGTTTTCATCACTGACTCAACTGCCTAGTGTCAACATATCCTTGTAATGAAGACCAGTTGCCACACTGGTATTTCAGATGTTTTTTCCATGAAAGCATGCCCACTTAGATGGATGTGGAGCATCCACACTTCTATTGCATTGAACATCTCCCAAAGACAAAGCAAAATCTTTGCCAGAATCCAAATCCTGACCATGCAATTGATGCAAGATTGAAGTCCCACCTCTTCTCAACCTATTGGAAATTTCAGATGGTCAATGACTAGTGAACAGCACTTTAATACAGTTTCCATCTAGTGTCTAACTCTGCAGCATGGTATTTTCTAAAAGAAACTGAATAAATTATGCACATTGACCACACAGATGAGAATTCAAAAATATGCAACAATCTTCATTGTGACTATTTGACACTTGTTTAATGAGGAAGCAAAATGCAGTAGTAATCTTTCTGAGGCAAGGACTTGGTATTAAATCACAATTTAATACAAAATATCTGTGTTCCTCCAACTAATAATTTGTTGAATCTATACAAACCAATTCACAGAGACCAGAAGTCTAGAACTAATGTGACACTGGCATAAAGGAAGTCATGTCAGAGATTTTAATATCTGCTTTTCCACTTAGACATGCACTTTTGACAAGCTTTCTGTCTCAGTTTGTATGGAAAAAATATGCCTTTGGGGATAAACACAAAACCAGTATGAAATATGAATAGAAGACCTTGTGAAATTATCAAATCAGAATAAGCATTTGGGACAACCATTTTTTTCCCTCTGACTGGAAAATTCTATTCCTCTTAAGTAAATCTACAAGGCACCTAGTGGCTTTTCCTAATTTAAGGCACATTTCATTATATTCTGCTAAAGACCATGTCAAAAGCTGGCTCATCAGATCAGATGTGATGCCAATCTTCCGTGCATGCAGATTCATCATAAACTTTTGGTCTCATGCAACAACTAGACCAGAAAGGTCCTTTTACATTTGGGAGAGAACTTCTGACCTGACTACAGCTATCTCAATTTCTTGTTTCTTTCTTTTTCATGTTATGAAATCAGTGTTCCCGTAGTATGTTGACAAACTTACGTCTTACGCCACCTTCTCTTTTTGGCAGACAAAAAATTCAGTGCAATAATTTACTTCCACTACATTAATAGAGTCTCAGCCTTTTCAAGTTTACATCCATATTGTCCATTGGGAGAAATAGTTCTTGCCTTGAATTACACTGGAGGTCTTTCTTTTAAGAACAGCAGATCCTAAACAAATATTTTCTTTCAAAATTTTTGGGTCATAATTAAAAATTGCAAATCAAACAGTCAAATGTAAAAAAATTACAAAGACCAGATTTATACACAGCTAAGCTGTGTAGAATGCCAAAATAAGGGATAATGCTGTAGGTATTTCTTTATTAAGCAAATCAAAACTACTTATTTTATATTTACTCTGAATGACATTTTAGGAACCTCTCGTGGTATCAGGAGAAGAAGAGGAGACAACAGAAGTCAGTTTAAAAATCAGTATTTTGAGCAATCTTCATCACGTCCTGTATTTCCTTTAATAAGTAAAGGAAAGTTCATATAAAATGTTTAAAATTCAGTTTCTTATTCCTACTATCCAGGATTTGACACTGATTTCAGGTATTGTAGGTTTCATATTTTACAGGATAAGTTTTAAGCTTAACTACAGTGGTTACAATTTCAATTATGCTATAGGTTTTGAGTACCCCTGAAATAACTGAATTGAGACTGTGACGCTTAGTTCTGCTTAGCAAAATGTTCACTACACCTTGGGAGATGAATGTCAGCATAAAACTTTTCCTTCATCCATAATCTTTAGTAGTTCAAGTGTGCCAGAAGTCTTGATTTGTCAGCCTAGTTGACACTGTGGCTCATACAGCTTGAGATGATCTATGTTGTCCATAAGGGAGCATCTCCCCATGCTGAGCACATCTAAGAAAGTTGGTTTTGGTAGCATAAAATTATGATAACTTATCTTTCACTCTGTGCAATTACATTATGTAATTTTCCCTTTTTTCCCCAGGAGAATAACTGCCTTACAATTGTGAGAGTCTGACAGGTTTAGAGTTATACATGTTCTCTGTAGTGCACTTTTCCTGATTAATTTATCAGAAAATTACTTTGTTACTGCAGCAACCATGAAAAGATGCTGAAGCAATGAAAGAGAAAAATAGTTTTGCCAAGATACAAGAGAGTAGGAATATTACTGTAATCAGTTAAATTCCTATTAGTGTTTAGTGTTTTGTGTGTATATATATATAAATGGGATGCCATCTGTTTTAATAAATACAATAACAAGGACATAAAATGAGATTGTAGAGCACCAATTATCTTGGAATTAAGCTTTTCTTTGTTAAAAAAAAAATACATATTTTTAACATTGTAAAATTTAATTTCTGAATTAAATTCTAAAGAATATGGTTTTTTGTTGGTTTTTGGGGGGGGTTTGTTTTGTTTGTTTGTTTGTTTGCTTGTTTTTTGGTTGGTTACCTTTGGGTTTGGGTTTTTTCAATTGGTTTAAACGCAACTCCATGATCTATCATGACCTCACATCTAAATACCTTTTGGGCTTGTTGAATTTAGTTTAGTAAAGCAGGAAGGACATTTTCTACAACCAGTCTGGGGATGAAGTTTGAAACTGCCCCAAGGGTACAATACATGCACAGTTTTTATTACCCCTTCACAGAGAAATTTCAGAGCGTTTCCTTGACTTAAACAAGATTTGTTTCCAATAAACTTTCATGCTGGACAATGTACATAGCCTGAACCCCGGGCATATTAAAAACTAAGTATTTTTTATGCTACATTCTTTTATTTGGAGAGCATTTCTCTGGCAGTATGTGTAAAATCTATTTTTTTCACCTTGTGTTTTGTATCCTCTTCTAATTTAACTTTTGCTTCTGCACAGCAGTTGTTTGAGTTTATCGTGATGGAAAAGGTTTCTTGATCATTGTAGTACTCACTTCATCCTTTGGAAAACATGGAATGAAAAAATAAATCAATAAACTAAATCATTTCACTCCAGACTTCATTAATCACCATCCCTGGATGTGTTTAAAAATAGACTGGATGTGGCACTCAGTGCCATGGTTTAGTTGAGGTGTTAAGCATGGGCTGGACTCGATGATCCTGAAGGTCTCTTCCAACCTAGTGATTCTGCGATTCTGTGATTTATCACTTCATCAATGAAAGATCCAAACTTATGTAGTCTACTTTTCCCAACACATATTTTATGTGTCCATCCAAACAGAGCAGCAGTCAGTCCCTGAAGCAGAGAATATCCCAGACAAGCCTGCAAATGAAGGGAGCTTGTTCAAGTGCCTCATTTTCTCGAGTCTTCTCTTTTTTTGCTTTTACACCCAGAACTTGCATGGTCCAGATATATCTAAATTAAAGCTGAGTCCTTGAATCTGGAAAGCTGGAAGCCATTGTGCTGGGAGATATAGCTGGGAAACAGCACCTAAAAGTTGTATGAAAAATGGGACATTTTCCCAGAATAAGTTGGAGTTTTGTTCATTATTTAAAGAAGAAAATAATGACTTATGAAAGATCTATTCTCATATATTTGATTCATTTCACATTTTAAATTCACTGCAACAGCTGAGATGTCTTGGAAAACAATCAAGAACAAGTGTACTTGCTAAATTTTCACTTCTTTCATTTAAAATACTAGGGTTTCTGTACATGGCTTGCAACACTTGAAACTCAATGCTTTTTCAAGTTAAAAAAAAATGATTGTTTCATTCTCTTTATTTAAGCTGATCATTTAACCTTTTAATCTCCTACTGAGCTAGCCCTTTCCTTGGTAAAGTACAGTTAACCACTGCTGACAGTTCAGGCTGTGCAGACATGGAGGTAGCAGGTGGTGTTCTAGTTTCTGTTTTCTTTCCCCTATTCCTGTACCTTGGACTTGTCCAACCTTGTGCCAACAGAAGCTGACAGATGGCATTTGAATTCCTATTGGGAGGGGGAGTGGGGTCATGCCAGGGAACACAGGGTTTTGCTCTTTGTTTCATAAATGGCCAACATGTCACAACTTGCAGGGAGTAATTGCCCAGACAAGAAATGGAATAGCATTTACCTGCATCTACATTTTACTCTGGATAAGATGGAATGTATCTGTGGGTCTTTCTGCCTCAACTTCACACCCGTGTACTAAGTCACTGAATTATGCTCCTTGCCCTGCATTCTGCCAAGTTGAGTAAATGTGCTGCCTGAGGAAGGACAGCCACTTGGTCATGGGATCCTGCAGGACTGTGAGGACCTTCATTGACCAGATCCTACATCCTGGGAATCCTAGTGATAGAGAAAGCCCTTTTCTCTCCTTTTCTTTCCTCTGCCAGACTAGTCTAGCTGGGATTTTTAATATCATTCTTCAACAGATACTCATTTTTCCTTATCTTTTAATTAATTTGGGTATTTTTGCATGTAATACTGCATGTACTTTTGAATGGAGAAGTATACACAGGGAGTGTTCTTAACCAGGATAAATCTTTGAAATTAAAGACCATATAACTTTTTGTACTTAATTTTTGAGTAAGTGGTTGTAAAATTTATCAGTTTGAGATGTCTTTCACTGGCTGAATATAGATTTTGTAGATTTAATGTCAACACCTGGTGCTCCACAATACTAAGGTTCTGCTGAAAACATAGTTGCACAAGATGGAATTAATGCCCCATGTGTACTCTCTGAAACTAAAAATATTTTATATTTATACTGAGAGGATTTTAAAATCTATCCTCTTTATCAATCTCTCCTAAAACCCAATCTAGGGTTTACCCCAGCCTATCAAATGTTAATTTAGTGAATTCTTCCTCATCCCAGTATGTATGAGAGTAAAGGAGGGAAGAGGAAGAGTAACACAAAGTAGAACATGTTTAAAGATGAGCAGAATGGTCTGTCGTTCTGAATGTTTCAATTCAGAGCAAAAAGTACAGATTATGCTTCTATTCAAGTACATTATGCAAAATATTTTCTTGTTTTCAAAAGTTCCAGGACAAATGTGAAAACAAATCTTACAGTTTGCTAAAAAAGCTGCAGGAATATAGCTGAAGTCAAACCCTCTGTTTTGAGAGTTATAACTGGGCAAAGTGAAAAGCAGATTTTTTAAATTACTAATTGACAGTGGAGGCTTTGGTAGCATGAGAAACCATTTGGCACTAGATAACTGAGTCTCCTCCAAGGCTTTCTTCATCCTGACCTCCGGATGTGATTCCAGTATCAGGTGTCAGGGGGAAGAATAGAGGTACCATAAAAGTGCCTGAGAGGAGAAACACAACTGCTCTTTGCCTTTGTTCCTCCTACAGTGTGTTCAAGTTCAAAGGAATTTCTGCTCTGCAGGGGGGAAAAAGAGGCACGTAAGGGCTTTCATAATTAGCAAGGTTAAATGAAAGGATGAGGTGCCTCTCAACTAATTGGGAGTTAAGTCAACAGGGAAGCTGCAGATCACAGGACCAAAAACTTCCTGATGGAGATTAAACACAAAAAAGCAATTTAGTTTACTCTGTATTCATTAAGCAAGACTGTGTGTGCTGAGGTTTGAGATTTGCCATAGCTGTTATGTCATATATTACGGCAAAGGAGATTCAATTAACGAGTAATGAGACAAACCTTGCACTGGAGATGCAAAGCTGCTCTAAGCTGAATGCATTAAAGGTCTAGCCCAAATTGGGTGCTGTGTTGAACTAGTGAGATCAGACAGGTGTAAGTTCCAGGCAGTGGGTATCCAAGCAAGAGCAATGCCAGTGGCTGACAGGGCTGCTGAGCACGGCTTTCCATTGCTAATAGAAATTCTCATTAACACAGCGGATGGCAGTCACAGCAATGATGTTGGTGAACCTTGAGGGAATGAACTGAAAAGTAAAAATTATTTTAAAAAATCTTTACTGTTCAGACAACAAAAGTTTGTACGAAAATCTTTGACTCCCTCAAGTGTCCAAGGAAAACAGGAAAATAAATGTTTTTAGGCATTGCATATAGAAAACAGATCACTTTCCCCATTTTCACGGCTATTGTAGCTGTCCTTGGGCCAATATAATTTGTGCCCTTTTCCTGTATTTACCTCCTCTGACTATGGTGGGAGCAGCAGTGTCTGAGTCTGTGTTCAGCAAGGGGAACTAATGCAGATTTGAAACAGGTGAGTGAATTAAAATGTGCTAGAATATTACTTGGGTAGACCCAAGTAATTACTGCTGGTAAATGCAGTAGCATTGACCACATCAGGTAGTTTTTTTTAAAAAAACAGTATTATCTCTAAGACAGTGGAATAACAATCAGCATCCCTCTTTTTCATCTAATTAACTTGTTGCATGAATTCAACACCACAGGTTTTTGTCCTTACTTTGCTGAGCTGTATTCTGAGTCAGTCCATAAAAATAAAGAACAAATTGTCCCATGAGCTTCAGAAGAAAAATATTCTGAAATTCAATTGGTCTCTGTTCAGGGTAACACATTGCAAGAATGGAAATAAGAATATGAGTGGAGGATGGTCACTATACTAACTACAATAAACTGATTTTTTGGTTTGCTAGTCACTTTAACTACTTTTGCCAGGATTTCTTATACTAAGGAAAAATATAGTTTTTCTTCCTAAGCACAAGCTGGGGGTAAGGTAAGGATAGATCTGTACAAGATAGGGAAAGTGGTATTTGACTGATGAGGAGGAGCAAAATATTTCAATGAACAGAATCAGAAGATATCAGGAGACAGCTGACAATTAACACAGCAAACAAAAAGTATTTTCTTACTCTCATTTCGGAAAAGCAATAAATGAAATCAGGACTGAAATTTCACCAGAATATTATATGAATTTGACATTGTTTTTCATCACAGCCTGTGTCTGTCTTCCTTCAGTCACTCTAGGATTTTTTTCCCCTCTAGCAATTTCTCTCTAAAGTGAAAAAAATATATAGATATAGATATAGATATAGATATAGATATAGATATAGATATAGATATAGATATAGATATAGATATAGATATAGATACAGATATAGATAATGTTTTAACATGATTTGGTACTTCGATGTACTAATTTGTTTCAAAGCCAGAATTTCCAGGACTGGGTGTATTCGGTACCAATGCAAGGGCAAGCCAGAAGATCAGTCTTTCCTGGGCCAGCATAGCCATTACATACATTCCATGACACACATCTGTGACTCACTCCTATGAGTCACATTTTTTATTTTTTTCTTATAATATTCATCATGTAGAGGAGGAAAAATGCATGCAAAGTAGCAGCTGCTTATTACAGTGATGCCTGTTCTTGAGTTTTTCTTTTTCCTTTTACAATATGGTGATTGAGGATCTACAGTTTTTTCCTGTCAGCAGGCTGCCATAACTTGTAGTAAATGGGAATTTTGGACAAGCCTCTTGCTGAAGAGTTTGAGGGCATTTTTAAAATATTAAGACAATTTATACCAAGTTCTTTCAAGAGTCTGGAACTTCCCCTTAGTGCACCACAGTTACTGCTCATTGCCCACCCTGCAGCGTTGAGCCACATATCTCAGACTCTTTCTTGGTGCTATGGGTGACAAATACCAAACAGAATATTCTGTAATAATAGTAGAAATTACCAAGATTAGTAGCTACATTAATGTTTGCTGAGGGCACCCTGGGTCACAGCAGTTGTTAACCATGCAGTCAGCACTGTAGTTTCACGAGGGAAGTTGTGTTCCTCTCAGGAAACCTGTGAAGGTTGCCATGAACTGGGTCCTTCTGTGCTGAGCCTTCAGTTCTTGTGGCTCACCTGGTAACCTGAAGGACCTTCAGTAATGGGTCTCCTCAGGGGTCAGATTATCTGGGCCCTCCTGTGAGTGGGATCATCTGGCAGGGAGTTGCACTCTGCAAGATATGAGCCATCTGCTTCTGCTGCAGCACATGGACCTTGCAGTTTGTCGATTCTTTATTGGGAACACCTTACTCTCCTCGTGTCCCTCCATAGACAGCCCATTTTAGGTGGCAGCTTCTGAGGAAAAGCTCAGAAGTTGTGCTGGGAGCAGTCTGGTGTTGTGATGGATCAACCAGATTCTGCCCACCAGAGAATAATGCTTGTCATAGTGCAATATAGCCCTTGAGTTAGGTGGTGCCTTGGAGGCCATGGGGATTTATCCAAAGAATGTGGTGAGGTTTTATGACCCAAAGAAGACCCTGCATACCAAATGAGGCTTTGTGATCTGTTGCAGCAGATTCAGTCCTCATTCCAGTATGGTGTAATTATTTAATAAGCCAAGATACATTACAAGCAGTGTATTTCTTCCACAGCTCAAAGTTATTTACAGGGAAATCAATAAAACACTTCAAGACAGCTGTCATTGTGACAATTATGGAAAAAATATTAGTCTTAATTTGCTGGTGGAATATTTAAGTATTTTCCAAATTAGTTATTCCTCTGAGGATGCAAATGATCCAACTTTAAATCAAGAAACTGAAAGATCTGACGTTTTATAATGTATGCAATCTTTAGAAAAATACATTAGTATGTCTAAGCATCCATTTTTGTGTTGCACTGCCCAACATATTTATCTGATGTAGACTTTGTATGTTGACAGATCAAATACCTCCAAAATCACAAAATATATTCTGTTGAGCATTGAAATTTATAGTAAATAAATACTTTTTATTTTTAAAATGCATTCCTTAGCCAGAGTGCCTGGTTTCCACTTCATAATGATGATGGTAGGCAATGAAACTGAGATCCTGCCCTGCCTGAGCAAGGAACTGCACCCTGCAGTAGCAGCCTACCTGTTTTCCAAGTGAATTATATCTGTCATGTTTCCAAAGCTGATTCTTTCAGCAGGTAATTAATTTTTCACAGCATCCTGCTTGCAGGCATGCTGCCAGTGGGGAAGGTCCATGGAATAAGCAGGGTCAGATCAGGTTGGCAGGCAGGAGCAAAGACATCCTGAGGGACCCCCAAATGCTACAGGAACAGAGTCTTGCTCCAAGCTACTCCTAATATAGTGACACAACGTGATTTTGCATTATACCATGTAAACAGGGTTTGCCTCTTTATTCTGTGTGTATTTCCAATGTGGTTTACTCTTTGTAGCCACAACAATTGTAAATTTAAGTGTTTCCTCCCTTTGCTTTCCTATGGACACATTACTGCTACTTCTGTTCTCTTGCATGTACTAAGTCTGTTTTGGGTTCTTCCAAAGAGGGAGAGAAACACATGAAAATGTTCTGTGCTGGGAAAAAATCAGATTTTATTGTGGTGGATATATTGTTTCAAATGTAGATAATTCTTTGATCACAATGAGAGTGAAAGGAGTGAGGAACAAACAGCACTTGGAGGAATTTAATGAATGATAACATGCACTAGAAGCACTGAAAAAAATATTTAATTTAATACATATGGAGAAAAGTCAGATGATAAATATTTGAAATAGTTTGAGAAGAAAAATTAGTAGAATTATGTTTTGAGCAAAACTATAAAAACGTCCCCACTTACATCTTTTTAAATGTAATAGGGAAAAAAAGATACATTAAAAACCATAATTTCTGTAGAAAATGATCCTAAGGTGCCAGGGAGCTGAAATAAATGAGACATTGGAAATCAACAATATTTTCTGATTTTTGTGACTCTAACTTTTATAATGGTTGATAATGTTCTATTTTCAAATTTTTGTTTCTGTATGATGTTTCTACATGATTAGTTCAGTATGCATTTACAGTGTGCCCAATTTCCTCATATTCAACAGCTTAAAGAAAATGCAAACTAAAGCATTTATCATAACTTCACAAAACTACTTTTCTGGAAAGGTGATAATGTATGACAGAAGAGATAACTCTGAGTGCCTTATCTGTACCTGAAGAAAAAGGTCAAAATAACTGTATTAAAAATTTAGACAAAACTGTTTTCTTTGCCAGGCAAATTCATTACATCTCAAAGATAATGTCCGAAGATGGGCAAGGAATTGAAAATAGAAAGTGAGCTAAAAGCCTGGTAGAAGTTATAACTTTAAATAATAAGTAGATTTATAAATACGTTCTACTTGATCACTGCAGTTTATCAGACTTTAAGGGTAAAGTCTGAAAAGAGGGAGTATGACCTTTATACAAAGCCAGGCTGGGTATTATTCATGTGTTAAGACTTTCAGGATGTGATTAGTCAAATCCCAAAAGAAACACAGAGATATGAAAAGTGCAGCCTGTTCTGGAGTGGCTTAGAAGTGATAAAGGTGCCCATATTTTACCAGGCTCCTTTGGCCGCTCCCTGATGACTCCATCTCCTTTGCCTCCCTTGGCTGGTCCCCTAGGATGGTGGCCCATAGCCTCGTCTTTCTGGTGGCCTAGGCCTAACCTCCTTGGAGCCCAGTGGTCGATCAACATGTAAACAGACTGATCTCACTCAACATCCTTGAGGAAAAGCCATCCTTGTGGTCCCAGTGCCATTTTTCCCATTCATTGCAGACTGGATGCTTTCCTGCCCTCGGTCTGGTAATATCTTTTATTCAGATAAGAACAGGAGGGCAATGTTCCATATCTAAAATCTGAGACAAGACTGCTGGTTTCTAGTACTGTGGACTTTGCTGCCCACCACCTGGGCTCAGTAACACTTGGCATGTCCAATGGAGCTCCAGAATTTCCTCACAGGGAACCTGCCTTGCTCCACATCTCTGCCCTTCTCTTCCTCCTTCTCTCTCCAGAAAACCTGACACCCACTCAACAAGAGTTGTTATGGACACACAACCTCTGAAAGTTTCTACTTTGTGAAAGACAGGAATGATCTGAGTTTATTACATAAACGATGTTTGTTTCATTGATCCTGTAGAGTGTAGGGAGTTTTCAGGCATGCTGAATTCCTTACACTGGTGCTGTGGATGTGTCTGTCAGATCATCTTGACCTGAAACTGCAGCAGGTTGCAAAGATGTGCAAGCCATTGCCACAGTCATCCTGGGTTAGAGATAACGAGTTTAACTACAGGTTGTTATGATGCAGGTTATTTCATAATTAATATTAATAAAAATCCAAATAGTGTCTGTTGACTTTTTTTCTAAAGCTTTTCCTCAGAAACCTCTTAGAAACAGTGAAGTAAATGTGTGAAGCATAGCCCTTCCCCCAGAAAAGCTTCAGTAAATACTGCTGTGAAAATAGGTTGAATCCTTTTGAAATAAGAGCTTGGGGCAACAAATCTCACTACTAAAAGCAACAAGAGAAGACATTGTCCCACACCAATTCCCAGTCAAGACTCTTTATTTTAGCTACTTTCTGTATTAATTGTGATTAAATGCTTAGATCCACATAGCTGAGAACAGAAAGATAATCTGCATGATGTCTCTGTACTTAAAACCTCTCCTGGGGATTTCACTGGGTCAGTGTCCTGAAGGAGGATTTTGTCTTCACAAAAACTTTGTGAAGAGGAGATCAATTTTCAGCTGAAGAACAAAACATAAATACAAATTTATCTTCCACAGTAAAAAGTCTCTTCATGGCTGTAATACTTCACTATAAATCAACTACATAAATCACTAGTTTTAAATCTTAGTTATACTCTAAATTAAAGGAACGCTTGACATGTTTATTTGATTAATAGATACTGAGAGCATTTAGTTTTAAAATGGTTATATTAATTGTTTTCAGACTGCACCTAGAGCGGCAAATACACTGAAAACCAAACTCCAGTTCTGTTCAAGGTGGAAGGGGAAATTTTCTTATCCATGATCAAAATACTTTCAGTTGTATTGGGTCTGTACTTTTCTTTGGCAACTGCCATAAAAGACTTATGACATTTTGATCTCAGAGGAGATTTCACTGCCTGGAAATTTCCAGACACAGAAAGTGGGTAAAAAAACTTCATATAATTGATTATATATTGGCTTAACATTATTTTTTAGACTTCATTGCCAAAGTCTTAGAGAGTGGCTTGAAGAGAATTCCTGTTGCATAGTTTATAGGCTTCTACATGTGTGTATGAAAAACCTGTTTTACTATGGGGGTTGTTTTCTGGTTTTAGAGTATAAAATCTTATCAATCTCACCTAATGCATATTGATATTACAAAGGTGATCTAATTTCATACTGAACTTATGTGTTTGTACTTTTTTCAAGACTTCTTATTGCTTTGGCATTTTCCAATTGTTTTGCTAAAATATACAGGGGCTTTTAGTCTGCTTGCAGCTTCTACTGAGATGTCACATACCCTAGCACACTGGAGTGTTTTGTTTGCTTCTAATGTAAATAGAAAGGCTGAGAGCTTGGAAAGCAATGTAATGCCCAAAGTGAGCTCAGTTTGCTAGGACCAGGTTCCAAAATAACAAGACACTGTTGAATTGTTTCTTTTAGAAAAAAAAAAAGAGTTCTGCTTTTTCACTTCCTCAGAGCCCTCCTTAGGGACCACATTAGCTGTGCTTATCAGCACAGCTCTCCCTCCTCTTGTTGCCAGCTCAGGCTGAAATACCTGTGAGATAGGAATGGATCATACCTGCTGCTCCCTGCCAGCCCAAACCTTCTCTGGTGATCAGCCCTGAGAGCAGACACTGCTTTGGCATCACGCTCCTGATTGTTGGAAAGGCCATACAGCTGTTGGGCTGTTTGATGGATATAAAGCTCGGGAGATGAGGGGTGGGGACAGGAAGAGGAGGATAAGGAGGAATAACAGTCCTTGGAAGCATAGCATCTGTGAGAGAAAGAGAGCGGAGCAGCTCCAGAGCAGAGCACGGGGTAGAATGAAAGTGCAGCTACAGGACAGCTGTGCTGGACAATGAATAATCAGTCACACACATCAAGACCCAGTGCTTCTGGCTGGGCTTTTCAGAAAGTCCTCAGTGATTTAAGAGCATAACTGCCATTGACTTCCAACGGGGCTAAAGCACTTTCCAAAATTTACCTCCTTACACATGAAGCTGTTAGTTGTTGTTCTTTGCACTTCACTCTTTTAAAGCCTTGTTCTTTTCTTGATTTGGCTGCCTTGGAAACCATGGACAGTTTCCATGGAGCAGTGCACTACAGTTTATACATATAATTATGGACTTATCTTTATATTTGCTGCTTTTACAGCATGGCGATGGTCATCCCCAAATCTCTGAGAATTTGAAAGATAGCCTTCTCCTGGGAAAAGGATGTGAACCATGGAAATGTTCATATGTTAACGAAAATACGCTCCTCTCATGATTGTCTTGCTTAATCCAGCTCCTCATCAATGTCATATTTGAGCCCATGCTAATTGTACCAGCTCTACAACAGACTCCCTATAACTAAATGCAGAAATAAAATTTGGAGTTTAGCAATTGCCTTCAACACTCTCCTGCTATGTTGAGATATGAGGCCATGGTGGACCATAGGAGTACAGGGTGTGATTTGCACTCTGGTGATTTTGGGTAAGGCAGGGAAGCTGGAAAGCAGCCTCTGAGGGGTCAGAATGGGGAGCTGGAAATGTTCTTGTTATTGATATCAGGCACCAGCAACCTGTGTAAGGAGAGTGGGGGTTTTTCTCTACCAAATAATTTTATGATCCTTGATGACTTATGACCCAGGTATTGCTATCAGATATAATAAGGTTGTGAACTCCAAGGCAGAATTGAAGTCAGTAATTTCCTATCTTGTCTGACAGCAAGAGCAAATACATGCACAATATTCTTACTTCATTTGATGTAGTTATACACTATGGCTTCTACTTAGTGTTCTTAATCTAATTTGTTCCCACATGAATTTGACAGTGTATTTAGCATCAGGTCCATGAAGAAAGGAGTTTATAGATGCATTTAAAGAGCATTTGAAGTGCTCTTTATTTAGACTATAAAATTCTTATGTTATTTCTTTGAGAAATTGGGAAGTGGTTTTGCACCAAAAACAATACAAGAAGTCATAATTTTTAAGTACTGAAAATGCAAAATTACACAGTTTAAACTGAGTAGTAACTTTACAAGTTCTAATGACCTTGATTAAAAGATAATGGTTGGGCGTTTTTCTCTTTAGAGAAAAAAGACTACAAGTTGGAGAACTCTGGCAATTTTACGGCAGATTATGATGCTGTGAATTATCTCATTTTCAATAAAATGTTCCTTAAAATGTGGGAGAGGTGGACTTGGGTATTGCAGATGGATCTTGCAGTGAAGGAATAGTCACCATTAATGTTCAATAAAGAATAATCATGTAGATAAAACAGGTATAACACTTTAGAGCCACACTTAATCATATTTTTCAGTGTATTCTCATCCTGAAAAATTTCTTCCAGGGAGAGGGGTAGCATCCTATAGGGCTTGAATTGTTACTGTATTTGTTAGCTCTCATGAGCAACTCAGTGGTGGGGACGTCTGGTATTCCAGAACCAATTTGTGGGGAAAAGTATAGGGTAAAAAGTCATTTGTTGGAAGGCCAGGTACTGAATAAAGTAAATTGAAAAAAGTCTCTTTTAATAGGAATGTTTTATTTTCAAAGGAAAGATTTTATTTGAAAAATTTTGATTGTACAGTGATTCCTAGCAATAATAGTTTGGTCTCCTGGGGCAAAGCAGTAGTTAAGGGCAGAAAGGTGGAGACTGGGTTCAAATACATAATATTATATATTTATTATAAAAAATGTTTGCAAAATATATTGCATGTAAAATTACAAAAGCACAGCTGACATAGGCGAGGTATCCATATTTTTTTACCCAAAAAGTGAAGAACAGAACTTTAAAAGCTTGCTGGTTTACAGCCATCTGCTGGATCTCCCCCAAACCCACACCTGCCTTTCCCTGCAAGGGAATGTTTTAGATTCATGCACTCATAGACAGATCAGTTATAGCTTGACAAAAAAACCCTCTGTGATCCACAAGCATGTAATGGCCTGTGTTTTGAGCACAGGTTTCAATAGACCTAAATGCTCTGCCTGAAGTACAATTGCTGTATGTGTTACCTGGCTTTGATGGGGTCAGGCTGTCACAGGCTATCAAGAGTTTGTATTTATGCTTTCTCTTCTTCCAAATGTAAAGGCAAGACATAACATTTCTATCAATGTTTGCAGTGGATAGCCTGGTTTAGCTTCTAGCTTTTTCTGAGTGGTATTTGGATTGATGTTTGGCCTGCTTGCTAATTCTGCTTTAAGGTAAGTAAATATTTCCTCTTTATGTTTTTCCATTTAATACTGTGGTTACCTACCTGTGACTGTAGCTACTTGTGTTTATAAGTGCTTGAGCCCAACTTTCAGCTGCCTCTGACTTTTTCAGAAATTTTGGTCAGCTCCAGCAAAAAAAAAACAGGTTTTCAATATTCCTTAATGACTCTCAACTCTGATGTCACCCCCATCCTCCCCACTTGCCCAACCAGCTATTGGAAAACATCAAAACCTGGTTCAGGTGAAGGCCAGAACATGGGATCCACTCAGCAGAGGCAAGGGAAGTGGGCAGCAAGATCGTGCTGGCAGTGGTGCTTTGTGTCCTTTCCCAATCCAAGGACCAGTTGCATGGGAAGCTCACTTGCTGTGTTAATGGATTCTGCTCAGGTGTTAATTCAGTGTGCATCTCCTGCTGATTCTCTGTCTGCTGAGCACAGTTCAATACCTCCCCCAAAATGCTGTAGTACCTGCTTTTAGGAGTATTTTTAGAGTTTTTAGTAGCTTTTCTCAAAAACAGGTTGTACCTAACTTATTTTTGCCATATAATGCCCAGGATATCTACCTGTGACCGGGATCCATATTTCTCCTTAGCTAAAAGAAGTGTATCTGGGATCACTCCCCAGAGGAAGTCCTTAGCTGTGTTAGCCAAAACTGTGCACACACTTGGCACAAGAGTGGACTGAATAGGTTTATTCTGAATTGACTGCTCTTCCATGGGATGCTGTTATAGGATGATCATGTCATGGAGATCAGATTCTGAGATCTGTTTAAATGATTTTTTTGCTAGTCTATTTTTAGCCAAAATTATATTTGTATGACTGCAAAAACATTTAAGTCTGGAAGCTGTTGGTACTGTCAAAATCTGCATGGTTTTTGTGAATTTGTTTATTTTTTTTACCTCTCTAGGCAAAAGTTTGTGCTTGCTGGACAGAAGTTTCATTCTAATTCTTCCTGCCAAGAGTAATGCAGGTAGAATTCCAGCACTCCAAGCTTCTGTTCAGTGTTTGGGAAAGAGCAAGGGCAAAGTTTGTACACACAGGAGGATTCTCCTACGCTGCACATGGAAGAAGAGACGACTGCACTTTGGGCAATCAAACTGTGTTTGTGTGTGTTGTACTTGTAACATGGGGAGGTTTCTTGAGAAAACAGACCTCCTTTTTCCCAAGTGAATTATTATGGTCATATATTTACATTTGTACTGTTCTGTGTGAAAGAATTGATGGGGTAGAATTTAAGATCAATCTCTGGCTAGCATGCCTTGTCAGAGGCACAGAGTCAATAAGCTTCCATCAGTTTTTGCCCTACCATATGTCCCAGTATGGAGCCCACTCAATCTCATTGTTTTTTTGGAATCGAAACTTGTAATGAGTCCTCAGGGTTCACCTTGACTTGGGTTATCAGGTCAGACTGAAATAAAGTTTTTTCCCTTGATACTTATCCTGAATTTCCCAAGCAACACAAATATGACTTTAAACTACTCAAACATTTACCCGGATCATGAAATGTGATTTCAGATGATTTTTTACTAGGTTTATCATCAATTAAAATGAATATAAAAGTGAATTTTGTTAGTCGTCTTTAGCACAGGTTTAGTGGATAAATTTCTTAATTCTTGAAGGGTGGTTCTTGTCCCTAAGATCCAGCAGAAAGACTTGTTTTCTGCAATTGTTTACTTGGATTTCAGAGAATAATCTACTGGAAATATTTCATTTCAAGCTTATCATGATCTGTTTGTGTATAAAGTTAGGACTGTATTTTCCCTGTGTGCACAATTTTGCATTTATTGAATAGAAATTTCATTAGATTCTTTATGTCTCAATCAAAAGCCTTCTGCAATTTTTTGTAGTCAATTTAGTTTTGACAAGTGTGAATAATATTATATCACTAGCAAACTTTGATATCTTAGCATGTCTTGACTTCCTGGATTTTTCAGGGGGATGCTGAAGAACAGCGGTGTAAGAGAAATTTTCCCCATGGTAATTTCTCTGTATTAATACAACTGAATAATTATTTCTACTCTTTGCTTCCCACCTAACTGTTGATAATTCATATTGTCTGTGAGAAAAAGCTTCCTCTTATTTCTCTTCATTCTCTATAGTTTAGGTTGTTCAAAATACTTTCATGGTTGTCCTCCAGCCCATGGACTGAGTTCCAAAGGATGTGCCCACACTCTTGCACTGCTGGCCAGCCCTCTGAGCTCCCGTTTCCCACAGGGCACCAAAGACAGCTCTTGGCTCTTTCTGGAGGCTTCCTCTTCTTTCTCTTCTAGCTAAATCACTTATGAAACACAATTTCCTCCACAACCCTCCTCCTAACAGGATTAATGCAAAACATTTACTTTTGTTTACTATTTTGTTAACTACTATGTTTACCTTTTGTTTTTGTAGCATGTCAGCCTTTGGTGCCAGACATCACACTTTTGATGATATAAACAATAAAAGACAGTAAAGTCTTCAGACATTTGCAGCTTTCTAAGCAAGAAGCAGACAGGTATATTCTGCTGCTGTAATTTAGCAGAGCTTTGGCCTGGAACCATTTTACCTTAGCTCTTGATAATAATTATTAGGATGCAGGATTAATTTGGACCTAAATTTTATCTCATTTGAAAGAACAAGTTTCTGCTGTAATTTTAATTATAGCTGTCCTAGAAGTCTGTGCTCACAGAGTTGATGAGAAGTAACACTTAGCTCTCTGGAGAAAGATTTTAAGAGCTCTCAGTAGCTCTCGGGGCTCTTATGTGTTATGTGTGTGCCATGTGCCAGCTCAAAGACTTCATGGGGTGGGTCACAAACAGGTTGTGCATCAAGCTGTGCAGAGCTGAGCTATAACACTGATCTAACCATGGAATATGTGTTCCAAAGGCAGAGCTGCTGATGAACAGATAGGGAAATGTGCATGTGCAGGAATTGCTTCATTGGATGTAACAGAAAGACTGAAGGAAGAATAGAAGATGCCATATTAAAGCTTTTCACAATATTATTGGTGTTAATTTTAATTAGCTCAGTTATTACTGTTTGATTTTACTTCTTTGCATGACTATATTTCCACAACCTTTTCTGTGAGATCTGTGAAGATCCCCTTTATTACTTTTACTGGTTGTATATATTTTACTGGTTTTTGAGTACCTTTTAATTTATTTAGTTTTATTTTGTTTCTAAATTTTACCTCCCGTGTTTTCACTAAGAAGAAGTAAATTGCTTTTAAAAGGACCTCCATTTGTGTCTTAGCCTGAGAACCTGCTCTTGGGTTTAGATTTACCTGTCCTTGAATCAGCCTATAAAATGGACCACACACAATCAAGTTAAGTGGTGTAATGACATTATCTGTAGTCTTAAAAACCAAAGTAAAACATAAGAATAAGGTTTCCTGATCCAATGCAGAGTCTGACAGATCTGACTCAGTGCTGAATAACTGTGGTTGGCAGGTACATCTTCTGCTAATGCTTTTCTTCTTTAGCCAGATGATTGCAGAAGCATTTTTGATCTGAATAGCCAAACAGATGTAAAATCAATTTCTGTTACTGCTTTGCCAGTTCTATCATGAAATAAGCAATCTTCAAACATTTGCTATGTGGAATTCAGCTCATATGCCTGCAGAATAAAATTCTCTGGCCAAGGTGTCATGAAGAAAGGAGTCTTACAAATCTAAGCATTATTATTACCTTTGAAGTGTTGTATGAATTTAAATGTAGAAAATTGCCTGCCTTCAAGCTGCTGTCTTCAGGGGCTAGCTTCCAAAACTGCAAGAGATCTATATTTTGTGTTTGTCCTCCTAAGAAATATATTTAGCCATGTCTACAACCAAATTTTCTATCTATTCCTACTGTAACATAGATGGGTCTGTCATACACTGATCACACATATTCATTGTGTGTATATACTCCAAAAAAACTCAAGGATAAATTTGCCAGCACGCCTGCTCTCTGAATTGCATCTTAGGGAATTTTTTCTGCTCATTTTCACTGCCACCCCTTGAACCAGCCTATGTAATAAGTTTGTGTTATGTTCTGAAAACAGATGTCCTGGTAGAAAAATCTGTAGTTACTCTCCCATGTTATTATTATTAATTTGCCTCTTACATTTCTCCCTTTTTTCATAAGTTCTCTGTTAACTATCTGGACCTTTCTTGTTCACTTTTCTTTTATTTTTTGAGAAGAAAAAGAGGTAGAATGAGAGGAAAACAAGAGGGACAGAACCATCAGTAGAAACAGCAGCTGCTAGCCAATATCTGGAGAGCAGGACAAGCATCTTTGATACTGGCCCTAAATACTATCCCAGGTGCTAACAGCTCCAGGGGCTTGACCTTAATGCAGTTTATCTATTTCATCTAGGCTGCAATAGATCTTCCAAGTGCTTAGCCAGTCTCTCTCATTTAATGCTTGCAATGTTATTCATAAAACAAGTTCTTTTAAGCTTGACTATGTATAACGACCTTAAATCATTAAAAATGGAAAGATGTCTATCTTCAATCATGGAATTAAAAGGGCCATGTGCTATTCATCAGGAATAAAAAGACTACAAATATCCAATTTGGATTCATGGCAAATTAAAGTAATTGTGAAGGATGTTCACAGTTAGTTTTCCTTTAGTTTTTAGCTGAGAGACAACATCAAGTCTTTCTGCTTATGAATATGTATCAACCATCATACAAACTCTTCTGCATAGGAAATTTGACTTAACTGTGTGTTAGGAGACAGTTTGCCTCTGTAATTATATTACCACTTAATACTGTATAAAACTCCACTCTGTACTAATTACACTTAACAAACACAGTGCTCAATGTTATTATTACTGGGAAACATACAAAACAAAAGACATTTTCTAATTTCTTGGTAGACTGTATTCTGATACTAAGGAAATACCATGTGGTTATCTGAGTCATACTGGAAATCAAATGATTCAATGCCGATTAGACATCATACGTATGATATCTACTTTTCAGATTCAGACAAACATACAGTGTATTTCCTGACACGTGTTTTCAGCCTTGTTTTTATGGTAATGTGCTTTTCCTTGACATTCTGATTCAGTTTTTAAAAGGACAACATGGCCTAATATACTGCGAAAGAGCATATGGGTTTGTTTTCTTTTTATGACACATATAAATCAAGGTCCGAATAAACATCCTCTATTTTCTCTTAATGATATTGATGTTGAACATGGATATTTTATAGTTTATTCAGAAGTTTATTCAGGGGCATGTTGCTTTACCTTTCTCTTTATAGGACAACTACCTGAATTTATTAAGATTAATATATACACCTTTGCTCAACGAGTCAAGAAGTCCAGATTTTTGGGTTAGGGGGGGAAAGAGAGAGGCCACAGTCACCCATTTCTTTCCATTCACCAAAGTGTTCATTGAAAGCGGTAGAGGGGCCACAGCTACTCTGTGCCACCGTGAGCGTCCGGAGGAGCACCAGGGCCAGTCCTGCGGGATGGCTGCTGAGAAGGGCGGCTTGCAGGAGCTGGTTGGGCTGGGGCCCTCCTCGTGGAGGGTCCTGGAGCTGTCCCCTGCCCCTGGGAGCCCCAGGCGCCCTCGGGCTCGCTCCGGCCAGCCGCGGGTGGGTCGCTGGCCGGCCGCCTGCGCAGGTTGTAGCGGCGCTGCGGGCGGCGGCTGCGGGCCCTGTCCATGGCCATCCTCCGGCGCAGGCGGCTGGGCAGGCCCACCACAAACAGCTCGTAGTCGTCGTCGCCTCGCACGGAGTGCAGCACCTGCTCCAGGGACTGCCGGCACACGGGGCAGTCCTCCCTGGCCCGGGCCCAGTGCCGGATGCACCTAAAGCAGAACTGGTGCATGCAGTAGGCCACGAAGGCCGGCTTCCTCACGGTGCCCAGGCAGATGGGGCACTCCGAGCCCACTGCTGCCTTCAGCGGCCCTGCCCCTGCAGCAGAGCCGCTTTCCCCCGTGCCTTCTTTGGCACCGCTCGCCATGTGCTGCCCAGAGAGACGTGGAAGGTGCTGGAAGTTGTATGGCAGAAGGGCTTGCTCGGGGTGTTGAACTGCTCCCTCTCATTAGCGCTGCAAATGCGGATGTCAAGCAAGCAGAGGGAGAAAGGCCACAGCTGTTGGCTGGCCTGGGGAGAGGTGGAGGAAATGTTCAGGTCCCCCTGGAAGGAAACCTTCCCAGCTTGTCAGGGTAAGGTTTCCCCTCCCAGACCACCCCTACGGCTATGAGACATCATAATCCGATTGTGATTGGGTCTGTTGGCACCAAAATCCAGCACTGTGAGATCACAGTGGGCCATCCTCACCCACGGCACACATGCCTGGGGCTCCTGCAGAACAACTGCCCGCTGCATCCCCCTTTGGCTTGTGCAAAGAAAGTGAGAAAGAAAGGATATTTGCAGCCACTTTTGTGGGATCAAATGGTTTCTTTTTAGAGGTTTCCTTTGCTGATAGAAATGACCTTGTTCCCCTCCCATTTTAAAATTTAATCATGCTGGTATTTTGGTGGTGAAAATATAAACGAAGCTTCATTACAACCAAGTACATGCAGGGTCAGTCAGTTCTTTCTGATGGAAAACTAGTGAGATGAAAATGAGACTGTTAATAGAATATCCATCACAATGATGAAACTGTTGATTGAAATTCACCCTCACATATAACCTATTTGTAATTTCTCTGTAACTATGTATATTAATGGCGTCTTGCTACTTTCTTATTAGTACTAAAATGATAAGGGGAAATGTTTCCAATTCAAAACCTTCTTGCTGCTGGGTTTCACAAGAACAAACCTTAGTTCTTGTATAAAAATCAATTGCTTTCATTGCCTGAATATAACTCAAGAATGTATTACATAGGGAAACAAAGGAGACCTATTTACCTTACTTCATGTTATGCTTAATATAATATGTGGATTTTTCCAGACCTACAAATTTCTGAACTAAATTTTTGTTACCAAGAATTAATCAGTATTTAAAGGTAAGTCTAAAGAAGAATTTCAATAATGTTATTTGAATTCTAATCCAAGACTGAATTCAGTATGACTTTCCACTTTCTAGATGACAATTGTATCACTCATTTCAGTATGATTTTTACAAAGACCATATAAAAAAAGAATTAAACTCTGCTGCATTCTGTCTTCAAAATGTTATACAAAATTAATTATACTGGTCCTTTTTTCTAACTAAAAAAAAAAAAAATTGAGCATGGAAAAGCTAAATTGTCTAAGGCATGGATGTATATGTGGCTGTCATGAAACTTGATGGAGCCAAAGCTACAGTTGGATGGCTTTTGACTTAAGCTATGTAGCCCCTTATCAGTTAGGTATTATTTTTGCAAAATTTTTAACTTAAACTATTTAAAATCCTAATCTTATTTTTTCTTCCACTGTATCTCAAGGGTTTGGAAGTACCCTGCTCATTTTTGCCACCTCAAAACCCAGTTCTTCATTTTAATTTGCTGCCTCATGAAGAAAACATCCCTAATTATTGGCAGTGAAAGCTAAGTTGTTCCAAAAAGTCTTCTTTATTCATTATCTATTCCCATTTCAGTCTGACCTTCAGTGTTTTCTTCTTTCAGCAGTGTTTCAGAAAGTAAACTATGAAGAGACTATATTTTGATAGATGACAATATCCAAATGAATAAGGAAATTATATTAGTCCTCAGGTGACATCACTGAAGCAACAAGAAAATGAACATGGATAATTTTGGACCTTTTCTCCCATTCAGAGCTCTGTGCTCTCCCCCTTCAAGGCTCTGAACAACAGAAACATGGGGATGAAGAGGACAGCTTCTTGTTTTCTCATTTTCTTGCCCTGCTAATCAATCCTGTAGCCAGGTGGCCCAGAATGGCTGCTTACTGTAAAGCAGGCATCCAAACTTTCTCTGAGTCCTGTTGTTTTCATTCCATAGGTAACAATGGGAAAGAAATATCTAAGTTGGCACTGAATTTCTCAGTCTAGCAGAGCAGAGCACACATAAAGTTAAAACAAGGGCAGACAGCAAATCTTCTGAAAGATCAATGCTCATATCTCTAACCCAAACTGTGTTGTGGCTATGTCTGGCATCACAAACAGCACTGGATTTTTCTAGCAGCAGTTCGTGCCAAGGAATTAAATCTGGCATTCTGTACTGCCATAGTAAGGCAGTTAGGGAGTGATCTTCTATTGACTTCACACTCATATGAGCTGTATTTTTTTATAAATCACCACCATCTTGGCATGCAGAACATGCAGAAGGAAGATCTGAGATTCAAGGCATTAGAGAAATGTTATGAAAATCGATTGGAAGCAGTGATTAACTACTTAGTGCACCACAGAGCAGCATTTCCTCATTCTACAAAAGGGCAATATATGGTTATAGGTCACGACGCAAAAATGTCTCTTCACTTGTAAACTTTCACAAGTCACACTCTCAACCATTTAAAATACACTACTTTTTACACTTATGGTGGGATTGACTCCATGCACTTTCCATACCCTGAAGAAGCAATAGCTTACTTTTATCTGTTGGCAGATTGTGTAATGGCAGATGTTTAGCAGTGTGTATGAACTCCAACAGGAGGTATTGGGTAAGTACATGTGCTATGAGTCTGAGTTTATAGACCTCAGCAGTCAATGACATCTCATACTGCTGCATCCTTGCTTAAATTGTACTGTGCAGCAAAGTATCAGCAAACAGGCCAGCTAACAAAATGTCACTCATGAACCTTGGCATTTTGCACCTGGCTATGGAAAAATCTACATTAATGGCACAGTCAACAAAATTGTTTACTGAACTTGCACCCTGCTGCTAATGACCGACATAAATAACTGGTCAATACCTTGAATGAGGAGCTTATCTGAGTGGACAGCTTGCTTTCCACTTTCTGAGTTAAAAATTACATTATTGTATCAAAAATCATGAATTTGATAGAAATATAGAGTGCTTCCTCCATCCCCAGAATCACTATTGTAGGGGAGCTAATTTAGTCTGATTTTCAGCCACTCTCAGCATCCTGCCAACAAAACAGAAACAGGACCAGTATGGAGGCAATAAACTATAGATCTGGTGTCTAGAGAAATACACTGCAGGAACTCATGAATTCTAAAATTGGGGCTGACCCAAAAAGACTGCAGTCAAACATATCTGCATTCAGACAATTGGCAACCTCTTTTTGAGAACTGTAACTCTACAGAAGATTTAAGCTTTTCTTGCGTGAAGCCTAACTGCATCAGCGGATGCCTTAGAAAACTGGAGAGAGTTTTCTGGAATTGTACAATCAGGGATTAGAAAAAGAATCACAAATGTTAAAGAATGCTGACCACCAAGTGAAGATGCAAAAAACACAGTACAGCTGACTGAAATTTCAGAAAGCTGTCTTGCCACAAAACAGCTGCTGCCAAACTTGTTGATGCAGGACTGTTTCAAATAAACTGGAAACACTTGAATTGGATTTGAATGTGTTATATGGCAACAGATAATATTAAGAAGCAGGATGTTATGCATTAAGTAAAAATAAAAATAGAGTTCCCCTCCGTAAAATGAGAATTTGTTCCATTAAGTCAATATACAATTTTTATTTTTCATTTTCCTCTGCTTTGAAAAACTGCTATTTGGCTTAACATCTTCCAGTTGGAAACTCAGTCTAAACAAAATGCATAATTTTCCCTTTACTTTATATTACTGGTACCATTCTAGGCAATTCCTCCTGTTTGTTTAGGGTTTCAACCTTCACAATATCTTTGGAACATTATAATGAAATAAGCATTCTAATAGTCACTTAACTGAACCAGGTTTCAATTACTTGGTTATCCATGTTGACATCAAGTTAGAGGCTTTTGTTCTCTTTTCCCAGACTGCATACTTCTTTGCTATTTGAAATACTAAGAATAATACTAGTTCAGCTCAAATTTCCAACAAACTTGCAGGCAATATGTTTTCTCCTACATGATGTATGTATGTTGTCCTGCATAAACAGACCTTGTCCTGTCACATTTATAGAAGTTCTCAAAGTGGCTGCCACAACCACCTCCATGACCTTTTCTGCAGACAGTTTTCTATTTCTTCCAATTGTTCTTTCATTCACTCTTCCCATCCATCTCATTTAGAATAGATCTTGCACAATTTTAGTTCCTCATATTCTAAAATCCAAGCCTCTTTCATGATGTTCTATCTCCCCTTCTGAGTGCAGTTCATAACTAGGTGATATCTGCTCCAGGTTTCATTCTTTTGGGTTTTTTTATTTCTTCCTTCCTTTTTGCCATTGGAAGATCAAAACCCATTGGAATTAAGACCTCCTGATTTAAGCCCTTTCATCCCAATAAATACATTTGCATTTATCATTACTTTTATACTTCTCTGGACTGAAAAGCACAAGTGTTCAATAGTTCTTCCCAGGCAGACTGTTTTTACCCTTAACCAAGTCTGAATGTTCCCCTGTGAATACAGTGTGTTTAATCTCTGCATTTGATCAGGGGTTGATTGTTGGGGTTGCTCCATATCATGGTTTAGGAATGGTATTCCCCAAATCATCTAACTCTGAAAAGAAAATGTAAACATATTTTTTATCCAATGTGTTTAGGTTTCTCTTCAGACTCACTGTCTTGATACTAAGGAAAAAGAACCTGTGGTAAAACTCTGGCACAGACTGCCTATTAATTGTATACTAGCCAGTTAATCAGTTTGTACCACCTGATAAAGAAAGATAATAGTCTTGTCATTGTCTCATTCTCGCATTTATTTAGGTTCTAAACTCAATAAATAGGACCTTCTCTTAACATCTTGTTTAGCAAAAAGAAGACTCACAGGCCTACTACAAAACCAAAACATACTGTTGGCATAATTTCCCCATTAAAGAAAAAAAAAACAACAACCCTTTCTTTTTAGAGGATTGCGTTGTTGTAGCATATTAATGCAAGCATAATTATGAGAATTCTCTAATCCCTAATCTACCTCTTGAGAAAGGATGAAGACTCATGCATTGATCCTCTGAGTTTATCATTGTTTCTTCTCGTTCTGATGTAGGGCTGCTGATAACTGAATTTATAACATGCCTTCTGCGTCTGAGTCCAGAGCATCCAAATGAGCTTTCAAAACTGTTTTTGAAGAGGTGCTTTAATTCTTGATTACACTGACTCCTGCACACCTTTCACTCCTGTGATCAAAGACTCAACACCCCATCTGCAAATACGATGCCCTTATTCATCTAGCAGTGTTCAGACCTTATTGGTTGTGTTGATTATCTGCTCTACCTTTTTCATTATATTGAGTTTCTGCTTTTAAGTAGTAATTGATTTTCGATCTGTTAAAGCAGAGGATGTATTCCTTTTCTTGCTTTCTCCTCTTATGTCCAGCTTTTTAAACTACTCCAGATATGCATCTGGAAACACGAAAAATCCTGTGATCTTTCCTTTGCCCCATGATTGAATTTTGCTGTAATAAATTTCCCTTGGAGTACTGCCTTTCTCTCTGGCTGCTGTGACCAAATTCAGGTCCAGGCACCAGCTGCTAGCCTTTCTGCATCTTTCCAGCAGGGAGTTTTCACTTACCAGTAAGATAACAGGACCTGTTATTTCCTTTGGCAGCCCTAGTTAGAGGGAATTTTGGTGGTATTTTTTAATCTCAAGTCTGTCTTAGTGTTTGCAAGTTTCTCTTGTGACTTGTCCCTGCAGTTGGTAAAGCAAAAATAAAGCAAGTGTTCTCAAGACATGTTCTAAGAGTGGAAATGTGTTTCTTCCAATGGCAATGCTTGAAACAGTGGCCTTGGACTCAAAGCAAAGTCATTTTAACAAGCTTATAATTATGATATGCCCTCAGAATTGCCTTTGCTATTTGTACACTATGCTATTTGTACCTTCTGAGTACTCAACTTTTTATATATATGTTTATACCCCTGTTTTGCACCATTTCTTCCAACTTCCATTCCCCAAAAGCAAAAAGTTAGCAAAGCTATTGCCCGTAAAATTTTCCATCATTCCTTCATTAATGTTATTTTAATTTGACTAGAAAAAAACTGTTCTGATATATTGAACTGAAGCCAAAGAAGGAAATCACTGGAAGAGAAAGGTAGAGGTAGTCTATTAAATAAGAGAAGGAATATGGAGCTAAATCAAATGAAACAATTGTAAAGGATGAGAGACACTTGAAAAGCATGTAATTATTTTAGAAAGAAGAGTGAAAGGCAGAAGAAAAAAACTAAACAAATAATTTACCATGGTGGTAAGCAAAGAAATTATGTACACAGCAAAAACTTAATTTAATGTTAAGTGGAGGGTTACATTTACCACAAGATCTAATGCATCCATTGGGGTCATTCTAAGAGAAAGTATTTTAACATCACATTTGCCATCCTTCTTCATCTTCAATCTAACATTAAAGTATGCACATATTTTTTAGTATTCTGTTTCTCTAGAAAATGGTGGGAACAGAAACTGCTGGATGTAAATAGCTCTAACTATAACACAAATTAAAGGGAAAGATTTAACATTTTTTAGTTTAAATACATCATAACTGTTTAACTCATATCAGCTTCTTTAATGCTTTCAAACCCTAGCCTAATGCAAGCTTTTTTTGTCATGGTTCTTTACTGTGGCTACACTGAAACAGAGATAGACCTTTTCTGCTTCTTCTTGTAATAACTAGATGTCAAAAGTGACAAAATTATTCGTTCTTACTGTTTTCTTCGTATAGGTCACAATACATTGAAACTGAAAGGATAAACTTCAGACATTCTCTGGTAAGGCATCTAAAATTTCATAATGAGCTCTTTCTTTGTATTTGTTGAAGAGGGAAGTGTTTCCATTAAATTTCAATTTGTCTGCTTCTTAACTTGCACTAACTTTTTAACTTGCACTAATATTATCTGATTTTTGTTTCAACATTAACTTCTATTATATGATATATAATTTTGTACCCCAGAAGCATCTACCGTACCAAACTCCCTATAAAATTATTCCAGTATTGTTGCCTTGATGCTCAATGAAAGCCAATCCGAAAACAGACATTAACGTCTTTGTTAAAGTTTGTTTTGTGTATCTTTAAAATAAAGAAGAAAACAAATCTGGACAGGAGTTATACCTGGCAAAGATATCTGCACTGGCCAGCTTCTGCAGTTTCTGATAGGGAGAGGTAAAAGGGCACTTAATATAAGCTTTAAATACTCTTCTAGGTGGTCTTTAAGATGTCACAATGCTTTTTACTAATACAATACAAATTATTTTTAGGAGAAAAAATGCCTTCTGTATAAAAAAATATTTCTCCCAATTATAATGATTTGTCTCTCTCCAAAAGCCTTCTGAGAAAAGCTGTTTATCCTTTGTACCTCTGTCCAACCTGAAGAAGCTGGATGCACAGATACCCCTTCAGGGCAGGATTACATACACTTTGGAGGCTTTAGAATTACAGAGACAATAGCACATCTGTTTTCAGCCTCATTCACTATACCACAGAAATAAACACACTGTTTTTTCTACAAGATGAGAAGCTAAGGTAGTCTCTGTAGTCTCTCCTTTTTTTTCTAAAAAAAAAAAAATCAGGAAAAAGTAAGAATCTCAAAACACAGTCTAGTTTCTGGGTTTATTCTTGGAACAGACAAGCCACATGCTGCTCCCTGTTCACAGCTTGAAGAAAACACCTTATTGTGCAACAAAGAAACTGTAGTTTCTACTAGGAAACTGAGGACTGCACACTGACCACATTTTCTCATTATAAATAAGAGATCACAGACTAGGAGTACTGTCTCTCTCAGATTATATTGTTATCTCCATTGTGCATTCTTGATCAAACACCTCATCCTCTGAGTGATTTTTGCCTTTAAAATTTAATGCTTCCAAGTTGTTATTTTCCCCTTCAACTTCCCTGTCTAACTTCTGGTAGTCAGTTTGCAATTCCAGAAACTTAGCTTCTTTTTAACTAAGCAAAGTAGTAGAAACCCCCAAACTGAGTGTTGTTAACATAGAATCATAAGAATGTTTTGTGTGGGAAGGGACCTTTAAAGGTCATCTGGTCTGACTCCCCAGGCAGGAACAACTTTTACTAGGCCAGATTGCCCAAAGCAAATTGGGTCTTAAATTATCAATGGCAAAGATACACATACAAACCAAATCAAGAAGTTGGAATAAATAAAAACAGTACTAGCAAACAAAGTTATTTTTGTTCTCTCCTTTTCCAGGTACTGTATAAACAACCACGAACTAAGAAAATTGTAGCATGTTTCTCTGCCACTGGATCAGCCTGAATGATGAAGAAAACAAAATAAATGGGCTTCAAAATCCAAATTCAAATGGGAACTCCACTAGTAAAAATTGTGAAAGGGAAGCTTTGTAATTATTAATAGCTGTTAGCAAAAGGATATAAAATTTGTAACTCCATCCTAGAGCTTGCTTTGTACATAGTGAGAAGAGACTCTTGGTAGAAATTGCTCCTTATATAATGCACAGTTCTTCAAAATACTGAGACACAAGCTATATTTTAGTGGTTATTCTTAGTGATAAATGCACTGGAAATGGAGCAGGTGAATCAATTTCTCACCCCTTGGTACTGTTCACCTGATCTTCTGAGATGGGGAAAGGCAATAGAAAAAGCCTTGTATCTGCCTATCAACTTCCAACCTGTGAGGGACATGTAACAAGGCTGCATACCCACAGATGTTCAGCTGCTACAAAGACACTTATTTTGAAGCTAAATCAAATACATGGATTATGTGCTCTGGACACAGTGCTGTATTGATTCAAGTGAAATTTTGCTGTTGTTTAAGTAGTCAAGGTTATAAAATTGATGGAGAAAAATCCTACATATCAGACAGGTTTCAAATACTGGGTGATCCTCAGCTGTCTCAGGCAACAGCTCTCTTTTGACAGAGTGTGTCTCAAAAGAAGCCTCAATGCAGCTGCACCACCCACCTGAAGAACATCTTGTGTACCCCACACAACAGCTTTACCAAATATTTGATACCCCATCAGTGTCTGGTAACTCAAGATGATGCTATGGATTTCTTGTCCTCAACAGCTCACATATGATTAAACCCACTGGTGCCCTTTTAAAAAAGTTAGCAACCAGATGTCTGTGTTTTCAGTGCATTAAATTCTGCTTAAAATAGAGTACTGAAATATTACTATTTTGGAAACAGCTGGAAATGAGACCACTGATAATCCAGCTTTCTCTTTTCTGTCTCAAAACTTGCCAAGAATCATTTGCTAGGTTGCATTGTGTCAGCTGACTATCAGCTGAGTTTTATTAGAATTTGTACAAATTCTTGAAAAATTTTAGAATACTGATACTGAATAATTCATTCTCTGTGTTAAGTATCCTGCTCCAATGTAATTCCAATAAGTGAAAGTGTTTGGGTTATTAAGGATAACTTAAAGGCAACACATACTGTCTAACATTGAACAGAAACCCCAAGAAAGGGTTAATCATGACATAGTGACTAGCTGTAACTAAACCACAATGATCTACTTATGGTTTGATTGCCAAAACAAGTGATAAATTTTGGAACCCTTATAAAGACTAAAAATCCTATTATGAAGTAAATATTCTAGCCAAACACATCACTAAAAATTAATATAACCCAATGAAGACTGTTTATATGTTAATGCTGTTTAGTATTGTTCAACTGTTGGCACTTTTTAACTTTTCTGTACCAAATGTTTAATAAAATGCACAAACTTAGCCAAGTTGTGTAAAACCTGAATAAGCTCAAAAATCTTTTGGCAGAAGTGTGACAAGGCATGGGGAAGTAGCTGCTACAGTTCTAGAGAAAGTGTATACAGGAATTTCTTTTTGTAGATGGTTTTATTATGGAGGATCCAAGCCAAGTTGAGAAAAATGCACATGACAAGAAGACCTGCATACAAGACAAAAAAAAAAAAAAAAAGTGTTGAACCTGTAATTCTTAATAGTTCAACTAACATGTTGTGTGGCTTGCTGTTCTTTGAAATATGAAGACATTTTTTCATCTGTTGCAAACAAAATCTGCATGAAGTTGTGTCTATCTTATTAATACTGCATTTATTTTTCACAGTTACTACAATGAAATGTAGATTTCATTGTAGTAGAACAATAGTAGAACTAGATATGTTCTAATATCCCTTGACCACATATTTTTATGATCAGTAACACATCATTAAGAGAGAAACAGAAAAATAATTGATACTCATAGGGTTGTGTTATAACTCTTAGGGGAGGGGAAACAACAAGTTTTTTTCTTGTAATTCATGGATTTCCCAAGAAAAAAAAAGGTCCTCTTTATGAATACAGCACACACACAAAACTAACTGAAGCACTCATTAATGGCAGGTATTTAATTACTGACATGTATTTAATTAAATAAGTAGATATCACTTTAATAACCTACAGAAACTCTCCTGGCTAAGACTCAGAATTGATAAATCTGTTATATCTTTAAGTCTTATTTACCTTGCACTAATCATCTAGCCTCTAATTTATTTTATAAATAGGCAAAGCAAATTTGTAGCATTAATTTGGATTACAGTTTTAGCAAACATAAGTCAGACTGGATGCAACCTTTATCAACACATGACTTGCAGTTTATCATTCATCATATCTCTTGAAATTAACTTATATTAATTTAGCAGCACCATAAATGTTATGGGAAAGGTGACTCTAGATTTTTCAGCAATACATATGTCATCCACATATATAGCAATCAGTCTCTGCAGACACAAAGTATGTTTTTAATATTCCCCTAGAATCAGGCTAGCCAAAGACAAACGACCTTAATGGAAGGCTTCCAGAGGACAAAGCAATGTCCGTCCTTTTGGCTGACTGAGGTAATGTTTCACATTCAACTGTCTGGCATTTCTTTGTACCATGATAAATGCTGGATGCTGCAGCTAATCCATTCTGAAATTTCATAGTGTTTTCATGGCATCACAGTGCAAGATTTTTTGTGGCAGATGCAAACATTAAAAGAAATAAATAGGGGAAGAAAAGCGATGAAAAAGTAGCTAGGTTCACCTTCCTCTCTAATTTCTGACCAAATCAGAGGTGCACCATTGTTCATGAACCCCTGGGGTAAAACAAAACTCCTGTGACTGCTCAGTCTTCATTTCGTATTAAAATTTAAGCTAGAGAAACCTGAAATAATTTCCATTAACTATAGAGAATGGAAAAGGAATACTTTAGGATAGGATTGGGAGAGTGAAGACACAAAAGCAGGTCTGGATAGGCAGAATGAGAGTGTTGCACAGGAAAGCTCCTGATTGAACCACTTTTCTAAAAGCTATATTGAATTCAGAGACCAATCTGCCATGGGGAAAATGAGTGCCCCAGAAGAGAATGAGGGGAATTCAATGAGAGACTGAAAATATTAAACACACAAAAGTTCTGGCATCAGAGGAGGAGAGGAAGGCAAATAGAAGATTGATGCACAGAGCACAGAAGTTTATGGAGTGATGTAGAGGAATTTATTTCAAGAGTATGCAATAATTTGGTTACCTGTCACTTTCAAAACGGACAAGAAAGATAAGGAGGAAGAAGGAGGACTGCTAGGATTAGTAGAGGAGAAAAATTTTCATATTCCCTGACAGTAGTCTCTTTTGTAATGAAATGTTGTATTTTTGAGGCATGATAATATTACAAGTCAATCTCCTCTTCAGAGTTTGAGTGTACCTGATTAAATAAAATATAAATGAAGATTTGAGGCCCCAAGAAAAGCAAGTGCTTCTGCACTCAGTCCAATGTCAAGCTGTCTGTTGAAATGCATTATCATTTTAAAGCGTGTCTCATCACTTCTTGCTTTATCACTCCTAGAAAGAATACATCTGCAAAATTAATATTTGGGTATGCAAATGCTTAGTTTGCATTCTAAGATGAGGGCAGACTGCACCTGAAAAAATCACAGCACTGCTTTCCTTCAAGCCTGACGTGTTCTGAGACTTGGTATCCTTTTCAAAATGAACCAGAGGCTCACACTCTTTGGGTCTGTCGATTTTTAGTTAGCTGAGTAACAATCATTTTAGAGGAAAATCATTAATTTTTATTCAAATAACTATGTTCATTTAAGTGGTCTTGCTTGAATTTTCTGTTGCTGGGGAATGTGTAAAAAGCACAAGGATGGACACATCTTCTCACAATCTCATCTTGCTGTGGCGATGACACAGCAGACAATATGGAAGTTAATCTAGCAATTCAACAGCTATGAACATGGGTCTTATCAGGCTTATTTAGTAAATCTGTAAAAGATCCAGGCCTGGAGAGATGGAGATAATCATTGAAGTCTTGGTAGATGGTAGGTTGAGATAATTTGCCAAAACATTTAAAAATTTTTGATAAAAGTTTACACAAATGTGATAGTGCTCTTTATACTCTGAGACACTAAATATCATAACTCAGCTACAGTGTTCACAAAAAGGGTATAAATTAAGAAATATTTTAGGACCTTTCTAAAGGGAGATTAATCTTTTAAGACATGACAAGGAAGCTCCATATAATTAACAAACATAAACATTTCTGCCTCTTTGCTTGGTAATAAGTGCATATTATGCCTACTTAAATGTCAACTGCTATTTTTTGTATCATTAACTCACACAGGAGCCAGATGCTAAATAGCCATTTCAGTAGCATAAATGATGGAGCAAACTTTTGAGTAGGAAATAAAAATTTTAATACACGAGCAGAATTGTACATCCCTGGTAGCCAGCAGCCATTTGGAGTTGGCAGATCAGCTATGTGTTTCAAAACCTTTGTGACTTACAAAACAAAATGCACAGATAAAACTCATAACATGTCACATACTAAGAGTTTTCCAAATGCATGCTAACAGATACATTTTTGTGGTAAAGGTTAGAAGACCTTCAATGTACTCAACTTTTATTTTGTCAGATAGGTAGAGATGTTGAGGGGTCTTGCTTACAGAGGTTTCCTTTTCACTGTGTTTGGATGAGCTATTCATTGCAGATTTAACAACTGATGATTCTTTGTATCTATAGACTGGCTGTATCCTACTGCAAACTATTATTATTTTAACAAAAAAGAAATTTTCTCCCTACATTAAGCATTTTGGAAGATAATACTGCTCAGCTTGATAGTCCAGTGGATCCTGCTGGACTGTGCACTTTCCTGTGGGGTGTGGTGTGTTGGGCATCATCAACCCATGACAGAACCCTCAGGTTCTGGAGTTGAATTCACAAATTCTCTTTGACTGCCTCTTCCAACCCCATGAACCTTCTCCTTTTGACACATACAAATCAGTCCCATCCAGAAAACCAGTCCTGACCTGCTCTGTGCCAGTTGTTAGCACAGGCTCATGGAGAAGCCCCTTAGTCCAGCAGGCTTCTGTTCTGTCCGTCAGCTGTGAAGGCACAGAGCAGTAGTTTTGGCAGTGTTAACATCCGTTCTGGTGCCAGGCAGAGCAGGAAGAAGAGCTGAGCAAAGCAGCAGAGTGTGAAGACCCCAACCAGTTGCTCTGTGATGTGATCCAAGAGTGCTGCACCTCTTGTGTTACAGATCCCTGTCACACCGAATTGGTGCGAGCAGACACAACACACCCCAGATATGGGATGGCCAACTATGGCAGCACAGTTTTGAATAGAAAAGACTATTCTGTATGGATACCTGCACACAGCTCATCTTAGCTGTAGTGGCAGTGTACTATTCAAGGGCTATTTTAATTAATAACATTTAATTTCCTTTTAAGTTCATTTTTGTTAATCGAGTTACAAGCAAGTGTTTATCACATGGAGCTGCTATTGGTAAATAGTACCCAGCTGTGCTGTGAGCAATCCAAGGACGCTGTAAAGGCTGACTAGTAAGTTGTACTTGGTGGTGTTGAGTCCAAGGTTTGTTGACATGGTTTTGCTTCCATTAGTGTTCCAGCATTACCGAAAGAACTGTGGATGGCACAGCTTTATCCATTGTTGTTTCTACCTAGGCTCTTAGTTCTCAGTGACTTGTAGTCCAAAATGGGGCTGCTTATAAGGGAGCAGATTTGTTGAGTTTCATGACAGTCTTATTTAATAGGAAGAGAAAGCTTGTTTCCATGGCCATCACTGCAGACTTCAGAGATCCTTTCTATTTCGTGAATCTGGAATTCCAGATTTATCTTCCATTTCCTTTGGTAATTAAGTCTCTTGGTGGACATCTACAAATTCATGCTGCTCTATATTATGTCCAAAAAATAAAAGCTTACTTTTCAGCGAACCGCTGAACGTTTTGTCAGGTAGACATACTTCAGCAAACACTTTTAAATGCATTTTATTTAATGCTATGACAAAATGCTGCAGAAAATATTTTAAAATGTCATGAACTTTACAATTTCAAATCATATGATATCGATTAAGCTGTGAAGCTCACTGATTTTGACTTAGTGGATGTCTCTTATCATTCAAGGAGCACAGCTACACCAGAATCGCTCTTGCTGAAGTACAAGAGGGAGGGCAGCAAAGGACATGAGAGCTTAAGATCACGTCTGGAAATAATGAGGGTACTGTAGGAATTTTTTGAGAAAGACTTTTATGAAGAATATCTTTCTTTTTTCCCCATATCACAGAAGGAAGAACCAATAATTCCAGGAATCCCTTTATTTCACCTCGTTAAATCACTCAGCTAGTTTGGTCTAATCAAACTACAATTCATAAGTTTCATTTCTGAATTGTAGATATAGTCTTGTTATCCTTTTGTTTTTATAAAAGCAAATAATTGACTATCAAACTACATTTCCTTGTCAGCTACGTATTTCCAGCCTTTGCTCTGCAAAATCACACACTCTTTTCATTGTGTCCATATTTCTCTTTTGACTGAGGTTCTCTTGGTCGTTTTCTTGTTCTTCTTGCACTGGGCTAAGGAAGAGGACACTCGTGCTTACAAAGAGAAGCTGTCCACATTATATTCAATCTTGAAACGATGTTTGTATTTTAGAGAAGAGTTTTACTATATCAGTTTCACCTTGCTGATTATATTTCCCACTACCTTCTTTAATAACTGACTTAATATAACATCTACCAAATCTTCCCCTTGAGCCACATATATGTGTTAAATTACTTCATAATGCAGAGGGCTAATAGGTGAAGTTCACTTAAAAAATCCCTAAGCAATTTAAATGATGGTAATATCTAAACCTTTCTGGTAAAAAAGAGTTTTCCCATCCTAATATGAGTTTCGGTTGTTTACAGTTGGGACTTCAGACATAAATATTTTCATTAATCAAGTCAGAATAACAACTGGAAGAAAATTGATGAGGAGATGAATCAGTTAAATCAGGGGAAAATCCTTTAATCAAGGTTGCAAAATATTAATTTTTACCATTTCAACAACCTATCCATTATTTTGACAAAATATCATGACTTGCTTATTCTGCATTATTGCTTTTAAATTACAGTCACAGGTGCAATAATTTATGTTGACAGATTCAAACAATTTGATTTAACATTCTAAATTCAAAATTCTTGGCCTAGCTGATGTCACAAAATGCTGTACCACAAATGTTCCAAGTTTACCAGACAATCTTTGTGTGATCAGAGTGCTCAGGAACCAAAAAGAAATCACATTACTTTAGAAGGAATCACTACTTTTACTGATTTCATTCTGTTTAGTGGGGGAAGGCAAGGGGGGGAGGAAGAAAAAAACCCAAGCAAATAAATATAATTTAGAAACTGTTTTTTTCAAGAAGTTGATCAAAAGAAACAAGCACACAAACTGGTTTTTAATTAGAAACTGCCAAAAGAGTATCTTTAAAAATATTTTAAAACAGAATTCTGATGCAATGTAGAAGGTTTGATCTTGGGGAACTAAACTCACAGGGAAAAAAATACACTTTGCCTTTACAGTGGGTTTTTTTATTTGCTGAGTTTTCCTTTAAATGTTTTTCATGTCATAAAGTGAAACATTGAATGACAGGAGGAGCACTTCAATCACATTGTCTAACCCATGAGAAGGGATATGAGCACACTTATGCAGTTATCTGAACACAGATGTGCATGTTGCACAGAGTCCCTTCTTGTCCTGTTGAAAAAAAATTTAACAAACTAACTTCAGAGTTTTACTTTAGGAAGCAAACTTGGATTCTCAGCTTGGAGATGACAGTTAAAAGAGAAAATGAAAAAAATATATGTGTTCCTTAAACTTTGTGTCTATTTTCTGCCTATTTGTTTCAATACAGTGTACTCAAATTTCACAGTTTTTTATGGGAAGAAAACAGAACCATTCTAAAATCACCAAACCTATTATAAAGGATTTTTTTTTAATGAGAAAAGGTAAGAAAGACCTAAGTACAGCCAATGGTATTCTCAATTATACCAGTTAAGAGCAAAAAATCCTTGATATTTAGCCATGGATAATCCAATATCTATGAGTCCTAGATTATAGGATTATATTTTAGTCTAGACTGTAATTATCTAGACTACTATTTATAAGAAAGTTCTATAGAAAGGAGAGTAAGAGCTTTCTAACTATCAATTGTTGTTCCAATTTCTTCTTTCCTGATTATACAAAGGCTGGATCTAGGAATTTTCATGGGGGGGAAAAAAAAAAGACAATACTATTAATGAGACCGATGAACAAGGTCTAGCTCAATACAAAATGCCTACAAGCTAGTCCAAGAGGCACCAATTATTCATCAAAAAGAACTCATTAAAAAGTGTTGCATAATTAGCTTTATTTTGGTGCAGTTTTTATTCCCAAGATTCCCTTTTATGTGTAGAGCAACAAATTTCTGGGTGAATCCAAACAAGACTCCAAAATTGGTTTGGGAGAAAGGAGGGTTCAATTAAAAGCAAATTGTCTCCTCTGCTCCATCATTGCATCTCATGAATCCTAAAAAGAAATACACAAAATTATCACTAGATAGTTTTTCCTAGCAGACTTATAGCAGCACCCTTCTAACAGGAAAATCTATACATTTTGGTTGCCCAGTCTTAACTAATAAATACAACCCATTTAACATCTTCATTAATGATCTGGATGATAGGACAGAGCACACCCTCAGCAAATTTGCCAATAGCACAAAGGAGAGGAGGGCGCAAAGAAGGCAGAATTCAGTGGAGCCCAGTGACAGGACCTGAGGCAATGGGCACAAACTGAAACACACAGGTTCCCACCGAACTTCAGGAAACACTTTTTTACTCTAAAGCTGGCTGAGCACTGGCAGAGGTTGCTCAGAGAAGTTGCAGAGTTTCCACACTTGGAGATACTCAAAGATATGGTCCTGTACAATCTGCTTTAGGTGGTTCTGCTTGAGCAGGGATTTGGGGAAGATGGACCTCTAGAAGCCTCTTCAACCTTAACCCTTCTGTGAATGTATGAATGCTGAGGAACTGTTTCTGAGGGACAGTACAAGCAAAAAGTCATCCAAAGAAGGGCAGTCCTGTCACATGCTTTAGAAAGCACATCTGGAGAAAAACATGCACAAAGACTGGAGAATGCTGGTACACAGCGAAAAAAATAAAAATAACTTTCATAAATTCTATGGAGCAAAATTCTCTTTCTGTTCCTAAAGGTAGACTGTGTCTTTTTTCTAATGTTAATAATATCTACAGTATGGGTGTAGTCAGTAAGGACTGTATCATGACAAAGGCAATAAAAATATTAATCTAATGTATCTCATTAAAAAGTCCAGAGAGAATACACTGCATGGAATCCTCTGATGACATTGTCTAGAAAATTTGACTTTTCAGTCAGTAAAAATAACCCTCTTCCTCAGGGTTATTTTATTTGAAGAAGCAGTCTAATTAAAAAGTTAAAACAAAGAACCTGGCTTTTCAGATCACACCAGCAGCACTTAGAATTTTTCCATTTTTATTACATTATTAGTATGCATGTTATCCAAATTAGTCTTAAAAGGGCTTTCATGTTTTGACAACGCATTAGAGTACCTGAATATGATCTAAAACTCTGTACTAAAACAGAAATCTCAAGTAAAGGAATCCAGTGCAGAACTGATCCTTTTCCCTGATGTTCTCAGCACCTTTCTCAGGTGTACCAGAGAGAGCCAGCCAGACTGTGAGAGTCAGCAGTGCCATCTGGAAGTTATCAGTGCTAACAAGACATGTGGAGATGTGCCTGTTTTTAACAGAAACCAACTTCAGTCTCTGCATTGTCCTTTATGATCAAAAAATGCTGTTTTGGAAAAAGGCTTAATGTTCACTGTGTTTCTATGTTCCCAGCTCAAACTGTAAAGAAAAGGAAGACTATGCCCCTTTTAAAGACAATGAAATGTCTTTGTGTCTAAGGATATCTGGGTTAAATGATTCAAACTTTTTCTGCTCCTTGCTCTTTGTCAAGAAGGAAAATCACTGAAAGAGAAACCAACAGCACCTTAGCACGACTGTCCTCTCTAGGTCACTGGTTTAAAAACACTTCAAGTCAGTGTAAAGGAGAATTTAGCGTCTGATAATTGTTTCGCAACCTTTGTGAACTGAGTTGACCTGAACTCAGAGACACAGAATTTGTGATATTCCCTATGGTAAAAAAGTTTCCTTTAAAATTGGCACTTCACAAATCTATCAAAGAAGCAAAAAAAAGCTGGAGATGCTTCAAAGTGATTAATTTGATAAATAATTTTCCAGTTATTTTAATTTCTTCAAAACTACTGTTTAAGGCCAAGCTTTCCTAGTCATGCTGGTCACCAGAGTTCTTCCTTATCTCTTGTATTGCCATCTCCTGAGCTATCCTGAGGATCTGGAAGCTGCATCTCACTCTTTGGATGCCCTAGAGAAACACACTGTGTTTTGGCCACAGGAAGTCTGGCCCAGGACCCTGGTTTTAAAATGAAACAACATACAGATGAAATGTGGGATGCCAACCAACTCATTGAAAATTTATATAGACAAAGCATGAATGAAGTTACAGCAAATAAAAACCACTGGCTTTTAAAAGAAACTATAACTGACACGACAGGTGCAAAGATTTATGGAGTCAAGTGTCAGGTATAGAAGCAAAGCTCTAATCAGTTTAGCTTCAGACCAAATTTGAGGAGTCCCCCTTTCTGTACCCATCCAACGAGCTGTTTAGAATGTGTGGAGTGAGAAACCTGTTCTGTATGAAATATGCTGTGTCTTCAGATTCCAATCAAAGCAGTAAACTTCAGTGTGGAAAAGCAGACTTGCCTCTGCTTTTAGAATGGAATACCCCATTTCCCCTTCAAAACTCCCCTGCTGTATAATTAAATTGTCAATCATTAGGCCATTGTAAGCAAAAAGCTTTTTTCCTCCTGGATGGACAATTTGACAATCCACATTCAGGCTTTTGCAAAGCACATAGCTTGACAGCCAGAGATTATTCAATCATATAAATTGAATTAATACATTCAGCTCATTACTGGTTTTTGTTTGTGACCAGACAAAACAGTAGCTTGTGAGCTGGTATTCAAATATAGGGGAAATTGTCTTACCCCTTTCTTCTCCATCACCCCATCACTCTGAACCTGATCTCACTCCTACAAATTAATTCAGTTATTCTAAATGTCAGAAAACTACCACATGAGAATTTAATGTGGAAAATTGTAAAGAAAGTAACAAAATTATTGTCTTCAGAGCTTTTTAAACTCAAAATATTCTTGCTTTTAAAAAATCAAGATAAAAACATAATATCCTCTAGTTGTGCAACAGTTTTTAGAGATTGCAAAATAATTACATGACAGGAAGTGGCAAGAACCAATAGGTTCTGAAAGTTGACAAGTTTAACATAAAAAAGATTATTGTGTGCCTTCATAAATCAGTGAGTCCACACCTCAAAAGCTCATATTCTTATCCCTAGACTGACATTTTTTCTCTCCTTCTGCATTGGTTCTTCCAGATAAATAGCAATGAATCTTCTCTAACTTCTTTTCAGATATTGTTTTGTAGTTTCTAGACTCAAATAGTACCCCAGGGGTCATTTAAAGAAATGTCCCCACCAAAACCAGGATCACACAGGCCTTGACCACTCCTCATAATTTGTCCCGTGCCCTCATAATAACCATTTCTCACAAAAGCAAATTCTCTGTATCTTCAGGTTATCCAGCTTTATGCTCCACCATCTTCCCAACTTTCCTGAGCTTTTTCATCCAAAATCATCATCATCTATGACGAAAGACAAATTGATTTCTTCAGTCCTTGGAAAACATTTAGTGATCATTGATATTGCAACTGCATATGACCAAGTCACCCTCTACCACCTCTCAGTGAGCCAGGTCCCTCCTAGGTCGTGCTTTCTAAACCCATCATTTACACTGCTGGATCCTCTTTACTTCGTCTTTGCCTTAAAAATGCATTTCCCAAACAGATAATATACATTTCAAGGCTTCTCTGGAGTTAAGTGAGGAGTGTAACTAGATGTCTTCTGTACAAACTTCTGCTCCATGAATCTAAAATTAATAGTACTTTCCTACTATATCTTTTTCCACTGTACTCTTTACTTAAAGGAAAAAAATATTCTGTTTCAAATTTCGATTTGCTTTCTTTTTTCTCAGGTGTGCAACTTTGGTTTATATATATATACTTGGCTGCAACCTTTCAGGTTTATGAGCAACTCTCCAAACTGCCACAAGCATTTTTAGCATTTTCCCAAAAATACTTAAAACTCTTTTCATCTTTGCACTAGCCATACATTAAAAGGCAAAGTCTCCATTCCACTACTCACATTTTTCATGAATATATCAAGTAGAATTTGACCAAATGCTTAAGGGGATTTACTCAGCATGTCCTCCATGTTTGATGTGGTTTCACTGATTATGAAGTTTTCAACTACTTTTATAGCTACCCAAAGGCAAATCCATGCATGCCATATTTCCTAAATTTATAAGATTCTGATGGTGAAAAAACTTTTAAAAACACTATCAGAGTTAATTTACATCTATATCTTTCTTTCATCTTTACTGCTTTCTCCTTTCTACATAGGCTGCCACCATTCTTAAAGAAAGTAATCAGAAAAATTTGATTCGATCCTTTCTTTGCTGCTCCTTGATGCCTGATATTACAACATTTATATTTTGTAGGTACTTAAATTTACCTGAATAATTTGTTTCATATTGTTTCCAGGAACTGAAACCAGACTGTTTGATTTATAATTCCTTGGCTCCTTTTAGAAAAAGTTATGAAAGGTTTCGTTTTTCTTAGTTTTCTAGGATCTCTCCTGTCTGCATCTTCCAGGTTATCACTAATCACTCAGAGATTCCTTTGGCTCATTTATTGGGATGAATTTCATCAAATCCTGAGAATTTTAATTTAACACTGTAACAATTTTACATAAATATTCCCTGAACTCTTCTGCTCTCTACTCCAGCCTGAATTCCAAGCAACTTGTTAAAATTAATATGTTAAGGTATCCAGCACAATCTGCCTTTTCCACAAAGATTAAAGCAAATAATTAATTTCTATTTCTCCTGATGAAAGAAAATTATTCTTTTTCTCTGTGGACCACTTTTTTCAGTATCTTTCTCCTTTTCTGTCTGACTTCTAATGTATATAAATGCAATATAAAAGAAAGGTTTCAGATGCATTTATATACATGGAGCAGTTAAAAAAAAAAAGAAAAAAAAAATGGAACTAAAGAACAGAACATAAACAGCTATAAAAACACAGTCCCATCACAGGGGTGCTTCTTCTCAGTAGGGCAGACTCCCCTCCAGGGCAGTAATTCTGAAAGCATTTTACTACTTGTGGAACAAGAAGATGTGGTTTCCACAGTTTTCTTTCCTCCTGTGGCTTTTACCCTGGAGACTGGCAGTTTGGTTAACATCAAAGTTATTCTGCTAAATGGAAGTAGTGAATGCATACATATATATATATATGTAAGGTAAAAGTCGTTCTAAATATTCTGACCTTGGTTATGAGGTATAAATTGGAAGGAATTTAATAAAATAAAAAATCACCAAGGCTGTCTTCCAGGCTACAAAGGAGTAACATCCAGATCAGTGTGTGGCCTGTGCTCCTTTATTTGTCCCTGGCACAAGGGTTTTTTATTTGTATAGATTACACTTGTTCCCTTTTATTACTTATTTGGGCTTGATTAATTTATTTTTTTGGTAGGCAGACCTTGAAACATGTAAATTACTTTTCTTCTTCAGGAATATTGCTTTAATGGGGACCTACAAAAGCTCTGTCCCCTAGCAACAGCTCTCTGCAAGCTCTCCTTATAAATCAGTGCCAGAGGTGGAACACATAGAAGGGACAAAGATATTAAATGCATTTTGCTGGTCAAGGTCATTTTTTTGCCCATGTTGAATTCAACTTGATTCATTTATTAATTAAAAAAATCAAAACAAAACAGAGGAAAACAATGTTTTCCATCTTCCTAAGAAGGTCTGAACAGTTTTGAAATAACGAAATGCTATACAATATTATAATAAATGACTTTGTTATCAAAATTAATTTTTGAAGACCTGATGAAATCTTGATGTTTCATTAGCAACAATAATAATGATTATTATTTTTTTAATAATGATTATTATTATTTTCTTATCATGGAGAACTGATATCTATATTTTCAAGGTCTTGTTTGGTGCAGTCTGCCTCATCTGTATATTTAGTTTCCAAAATAGTTTCAGCAAGTAATATATTTCAACCTGAACTTCAACTGTAAGTGTAAGGATAAGTACACTTATTCTGAAAAATTTTGACTTAATTTAAATATCACACTTAGAAATGCTACATTCACATTTGAGAATGTTACATTTTTTCCTTGCTTTCCAGGCAATGCTCTTTTCTTATGGTAAAGATTATTATGACAAAGAAAAAGAGCATCTATAAAAGGAAAATTCATTTTGCCATTGCTCAGATGCAAGATTTAAAGATGAATCAATAAAATAAGCAAGATGAAGAAATTCTAATTATATGAAGCTATAATACAGTTGTGTTATCTCTCTGCATTTGCAAAGATTATCAACAAGTGATTATCAACAGGTGAATATCAACAATTTCAAATGTATTTGCATAGTGAGGATGAAAGAAACTGCTCTAGTTTGACCTTGTTGAATTTCACATTTCTTATCTTAGTTTTTGAAGAACCACTGCCATTCAAAATAATTGGAAAAAAACAATCAATTTTTATACTTCATTCATAAAAGTGAACAAATTTTTTTTTTGATCAAACTCTCTAGAAAACCTCTACGAAACATGCCAAGGACAGAAAGCTTCAGGCCCCAAATGGATGGATAAAACTGCAATAAATTCAAAGGTGATGGATAGAAAGCATTGGGTAACATGTACCAATGCAGCACTGGATATAGTTTAGCTTAGAATTTGTTGGGCTATCTGTAAGTCATTCACACTTTGGAAATGTGAAAGAACACAGAGATGGAAGAAGTCTGCCATGGAGGAAAGCAAAGTCTGGGCTGAGGAAGTGGCAGGAAATTTTCTAGCACCATAAAGGGTCCCATTAACATCTCTATAATTTGATTTTACATCCAATTCTGGTAGAAAGCTGATTACCCATTCTGCACTCCCTTCAGCTGCAAATATTTCAAACCTGACTGGTTTATGTCCCTTCCCCATAACAAAGTTACAGTCTCTAAAATGTTTTTAACTTATACAGCTTCTTGTAAAGGCCGAATGTCCTTGGCTTGAGAAAGAAAACAGCTTTGTTCCATTTTGGCAGATTAAATTCAAAAGAAATACAATATTAGTGTACAAGCAAAGCAGTCTGTCAAAGTAAAAGGCAGGCAAGAACTGTTAGAGCTGAAGTAACAGATAATAAAAGCCAAGGGACCAGCAGGAAAGTAGCTGCGCTTATTATGAGCAACTTGGAGCCACGAGGGTCTTTCTGAGCTGAGAAAAGCAAGTCTGAGAGGGCTTCCACACTCATTTGGTGCCAAATGACCACTTTTGTGTCTCCTCTTATTCATCACAACAGCAACATCATTTTTAACAATAATACTTTTAAATGTTTTTGTCTCTCTAACAACAAGGAAATTCAGGATGGCTGGTCAAAAATTTTCCTCACATTTTCAGTAGTTACAGTAGAAGCAAAGAAAAAATAGGCTCTTATATTTCCCATATCTATGTGTTACTCCTTTTAGGGATAGTTTTTAGCCACAAGGAAGGTGCCAGCATCAAAAGCCAATCAGTCCTTGCCTTTCCTGCACAAACAGTCATTTCCTTAAGCCACACAGTTTTGGTTTATTGTAGTTTAAGTGACATCCCCACGCCTATTAATAGCCCGCAGAGATATTCAAAGCATCTTATATAGATGAAGAGATGAAAATTCAAATAAACACCTGCCTGCAGGACATCTGCATTTGTCTGGAACTGTCTCTGAAATGCTGGCACTAAGCAAGTGGGCAACACTTGACTGAAAGAGCAGCTAAGCTGCTGGAGATCTCTTGCCCTGTCAACCTGACCTCAGGCAGGGTACAGTCCTTTTCTTGACAGCATAAATTATCCCTATGACTTGAGTAAAGTCATCTTAGGTGGTTGTGTTCTCTACTACCTCCCACCAATGCCAGCAAGAGTTACTGCACACTTGAAGACTATTACAGGCTCTGGATAATTTCCCCTCCAAGGTAGGAGTGCAGCAGTGACTCTGTGGCAAGGGCTGGAAGGGAGCTGCAGTTACTAGATTTGATTGTGGAGTCGCTGGGAATCAGGGGTGTGCATGTGGCAACAGCTTAATTTGTTTATTCCCTGAGGGGTCTGAGAACCCCCAGACAGTCACATGGGACAGTGAACTGGTTTGCAGCAGTCGAGCAGCTTCAAATTTGGTGATTTGCAGAATTTTGAATAACCTTCATAATGAGAGAGACCTCAGAGGTCTCACCTTTATAACCCAGAGAACTCTAGGGAAAATTTTGGGCAGTTCTTGTTATTCCCTCAGGCAGATCCAGCTGTATCATTTCTGTTTTATGCTAGTATGGATGATGATATGCAAGTAACCACCATGGCAATACTCACTCAGAGAGTCAACACACTTTTCCTAAAAGTCAAAGCATCATTACCTTCTGGAGCAAATGAGAGTGATTTTGGCCAGAGCATCAAAGTTACCAATACTATATCAATACAATATCATGTTTTTATCAATATAACACTATGTTGTGTGAAGAGAAAGTTTTGCAATCCTGCTGGATTTTCAAATGTTAGGTTGAAAACAGAATATCTCATAAAATAATGTTAACATTACTTCTACAACAACAATCTTAAGAGTTTTTCTTTTTGTTAACAACTGTCAAAATATGGAAAATATATTTGCTTCTACAAAAGTGTAAAAAATATATAATCTTTCATGTAGGACACTTTGACAGCAAATGAAATTGCTCCATTTTCTAAAATTTATCCTCAGCTGAGCTGATACATTCCAGTAAGACAAAAAAAAAAAAAAAAAAAAAAAAAAAGGAGAAGAAAGCTCAGATAGAAACAGCTTTTCTTGAGCCTTCTGATGCTTCAAAGTATAAAAGTTTCAAAGTATTCCTGAGAAGATTTTAAGCTCCTCTGTAGAACTGATTTTTTTTTTCCTTTCTGTGCTCTGGACACCATTTGCACCTATTTTTAGTCTTTCTTTCACGTGGTGTGAAGTGAAAACCACAGTGCCTGGGTGGCCAATTAACCTCAGTTGCACTTGCTGGTCCCTGTGCATCAGGAAATGGCAGTGGCACTGTTTCCAGCCTGGAGACTCTCTCAGAAAGCAGATTCCAAATATTAACTGAGCAGCACAGGATATCCATGAGCTTAGAAATGTGGTATATGGAACCCTGATTAGGGTTTCTCAGCAGAATGACAGACAAAAAGACTTCACTACCAGTGCCCTGAGGGGCTGTTGCTGCTGGAGATCCTCAGGGAATATCTGTGAAGGCTCTGACAAAGCAAGCCAGCTATATTCTGGGACTGCCTGTTCCCTTCACCAGGGATGGAGACAGCCAAACACAGCTGCAATGCTCTGGCCATCTCTCCCTGTTCCTCTACAAACCATTTTCCACTGATTTCTGGTCTCCTGAGCCTTAGGGAGGTCTTACAATACAAAGTTCCAGTGGAACCTCTCAGGAAAAGGTCAAAAGGGGAGCTATGAAATAAGACCACACATTTTTGACCATAGAGAAGATGTACCCTGACTTATCCTGAGGGGGAACAGCCTTTCAAAGGTAAGAGAAGGAAGAAAACTTCAGGATGCAACAGAGATACAAAGCTTTGGAAAGGTCATTTCCAGCAGCGACTCAGAAAGCCACAGTTCAGTACTGCAAAGTCCTTTGCCTTTTCCAGATGTAGGGCAAATGCCACTTCTAATAGGAACGTGTTTGATGAATGGCTGCCTTAAGTTTCTTGGTTGTTAGGCATTTTTTTGTTTTTTAGTCATGATAAACAAACTAAATTAAATACAGTCCTTAATTAAACTTGGATCCCATCAGCCTGACTACGGTAATATTAGTAAACTATTGATAACTTTGAATCTAACAAATGCAGAAATAAATGCTTGGACTGCAGCTTCAGGAGGATGGGGAAAGAAAAATGGAGTGGTTTGTTGTTTTTTGCTTTAACTTTACCTCAAATGTACACATCCTCTCACCTTCCTGAGCAGTTTGGTGCCAGAAGGGGATTTGCACACCCTTACCCAAGTGCTGAGCAAGGGCAGAGCTCCTGTCCCTTCCTTGATCCATTTACAATGAAAATTTGTTTGTGAGGACATTGAGCAGAGCCATAAAGTGAAATTCTATTGCTTTCATAGTATCTTCACCGTTGTCATTTAAATTATTAGAATAATGTTTACTGGGATTACACAGAGCACTGATGGCTCAAGATATTGATGTATGATTCAATTACAACCTAATTAGGTATGCATCACTTGTTGGGCTGTCTGTATTGCTAATCTGAGTCTGGAATGACACAAATGTCCTGTTTGATCCAATATGCTTAGAGTAACAGAACTGGGGCTGGAAGAGAGGAGGCTGGTTCCTACAGCTGAGAAGACAGTAGTGCAAATCTTAGTGAGTTTATGCTTTTGGTTTTTCTTCTGGGGTTCCTCTCCCACACTGGCACTCTGTGTCAACACAGACTCACAAATGATACATATCATGAAAAAGGGCATTCTGAAAATTCATCAAAATCCACTGTGTATTTCAATAAATTATGTTCAGATCAAAAAGCCACACTGTAATTTTTTCTTCACTGATCTGCTTCATGTTTCATTTGACATTGTGGAAGCTTCAGTATATGTTCAGAATGCTTCAGCAGTAGCTTGCATCTCTGTTCTGGCAGGGAACTGCAATCCCCAAATACAGGCACACAATGATCACCTCCTCATACCACTTATAAGGACTGATTCCTTAAAAAATCTTACTTCAGGTTTTACTAGTTTACACAAAAAACGTCTCCAAATGGATATCAAAAATCAAATGGATGTTCTATCCTTTATTTCTGTAGCCTGTTTTGTGCTACCTTAAGTGGCTAACAAATTGAAGAACAAGTCATTTGGCCAGAGGTAAAACTTCAAAAAGTGACATACTAATGATTTACACATGAAACTTGAAACATGAAATTAAAACAAGAAAATACATTGCCAACAAAATTTTTCATTGTTGGCTTGTTTTGACTTTGCTTTAGAATACTTTTCTTTAAAATAAAACTCACACAGAAATTACATACAAATTTTATCAAGAAAGCTTTGGAGGAAGACTTTTTAAATTTGCCACAATTTCTCTATTCTAAAATGAAATTGGCCCAGTCATATAATTTGCAAAATATTTACATAATAGATGGAGCTAATTAGTCTATAATTTCTAGGGCCTTTTTTCATATTATTCTGGTGTCCTTCCTGTATTAGGGAATAATGAGATTTTTATTAGCCCATCATAAGTTTTTCCCTAAATAAAGTAATGGATTCAGTCCTCCTAATATCATGAAATTCTTTTGTACATCTTCGTGCAGTGGCACTATTCCCACTGAGACTGCACTGAAATACAGTATTTGAAGTAAGCAGAAATGACTGAATATGCTCAAAGTGATTTTTTTTTTTTAAATCTGTACCAGAAGAATAATTTAGAAAGTGATTAAAACATCAATGAAGTCTTTTGGTAGATATATATTAATATCTTTTATTAGCTTCACATGGGGGTACCACATCTAACATTTTCGTTTGGTGTCATCTCTATGTAACTGACATTTTATGAGCAGTTACTGAGGCAAGTCTGTCACAGCTCTTCTAAAGGGTTGCAGCCAAACATCTTTGATAACAGAAATTAAATCTTAAAGTCAGTTTCGGTAATATCATTATAATCTCAAAATTGCAGGTAACTTGGACCAAAAAAAAAATGAAAAGCTTTTGCAGTGCATGTAGTATTCCTAAACAATATTAAGTAGATGGGTAACATTTCATACATGGAAAATCTGAAAAAGAGGCAGAGAAAGAAAAACCATGCACCACATCACCTAGACCACCTATGGCAGAGCCAGAGGTAATTTCTGCAGAGCTAAATCCTGATGTGCTTAATCCTACTGATGTAGTCCATCTTTTTGGCCACAACAGAACTTTCTATCTGAAGAAACAAATCAGAACATTTAAAACACAATCTGGCAATGAATTCTCTGCAGAGAGAGACCAATGCCCCAGCAGAGATCCACTGGCAAAAGAGAATTTGCATACAAGTGAAGAGGGTCTCATCGCAATCTCAATGCTTAAATTGTAAATCACAGTCTTAAACTGAGACATATTAACACCTTCCCTCATAATCCTGCTAAATGATAGCTAAATGGAGAGGACATATAATTTCTTCCTGCTTTATCAGGTAAAGATGCAGAGCTTTGAAATCCTAACAGGTGTGCCTCTTTTATAACTTTGAGGTAAGCTGCAGCTATAAACAGACAATGAGTCAAGAGAAAAGGGTCACCTGTCCTGGTTCAGAACCACCAAATTTGGCTCAACCCTCATGTACGTGATTCTCCAAGCTTGACCAGTTCATGGTAATGAGGAGCAGATGTATTCAAATTCAGCTGCACTGCTAAAATTTCTCCTTTCAAGATTCACAGCTCATTACAGAATGTCAGAAGTATCTTAACTGATTATTTCTTCAGTCCGGACTCCCATGCTTGAGGAAGTGCTTATAAATATTTGTTCCAGGTATGTTACTCTAGTGATTGGAATCTGTTCTGGGTCAAGCAAGATCCACAGTGCAGAGGAATAAGTGTTCATTAAAATGAGAAGCTCCCAGAATGAAAAGAGAAGTCTAAGGAATATAGGACTGGCATTTCTTACTGTTTATTTATGAGACGCTCATTCAGAGCACCATCTTTTGGAAGAATATGACAGATATATTTCTAGAGCTTAAGACTCTCTTATGCCCATGTTTTCAACATGAGAATTTAAGCAAGATCAACTCTGCTACCCCTGACCAGTTTTCCAACAACTTCATCTGTGCTTGCTTCATAGTTGTTTTTCCTAAACTACCCACACGATCAAACACACCTTTTCCATAAATTCCCAGCATGGTCAGGCCTCTCTTCTATTTAAATTTAGAATATGTGTCAGCAGGAAAGTGAAAATAGTGCTTATGTATTGGCTACCTTGGATCTACTTGCAGGAGAAGCAGAGGATGCTATGTTGTTGGGAAGGCAGGGAAAGGTAAAAGGTCTTAATTTCCCTGTATGCACATGGCTCAGGCCCTAAACTTCCTCCCACATCTCTTTCTGCCACTTGGCAATGCACAAGTGGATGCAGCAAAGGTACCAAAAAGCAGCCAAAGCTGGTAGCAATGATATGTTTTCACATGGTGTCTTTGAAGGAACAGTTTGTTAAGTTCTAAAAAAGTAGTCATTGCAAAGTATTCTCTAAACACCTGCAGCAGCACTGGAGTCACATCTGCAGCAGCAGTGCTGAAGCACTAACTTCTGGATTCCTTCCTATGTCCCCTTTTTCTTGAGGAATTTGTTTTAAAGGGAGTGAGATCTGCCTCTGAGAGCTGCCTCTTCACGCTGAGTTCAGGAGGTGAAGATGTTTAATTGTTGTCTGGTAACAGCTTCTTATTGTTATTTTCACTCCCTACATTTTCACTCACCAAACAACAAGCACTGTTTCTTCCAAACACTTGCTTAAACATTTATCCTTGTAAGCTCTTTCCTTGTAGCTCTAAATCCCTTTTTCCCCTCTACTGTGTAGAAGGAAGAAAATGTGTACTTTTGTGAGTGTAAACACATCAGTTGCCATGGAAGCAGGTGCTGGAGCTATGATTATTTGCCTGCAGCTGCCACATTTGCTAGGTGCCCAATTACCTTACCTGGTTACTCTAATTGAAGGGAGAATGAACACAATGCACATAATTTAAACAAAATGCTTCTTGACTGGAAAGTGCAAGATGAGAGGTTCATGATCTGTGGCTTGGAGCACTTTGTGTCATGTATTTTCATTACAGTCTATGTTACATAAGGAGCAGTTGATTAACAGAGATGAGTGCACAAGGAAAAACAATGATGAAGAAATGTGTTTATAGAATATGAGGTAGCTTAAGAGCTTGAAATAAACAGCACTGAAAGTGGTAAGTGTACGAGGCAGTCTTAGTTCTGACCACTAAAAGAAAAATAAATTTCTCCTCTAGAACCAAGTATCTCCAGAGGCAGTTTAAAGCAGGACAAATAAGCATCAGTGTAGGATGTTTGTGGGTGTCAGACCAGACCCTGCCTTCCCCTAACCCTCCTCCTCACTTTCCTCATTTCGAAATCTATTTTGTTTCTATTATAAAAATTTTCACACAAGGCTGAACCTACTGTAATTAGCTGACACAACCATGCCCAAAATCCAAAACAGAGATCCATGAAGGGTTTTTCTGAGTAAAGAGATTTCCTTGTATGCATCAGTCAAAGTGAGAACAGAGAAAGCAGAGGGTCAACAAGAAAAGATGGGCTGCACTCACAGCAAGAAAAAAGACTTTTGAACCAAGCTTTTGGCGAGGCCATGAAAGTGTAAGCACTGGAAAGTCTTGGTTTTCTCTGAACAGAACAGGAAGAAAAATTCCAGGTCTGCTCTTCGTAAAAGTGCAGAGCTGCACGCAATGTGTGACTCCACCAAATGTTTGTTTCCTGTACAAAATTAATCCCTCTAGACACCAAGCTCAGACTAGCAAAAGGTCTACAATGCCAATGTAAATTAATGCTAAACAGATCAGTGTGTAAGGACTGAGAGTCTGGAATTGTTTCCCAATTCATCTGTGAAAAGCAAAGGACCACTTCTGAGCTGCTGCACTCATGCTCTTGCTGGTGACAGGGCATCAGTCCTGGCAAGGCACGTCCTAGAGGTCTAATCCTTTCCAGCAGGTCTTGTCCATTCAGTCAGCCTTTGCTTTCCATAAACACACATGGACAAACTAGATGAAACAAATTGCAGGGTGGCTGTAAGTGGTTGAAGCTCCTATAGAATGTGCAGTCAATTACTAATACATACACTTAGATATTAAAGAGCATCCCTGAAGGTTAAACATGTGCTTAAGGGCTTTGTCCAACTGGGACAGCAGCATGTATGTATTTCTGAGGTATGAGCAAAAGTATATAAATTAAAAAACAAAAAAATGTGAATGCCATTTTATGTATTTGTCTATTTTAAGCTTATTTAGGTAATAAATTATACCCTCCTATTTTAGGACATCTGCTATCCAAAATATTCCTTTTTTTATTTATTGGTTTTTAAAAGTCTATAGTATACTAAATTGAAAAACTAAAGTGAAACTGTGAATATACACAGTAGAAAAAGTATTTAAACTTCCTGATATACTTATAAATACCTATATTTTTGAGGGCAAAAAGAAGTATCTATCAATATTTTTAAACAATACACAGAAAGTTAGGAAAGTAAATCTGGGATGTGAATGCAAAACTAATACCTAAGTATCTCTCAAAGTCACCCCTGGATATTAGGCAATTAATTTATATTAAAAAGAGCTGCAGAGCTTTCTAAGGCCAGTATTGAAGGCATATTAGTGATATAAGGTAAGTGTCTGTGCTTGGAAATATGATTTCATGTGAACAGAGGTAGAAGCTTTACTACAATAAATGCTTTGTATTTTTTCAAGTAATTGAGCTCACAAAACATTTTTTAAAACCCAAACAATGCATATTTTACTGTTCTCAACACAGTAAAATAGCTACAATATATCCAAACCCACACTTCAGGAAAAAACTAATAAATTCTTTCATATGCTGCTAATTTAATTAATTTACAACATATAGTACCTAAGTAATTAGCTTCGCAAGAAGCCGTGACAATTTAATTTGAGATAAATCTAATAAAATTTAACTTCTCCCTAAATTCCAGAAGAACTGGAATTAGTTTTAAAGCAAGTATGAAAAAGGTCTTTGAATGCCAGGAAAATATTTAGAATATGTGTAATTTCTAAAGCTGTACAAAACACAACAGCTATAGTGTGAAACTTATTTTAGTCTGTCTTAGTCAAACAGAAATCACTCTCTTAGAGCTAGGACTTGCTTCTGTTTTACCTTTTATCACTAATTAATCATTCAGGTATTTTTGTTGGCAAGGGAGATAGACCTGCATTCCAACTTTGGGACAGGACTCTATGATATTAGACATTTATTTTTGTTGTAAATATGAATTAAGTTTGTGATTTTCCATCTCTGCTGTACCGAATGCCATAGTTTCATCCTTATTTTTTTCCCCTGAATTTTGTGGAATCCTTTTAACTGAATGGTGCTAATGATGTTTTTCATCATTATGATGCATTAGAATGCAGCTTTTGTGTACCTTAGAGCCAGAAGAGGCAGTGCAGAGCCCTGCACTCCCAGGCATGGTTTGTACCCCTGCTGCTTTCCCACCCTTGTCGGGTTACCCACCACACCTTACTGTGAGGGCTGCACACATTTCCTCACAGTGGATGGGTTTGGGTGGAAAAGGACAGGCTGGGAGTCACTTACAGCACTCTGCTGGCAAGAGCATGGCAGTAGGGAGCTAATTGAACTACACCAGCTACCCAAAATCAATTTACAGCAGTTCCCCTGTACATGGAGCATACAAGTACATACATATGTTCACTAACCCGCGGAGCTGAGCACACAGCTTGTTTTGGCTGTACCTTCTTTCTCAGTTATGCACATCTAGAAGGCAAAGCATTTTGTTTAACTGTTATAATTCAAAAAAAAAACCTGAGCAGGCTCCCTCCTAATGTGTTCCCAAACAAACTCGCACCCAGGCATAAACACATCAAGCATTTCTAACGGAGCATCTCTTTCCTTCTCACCACTCAGCAACAGATTTCATATTGTTCTGATTACAGCCAGAGGAGAACTCATCTCAAATTCTTTAATCAGACATACCCATAGAGTGATATCAACTGCTTTCACATTCAGCTGTGTAGTCACAAAGCTGATTTCAAATCATTCCATCAACCCAACAACGGAAACCAACTGCAAATTAAGAAGTCATTTAATTGGCTGAAAGCAATTGAGAGCTACCTGTTACTAAGGCAATGCAAAGCTTCTGTGCCTGAAAAATTGCATGATATTGTGAATCTTCAATCACCAAAAAACTTCATGGTACCTCATGTCCAACTACTGCTTAAGTCAAGATGGTTTTTATTTTTTTTTTTTAAATATCTTTAATGCCTGGCTGTATCAGTACACATGTATTGACATCTGCAGGCATTAAAGGAGATATTTTTTAAGCACTGGCTTGAAATACAAAGGAACTGAGATTTGGTACCCTGTGTTTTTCCCATGTTATTTTGGGCAGTTCACTGACAAACACATTTGTAACAGTATCTGACATTTAAAGATGCAGGCAGGTACCTAGTGAGGTTTGCAAAAGCCCCCATATTGGCTGTGTAACTTCCATAGGTTTTTTTACTTCAGCAGGCACTGGAATCAATGGACAGCATCCCTCCAACTTCAGTGGATTTTAAGTCTTTGCTTTCCTTGCCTGCCCAGAAAAAAAAAGGTATCCATTTGGGCTGGTTTATCCCACTGGAGAATACCAATTAAACAACTGTGATTCACATGAAACTTATTTCAGTGATCCCAAATAAGTAAAGGTAATTGCCAGAAGGCAGCAGGAGGGAATAACATGTTATCTTTTGCACTGTGAAATTCACAGCAAAGGAAGTGGGCTCCTGATAAACTGTGGTTGAAATTACTCACACCTGGGGAGAAGGAAGTATTAAAATCATATGGTACACATCTCAGCATTAAGTGTACACTAAAATTTACCTCTTTAAGCTGATACAGCCCTGGTAGTATCTTTTGCTATCTCCTCATTAAATATATCCTTTTGTGCTGTACCTGTTGAGCTCCAACTTATTTGTCTGATCAATGTCAAACAGGAAATCAAAGTAGGGAGAGTTCACTGCCAGTAGGAAGAGTGATGATGAAAAATATCTTTTACATAACAAGTCCTATTCACAGTGCTTTGGCAAAGGACATGGCTCCCAGGCTCTAAACCCATCATTATTTCTGCTAAGTGGACAGGTTTTAATCTCTGCAAAAGTGGTATTTGACTCTGGAAGCCTTCAGTTCTGGACTAATTAATTTGGGTTAAACCATGCTGCACACCAAGGTACCTGTTGAATCAAATTGTTTCCTTTCCACAGATTTGAGCATAAGAATCTACTTTTATTTAAAACTTGTCTTATGCTCCCTCGCATTTCTTACATTCATGACCTTGCCTTTTTGTTTCTTCCTTCACTAGATGTAAAAGGAAGAAATGTGCAGTCTTCTCAATTCCTCAGGTTTGCTACAGCGCCAGGTTTGCAATTAGGCACCTAAAGCAATCGTAGCTAACAGAAAATGATGCTCTGTAATCCGGGCACTAAAAAGAGGCAGAAGCAAGACACATTCACCAGGAAATCCTTATTTCTCTTCAAGTACGTGCTGAAGTATGTTTTCTCTGTGGTCTGGTATGTTCTTGAGACAAAATTCTGTCTTTTCTATCAGCCTCCAAGGTCCACAAGAGATAAGCCAGAAGTGACCCTTCTAGCACAAGCTTTCCTGCACTGTTTGCCAGGAAGAGGGAAATCATTTGCTGCCATTCTTCCTACAGCCTAGTCCACGTGTCTGGGAAAGAAGGAAGCTTAAATAAGTTACGTAGTTCCAATTCCACCTGATTGCCCTTGGCAATTAAAACAAGCCATGGGAGGGAGGTGGAAGGATGGCCAAGCACTCAGAGAAGGTCCAAGTCCATGTCCCACTATGTCCCTGTAATGAATCTTGTGATGCTTTTCCCTTCAGTGAAGTTTTTCCAGTGTATATCTAATTTTAAAACTGGATCATATGTCACTTTAAATGAAAATATTATTTTTGCATTTTTCAGGCCTTTTCATGGAAGTAACAAAGTATTTTGTTTGGGATTTAAAAATATCTTCCTCAAACTGAGCAATGGCATCTTCTCAGCCTTTTTCTTAGAAAACTAGAAGCATTTTTGAGGTTACATGAGGACAAACTCCGGAAGATGACTCAGACACCTACTGCTTCTCCTCATCTGACATCTAGCAGCCTGTCTTCTTGTGTTTTTTCCAGACTTATCTATGCAATACAAAATTTTCTTTAAAAACTTCCAACAAACAAAAGGTCTCCATTACTAACACAAGCTCATCTGAAGCATACTAGAAAATTAGGATTAGTGGGTTTCATGCGTGATTTTTCAGTACTGCAAAGAAATTTGGTTGCAACTGAATTTATATAGCGATATGCAAGTGATGTAGGAAACTTAAATCCTGTCTACACCATGCTTTCTAATAACAACAAGGTATTTTCGTTTTCAGGTGTCTTGGTACCACTGTAAAGTTCTGCTTCTGTTTCCAGAAATGGACAATGTCTCTGAGAGCCACATCAGTGTAGGAGCCACTGAGTATGGCTGATGCTGCCTCTGTCTGCTCCATGCATACAAATTTCTCTGCACAGTGACTTTCAAAGCAATTGCTGATCTCTGATCAGCTCTGATGGACCACAACTCCCAGAAACCTTTCTTTAGAAGAGCTGTATGAGCAGAAACTCATTTTGCCCCATACTGCAAGAAACTAATTGTTGTCATATTTTCTTGGTAACCTCTAGAGGTCTGGAACAGAAACTTGTGCTTTCATCTGTCATAACCCTTCCACTCCTCTTAAAAAAGCTTATTTTGAAGATCCACGAGTGATTTCTTTGCACCGCTACATGGACACAATTTTTCATGGTGGATGCACAAGATTACATGAAACATCTTTATACTGTGCTTCTCTCTCTTTTTCTGGTTTTAAAGAAGAAATGAGAATATTTTGAAAGCCTATATTTTACCTACTTCTATGGACAAAGTAATTCACAGAGTGAGAGGGATTGAATTAGGAGCTTTCAAGATCCAGCCTGTCAGAAACACTAGATTTAGAGGGTAAGGTGGAATTCAGGCTGACTGAATATGGCCAATAATCTTCAGCAACATAAAGCAATTCTTACAAGGTAACTAAGCCCTAAATCACCAGCAATGTGTTCTCAGTGATAAAAGAGTAAGATTAAATGTTTCCCGCACACCAATAAAATTCAGCTGACATTTTAAATATAAGCTAGAATTGAAGATTAAATCTACAAGGCTTGAAAGCCAGATCACCTGTGCAGACATATTACTCTATGCTCAACCACTGCTCAGATGATGATTTGTGTTACAGTTGTGACTGAATGCTTCTCCTGTGCTCAACCCATTAATCCCACTCTCTCCAGATTATTCTGAGCACTGCAGGCCCTGAGCAGCTCTTAAAAACTACTTCAAAACAATATCTAATCTCCAGATAAACTTTCCAAAACAAATACTGATTCGAGGCATGGGACTGAGTATCACATAGGTCTTCTGTACCCAAACAAGGCTCTATAAGGCTGGAAAAGTCTTTAAGCTGCTGTAGAAAGGGGTGAGCCAGCTTGGCATTGAGACACAGAGCACTGGAGGTTTTAGTTTGAACATTTTCAAACGTGACATTAAGTGATTACAGAAAGAACAGCTCCCCTGGGGAGTTCCCAAACCCCTCAAAAGCCTCCGTTTTACTCTCAGTGGTGTCTGTGCAGCTCTAATGGGGAAACCAACAACCAAGATCCCTTTGCCATGAAAATTATTGGTACTGTCAAAAAAACCCTGAAAATATGTTAGGCAATAAACACATGATGCAATAACACTTGCACCATCTGAGAACCCTAATTTTCTTACTGATATTGTTACCCATACAGAGGCTGTTCAAATAACTAGACTGTCACACAAAATTAACCACGGTGACAGATGTGAGGCACAGTCATAAAAGGTCCAACCACTCATTATTTCTTGACTTTTTAAGGTGGGCTTTTCAAGGAAGGAGCAAGTTGGATCAAACAGAAATGAAGAACAAAGACATGTTCTCTCCTATATGGGCTAAATTCAACAGGGAAATGATTGATTGGTTACTCCAAAGATTTATTTTCTGGATGGTTAACACAAAAATAAACCCTAATGAAAAGCCTTGAAAAATAAACACCTGGATCTGGATTTTGCTTTGGCAGTGATTTAAGCTCCCAGCAGTTTACCATGTGTGTTTTCCTTTCCCCAGCAGTGGCATCACAGCAACATTTTGCTCAGAACCTGCAGCAGGCCCAGCCCAGGGGACGGCAGGGAAGGGGAAGATAAGAAAAGCTCCGCTGACCAACAGCTGACCCGGCAGCCTGGGAGGATGAGCTGCTGCCCAGCTTTACAGATTTACAAAGAAAAACTGATCCAGTACTGAAAATAACTTAAAACTGAGTATTTAAGGCAAGCACCAGGAAGAACACACACAGCTTTATACTTCAGTGAATGTCGTCAGGCTTACTCTAAATAATTTTTCACACCCTTGTTGGGGTGTATCCCAAATAGAGCAGGGGCTTTGCTCAATTTTCATTGTCTTCACCTGGTTGTAATGGTGTTCACAGTCTTTTCTGACTGAGAGGATACTTAGTGTAGCTTAGGCACACCTTTTATGACCTTACTTACAAACTCCTGTTTGTAGTATCTTCAATGTTAATACCAATGGCAATATTAAGAGGGCCAAAAATAACTTCATAACAAAACCAACATAGTAATGTACCTTTGTAACTAGTTCAAATTTAGCAAAATTTACATAGTGATGTGCTTTTCCAGTTTGTTAAAATCTATTCTCATTCTTTTCTAACAAACATCTACATTACAGAGATTAGAATTTGAGTAATATAGAGATAGTAAGATAGAGATCTGCTTTGCCTATGGCAGCCTGTCAATAATCCTCGTGTCATTTTTTGCTCAGAAACATTGAGGAGATCCAACTTTATGCCATGGTAGTGCTGCAATCAATGGCAATGTGCTCATGGGCTCCAGCGAGGTCAGTGTATCTTCTTCATCTGATGATGAATGGTTAACCTGGGATAAAGGGACAGGGGACAAAGTCTCATCTATTTAACTAGCTCCTCATGCTTTCCTTGCCTTTTGATAAAATCTCTTCTATAACCATAGTATCATTTACAAAGTGAGGATGGCAATGCCTTATTTGATCCAGCTGTCAGCTGTTTGTGTACTCCCACACAGTGACCAGATAAAATTGTACCTGAGTGTTCTGTGGGGCTGGGTTTTGCTTTTGTCAGGAAAAAATCTTTTTTCCTGGAATTAAATAAACTGATTAGCTGTCCTTTTACAGGAATTCCATCATGTAAAGATACGACACTGCAGCACTAAGGGCTTTGTTATTATTTTTTTCCTAATTTAATTGTGTTTTGTGCCCTCAGAACTCCATTACAGAGATCAGAAAAGCTATTAGCAGCACGGTATGTAAAGTGGGAATTGTCTCTTGCCCTGTGGCCATGATTTAGCGAAGTACTTAAGCCACTTACCCAGCGTCATGCAAATTGTTTGAAAGTGCATTGGCCAATGCTGATGTTGCTGCTAAATGTGTGCTTCAGTACCTTGCTGAAGAGGAAAGTAATTACTCATCTCTTCAGAATTAGGCACACCAGGAGCTCTCCTGGTGTAGCAGGTCCTCCTCTTACCTGGCAGAGATGCCTCAGTTATTTTCTTTCTGTTACTGTTTTCTAAGCAGCTACAATCCTACTCTTGAAGAAGCTGAATATTTTGACACACCAAGCAGCCTGGGCCGTCTGTGATTTCGAGTTTGGCTCTTCAGGGTGTCTGGGTGCTGGCAGTGCCTTGCTAGGAAATCACCAGCCAGTGTAGGCTTCACCTTGTCCAACTCAGCCATCTGCAAGATTTATGTCTCTATTTTTACTGAGGTCCCTTACAGTCAGCAGAGAGAAACAAGGATATCTAAGCAGTCACTGGATCCATGGATACGGGCACACAGCCCTAGACTGCTGCTCCTACAAAATAAAAGTGTTTAATGAGTACTTCTGCTTTCTACACCAGACATACAATAACTAAAATGGGAAATAAATCACAGGTACTAAAGTATTTTCTTCCTCATAAATAAGTATATTCTTAGGAAGCAGCTTGGGTTCTTCAAACCCTCCCATGTGCATTTTATTTCTATTGAAGCTGAAATAAGGATCTGAGATGCCAAAACACTTTCTTCTACTGCCAGAAAAATAATAGGACAAAGCCAAGAAGTCTGTTTTCAGAAATCATTATTAGAGCACAAATCTCCATTGTCTGCATGGTACTCATAGTACTACACCAGAAAGGTCCAGGCCCACAGGTGGCACCACAAAGTGTCTCATCACTGCCAGTTCTCATCATAGCCAGCCTGGGAAGAAAACCAAAATGCTTTGCATTGAGTGGATCATCCATGTTCCTCCTTTAAAGGCGTGCTGCCCAAGGGAACTTGGCATCTAAACACCATTTTGGCCTTTAATGCTTCTTCTGTAGATGCAACTTATTTTCTTAATATCACAACAAGTGGATTTATGGATAACTATTTTTTTAATGGATTCAGATTATGAAGTGGATGACATTTCTTGCAGACTTGCCTGTTTTATTTTTTTAAGAATACCTGGAATTTTCAGTTGCCAAAGAGTAAAGATACAGTGTTTTAAGATTTCTTTCAAAAATGTATCATTCCAAGACTCACTGGACCTGCCCAGGAAAGAAATTCTCCACAAACAATTAAAGTTTGGTGTATCTGACTTGGGCAACCACTTCATATGCGTTACACTGATTTTGTATTATTCATCCTCCTTGATAACCAGGTCAAACAACCCTGGAGAAGCCCTGGTATAGGGCACAGACGTAATTATTTCTATGAAATAAGTCATAATAAAAGATACTAAGTTAATTGAGTCACACAAGATCAGTTGTTCATAAGTTCATATAGATCGACATTAATTATACTATTTTTACTTAAATTTGTTATGAAACCATTCCATTATTTTAGCTGACACTGTATCAAATTGACTATAATGAGCCACTTATCCCTTTAATGCTCTTACATTTTGACATCAGCTTCAAACCTTCTAGAACATCCCCTGTGTTTCAGTGGAGCTGAATCAGTGCTCACTGCCATGCTGAGCCCTAGCAGGCAGCCAAGCACCACTCAGGTTTTGTCTCTACTCACTTTTAGGGCGCTGGGAGAAGCAGAAAAGTCCTTGAGACTGTGTAAGCACAGCTTTGATCGTGGTCAGCATTAACCAAACCATTTTTTATCAGAGATAGATCTGTACTTTAGAGCAGCAAGTTTGATAATTTTATATTAGTGATAGATTTGGGGTTTGCTTTATTTTATTAATATAAAATAAGTATTTAACTTCCGAAAGACAGATTTGGTGACAATACAGGGACTGAATTTTACTTAAGGTTAGCAATAATTTACATGCAGAAAAGCTGAAATTTCAGTTATCGTTATTGCTATAAAATAGGATATATAATCAGAACCCATCTGTGCTTAAGCCTGTGCTTCACAAACACCTCTAAAAAGTAAGCAGATTTAGTTCAAAAGTAAGACTAATCCTTTTAACAGGCTCATCAGCATGCAAAATATAATTCCATTTTTTTAATTAAAATTTCTGTTCTGTTTCCATTTTGGAATCAATTTTGTCGCAATGAAACTAATTTAGACAATCTATACAATTATTAACATATTTCTGTGTTACAAAAATGAAATCAACATGGAAACAGAGAATTTCCTGTGTTATCTGATGTCACAGCACTGTTGTTTACACAGTACTAACATTTGTTTTGGATCTCTAAAGAACAATTTGGTTTTTCTCACTCTGGCCATCCATACTTTCAGAAACACCTAAATATTATTGTCACACACTGTCAGTTCACCTGGCTGCTGAACACAGACAGCTCATGGATCTGTTAATAATACAATTTATTTCTGTCAAAACCAGGACATCATCATTTCTGTTTCAATATAAGTCATTCTCTTCCATTTTTAAAAGCGTAACATCTCAGTTTTCCTAATGCTCTGTTAAAATACAATGAAGATTGATTGGTTTTGAGATAGAAATTGGGGCCTTAAGTATTTCAAGCAGACCCTGTTGCTATTCTCAACAAATCTGTCCTTTCCAGGAGCCCTTCTGATCATCTCCTGACTTGGGAACTCATCTTAGGACCTCTCCTAATGTTATGGAAAATGTTAGAAGAAAAATTAAGGGGCAATACATGGCACGGGCCTGTTAGTAGCAAATGTAGCACTATAAAACAATCTCATCCAAATTCTTAGTTTGCTATGAATACAATAAATCTGAGCTTAGATAAGAATAGAAGAACATCAAAAAGGAAGTGTGGAAGGTCCTGTTGCAGAATGAAACAGAACAGGTGATGAGACCTTATCAGGAATTATTGATGGTTTAGAGAAAGAGATGAGTTAATTGGAGATGATTATATTTGGCAAAATTATGTCCATTACCTTTTCACCTGAAGAAAAAGAAAGAGCTGCTATTTTGATATATTCATCACACTTAGTTTCAACCAAGGATGGTAAGAGCACTTGGAAAAAATATTTCAATTTGTCCAATCTTTAAAGAATAAACACAAAAACGATGATGTGGTAAAAATAACATTTCTCAGTGTGTTCTCAGATAATACTCTCTAATATATGTTTTAAACATCTGCTTTTCTGACTGGAGCTAACATGCAAAAATATAAAGGGTTAAAACCAACCTTCTGTGCATGGCCCTCCTGGGAAATTTTCAATGAGAAACAAACAGTATTCAGTTGCTGTCTCCCTTGTATTTTGTATTCCTTTCCTCACATTATTAAATGGATCCTGAGTCTAAGAATGCTATGAAACAATTATTTTTTCAGTGGTTCTAGGTGGAAAAAAAAAAAAGATGAAATAGCATTAAAAATTTTATCACTGCAGTTGAAAAATATCTCATAAAATATGCAGCAGCATCTCTTTCAATATTCAGATGGCTTCTGACAAACCTTATTAAATCTTTAAAGTATTTGTGCGATGGTGACTTTGTCTGGAAGAGCTTACAGGAATGTGTGTGGTTATTCCCATTCCAGCAGTGATCTGCCTTGAAACCTCTGCCAGGACACTTTGCCTCTTTGAACTCCCTATCTCTGATGCAGAAAGAACATATGCCAAAAATGCAAAGCAGAAAAGTCCTCTGGCAGAATATTTACCAGATTTTTCCCTGTTAGTGAGGAGATCTTCCCCATTCTTGGGGAAATCTGAGTTCTCTGGAGACAAAAGCCATTCACTCCTTATTCTGTAGGGAATGAGGGAACTAGATATGAGCTCCACAGCAGAGAACACAAAATAATGTGGCATTTTATTCATCATCTTTCATGTAACAGATTTTCTCACCTAGGACTTCCTGCTCCAGTGAGGCATTTTAAGTAATCCCTATAGAGATTATTTTGTGTTAGTTCCTCTTTAAACAGGAAAGGAACTGAGACTTCATTAAAGTCATTGTAAGGGTATAAAGTTTCCAAAGTATCATACCTCTGTGCCTGGCATTTTTGTGCAAAATATAAAATAGTAATTTTGAGTCTGCAAGAATTAAAGATGGAATTATCATCACAAGAAACTTTTTTCAGCCTAGTCCTAGATTTTGAGAGACATTTCCTTTTTCATTCAGATCTTCCTGGGGAAGATCCTTTCAAAGGAAACATGAAAAAACTTTTCTGAAGTTTTATTATTTGTTTTGTTATTGTTGTTATTGCAATAATAATTTTATTGTAATGATAGTATTATTAATATTGATAGTAGTAGTATAAGAAGTATATATAGAATATATAGTATAAGAAGTATATAGGTAGTAAGAAGGACTTACTCTCACAATTTTTTTTGCTATCCCATAATGTGATAAAAGCAACTCTGCATTTTGGTCAATCTGCTACTCTATGGATTAATTTAGCACTAAGAATGCCCAGATTCTGCAAAAAATCACTATGATTTCATCACCCCTCTGTGAGATTTCACGTGCAATATACTCAGGGAGGTGTCAGGTGAGAACATGAATCCTGTTTTTCATTCTGCAGGGGTGGCTGTCTTGAGATCACCTGCAAGCAGACAGCAGGGCCCAGGAACTGCAATGACTGAAAAAAACAGAGTGTGAAATGACTGGAGACAACAGCAGTGCAATCTGTTCTTAAAAATCCACTGTCAGGACTGTCAGAGTCCTGGAGCATCCCCGAGGGGTAATCCAAAATATGTTTCCTGCATTCAAACTTCCTTAAAAGTTTGCTGGTTAAAGGAAATACGAAGCATTAGGGAAAGTTCAAACAAAAACTCCTGCACTGGAAATGAAGATCCTGAGTAGGGGTTGCCAGAAGCAGCCTTCCAAAGTCTGGTGTCCTGTCCTCTAGGAAGAACATCTTTGATGTGGAAGTTGCTGCCACTTGTCTTCATTAAGATTTAGTTTAATCTTCTCCCTGTTTCCTGAGTGGCCTAACTAGTTCACCTCCATCCTTTGTAAGTTTGATTTCCTGAACAGCCTGCAGGACAAGAAGTCCCTTTAGCTCCATCCTTCCAAATGCACATGAGCTGTCCAGGGCTGCCACAATCTCTGCCAGGATAATAAACTCACCCTGTATGTTTTTATCATGCTTAGCTCAGGCATTACTTCAATGTGCACAATTAAAAATCTACCCTTTTCAGCAAGGCCAGCTACTGAATTGAAAATTATTCCATAAAAGCCAGAATTTGGATGACCTTTCTATTTCGTAGTATCCCAAGACAGTTTCTTGCCTCTGAAGATACATTTGAAACCTATTTCAATTTCTTCCTTTTTTCTGTTTTTTGAGAAGTTAGTCCAACATGCTCAGAATTTCTGTACGGGTCTTTTTACACAGGTTTTAAAAGAGAAAAATATCCTATGCCTAACTCCTGCTCCAAGCTCAGTGGGAGAGAGGCTCCCTCGTGTGGAATATGTCTCCATAACTTTTCACTTCTAAATGCAAAATACCCTAAATAAGTAAGCCGTGCTTAATTTAGTTATAAGTTAGTTACATTTTGAAGGCTATCAAGAAAATTGGGCATTTATTCAAAAAGCTATTATCAAATTTTGTGGGATTAAAAGATTTGGGCATTAAACTCTCAGTGAAATCTCGGCAGAATCTCTTGCTGAATTTATCTCCACAGAGCTGAAATTTCTTTATTTGAAAAGTTTGGTCTGGAACTCTTAATAAAGCTTGGTGCTTTCAAATATTCTCAGAGAAGGTTTAGAAAATTTTAATAAAAACTCATGAAAAACCAGAGTGATGCAGGAATTTCCATTTAAGAAGAGCACCATTCAACAGTTATGAGGCAAAGTAACTCAAGAAGAATGTCAGAAAGCTCCCCTGATGGCATCTTCTCTTTGCTCTTTTCTGTTTAAAGAAAAGAAAGCTGTAGACTTCATGTATTTGAAGATCTGCAAAAATGATTTGTGGATGGATTATGCTGACTCAAGTTCAAATTTTCTCCTTTTTTTCAGGGAAAAAGACTTTTGCTTAAATAAGGAATATTTCCTAGGTATACATCTAAAGCACTATATTAAGGGTTTTTTTTAACTTACACAATTTTTATAGATTAAAATTCTTATTCAACATCATCTCCCTCTTAATTTTCTCCTTTTATCGTTACATACTTGGAAAATGCTTGGAGCATTTTTAAGGCAGTAGGACATTCACTGAAGAAAAGGAAATTATGTTGGAATAATACCATTAGATAATGCATTTTAAAATACATTTTGCTTTTGGGTTCTTTTTTGGTGCTTTTTAATGAATGGTACATAGGTGATACCATTGCTACATTTCTAGTCCTCCATGTATTAAAGTGCATCACATTTTTAAGGAGCCTAGTGTATTCTGGTTACATAAAATAATCAGAAAATTCAATCAAGGAGAAATATTGTCTGAGTTCTTTTATTAGAGTCATTAAAATTTTTTTGTGTGTGTTTCATTACAACAGTACCTAGATATTAAATTTAAAAAAAAAAAAAAAAGCAAAACCAAACACAACAAATAAACAAGGTTGCACACTCCTTATATTGTTTCAATTCTTAACAACATATTTCAGCTTCTTTAGCAAATTTCTGTGCATTTTATCCTAGATAAATAGGAGCTACCATAATGAAGATAAGCACAACACTCCCTTTCAGCAGGAATATAATTTATCAGTAATTGTAGACAATGGGTATTTTGGTTACAGAAGGCTTGTAAAGAACCGGTTTAGCAATTTGAAATAAATAAACCAAAGTGGATCTTGCTTTTCAAAGTTGATTAATTGTTTCATTCTCAGCCCAGCTGCTGTTTCTGAATAGGTTGGTTGTGTTCAGGTCTTATTGGTTTATAGAGCAAACACGCCCCTGGACAGTAAGTTCAGTTTCTAATCTCAGTGGCTATGTTCCATTAATTTCATCACTGGTGCACACTAGGCACTGGCCAATTTATCCTTAAATTACAGAATTACTCCTTAATAGAGTAATCATTCTGTGCATTTTGTCTCTCAACCAGGATGAGTGGGAAATGTGCATGGGGGAAGAACAGAGCCTCCACTCTTCCTTCCCCCAGGCTTTGCTGGGGTGCACTCAAGCAGCTCATCCAACACTTCCTTGGTTCTTTTCCTTTCCACCACAACAACTTTATCAAAATACATCTCCATCCACTGGGATGCCAGTCTGCAGGTCGAGGCTGATGTGCAAATTAGAATACATTTTTACTATTTTTCAGAGCTTTTAATTTCTATTTATCACCTTTGATTCTTTGAGATAGAGAAATCTATTTTTGTCCTCCAGATAAAGAGCTGAATCTGCTTCATTTAGGCAAACCCCATTTTATTTTTAAACCATTAAGACTTTTAATGAAATATATGCAAAGCATTTATAAATAGACATAAACAAACTGTCGTATTAGTATGAGCACACCATTTCTTACATGAAACATAATGAACTCATCCCCACTGATTCCAATCTTCTTACAATTGCTAAATGTCTTTTTTTTAAAAAACTGAACAGGTATTTCTCCATTTGCCCAGCATAATCCAGTGGCACACATATGTGTTCATAAAATGACTATTCTAATATTTTTCAGAGAAAGGACAGTAGCTTAAGTATTTATTTCCAGCACAGCAATAGCCTCAGCTTAAATTCCATCTTTCTGTGGTAAAGTGGCAAATTATCTCACTCTTGACCAAAATGACTCTTGAAAGTCTCAGTAATCACACACAACATAAGTAATTTCATTTTAGAAATTGCAAGAAGATGAGCATCCACATATTAAAATCCAATACTGCAAAATCAGTGCAGCTGTAAAATTAGAACTCAAGAAAATAATCTTCTCAGTGTAGCAGATCTGACTGAAAGTATAATTACTCCTCTTGTAATTAATTTTAATTAGATAAGAAGAAAATAGGTAGATCAGTTTAGTAAACAAATCTTAATAAACATAATCAAGAATGGCATTGCATCAAAATCTCCTGATAGCATTTTCTTTTCTGCTATTAGCTGCTACATTCATTTATTTTTCTTAAAGTATATATATATATATTTAATTGAATTTCTGCAAGAATAGGAGTGTTTGCAAAATGTGATTTGTGTTACAGACCTAACTTTTTTCAATTACAATTACAATATGAATTTGCCCATGCCTTAAACAGGTGGATCAGAAATTAAATTACAGGCTGGTTATGTCTAGAAATTAGACAATATTATTTCAATTACATTTTGAAGTTTGACCTGGACAGTCTCAACAGAGTAGTTGAGATGGGAAGGGATCTTGGGAGACCACCTAGTCCAAACCCTGGCTCAGATCAAGGTCTGGGCTGTGTAAAGCCAGCTTTTGTGTATCTCCAAGCATGGATGCCCCACAAGACTTCTGGGCAACCTCTTCCAGTGGATCATCACCTTCTTCCCTTAAGTTAGCCCACATTCCCTTTCCTTTTCCCTTTAAATTAGCCCATGTCTTATTCATGGAGCAGATGATTATTTGTGCTCAAACAGTAGGTCACTCTTGGAAAATACAGTCCACAGTGAAATGACAGTCAGGAGTAGCTCACAAATATGATGAAAGACCATATTCCAGCTGGGTTGGCACAAATCAAAGGCAGGCTTGATAAAATGGAAGGAAAATGTCTGTCCAAACTGTACTCATTTATTTACAAATGAATGCTAAGCCAATTTGGAAGTTACATTTTTGAGCCATAGGGAGCTCTGCTTTTCTTACTCAGGTGAGGATAAACACATTTGAGAAAATTAATCAATCTTGGTACCAGCTAATACTTTGAGGCAATGTGAAGCTGGACTTATTTATCACTGAAATTTTGTGGTTTTCATTTTTCCAATTGCTCGTGGCAGTGATGAGAAATTTGGTTCCAAAGAAAAAAGTGTAAATGGAACCGCAATGGTTCATTGTATTTTCTGTGTCTGCTGAAGCTGAAACCTAAGGTCACTTAAAATGATTTGTGAAAATCATTGTTCAATTGAAAATCGGCCTCTTGGCCTCATCTTATCTCACACAAACAACCCCGTACAACAGAGTGATAAATTCCAGTCCCTGAGAGTCATCCAGCATCGGCATTTTAACAGGGGCTATAAATGCCCTAAATTGTTGGCCCTAGACAGCTTTGATTTGCCTCTTCTTTTGCCTCATGCAAGTCACCACAGCTTGGAGGACACATGAGATATCTCCATATCTTGACTTAGCATCTATAACAGCAAAAGATGAAAGTTCTTTCCTCAGCCTTGTCCATCTCCTTGCTTTATCTCAGACACAAGATCAAACCTCTTTCCTCTTTCCTCACTACTCCTGTGGTAGTAGAGCTATGACTGATTTTTGAGCCTCCACAATATCTGTATCACCTTTTTTTACTATACCCTTGGACAGCTAATGAAAATTATTTAACCAATCTTAAGCCTTCTGTGGAAAAAAAATATTAAAATGTGTTGCACAGAGAAATCTTGATAACCATCTCCCCCTTCCTCCAGAGTACTCTTTGTGTTATGTTCACTCTACAGACTGGTGTTGACTAAAAAAAGCTGTTTTCCTTTACTCAAGGGTAAAATGTGGGGTTTTTTACTGCTGTTTTGTTGTCAATCACAGCACTACATGTGTCAACCAAACCCTGTGACAGCCAATTGAGATTTTTTATTAGCATGTTTTTGGATTGTATGGTTCAGTTCATTTTGACTTTAAATTCATAAGGTTAATTAAATAACTCTGAACACAATTAAAAAATCTAACTTGGCAACTTATTAATTGATATTAGCTTGTACAACCCACATAATATTTGTAAAATGCCTTTTTATTTGTCAGCTGCAGGGAAGTTAGTGTAATTTGTCAGATAATAGTTTAATAAACTTCAAGCATGAGAAAACTGCTGTTTAAATCAGACATGTTTTGGTTTGGTTTTTTAATACAATGCCATTTATCTTTCTCAACAAACATTTTCCTGTGTAGGTTTGAAACACAAATCAATTAAAAAATAATACAGAGATGGCTTCAGGAAGACCTAATTTAACCTGGGATATGAGATCTACAGTTAATTACACACAGACACACAAAAAGTATATGGTAGGAAAAGCCTATTTTTAGGCTTTTCCAGGATGGAAGGACGGGAGGGAGGGAGGGAGGGATAAGTAAGGTTTGGCTGCAGCAGTCCCTTAATTTTATATTTCATCCCCACAAAGATTCTTTCTAAGCCTTTACCAGGAAAATTAATCTGAAAGTGAGAAAATTTATTTCTCTTGCTGTCTTTAAAAGGCCACAGAATTCAACTATCATTCACAACCATAGAGCATCCTGTTGGAAGAACAAGAAAACAATCATTTGTTTGACATCAAAAGAAACCCCTAAGTTATCAATGCTTTAAACACTATATATCTTATGAAATTTAAAAAGAAAACCTATATGTTTTTCTTCTGCAAATCAGAACATGAAGGCATAGCTGCCACAGAAGAGTGACTGGAGATGAGAAGTCTTATTTCAGCTAATATCACTGTCCAATCAAAGCAAAACTATGTAGAACAGGCAAATGAAAGAGTTGTACTAAGAACACTGCCAGCAGTTATTGAGAAAGAAAGAAAGAATGCAGTAAAATTACCTCCTTTTAACACTGCTCCTAGTAAATGTTACATACAATTTTGAAATTTTTATGCACACTGCATAGAAATGGCTTCTGTAAGAATTCACACGTACGAGAATACAGAACTGTGTCTCCATTCCCAAAACAATGGTGTGAGATTACAAAGAGCTACTACAGGTCAGTTTTTACCCATAGGAATAATTTTGTGTTATATACTTTCTAGTTGATGGCCAAGGCAGATACTGAGAAAAGCCCCTTGGGCAGCCTGTTACCTCCAGATGACATGGAAAATACACACAGAATGTTCATACTCAGCATTTTTTGGCAACGTCATTTAATTCTGCAGTTCTAATTTCTTCATATTGTAGTTTCTTTTCTTTGTTTCTAGTTTTATTTTGGGAATAAAAATATGCTTTCAAGATTAATATCACAGCATTAAAATCTTATTTCCAAAAGAAGCTGGAGTTTATTGCTAAAATTGGCCAATCCTTTATTTGAGTCATTTCGAAAATTCAGTTTAATGCAGCCAGGTTCATATAAAGTTCCTTCAGTATATTTACTGATCAAAATCTAAAGTTCTTATCATACCAAAAGGCATTTGAACAACAGATGACTCATTTTCCATTTGTTTACTCTGACCCTTTCCACTGCAAATTTTCCTATAAGTTATTTATTTCCATATTTGTGCTGGCCAGGCTAGAACTGTACATATTTTATGTGTGCCTTAATTCTCACATTTCCTTAACTCAAAATAGTTGAATTCATAACCTCGATGTTCTCTTCTTGAAGTTCTCTCAATGTAAGCTGCAAGTTTTAATTTATATTGTGTGGCAGTGGTTTGAGAATTTTTATGCAAGGTACTCATTTCCAGGGAAAGAACCTCTCAGTGGTGGTAACTGCCTTATGTGATTGGATATAAAGATTTCAGGTCCTCTCTCCCCTGAAAGATTCCCAGAAAAATCTCTACAGAGGAAGAAGCAAAATCCACTTGGTGTGATTATCCTTTTGTTCCTTCTGTTCCTTCAGCAGATGGCACGTGCATGGCTAATAAACACCAACACACGTGCCTAACCAGCCATTCCTCGCAGTCCCCATCGCTCTGCTCCTCCCTTTGATGCTTCTCACCTTTGCTGGTCTTCTCCAACAAAATAAAGCCACTGAAATCACTGCATCCTGGCCTCTTGGGTTGATACAATCAAAGTTGGAAGAGTCTCATGCAAGCTCTGCAATATTCTTTTGAACTGCACTGTACACACAAAGAAGAAAATATTCAACAGCCTGTAAGGTCTTGCTTTCCTGGGAAGTCCAGGGGAATGTCATCCTGTTGTTGATTTTGTACAGACTGGAGCAGGGTAAAATATGACAAAAGATAGCTGGTCAAAAACTCCCAGGGAAGAAATCTCATTTTTAATAAAGATCCAAGAGAGTCAGGCACTGTGCAGCACTGTGCAGCAGCACAGGAAGAACAAAGACCAGCAGAGCAGAAAGTCCTGGAGGACATCTGTGTATACAACACTACTATCTCAGATTTGAAATATTTGTGTGATGGTTTAGCCTGTTTCCTCATAAATGCACTTGACAACAATGCAGTAGTTCCCCTGGTTTCAGAGACAGGACTCTGAGCAGCCTGACTGAGGTGGAGATGTCCCAGTTCATTGCAGGGTGGTTCACTAGGTGGTCTTTAAAAGTAATTTCCAACACAAATTATTCCATGATTATTTTTCAGGATTCATTCAATTATCTGAAATGGGGTCTTCCATATTTCCCATCAATATCCCACAAAAGGCAGTGCCTTCCAGTCTTGAAAGATATCACTGACTTAGCTTAATTTATGTTGCCTCTGGCACAGAACAGGCTATTTCTGTGAATTGAAGCATCTCTGACAGATGAGTGCCCAAAATGATCCTTTCATTTTTCTCTGTAGGAGATTTTTGAACTGTTAATGATTATCACATCTCAGATGTTTCTCATGGGGGCAAAATTTAAAGCTGAAAGTTCTCTTGATGGTCATAGTTAAATTTCACACCTTTCAGTACATCACTTTGTTTGACATGCAAGAAATGTCTTTATTTCAGCCATGACTTACCACTGCTATTTCAGTGTAAAATTAAAATAAACAAAACGGAAAGATGGCATTGTTGCTCAAAATAAGTCTTTCCACCTTCAGTGGCCTCTAGGTTACACTACCCAGTCATTGTCTTATAGCCACCATACTTTATCCTTGTCTCTCCTAAAGTGTTGTGCTTGTGCAAATATGCCTTTCTAGAGCTCTAAGGTCCTGGAAGGGTTATAATATCCTTGAGTGCAATTGTCTTATTTTACTTCCATGGCATTTCAAAAGGAATTGTCATTCTATCTATTCTTCAAGCCTCAACCCCTAGTGTGTCAGCAGGTAAACTTGCAGTTCCTCATGGATATTGTGTCAGTTTGGTCCCATCAGGAGAGAATATCCCACAATGTAACCTTCACTTTCTGCAGAACATAATGATGGGTATGAAACATGCAGACTCATTAGTACTTCAGGAATTCCCCATTTTGGTTTATAGCGTGATAAATTCAACCCAACCTTCCTTCTCTCACACATAAAATAACTTTCTTAAAGCTTTTACTGGCCTGTGTGACCAAACAGAAATTGTCATTTTTCTTTATTACTTGTCTCAGTAGAAAGTTTAGAAGTATAAATTAAAAGTAAATTATCCAATTTTTTAATGAGACATTTTATTATATCCCATATTCTGACATAAGAAACTTATTTTACATTTTCAGAGTTATGTTTATTACCAAAATTTAGTATATTTATAATCTCATTACTATGCTTATTGTAACATGCAACTTGCCTATATTTCCAATCTTTTATTATTTTCCATTAAAAAGACACTAACAATACAGAGACACAATTCAAAATTCATTAAAGTTTGGAGCAGATTGATTCAACCCTAAGTTCAAATACTTTTTTGCTATTATTACTCAATTCATGAAGGCTCTATTTTCAGTCTGAATAAATCTAGCACCATTTCCCATCTCTATTTTATTATTCTTTCTTCATCATTTCCTATTTCTTTCCTCTTGACGAAAAAATGTCGTTCTTTCCCCATCTCTGTGCTGGAAGCAGATTTCATCTTGCTGAGGGTGAAAAGCCATAGATCCTGTCTTTACCTCCCCATCTTTGCTCCTGCCTGGCTAAAACTTCCTGCAAAGTCCTTAATCTGCACATAAAGAAACCAAAGAGTTCAGTGAGTCTCACAGAACTTAATTGCAATGTTTTCATGTGACCTTGAAGTCAAGTATTATATAAGCACATTTTCTTATAAGTCCATCAAAATTGTCATTAGCTACATTCCAAGTAACCTTTTACTAAGTTTGAAAAAGGAAAATAAACAACACTTTGAGCAATTGCAACTTTAATTGGAGATTTAGTTTGAGGATTAAATCTCTGTGCTTTTTAATTTATTTCTCAGTGGGCTACAAGATTATACAATTTCTGAAAAGGAATAACACTGTGTGGGAAAAATGGCTAACAAGTGCAGTCACACTCTTCTCCTACGTACAATAACCAAGAAATAAAGTCAGTAATTAAAAAACAGCTTTTGAAAAAGAACTCAGACAAGACCTTTTGTTTGACAAATGTAGTTAAGTTTAAGCAAAATAGCCCCTGTTTGATACAGACTCTTTCTTAATCATTTTTATTTCACACTGAAACCCGTAATAATATATAGTTATCCTTTATAAAATGGCATACAAATACATAATTTGTCTTTTTAAGTACTTCTCCTTCTGGAAGAGATAGAAACTGGGATAGAAGAGCTACCTGAACAGCATTATTGCCATCTGATGATTAATACGAGAGAAATGCCTCAAAGAACCATTACATTCATAATTAGAATAAACAAATTGCCAGCAGAAGGGTCAAAGTCCTGGAGTGGATGTCAGGATTCAAGGCCTGTATGACTTCAGGCAAAGTGAAGTAGGAGATCTCCTGGGGTTTTCTGTTGTCTCCATTTTCCAGCTCGGATTTGTCATGCAGCTTTTTGCAGCCCTGTATGTAAGCCTGGCTTACCATGGTTGTTTTGTAAAATAGATTCAGAGTGTTCCTGAAGTGGACACAGGAGGCTCATGGCTGTGCCATGGACAAATCCCAGCTCATACAAGGCACAGTAGCCCCACCTTTTCACTCCCCCCTGTCACACCTTGGCTTTCAGAGGAAAGAAGTGTGGCTACACAAAGCCAAACATTACATAGTGCAGCCATGTCATTTGATGGCCAAATTCCCATGAATATGATCAGGATACAAGGCAGAAGCCCAAGGCATTTTTGTCCCCCACTTCTATTGCAGACAGTAATCCATGAAAAGATACAATGAGCCAGATCTGTACTGGCACAGCTTGGGGAATATGTTGATGAAAAAGGGTCAAACTTCTACTCAGGTTTGGATGAAATATGCATTCCTTGGTCCCACATACAGCCACTGAATGCACAGATCTATGCTCTTCATGTTATAAGTTATTTGTTCTTTGGTTTTCTGTCCATGTGGAATTGCAACTGATTAAAACCTCGACATCCCTAGAAAACAATTTGCAGTCCTATTTCATAGCAATGAGTAGGCAAGAAATCCAGAGTTTCTTCCTCTCCAGTGAACTCCCCTGGATATAAGAATGGGAACATTAGTCTGTGCTTGTCTGTGCATTCCTCTGTGTGCTCATACACAAAAAATGAAGAGCCACATCACCCGTTACTAATAGAGTGCCAAACCTCAGAGCAGATCACAGCCCAGCACAGAATGGGAGCTCAAAAAGCTCAGAGCAGCTCTCACAATGGGGTAGGAGAGGAAGCTGATACAACACAAAGAGACCAATATTAACAGTATTCAATTTTCTTGATTCGAACTATTGCCCAGATGTTGTTTCAGAGCTGTGGATGCAGCATAGAAGACAGAGCTTTTTTTCAATCATGTGCTTATGATGGAGGAAAAAAGGAGCTAAATTACTCAGTCCAGGAGGGAATAAACAAACTGGTACTGATGGATGCTAGTAGTGAGAGGAAAGCTAATGGAAGGTAGCTCATGCATGTTTTCCAACTGACTGCAATTCCTACAGACACAAATTTTCATCTTCTTTTCCACCTAAAATGCATAAAATTGGATGTATGCATTTTACATGTATGTTTGCCCATATATTTTTGGTGAAACAACTTAATTTCCTTTCCATATTGTAGATTTTTTTTATATTTGGCACCTTGCAAGAGATTAAGGTCTGTTTCATCTGGGCCACTACAGTCTGAGTTATACTGAGCTCTTTAGAGAGAGGGAGAAAGGAGCAAAAGGCACAAAGCGGTGACAGGAGAGACCCCCAAGAGAAGTCAGGGGCAGCCTGCAAGAGAGAACAGACCTCTTCATCTACTTGCCAGCTACTGCCAGAAGATTTGGTGCTGTTCCTTCCCCTGCCAGCCTCACAGAAAGCCAACCCAGTAAAACCAGAAATTTCTCGTTTTGCAGCAGCTGCAGCAAGGCAAGCCTGGAATCTTACCCTGTGGCCAAGCTGCTGCTGCAGCCACCACACAGGAAAGAACAAAAGCTTTTAATTGAAAGTGCAAAAAAAGAAGTGGAACCTATCATTTTGGCAGAAAATTATGTGAAAGTTGGCATTGCACAGTACCCTGAGAAGTTAGTGCTGACTTCCTCAGCAAACCAGAAGAAGCTGTAGGGGTCATGACGGACAGGGGGAAACAAACAAAAACAACAAATTCTGCAAGGATCAGGGTGGCCAGGAAGGAAATTTATTATTATTCATCCATTTTAATGTAAAAATGTCTTAAAAAACTGTGATGCCCTAATTGATTAATTTATATTCTAAATGAAACAGTGATTTAACAACTGAAAGCCTTTGGTGTTCTATCCATGTTAAAAAAAAAGAGTTTGGGGAAGAAATTCCAATCTTTTCTCTGCACATGATTCCAGGTCTAGCGGGGAAAATTTTCAGCAAGGCTTTCAGAGGGGCTGGAAAGGAGCCTGTCAGTAACAGAAGATGCCCGCAATGATTTTCCAGTTAAATTACTGGCCACTGCACATTGTGCAGTCTCTTCTTCCAAATAAGATCTAGACAAAAAAGAAATGTCCTTGTCTGCTTAGTCTGCTTTTGGGTTGAATATTCCAGTTTAAATTGTCTGTTGAGGTATGGGCTTTTTTGCAGCTGCAGGAAATAAATTAGCATGAACAGCACATCTAGGGATCAGTTAATTTTCATCAATGTCAAAAAAAATTACAACTTGAACAAGATCAGCCAGACTGGATTCAGATTGTGGAGACTGACAGATTAATTTAAAAAAAAAATCTGCAGCATGTTGCCAAAAGCAAATGAAACCGATCCAGTGGAGGCCAAGACAATATTCATCCATGCTGTATCTGCATTACTGGCAGTGGCTTCACATCAGGGATGTATTTGGAACCATTACTTCAGATTTTCAGGAAGCACTTTATCCCGCTCTCCCATTCGGAATTATTGCTTGGAGTTGCCGAAGAGGAGTGAAATACAGTGTCTGCTGGCACAGAGAAGGAAATTCCTAGTTACAGTCTTCATGAATCTAAAAATGAAACAGGATGCTTCAGAGAGCACAATGGGTCTGCACATATTTCCATAATTTATCTAAAAGACTCCAGAAACTGGCAAAAAAGTGGCAGCATCCAAATCTCCTTCTAATATTAAAATGATAGTTGACTTCAGCAGACATAGCACATGGCAAGGGACAATTGACTGGCACAGAGAACTTCCACTGTCCAGATTTAACATCTGGATTAACAGATGGCAGGTGCTGTGATATGGACAAGTTTACATGAATTTATTATGCAACAAGGGAGTGAAGGGTAGGCATGAGAGTGTTTGAGTATATTGATCAAGCCACAGCTAGAGAATATTTATAAGAACCCCCCCACCAAGGTTTCATCTCATTTTGCAGATGGCTGGAGGGCTCTAGGTGCCAAAAAGGCTGTTTGGGTGATGCTGTCAAGTTTGTCCATGAATATATGTGAAACATTTTGCAGTATTTGGAACAAAGCAAGCAATTTAAGTTTGGATTTGTTATAAATTTGTATTGTGATATTGGCTTTCGCAGATGAATATTGTATGTTAAATACTTTTTAGCTATGTATGTACTTTTTTCTTGCTAACAAGTCTTAAGCTTAAAAGAATTTCCTAGGTACAAGGCAAGGAAACCCCAGAGGGCAAGGACAGTGGGGCCCAAACTCTTATCAAGAGAATAATAGAGGCCAAACTGTTATCAGCAGAAGATATGAAGCCCAGCTGTCCTCAGGGGAAGGATGATGGCCCCGGACTGTTATCTGCCCTGACCATTTGCAAAAAGAAAGGAAACCAAACTCCAGAAAAATGCTGACCAGCAAGAATAATGATGACCAGCAAAAAATATATGCTGACCAGCAGAAAATAAAACTGTGAAAAGCATGATCCAAGAAGGCGGAACCAGGGAGGGGACATGCTTGAATATGCATTAACCCCTCACAGCAAGGATGGGATAAAAAGGGGATCCCTGGGATACCAGGTGTGCTCTTGGCAGCGCGCCAAGGCACCCGGCCGTTTTAACCCTTTGCTTTATTTCTTATGTCTCCTAATTGTCTTTTATTTATATTAAATTCTTTTTATAATTTATTAAGTGAATCTCGTTTTTAAGAGATTCCATCCACTGCTTACGCTCTATGGGTTAAAAAATGTGTTTCTGCCAAATATTCTGGTTTATTCCTTTAGACCTTCACAAATTTAAACTGTGTGTTTACACACTTGACCTTCATCATTAAGGTGGATGTGCATTCTAAAGCCTCATGGACACCTTGCAAGACCACCAAAACTACAGCAGTGGTTTGATGTCCAACTGCAAATCTCAAATCCCACACAGATGTGTCAGGCAAAATATTTAAAAGGAGCTCTCAAAGCAAAGTCTACACATTAGCACTAATCCAGGTCAAGATCAGGACAGTTAACCACAGCGACAAACTAGGGAAAATTCCCTTTCAGAGAGCCTGCCAGGACTGGAAATGCCATAATAATAGCAGAATTTAATTACTCCTATGTAGATTTAAATGTCACTGATGTATTTTTAGACACTCTACAGGAGTGTTTCACGGATAAGCTAGTCAGGCAACTCAAGGGGGAGCATCTGGTTTTGACTCTCTTCCCAGTGGCATTTTTGGCTGGTGTCACAATGTTACTATCAAGGACTATCTCTGTAATAACTACTAAAATGTGTTTATATTCAACATTCTTCAAGGAATGTGAAGGTCAAAAGAAGAAAAAAAATCCTCTGCATGAGTGTTTGACTTCAAAATGTCAGTTTAGCAGCAGCCAAAAATGCTAACTGAACATAAAGGAATTATTAGGTGCAGAATGGGCAAGAAAAGAAAGGAAATAATCACTATATCACTGTGTAAGTCCAAGGCATCTCAGCACCTTAAATATTGTGTGCAGTTCTGGCATCTCATCTTAAAAATTGTAGAGTTGAGCAAGAAAAATGAAGGCTCATAAAGGTGACCTACAGTCTGAAATAATTTGCCTAGAAAGGGAGATGTAAAGGTTAGGACTTTTCAGCCTGAAAAACCAATTTCAGAGGAACATAATAGTGAACTGCATAATCAGTAGCACAGACAGGATGAATAAGAAACTCTAATTCCTTTTTTTTTTTTTTCCTTTCATAATACCAAAAATAGATTACATCAAATGAAATTATCATCCAGCATTTTGGAACAACACAGAAGGGAATGTACCTTCTCATCCCCTGTAATTGAGCTGTATAACCTGTTTCAGAGGGGGCAATAATCATGCAAAAAGGCATCATTCAAACGAATGGGGGAAATCATTAAAGACAATTAAACACAAAGGTACTGCCTCTGGAAGGATACTTAGGGAGTATTGTTCCACCTTTGTGCTGTTTTTACAGCAGACATCCACTGCTGGCCACCGTGACAGCATGGTAGGCTACCTTAGGGTCGGCATGTTTCTTGTGCACTCCCTAAACCGTGCTGGAAATGCCCAGGACATTAACTTTTCCATTGTATTATACCCACCACTCTTCGTGCTAACAGCAAAACCTAAAAAGAGTTATAAACCTTAAAAAGTTTAGGAAGCCAGGCAGCTTTTTATACTGCAAACCTGTTTGCATTTATTTTGAGCCAGGATGAGATCGCACTGTTCTTTTCCTGACTTCACTTATAAAAAGTGTGCCCATAAAATGTGAATCAACCTGATGCATCCAAAAGAAACCCACCCTCAAAAAACCCTCCCTAAACTGTTGGGAAATCACTGTGCTCATGGAGCAACTCTCAACAGCAGTCCTTGCTGGCCAGCTGGACCTGCTGGGCTTACACACAAACTGCTTACACACTATTCTGGCAGCTGGAGTCTAACTGAGATTTTCCATCCCCAAGGAAAGAGGCCAGCCAGATTTGTGGCTGCTTTGTGCAGTTAAGAATTCCAAAATGAACATGCATGTACACTTCAGTTTCCTTCCAGCTTCACCTCCTGCAGGTTTTAGTGCATTCTGTCATTTTCTTCTGGTGACTGGGTAGGATGCATGACCTGGCATTATGCAGATGAGTGTCTATTATAACAGATCTTTCATGTGTGCATCCTCAGGTTGTGGATAAACAGAATGACATAGAAATAGCCTCCCATCATGTATTAAATATATTAAAAGCAGATTAGGAAGATATCTGTGTTATTTTAGATACAGTTAATCCTGTTTTACAGCAGAAAATGAGTAGATATACTCCTCAAGCCCCCTTAGCACTGATTTCTACAACTTGACTAAACATAACAGGAAAAGAAATTAGAATATTTTAATCGAAATAGGAATTTTCATTTTGTCTGAAGAACAGGTGTTGACAGTTCTTATGAAAAAAGCCCAAAAAACCAAAAGAATATAGTTTTATCTCAAGGCTTTATCATCTCATTGATATAATAAGATGATATAATAAGATATATGACCAATACAAATTTTTTCTACTAACACTAGGGGAAAAAGGAGTTTTAAAATGTTGCTCTAATATTTTCCTCAATAACCATACCTCATACATTACGAAATTAGGAGCCAAAAAATAAGAGGTGGTTTTCAATTTCTCGGGTGCCACATTTCTTCGGGAAAAACATTTCATTTCTCCATCCCTGACTTGTATTTAAAGATGAGACATCAGTCATTTGGATGGTATTGCTTACCTGTAGCACAAGGTGAAGTCAAACAACTCTCACACATGCAGCCCCCAATGAAAGAGGGCCTTGGGCTTTGATAAAAATTCAGAGCCTCTAGGTGCTACTGCACACAATAACAGCTCAAATAAACACAAAAAAACTCCAGTGCCCTCACTTTCAGAATATTTATACCTCCACCTACAAATACAGCACATTCTTTTACTACAGTGACCAAAATGTTAATGCTTGGGAAAGCATCCACACCTGAGACAACAGAATAAGTGTGTTACTCAAAGCAGAGATTGCAGCTTCCTGAAATTAGCCCCACTTCATTCCTTTCATTCCAAACCTGGCAGACGAGTCACATTGTACTGCTGCTCTTTATAGCACAGTATCTGATAAGACCATTTGAACATGTCCTCCTAGTTCTTCCCTGGCTGTCTTCCCAGAGCCCAGATGACTCAAGAACTGACAGATGCAGGGCATAACCTTTGTTCCAAAAACTGCTGATGTGCAACTCTGAGACTGAAAAAGGAGAAAGAAGAAAAAAACTCACACTTTTACAGTATTACATTTGATTGTTAAAGTGAGAGTCTAAAAATGATAGGATAAAACAGAGCACAGGGATTTGGGAAGAAAATAAATAAGAGAACAAGTCTTAGGCACAGGCAATTGCTTGAGTCAGCAGAACAACAGTCCAACACATGGATAAGGCCATGCTGTTACTTTATTGATGCTTAAATGCAGATTTAGCTTTGGCCATACTTCCCTGCTGCTCAGTTTTGTCTGTTCTGCCAGCAAGCCTTGAGCCTGCTGTGATAAACTGAGTAAGAAAAGCACAGTCAGGGAATGTTATCCACAAGATATTGACTGGCTGAGACAGAAGGGCCTTTGCCACCTTCCCCCAGAACTTGCTGACCACCCCACCTCCAGTTCACAGTGTGCAGGTGGTCCTGCCAAACACAAAGGATCAGGGAAATGGAGATGGGAAATTTAGATTAATGCTGTCTCCTTCATTCTTAATCTCTGAAAAATATCTTCCCAATGCAGCTGTGCAACCAGACTGTCCCCTACCCACAGTGGAGAGGAGCCTATTAGCAAGTAAAACATTCCCCAGGATCTATCTGGGGAATCTCCACAGAGATTATTCACAGTCAGCCGTGTTAAAAACTTTGTCTCAGTTCCCTCTGTTCCTGCTGTCTCACCCACCGTGCCAAAACCCTTTTACAGCACCACAGAGGACAGATGTCACTGTACACGATGTCACCCACACCAACACATCCCCCTTTCTCTTGGAGGCTGCTCTGTTGTAGCAGAGAACAATCTGACCCCCAACTTGTGCTGGGCACAGCCTTCAGAAAACATCCCTTGGCTGAATGCACCCCAGCAAGGGTGTCTGGCAGTACCACCCAGATCAGACCAAGCCACAGTGACACAGCCCAAAACTGCTCCTCACACTGTGGCTCAGGCACAGATTTTACCTGAGGGCTACAACCCTGGCCAGCATCAGCTGCCACCCTGCTCTGTGTGGGACACACACCAACACCTCCAGCTGCAGGGAGAAACAAACTGAGGCCTGACTGATGAAATGAACAGGGCTTTGTTCACAAGGTCAGGATGCAGGCAAGTCCTGTCCTACTACACAATAAAAAAAAAGCCTGAGGAGCCACTGTTATCTGCAGTCCTTGGCTCTCTTGAGACATGAAGCCAAGGCCACACAGCAGTTTTGGGATGACATTGCTCAAGTCACTTACTCAGCTCTAGGCTACAGCCTGGATTTTCAAAACCAGCAGTTCAACACCCACCTCATTGGAGTGAGTGAAGGTTTGTGACATCTCAATGAGAATAATTTTCATCATGTGTGTGTGTGTGTGTGACTGTGGTCTTCCTTTCCTCAGGCAATTCGCTGCTCCCTTGAACTCTGTCTAGGCCAGGGACAGTCTCAATCACAGCCCTTACTTTGTTTATTGCAATATCTCTTACAGGCAGAGAACTGCTATCACGCTCATTTCACCAATGTAAAAATGGCACTTTTCCTCTAGGTGTCTCAGAAAAATACATTTACTTTAATATTATCCTTTAATTTACTTTACTTTAATTAATTTATATAAATATATAAAAATATAATTTACTTTAAATTATCCTCCAGGACCAAATAGGTGATCTTCTGCTTCTCTGCTTCCAAAAATGACGCCAGAATTTAAAAAAAAAAAAAAAAAAATTACAAAATACGTATCCCAGGATTTAAAGATTTAAAGCACGCAGTTAACCCTTTCCTGTGTGCTCTCCGAGCGTGCTTTGCCGGCTCTGCTGGCTCGGCCAGTTCCAGCACGGGGACACGCGGTGGCACTGTGGCCTGCCTCACCTGCCAGGGCTCCTCGGTTCCCTTTCCCCTGGCTGCATCCCGCACATCCAACCACAGGGAAGAGCACACGTGTAGGGAAAAAAATAAATCCTGCTCTTCATGACTTATATATAGCACCTTCAGGCACGGGATCCAAAATAAAAAAGGGGGTGGAAAACCAGACCCTGAGTGAACGGCACTTTGTTTTCTGTGTGGTCCTAGAGAGTCACACACGTTTCTGGGTGTATTTAAGATGCTGTTTCACACTTAAAATGAACACATCAGTGTTCATACTTACACCCGTTTTTCCTGCAGCTGAAAATCATCTTTCCCAGGGTACAAACCCAGCTAGTTCTGTAAGTCCTAACAGAGAGAGAGGGACTGGGAAGGGAAAAAAGAGTGAAAGAACCAATCACCATAACTTTCATATAAATATAATTTTTGGGAAACTTCTGATGGAGAAAGGTTGTGTGGTTTAGGTCAAGCCCATCTGGTAAGAATAACAAATACATCTTATTAAAAAAAAAATTGGTTTCCTGATGTGCTTGCCTGCATCAGACACTGGGCTTGAAACCAAACGTTTTTATTTGGTCTTTCACATCCCTTAATCAGCACTTGCATGGTAATTAATTCTCTTTTCCAAAAAATCCAATGAGGAAGCATGCATCACAAGTTGCGATCTTTTAGGGATAATCTCAGCTATGTTGCTTTCCATCTGCAAATGACACTGCTAAAGTATTTCACTCTCAAAAGACTTGGGGCTTTTTTTTTTTTTCCTTTCAGTTAAGATGGGATATTAATCCAAAATAAATCAACTTTAAGGAATTGCTGTTGATGGGACAATCAGTTACATGATACTTGTTTATTTTCTTCAGCTAAGAAAAAAACCTTTACTCATTTCTATTTCAGATCCTGGCTAAGCATCTTCTGAACTGCTGTGCAGGCAAAATTCTTTCTTTCTCCTCTGTCCTCCTGCCCATAACTTTCCAGTCAGCACTCCTGGTTACAAGGAGAGAAATCCATCTCAGAAATCTAATTAAAGATTTTAAAGCCAAGAGCAAATTGCTATTTCTTTTGCTACAAATCTCACAAGCACAAATGTGAGATGTACCTACTTGCTAAATAAAATTAATAACAATTCAACAGAGGCAATGCCACTGTGACAAGAGCTTGTAAATCGCTATGTGGTGTCAGTGGCATCTGAGGACACCCTCTGCAAGAGTATTTGCTAAATACTAAATCCATTTCAGGTGCATTTTTTTGTGTTAAACCGAATTGGTTTCGACTATAAAACTATCCAAAATGTGTGTTTGTGCTGGAGTTCGGGAATGGAGAAGAGGGCAGGGAAAAGGAGGAGGGGAGGAAATGTTTCACATTTTTTAGACTATTTCTAATCTCCTCACTCATACTGCCTGAGAATGAAGTATCTATTGTTTACTGGAAATGCTTTTGTGAATGTCTGCATGTCAGCAAAGGGGTCTAACATAGCTTCTGACATAGTTTACATTCCTTTCTAGCTGTGATGTGTCTTCCCCATTGTTTTTCCCTACCCTATCCTGTCCTTTTTTTTTTTTTTTTTTTTTTCCCCTTGCACTTTTCTGTCACAATTCTTTCCTGCCCATCCCAATTCTGCCAATATTCATCAGGAGTGTATGACTGACTGATGACATGAACACAACTTTATTAACAGGTCAGGGTGCAAGTTACTCCTGTCCTACTGCACAACAACAAAAAAAAGATGTGGGGAATGCCTGGGGAACCACTGTTATCTGGCCATTCTGCCACATCCCTCCAATTCCCTCCTCCTCACAAATTCCTGCTCCTCTTTCCCAGCTGGCTCCCCGCTCCGCCCCACCGTCTCCAACCTTTTTGCTCTGATACATAACTTTTCCCCATTTATAAGGAAAGGAGCATGTCACTCATTTTCCCTCAACCAGTGAAACTGTTCTCATGTATCACTAACATCACCTCTCCCGTGGGTGCCACATTAGAACAAAGGGGAGTGACTTTAAGTCAGTCCAAGTGATGAGAAGGGCCAGAGCTCCCTCCCCCTTTTAGTGAAAAAACAGGAGAGAGACAAAGAAAGAGTAAAAAAAAAATCAGGGTTAAAAGGATTCTGGACTCGTGTGGAGCCAGTTCTTCCTCCCCACCCTGGGTTTTGTGAGAAGGTGCCCAGTTTCTTATGTTACAGTGTACCCTAAGCCAAGGATCACCCCAGTTTCTCCCCAGACATCTGTACTTTCACTGCTGTCTGAAATTCAGCAAAAAACAAGCTTCAACAGCTCATTTGGTGTCCCAGCATGACTCTGAAATAGCAACACGTGAAGTTAAAAGCCACGTTACGTTTCATTTGCTTTTAAAAATCAGCGCGTTCTCTACCTAGGTGTAGTTTGGTGGAATTTGTTTGTTTTTTTTTTTAAATTGCACAACCCTGGATCGCATACTTCTTTTTCTAAAGCCTGCATTTTCTCTTCCCCAAAACACTGTACATTCCCTTGTTCCTCCTCCTTTCAACCCACCATGAGCAGAGGGTTTGAGCACTAACTCCGGTCCTGAGATCGTGTGAGAACTTCACCCTTCCCCAGCTGTACTTCAGGGGGCAAAACCCGCTCACAACAAAAACTCGGGGTTTTTCCTAGCTTTCCTTGAGCAATTCCCTCATCACCTCTCTACAACGAAACGGAGAGAAGGCGGCTGCAACTCATCTCTCTCCAATCCCTTAGGGCAGCCTGGAAAAAACCCAGACAGCAGGAAAACCTCCCAAACCAGCAGCCCGATAACCACTCCCGCCTGAAAGTTCGGTCTTCACGGCACGGCCCACGGCGCTCAGAGCATCTTCTATTTCCAGGCTGAAACTTAGGAGCAAAACGTGTAAACGTGTAAGAATATAGAATTATCTTATATATACCGTGATGCAAAGCATCTATGAGGGACGGCACAGCGCATATCTATATGTTTAATATGAGTTTAAAGTGTGTTTGCTGGCGGGGGAGGGAACCCGGTGTCCCGGCGGGTGTGACACAAACACTGACACAAACACAAACACACACAAACACACACACAAACACACACAAACACACACACAAACACACACACAAACACACACACAAACACAAACACAAACACACACACAAACACACACACAAACACACACACAAACACACACACAAACACACACAAACACACACAAACACACACACAAACACACAAACACAAACGCTCTATCGCGGCCCCGGCAGCTCAGCCCGGCCGTTCCGGGACTGCCCCGAAGGGAGGACGGGGACAGGCGGCGCTTCCCGGAGGCGGCGGCCGCTCTCCGCTGGCGAGGGCTGGGCTGGGCTGGGCTGGGCTGGGCTGGGCTGAGCTGGGCTCTGCCGTGCCGTGCCGTGCCGTGCCGTGCCGTGCCGGACAGTCCCGGGCAGCCCCGGCGGACCCTGAGCGCTCCCGGGGAGCGGAATAGCGGCTCGGTGCCGAGCCGGGAGGGGCGGGCCGGGCCCCGCGGGGCGGGCCGGGCCGGGAGGGGGCCGTGCCCGGTACCTGTGCGGCGGGCGGGGCGCGGCCCGGGCCCGGCGCTGGGGAAGCGGCGGAGGCGCAACAGGTCCGCGGAGCCGAGCCCGGCCCGGCCGTGCCCATGGCCGGCCGCGGGCCCGAGCAGGGCTACATCCGCACCGTGCTGGGCCAGCAGATCCTGGGCGAGCTGGACAGCTCCAGCCTGGCGCTGCCCTCCGAGGACCGGCTCAAACTCTCGGGAGATCGCGCCGGGGAGGAGAAGGCGCTGCGGATCCACCGGCAGGTCCAGCAGACGCTGGCCAGGAAGAGCCGGGGCTCGCTGTACAATGGTGAGTGCCCTCCCCGAGCGCGATGCTCCGCGCTGGCGGCGGGAGCACGGGAAGGGACCGCGACCCCCGCCGGCCCCGTGTCCGCGGCTTCCCGGCCCTGCGCCCTGCCGACTGCTCGGGCAGAAAATCGTGGCTCTGCCGCCTTTTCTTTTACTCTCTTCCCACCGCCGGGAGTCGTAAGTTTCTCCCTGCCGAGCTCTGCCGTAACTCTCCGCTGCCCGGGGGCGGAACCGAGCCGAAATTCTCCTGATCCAGCAGCAGCTTTATGTCCCTATTGTAATGCCTTTAGCTTTACCCACTGCTCCTGTCTGCGAAGCCAAATGGGAAGAATCGTAGGAAAAGCTCTGCCTTATTTAACCGTGAAATTAAAATAAATAAATAAAAGTTTGGAAAAGTAACTCTCGGAAAGGCAGGAATGGGAAGCACAGGACGATAATGCTGTCAGGCATTATTTACCCAGTTCTTTGACATGCGTGTACAAATTGACGTCAATCATCCCTCGCTCCCAAGATCTGGTGGCCAGAAGGCCGGACCCGTCAGGAAATCTGCAGCCACGCCTTGTGCCCCAAGCAGAGCCCGACCACAATGTCAGGCACCCACAGGGTGACTGCCAGGTGCTGAGGGTTAAAGGCAACGTGCTCGAAGGCTTTAGTCTTAACTATTCATGAAAACTTTATATGCCATGAAACTTTAATTTCGTTTTTAAATGGGAAGATATGACTGGCTACATGCCCTGTTACTCCTTTGTCCTTAAAGGAACTGTCAACTTTCATTTGCTAAAAGCTGTCAAAAGTCTTTATAAACATACTTCACTCATCTGTCTTGTCAGGCAGGCGAATATTTTCTTGTTCTTTGTCTGGCCTCTATTTCAAACAACAGCTCATGGCAAAAATGGACATATTCTGCTTGTAGAAATCAGTTGTACAAATCACATTATGGGTGTGCAACGTGCAGATAAACATGCATAAGCCTGTTATAAACTAATAAGCCAAGCCTTAGCTTGGCTGCTGCCATTCAAATATGGTTTCTAAACACTTTTAGAGTAGCTTAATTTCTTTTTCTCTCCACAGAGAGCCTGCAAAAAGCTTTTTAAGCAGTAGTTTATAAATGATACGGTGTCATGAACGTGAGCTCAAGTCTCTAAACGATGCATAAAACACTATGAAAACAGAGTTCCCGTGCTCTCAAGTCATCCTGGCTTCTCTGGAATACATTAACAGACCTAATGTATTTGGGGATAGTTATCTTGGTTTGCTTTGTTTTTCTAAAGGTCAAGTATTTGATGCCCTTGCATTTCTGGGACACCAAAACTTTTAAACTTCAGGATAAGGGGTGGAGAATGACTTGTCTGTAACACGTCTTGTTCATGCAGAAAATGAACTTTCCCTTCTTTCATAGCTGTTTCATACATATTTTTATGGGGAAGTTGCTGTACAATTTTTAGTCCCACTGCAAAACTCTGAAAAAAAATAATCAAAACTGAAATGCATTCCATAAATTTATACATATGTATAATACATGTATATCTGTCTATATCCTGAATATATATAATGTCAATATATAAAATCATAAATATATATATATATATATATAAAATCATAGTCAATCTTGCATTTAACATTTTGGCTCTCCTGAAAAATATGCATATACTTGCATGTGTGTCCCCCTGTGCTTTCTATAGAGATGTTCCAAGGGTGACTTCATGATGCTTGTTTCCCCAATTGTCCGTTCTGTTTGTGCTGGACATTGAGTTCTGCACTTTTAAGGCTGGTTCTGAGGGGGAAGAGGGGAAAAGAAGAAGCTCAAAGTTTCTTTTCAGAACCTGCACTCACTGCCCCACATCCTTCTCCTGGACTGTGCTGTGTGCTGCACAGACAGACAGCAGGACAGAACTCTACTTTTAGTTTTTTGGGTTTTTTTAGCTAGCTGAGGCTGAGAAGTTCCCCAGACTGTGGTTTTTCTTTTTCTTGGAACTATTCAAACCTACTCTGGATTGAAAACCCAGAAAAACATCTCATGCCTGTGGCCCACCAGGGGCTGGGATGCAGGAGAGACTCATAAGGGACTGAGTGAGCCAAGTTACACCCCACAACAAGGACTTTCTGAATTTGCCATCTCTTCAGAACAGAGAGAGGTTTTATTGTTTAATATCATTCAATTTTCATGCTTGTGAATACTTTGCTGGTTAAATAAACAGGTTTTTTCTGGTTTTCTCCAAGAAAATCTTTTCTCAAACCAGGTGGGGGCTGCTTGAATTTGTTTTCTGCAGGGACCCCATTCGAAGGTTTCTTCCCAAATTTGCCCTAAACCAGGACAACACACTTGCTCAAACCCGGACCATGCTTTGAGAAACATTTGAATTCTGATGTGTAGGGAACTTTTTCAAAAAATGCCCTTTTTTTCATGCAAAAGCATCCCTTTATGTGAATTATAGCCATTTTATGGCTACAGTCATCAAGGTTCCTATATTATTTGCAGTTGCATGGGAGGATTACAAAGATTTAGAGGGAACAGGAGCTGTGATATAACTGTCCTGTCTGTAGGAGTGTTTCAGACTCTGCTCAGCAAGGTACTTGGCGCATACCTAACCACAGTGTTCACAAGCATGCCTAAAATTAGCCAAGCACATAACTACTGGGTATGAAAAATCAGTGGTAGGAAAGGTGTTGCCCAGTGTCATGGGTGCACACCCATTTTCTACTGACTCTGCTGGAAACTTTGAAGCCACAAGAAGCAGTTTGTCAGCCAGCATAATTTCTCCTTAGAGTTTCAAGTTAGAGGTGCCTGCTTAGCCTTCAGCACTACTTTTATATGGAAAAACTTGGTTTTTTCCTCCTGTCCCCATACTGTTTCTCGTTTCATGGCCTTTTCTTCCTTTTGGAAGGTGTGTTTCTTTCTGATACAAGAAATTGGGTAATCTTCAGATTTGAGGATTCCACCTGCTGCCAAATGATCAAAGTTACATACGTCCTCAACTCTTCAAGATGTTGTCAAGCCTTGTTAATAGCTTTACAAGCAGTTCAACAACAGCTGCAATTTGTCCAGTTTATCCAATGTTGAGCCTTTATAAATTAAAGATTACACTGCCTTTATAAGTTTTGAACAACTAAAGCAGTCATATCAAATTTCTGGATGCTGTTTAAGGGTGGAAATACAATGGTAGGTAGTTCCATCTTACCAAAGTAAAAGTGGCATTTGGAATCACAGACTTTAATGATTGGTGCTTTGTTGCAGATGCTGTTTTTATTTTATGTACATTGTAGGAATCTTTTAAACTTCGTTCTGAGTCCACTTGCCTCTGATCTTGTTCCTTTTGGATTTTGATTGGATTTTTAAGGCATCCTTATTAGATCTTCACTGTAAAAAATGAGGGCAGAATGGAGTAAAGTATCATATAAAACTAAAGGCCTGATGAACTGCTGCCTGTGAGCTGATTCTTTTTCTAACAGGTTTTATAAACACAATGTGTTTATAAACACATGTGTTTATAACAGGTTTTATAAACACAATGTGTTTATAAAAAGAACAAACAAAAAAATAAAAGCAGAATTCAATCTTATGTGATTTCCAAATAAACAGCATCAGATATAAGATGGTGAAAATCAGAGACTTATTTATTCCTCACATTTATTAATTTCTTAAATTCTTAGTATTTTCTTGTTACAATTGCATTTAGGGACTCAGGTGCTTTTCTGTCCTTAGCTTTCTATTTTGTAGAATGCTGGCACGTTAACTGTTTCATAGTAATTTTCTGTTTCTATCTTTCTGGGATAAGGAAGTAGAAAAAAATATCCATGCTGACTTTCAATTTTTGTTGGTTTTGTTACACTCCTCGCCTCTGCTTCCTGAGCCAGAAGAAATCTTTTTCTTAAATTGAAACCCTTGTGTAAATGTCCTAACCGACACAAAAGAGGACACAAAATCTTAGAAAAACTCCTCTGGGACCAGGCATGTGCTGGCAGAGCGATGAAGGAGCACAATCAGAAGGAAGGCTCTTTGATGCAGAGATGAAGGGATTCAGTGATGGTTTTGATATGCCATTATTAAATGTCATCACCTCAGTCCATCCTGAGTGCTGAAGTGTGAAAAAAGGATGAAAAGGTGCCGGTCCAGGCGTGCTGAGGGTCCTGGTGGGGGAGGTGAGCAGGAGTGGACAGGGAGCCCTCGGCAGGACGGCACTCAGGGTGGGTGACAGCCCCTCAGTTCCTCTTAGACTGATGTGTGCAGGTACAAGCTACACTGATGACTGCACTGAGAGGTTCAAAGCCAAAATTTGGCTTTCATGGTGTCCATTCAAATAGAAAAGTGCTGGAAAAGACTGACAACAGAGAGTTACCACTGTACATGTTTTATTTGATATCTCCTTAGTGACAGATATCTTTGTCTCCTTAGTGGAGATAATTGTCTTTTTTCATCTCCCAGGTGTCTTAGAGGTGCCTGTTGTCATTGTTGTTTTTGAGAGCAAAGCAAGCATTAGGTTGGTCTGTCTGCAGCCATAGGCAGTGATTTTTGGGGAGAAATTCCCAAGGGCTCAGGAGGTGTTGGGCTTGTCACATCCAGGGGAACAAAAGGGCCTTTAGAGGAGCCTCTGGAGACAGACGGGATTTCTGCTCAGTCATCTGTACAGCCTGCTGCCTCCTGATACTGTAATTATTGTTTCCTGGTCTCAGAATTTTCTTGTAACTGCTGCAATATCAGTGACTTCTGCACAGCTTTTGTTTTAGGCGAGGAGAAGAGCGGAGGGGTTGGGTTTTCCCCCTGCACTGACCACATCCAAGGTGTTCCTCAGCTGCTGCAGTTCATACTGACAGCGGAGAGGGAAATGATAAGAAGTTCCACTCAACTGCCCACACATGGGTGTCTGCTGCTGGCTGAGATGCCTGAGTGGTCCAAAATACCCTTCTGGGTTGACAGATACGATGCAGGGCCTGCAGCAAACCCATTTTTTTCCTGACTGGCTGCTGGAAATCAAGTGTGGTGTCGTATGGCCTCTTACAGTGTTTGTCCCCTGTGGATGAGTGGCTGAATCATGTGCTTATTTCCTGAGGAGAGAGTTTTTGTGAGACTTGAAACTCTGAGAGTCACAGTCAGAAAGTATTAGTCCTATCAGTAAATGAGAACATAATATAAATTTTAAAAGTAATGATTCATGGGGTTTTTTTAAATCAAACAACTGAACAGTGCTCTGGGTGTGTAAGGTTTTTGTAGAACAGTGAAAATAAACTGAAAGAAGCCTTGCTGGCACAGGCAAGTTCTGATCAGGTCACCTCTTCTGCACCTCTCATAGCTGTTGGAAAGGCACAGCATTTCAGTTCCCCCTTTTTCCTTTAACACACTGACTTTTGGCACAAGTAACCAGCATACAGTAAAAAGGCATGCCTTTTATGTCTGCCTAATAAATCTACAGGTAAAAGGCCAGCAAAATAATTTACTGATGTGATAACAGCAAGCAAGAGATAACTGCAAAGTGACATGCCATAGGCTGACATATACTCTATTTGTCTCTGGGACCGAAAAATTTTTACTGATGGATAATTTCATAGGAAGACTGAAGGTGAAAAAAGGAGACTGTTTGAAAGATAATGGTACAACTTTTGATTGACTGTATTTTGTTTTTGTGAGGAGGGAACTGTTAGGTATGTAGTTTATCCTCAACCAGTTAATGGATTGCCTTGTTATTTTTAATTTATCCTCACTTTTTGATTTTTATTTTTAATAAAGACAAGCTTAGAGTTACCTAAAATATACAAAAATTACTTGCTGAAAGGGCTTTTATGCCCTAAGTAGATAATGGAGAATATTTTCTCACTAAGTACAGTAAACAGGAAAAAAAAAATACAAACTGTAAAAAACCAGAAATTTATGGGTATTTCTATTTCGAGATTTATTATATAGAAGTCCTTTAATATGAAGCAATGAAGAAAGTGAATCTTTAAAAAGCCAGGACTGACCTGAGATGGACTTTTACTGGGCACCTGAAATGGTACATTGCTATGGGAATTACACATCACAAATGAGACATCCATTTAAATTTGTAGATTTGGGATGTTGGTGCACATTTCTGAGAATTTTTTGCAGTATAAGAGAGCAGTTTCCTCTTGTATCTTTCTCATGTACTCAGGTAATCCTTGGGCTATGGTAACGTTGTAATGTGAGGAAGGAATTATTACAATCCAAATCATGGATTTTGCCAAGCTGCACCATTCCATTCTCATGACATGAAGTTACTGTGAATGTGTCCTAACAAATCACCTCATTCGTGTTTAAATCTGCCAAAATCAGAGAATTGGAAAGTATGATTATACAAGCAAAATAATTGCAGTTTATGATTGAATTAGGCCTCAAATTATCACAGTCTGCCATGGGATACACAAATTCGGTCTTCAGCAGTTTGGGCAAGTCAGTGATTTGTTCTTTAGATTTCTGTTCTGTAGTATCTCAGGTAATATTTAATATTTTGGAAACTGATGGCCAGTTAACTTCTTTATCAACCACTGTTGCCTGTTCAGCCTAGTTCAGACTGATTTGAGGTCTTGCTTTCAACCCCTATTTCACCGCTTTAGACCTGTGTTAATTATATTCCTATACTCAGAGCCTCATAGTAACATGGAATCTCATAAATAATTCTTTCATTAATATCTGTTGCTTTTGAAAGTTTTGTTACTAGAAGCACTCACTTTTTGAAAATGCATTCTATTAGTGAAAAAATGGAACAGCCTGAAGGTTTTGTTGGCCTGTTTGGAGTTTTAATGGAAGAAATAATCACAATGCGCTGCTCTATTTTCAGAGCTGGTTCGTGGAAAAAAGGAATCGGAGCAGATAAACTCTGGATCTTTGACATTATTTGTAGGATTAGTGAACCTTTCAGGTGCAGATTTGAAGTGTCAGTGGACAACCCAACTTCATGGCGCCACGAGCCATAGTTTGTTTGCAGACTCTTTGTGCTGTTTGGGTAGAGCAGGGAGAAGATTAGTGAAGCATTATTTGCTCCAGTACATTGCCATTAAATTAGCACCTGAGGGAGAAGAAACAGCAGGATTTGAGTCAGACAGCTGTGAAATAAAGGGTCTGTACTCAGTGTGTGCTGTTTGTTTACAGCTGTACATGGTGAAATCTGCATCCAGGGTGCACAGTAGCAGATACAGACATCAACCCATGTTTCTCAGCTCCAATCTACAGCTGCAGTATTTTCCTCTCTTGTGTACTTTTCATGTCATAGTCAGCCAGTGTAAACCATGCATTTATAGATTTGCATGTACATTCAAAGTGGTTACAGTGAAAAATAAGTGTTCTTAGTTCAGTGACACTGTTTCTTAGCATTTAATCAGCTTCTCATCTGGGACATTTAAAATATCAGCTTGCTTTGCTGAAACATTTTTCATAGCTGCACGAGTCACAAGACTCCTAAAAGCTAAAAATTAAGTAAAGTATACGGGGAACTGAAAAAAAAAATGGCTTGTATCCTCAGGAAAATGCAAATATCCCTCCATCATTTCCCTCTTCAATTTTCAGCTTATATAAATGTCAGTGCTGACTGCTACCTTTTGCTAGCACTGAGTATCATCCTCTGTAACAATACCATGTTTTGGTAAGACCTTACTGACATTAGTCTTTGGTTCCAGGCAGCCTGCACCGTGCATCCAGTGTACCAGAGCGTGTCTACAACATGGGGATCACTGAGAATGATTTTGCACCAAGGTCTCCCTACGGTTTCTCATATTACCAGGCAAACCAGGTGAGCAAAGGAAGACAATGAGTAGAAATAAATACAGCATCACACACATTTATTTATTTATTTAAATTTTTTATTTTTATTTTTATTTTATTTTTATTTTTATTTTATTATTAGAATCTTTTATTAATATTTTTTATTATTATTATTTATTATTATTAGTTTATTTATTTTGTTGCCACAAATAATTGCGTTTAGATGGTGTTACAATGCTTGTTTGCTTGTTTGTTTGATTCTTAAAATCTGATTTTTAGAAAATGAGGGTTTTACAATGAAATCTCTTCACGTTCTCCCTTGCTTCCAATGACTTCAGAGCCCAGTAGCCAGATTCAAGTCAGTCATACAGACGGGCTGTTTGCAGACCTCTTTGGTTTGTGAGAATTGGCATGAGGTTACTAAATGAAAAATTGCATTTACACTCCACTAAGGCAAACACTGTAAGATCTTCATCCCTCCCACCAGACAGCTGCTCAGGTCAGCACATCTGTATCTCAGAATTAAGCATCCAAAACCAAAGGAAAAGAGATTGCTTTGGTTTCACAAATACTTTCATTTTCACAAGGTAGAATGGTTCCTTTTTTAAATGGTTCCTTTATTTAAAATACTCCTGTTGTAACCTGTTTTATCATTACAAGAATTCCAGCAGTACAGTCCTTGCAATACAATGGTGTTTCTAATCCATCTAATCATAAATTTTCTTGCTATTCTGACCAGCTTTTCTTGGGGTCATGGCCTGAATGCTGAGATAAATAATTGGTTTTCTGCAGGGTTTGTGACACAGCTCATAGCTGGTGTGAACCTGTTTGAAGGAGTGACTGGGAAAGCATTCCAGCTCAATAGCAAAGCTCCTGCATGATCAGTTTAGTAAACTGAAAGCAATTTGGCTTGAGAGCAGAAACGTGTGTGGTAAATAACTGTATAAAGGGGGCAATTCTTTCCTCTTTTTAGATTACTCAGGAAAAAACACGTCTTTTTTTGTCATTCAAAGAAATAGCCCAGCTTTGGAACAGTCAGTGAAGCATGATGATGCTTCTGTATGGGGAGAGAGAGAAGCATTTACCTAAACGCATTTCCTTCTCTGCCCTCCCACCCTCTGCTCTCAGCTGTTCTGAAGTCCATAATATTTGACATGAATCCATTCCTTCCAGAGACAGCAACAAAAAGAAAACTGGAGGTGACATAGGAATCACAAGAAAATAATAGTTTACCAGGCAGGGGGTGGGAGGAAAAGAGAGACTTGGGTGTCCTGTGGGAAAAGCCACAAGGACTGGTACTTGACAAGAACATGAATTATCCCCAAACAACAGGTAAAGCTATCCTTGCATAACTTCTGACAATAAGTAGATATATCCAATGAGCTTTGCCTGAGCCTGCAAGTTTATCTAACCTTTACTCCTTTTCTGAGTTAGCTATCACCCTCAGAATCTCCTCAACAGTGAAATTGAGGGAATTCAGTCTGGTATCTATCTGCTAAGCACTGTTCTTTCAATTCATAGCTTGTGTAAACTTCTCTGTTTACCTTAAAAAGTGCCTTTAATATTTCTACACTTTAACACAACATGGAAATGGAAAATATGGGGCTTTTTATGGTTGTATGCCCCTATGCTTATTTTTTTTAAAAAAAATTCATCCATGACTCCTCTATTTCAAGGCCAGAGAGTGTCCCAAGTTGATTTAGTTCTGGATGGTTTTGGAGTATGGAGTCCAATATAGAGAGCAAGACAATGTATAAAAATTGAGAGGCCTTAAATGACCCAGAAACTGAGAATCTTGAATTTACATCCTACAAAGAAAGGTTGGCAATGAATTTGTTGAGTTTAGAAATGAGAAAATTGTAAAGCAGGGTAATGGTCCATTACAGTCTATCCCCATTAGATACAAGAAAAAAAGGAAATAGTCTAAAATTCCAGTTGTAGAATTAGGGAAGTCAGTGAAATGGTGAAATGATCGTTTTAATTTTCTTGAAATGTTTTACCATCTCCTTAATTTTTAAGAGGCTAGACAAACAGGGAAGGGACTGCCTCTCCTTACTAGCTCCTACCACACATGAACATGAGTGCTAAATAACCTTATATTAAAAAGGTTATTATCAATATGCAGACACTTGAGTATAATATTTTTTATACCTGATTGATTAATTTTCTTCTGTCTATTAGACAGCCTTGAATTTATCTTTAGTAGCAGATGTTGGTGTCAATCCCCAAGGAGTTTCAACAGAAAAATCTCCGTTAATAATCAATCTGTTAATTACCTGTCTTAATTGACTTATGCAACTATTTTGAGTTCATGGCAGAAGACTGGATGCTTAGAGTCTGTCTCCTGATGTTTAGACTGTACTTCTTCCTGCCTTCACGAGTGAGGGGCAGAGAAGTGTGGCAGGATCCCATTTGATGCACAACTTTGGTGACGTTCACGTGTTTATTTTTCTTTTATTCTGCGAGCAGGCTGTAGAATTTTTGTCTTTACTTGGTTTGGTTTGGTTTCTCTGCTGCTAATCTGAAGTGCTGTGACCTAACTGTGGCTGCTGTTGTTTCATGCCCCCTGCAGCAGGTTGCCTCCCCATCCTCTTACACGAATGGCTGGGGGACAAGGATCGCTTACAGGACGATGGAGGAGAGAGCTCAAAGGCAGCCTCTGAGGAGACTGGAGGTTTCACCCCAACGAAATCCGGAAAGATTGGCGTACGTGTCCAGTGATTTTCACTACAATGGAGGGATTGCAGCTGGGTTCTCCATGAGGCACGGAGATAGCCTGAGGTCCGCTGGGACTGTGCCACCGAGATACGCTCGCTCCGAGATTGTTGGCTACAGCCTTCGCGACTCCGTGCACAGGGGACGCTCCTTCAAGAGACAGTCCCGCATGGGGGCTGTCAGTGATGCTGTCCTTGATGGTGTCTACCCCAGCCCCGCTGTCCCTCTGTACCACCGGCCTGGCAACAGCCGCAGCATGACCAACCTCCTGGAGAAGGAAAACTACCTGGCCGCGGAGAGCGCGACGGGACAAGTGAGGTCCCCGGCCGCGTCCCGCTTGTCTCAGAACAGGCAGTCTGTGAGGTCCAGCTTCTACCAAACCGCCTTCAGAAACACACAGAGCAGGAGAGAAGTTTCCCAGCCAGCTTCAATAGCCAGTGTCACTGCAGAAACGGATGGGAAGAGGATGCCGGTGACAGCTGCTGTGGCCGCAGCAGGGAGAAATGGTTTCCTGCAGAGCGAGCAAGTGACCCTCAATGGATCTCAGCTCGGGTAAGCACAGTGCAGGACCTGCTTTGGCTCTGGGCTGACATTGCTGACGGGAACGTGTTTGTTAGAAAGTAAACTGATAGCTTGTGGTTCAGCAGCCAGCACCATGTATGAAATATCAGTGCAGAGGAGGCTGAAAATAGATTCGCCTTTAAAAATCCACATCCAGTGTAACGGAGGAAAGGGGAGAAAAAGTGTATGTGTAAGTACGGTGCAGGGTCTACAGCTCCTGCTGAAGTTTGAGACCCCCTTTTGACAAGATTAAGCTTTATCAGGAGACATGAAGTAGTCACTGAGTAATTTACAACCTAAGTCACAATACACAAAATTGTACTGGCAAATTTTGTGCTCACAAGAGCCCATACGATATCAGCACTGGTTCTCACAAGAACCGGTCAGAAGTGTACCAGTGGAACAGCTTTTGGCAAATTGACAGTTTCCAGTTAAAAATCCTTCATGGTTTCAAGGACACCTCTTAGTTTTTATAAACTTCTGGTAGAACACAGGCAGAAATTTCTCTTAGCTCTGTAGCACCATCCATCCCTAGAACAAGTACAAACTGCTCTGAATCCCAAGATCCCAGAGCTTCTCACTACCATGAGATCCTACATGCTCCAAGGGAGTTATCTTAGTTTGAAACTCCATTAGCTCCATGCCAGAAAGTCCCAAATCTGCCCCCAGACTTCATGAAAATGGTTTAAAATACTTGAAAAGTTTGTTCAGGTTTGTTCCCAAAATTACTTCCCCCACCAAAAATTCCTTTTCAGAGAAAATTCCAGAATGTTTAAAATCTGTTCCATTTTCAAAAGAGAAATTTTATTCTTTCTGAATTTCCCCTCAGAAGTGAATATCTTTTTATTTTAGAATAATTCTGAATGTTTCCAGAGTTGCTGTGTTTCAGTGGACAGGACAAGCCACTTGGTGTACAGGAGATGGTTACTTGCATGTGTATTCTGGTTTCTGTTGTTGTTTTATAATTCAAATAGGAACCTAAAATTTCTGCTTAATCATAGTGTAATTTACAACAGTGTTACTAAGAAATGGCTGTTCCCCCATAACTGTATAGCTGCTAAGTTCATTTTTCTAAAGACCTATCTTTCTTCTCAGTTTCTTACTGTGTGAGAAAAAATATCACCTGATATCACTGCTATGTGCAGATCAGATATTTTTTGTTGCCAGCTACATGTTGTGTGTTATCATTATATTTGCAAACATATATATGGCATTATGCCCACTTCTAGTCTGGATTGAAATTATCATCTCTGGGTGATGCAGGATTTAAGAAATCTGACTGATTAATTACGTTGACTTTCAAGTATTCAGACTTTGCATCTAGTAAGTCCAAAAGTATCAGCTGAGAGCTCACAACAGCTAAAGATTTTGGAGTACTAATACTGAAAATAGATATCTGGCTTTGTTTATCCGTAGGGAGGACTTTGTTTATCAGTAAGAGAATTTACAAACATACATCCCCTTGGTTTAATAATCTGCTTTAACTTTTGGCAAATTCTTGAATGCATTTCTGAGCCACAACCAACAATTTTTATCTTGAATTACATGTAGGAGCAATTTTGACTTTTCTTTTGCATGTGCAGACACTAGAGTCTGGTTGTCTGTATGTACAAGCATCAGCCAAAGTATTTTAATACCTGCAAATATAAAAATCAGAGTTGAATCATTGTGCAAATGGTTTGATTGTGACCATGTTAACTCAGATGGAAGATTTGTGATCTACTGGAAATCTTTGTGACAGCATAATTCCTTAAGCGTCAGTTTTTAAGTTCAGCATTTGCTGGAAGTTCTCTCAGTTCAAGGAGTTTGTAGACACTCTCAGTTGTCTTGTTATTTCTCATTCTCTTATTTTAAGGTTGCATTTATCTGATTTATTGCTACCTTACTTGTTGCTTCCTTAGTAATGTAAAGGGGAAGAAAAAGATATGCTTGTTTCTGGAGTAATTTAATTTTTCCAGAAATCTGTACTTTTTTTAATGCAGGTCACAATTTAAGTCTTTCCAGGTGAATTAAGAGAATGTAAAATAGTTGTGTAAGGTTAAAGAGAAGTAGTGGACCAGCTGTGTACGGCACTTGAAATGTATATAAAAGCATTTTCCTGTGAAAGAATTAGCACAAGCTATGAAAGCAAAGCAGAAAAAAATCAGAGTACAGAGATGCTATCTCTGTATCTTCTGGTGAGGTGACTCAGTTAAGAGCATCCTTATGACTAAGAGCTTAGAAAAGAGACTCAACCTGAAGCTGTCTGAGAAATAGCTGCTTACAGAATCTGACCTCTAAATGTGCTGAGAGCTGCCACAAAATGATTATGTGTGTATTTGCCTCAAAACTGGCATATTTAGGCAATTAAGGTGAAGTCAGAATCTGTCAAATCATTGTGCTGTTTAACAAGCTTTGCCTGGCTGACCATTTCTTTGGTGTCACTTCATGTGCCAGTGAGCCTCAGAGCTAATTAAGTTTGCCTGTAAATACTTGGAGGGTGGGAACGGAATCTTTGCATCGAATTCTATTTTGACACGAGTTAGGGTGCTGCAGCTTTATGAATACCATTGAGGGTCAGAGATGGCATTGCATCCCTTATTGCTGCCAGATAAAACACTAGGGAATGTTAACAGAGAGCAATCCAAGTGTGGCAGTGCACAAGAGGAGGGAAACCCTCTGCCTGCAGCGTGGAGGGATAACTGCATGTCTGGGGAGCTGCTGTCACTCTCAGGGCAGAGCTACGCCCCCAGCACCCAGAAATGCACTGTCTGCTTGTCCATGAGTCCATCCCAGCCTGGCAGTGGCTCCTGATGGACTTTTACTCCTCTGTGACACCCTTGGCATCCTGAGGTTGAGTTCCCACATAAATCCTCTGGTGTGCCTTGAGGGGTCAGCTCATGCATCAGCCTTGACCTTGGGAAGCCCGTGGTTGTAGTCCTCTTCAGCTGCTGGTCAGTGAAATGCCACAATTTAGTACATCAGAGATGTCTCCTGCTCACAGAAGGTGACTGAGTTTGGTCAGAAGGATCTAAAAGCACTGCTCTTTCCAACAGGTAGACATGGTCATGTGTGCAGGTTTATAACATGGTCTCAAATCCTTTGCTGATTTAAGAAATGTAACTAAAACCAAAGTTTGAAAAGCCTGCTTTTCAGTTCCACTCCAGAGTAAAAAGAAGAAATATGATCTGGCTCATTTTCCATATTCCACTTTTCTGAGCATTGTTAATTATTATCTAATATTTCTGCTTAGTTAAAAAAAAAAAAAAATTAAAGTTTCAACTTTAGTTAATATATTTCCCAGGTACTCATTTTAATGTAAAAGTTGGGTTAAAATTTTTAGTTACAGATTCATTTACTGAGATGATTAACAAGTAAATCATTCTGATTCTGGTAGCTCTGCAGTAGGGAGTTATTAAGCTATTAAGTAGGGAGTTATTAAATTATTAAGCCAATTACTGCTTGTTTCACAGGGGGCCACAGACTGCCCACTCATCCCTTTCTGGCCTGTGGCACATCTGCTACTACAAAACTATCTGGATTAAAAAAAAAAAATAGAATGCTCACATTCTTGTCAACTTTTCTCTCCCCATTTTTTCATCTGGCTGCAGCATATTTGAAACCAAAAGTAAATAAAAAGTCTGGGGAGCATAACCACCTGTCCCAGATCAAATGCACCTGATTGTGCCATTAATTTTTTTTATTTTCCATTTACTGTGGAAACAAATGTGTTTGGTGACCTCTCTCTCCATTTTTTTACATGGTTGTCTAACACAATCGTCATTTAAGCAGACATGCTGGAAGTTGGAAGTGGTGGCACATATTTTTGATACTCCCTACATAGACTCCCTACCACAGGATCTCTACATACTCAGTTTAATGAGTGGCATTCTTATTTTTTCCCACCTGAAAAAGGGCTTTGCCCATCTATTTCAAACAAGAACAACTTCCTTTTTTGAAAAAAAGAGGTTCTGAATCCTGCATAGATGTAGACTGGGAACTAAGACACTGATGAAAGGCATAAGGACAAATATAAAAAAACAGTCATCACACTATTGAGGAAAACATCAAGGTATTTTCATGGCCAGTAATAATCACTCTGACGTGGTATGGCCTTCTTTTGATCCTCATCCATTTCTTCATCCTTTCTTTCACATTCTTCATTCATCCACTGGATAGAAACAGCCACTGATATTTCCATTTTGTTATTATAACTCAAAGCATGACTTGCTTTCTCCAGAGCTACACTTCTATTTATGACTTTCTCTTTCCCCTGAATATCAGTATCTCTTGAAGCCATTATGATATTTTCTGCTACTGGAAAGGCAAAAAAATCTCTTAAGAAAAGCTAGAGTTACATGGAAAACACAAAACCCCTAGTTTTACAAGACTGATAATTTTTCTGCAGTCTTTCTTCACTAGATTTCTGTCTGTACTTTTAAGGAGCCCAGAAGTGGAGATGACCCTGGAGCGTGCAGTGAACATACTGAAGAGTGAAAATACCCAGTCCACCCCCAGGATCCTTGCTGCAGTGACTTTCATACAGCATGAGTGCTTCCAAAAAGCAGATGCCAGGAGAAAAGTAAGTAATTGCTTTTTTGCCAGTTAAAATCAGGTAGAGAAAATAAAATTGTATACTTTTTGGCAACGTGTGCCAGCATGAAAAGAAAGAAGGCAGTCCAAGTAACCTTACAGGATACTGATGTTAGATATTTTCCTTCAAGTGCATTTTTGTGTTTTGCTGCAGATGCTTTTGAACCCACTCAGTGTATTCCCACTCAGTTTGTTCTTTTTCAGGCTGAACAAATTTAATTCTTTCAGCCTTTATAAATCATGGAGTCTGAACTTTTTGTCAATGTAGTTGCTCCTGTCTCATTTTTGACTTGCATGCAGAAATATCCCAAAAAAAGAAAATTCTGAATACAGTGTAAATTTATCCAAGGTTGAGGGTTTGTTAAGACTGCACAAATGTGTTAGAAAAGTACATGGGTTAGCAAAAATGTTAAGGGCTCACTGGAACTGTGCACATGCATTAGTACATTGCTTAGATTAACCAAATTCTCAAGTCTCTTACAAGAAACTTGTTAAGTCTCTTACAAGTTTTTCTAAAGGGCACATCAAAAATATTCTCTTCTTCCTTTTCTTTAAATGTCACTACTGAACATAAATATGTCCCTCCTGCTGAATGATTCTGTACATTAAAATGTAAGGAGATAATTTACTCTAACCATTAAAAAAACATTATTACACCTGCTTTGGTTTGTTGTATGCTCAGTAATCCCAGCCTTACCTCCATAATCATGTGCATGCAGTCCAGTTCAGTGACAGCCAAACATCTCTCCATCCTTTTGACTTGCTTTGGGCTATGCCAGAGTCAGTTCTGGGAGAAAATAACAGTACAGGTGGCAACTTTAACTTCAAACTGAGGACAGAGCTTCAGAATTGAATGTTTGAAAGTGGGTTATTATGCAGACCTCTCTCAGGCATCTTCCCAGGAAAATAAGTGGCTGAGTAGTGTTCAGATTGGAGAAGTCAGCCTGAAGCTGCTTCCTATATTCCTGTCTATCCCACATATCCTGTAATGAGCTTCTCTGTTTGGCACCCGTCAGACTTGTTCACGTTGGCATGTTCTTGTGTCCCCTTTTCAGCCTTTCAGCCTGCATTCTTTGTCTATTGTTCCCTGATATTTGAGAGTTTGTGGGTCTAGTGGTTTATCTGTTTCTGTGAACTTCTCAGTATTCTGGTGAATTTTGTCTGCTAATGGAAATTTAGAAGAACCAGTCAATAATTGTTCTAAATTCTCTGCAAATTAGGTTGAAATAGCAGTCCTTTTACAAGAGCTATAAATGCCTTAAAATCACTGAGAGAAGGTCTGCATAAATATATTTAAAAAACCCGAACAACTACAGTATTGGTGTCAAAAGGGCTGATCCACTGCAATAAAACAGGTTGATGTGCCTGCAGCGTGCTCTGTGTACCACTGCCCTCACAGGATGTATTCCTGTATTCCATTCTGCTGGCATTTAGGTGATTGCAGGGGGAATCAGGTCAGCAGAGCAGGACAAAGAAACTGTGCCTTTTGTACAGGTGGATGAGAGGAGAGGCTGCCAGGCTGTGTAGTTTACTCCCTGCAGCACAAAAGGCTTTGTTACATTCCATTTCTTCGTGTTGCCAACACCTGCCGGTTGTATTGAATCCTTTCTATCGTCAAACTCTGGACTATTTAAGACACTTGTATCAGATTTCTGAGTCTTTCATGTGCTGTTGATTCTGCACAAGGGTGAGTTTGTCCAAAAAACATATGGCATTTTGAGATGCTGGAGGAGAGGGTTGGCAATCGTACGTTAAGGTAAGGTACTTCCCATAGTCGATTCATTCCCGAGTCGGCTCAGGCCTGCTTGTGGCATATCACAGTTTGTATGGGATTCCTCATTCACCACAACAAACTATTTGTTTCCATACAGCTACTGTTAAGTAACATCTTTTAAATCCTTCATTCGTTTGGGGCCAAAACCTTGTTTTCTGAAGATTTAAACACTGAAAAGTAGTCTTTGCTAAATGTGGGTAGTTCAGTAGATAGCTGGCTAACAGTGGTTAATGCTCTACATTTTGGTGCTTACTTTTACTGTTTTTCTTCTGTGTGGCACAGTTAAGAAGTATTAAGTATAATGTATTGTTTTTTAATACACTTTCAATATCTGCATTGGGAAGAACACAGTCTTTTCATCAGGCTGGTTGCTGAGGAAAAGTAAAAACCTGTTCATAACTGTTCCAGAATTAAATCTCAAATACTCATTTCACCAACACGGAAGCTAAAAAGCAGAGTGATTAAATGTCTTGTCAGAGAGTACAAATCTGCGGCAAAGCTGGAAGAGATTTAGTATCGTTCTCTGATATTAATTATGAAAACATGTTGCCTCTCCTAGTTGTGGGTTTTAAGTATTAGTCATACAAAAGCCCAGAAGTTAATAGTCATGTCCAAATGATTAATGATCTGTGCTTCAAGTTCTCTCAAACAGGAGCAAATGAAAGGAGTCGCTATAACTATTGAAACATTTGCTGGGGCAGGGGGAGAGTGGAGTTTGTCATTTACAGCATCTGACTATTCTCTGCTGTATTTTGTTCTCCTCACAGGTTTTCTCACTTGGTGGTATCCCCAGACTTCTACAGCTCCTTGAGGTTCAGAATGAGGACGTTCAGAGGGCAGCGTGTGGTGCTCTGAGAAACTTGGTGTTTGAGGACAATGACAACAAGCTGGAGGTGTCAGAGCAGAGAGGGATCCCACTCCTGCTCCGCCTGCTCCGGCACACCAGGGATATAGAGACCAAGAAGCAAATCACAGGTAGTATTTTCTCTGGAGTCAAGCATGAAGCAGTGCAAAAGCTTTCAGGGAGAGGTACATGATTGTTTACTTAAGCCCGTGTTTAGTGACTAAATACAAAGACACTGTCACCTACTCTAAGCAATTCCCGTAGGGTAAAATTCCAAGGTCCTTACTCAAGATCATTCTTTCAGTCAATAACAAGAGATTAGGAACTGGAACTTCCCCTCTTAAAGCTTCTTCAGAAATTGAGTGAGTCTGCTTGCAAGAAGCTTTAAATCCTTGATATTCCAGAAAAGAAAGTCAGGCTCCCTGGGGGTGCCTGGGACTGTAATTCCTGCTGCTTACACAGCAGCTCAGTCTTCATTTTTTGGTTCTGTGCTGACAGCGCCTACTGGAAGTTCCTTGTTGAAGGCTGTCACCCAGAAGTGTCATGTGCCATGGACAGAAAGTGGTTGTTCCATTCCCCACAAACTCCACTGCCCCAGATTCCTACTTCATCCCTGCAGTCCTGTGTGTTCATAGTGTGTCTCTTGGAATTCCAGTGCTTGTGACCCACATTCTTTCTAATTAGCATGCAAAGGAAGAGCAGGCTTATATTTTATAAATGGAAAACATGAATAAGTGAATGGGGATTTATTTCCAGTGATCTTTAAAGACACCAGGAACAAAATCTATTAAGAGAACCGTGCGTGAAAAGATACTGAAGTTGTCAAGCAGCCCTGTCCTGAAGCAAAAACATGTTGAGACCTTCTGTAATTCTGCATTCTTTAAAGTATTTGAAATACTCTGCTCTCTAAGTTGGAGAACAAAGCTTTGTATTGTTCACTCTTTTTTTAGCTCAGTTCTGCAGCTCTGCAACATTAAAATGTTTTCAAGTTTTTCACACTCACCAGTTGCAGAATTGGGTCACACAGTAATTTGCTGTATAGTGCTTTAACTCTCAGTGCTGTTACAGACCAGTGAGGGAAGCAGTGAAAATGATGGTAAAGTGGCCAGAAAGCCAGTGCTCCTTCCCTGCAAGCAGTTTCATAATTTCTGACAAAAATGTTGACTGTGCCCGATAACTCACATATATATTGTGAATATTACTGTCTTCCCCTTCACCAGTGTAGAAATGGATAAAGAGATATCTTCTTTCAGCAATTACTGCTGTCACTGAACGTGAATATTTACTCACAAAACAAAAAGAGACACCAAAAAAATATTTATGCCAAGCAGGGTGATGTAGCTTAGTGTAAAGCAAAATATTATGATGTGCTTTCATGCCTGTCAGTTGCAAAGGATAGCTTTAAAAATACACCAAGAGAGAAGTGTTTCTTGCTTTGTTCAAGATCAAACGTGCAGGAGGAAATGCACTGGGTACCTTAGTGAAAATGCCACTAGGGCAGTGCTTTTTGCCATCACTTGAACAATTCTTCCAGCTCCCTAGCAAGCTGCAAGGAGCCTACAAGAGCAAAGGGCAGTCTGGATGAATGGATTTCACCTCTTGCATTGCCTTTGACTTCATACAGGACTAGTGGAATATCATATCCATGCATGCAATCTCTCTGAAGTGTGCACTTCTAGGAAAAGGTTAATGTGAAAGATTTGGTCTTAGACCACATATTTGGTCTTACACTTTTGGTCAGCACCAGAAGTCCATTTGTCTTTCCAGATCATACATATTACTTGCCTACTTTGACTGCAAATTAGGAACTTCCAAATGCATGGCATCATATTCAGCTAAATGCCTTTCCCCATAAGAGTTAAGTAAAATCATCTTTGTACCTGATAATACCTCAATGAACTCTAGTGAAAGACTCCTGGCCAAGGATTGAAAGCATGCAGTATTAATTAATTAATTAATTAATTAATATGTCTCAGCAGAGGGAAGTTTTTTGTTTCTACTGCTGTGTGGGAAGCATGGTACCATCTGACAAAAGTATATGAAGATAAGGAAGTTTTAGGAGAGAAGGAAGTTAAAACTCTGAGACAGAAGTTTTCTGATACTGTACTTCATTACCTGTCAGAAGTATAGTACTTGTGCACATAAGTAAATCTCAGCCTTAGAAGCTTATCTTTAAAGGTCACTGGTTTATTAGGACCATCAGTGTTAATACAGACGAGCACTTGCCTAACATTAATCCCTATTTTACCAAATGTTCTCAAAGAATACTTCGATGGCCTGTATTTTCTTCAAGACCCAGGCTTAGGAATAGAGACTGAGCCCAGTCACACACTGTGCCTTGTATTGGGCTGTGAAAAGGCTGAGAGCAGCCAGGGTGTGTGAGATAAATGCTGATTACAGCACGTACTGTGACTGCCTCACAGGCTGTGAGCACACAAAAAACACCAAACCACTGCCCCCAGCAGAGCAGCTTTGTGCTGATGACAGGGATTTGAAAGGTGCTGTGGACCAGTCTGCCTAATGCCCCGTGCAGAAAAGAGCTTCTCTGCAATTTCTGTGCTCAAATGATCTCTTCACAAGGGGAATCAGACCTGCCCAAGGTCACTGAATTTGACTGAATTTGCTAGCTTCACAAAAGGATTGATAGAGATAAAGTAAACAGAGGCTTTGTCCTTTCTTTGGCACACAAGCTACTTTGAAATCTCTTAGGAAAGGAGTGAGGTTTCTCCTAAATTGTAGGAGCGGATGTCATTTGGAGACAGAGCGGGACCTAAGACAGGATTGGAGTTTTATAGTATTTGGAGAGCATACTGAGGAACAGAAAGTAAAATGGCTGTGGCATGAAAGAACCAAAAGATTTTAGCTTTTGTAGGTAAGCCAGGTGAGCCTCCAGAGAGTAGCTAACCTCCTGATCTTGTTATCATGCATCATGAATATAAGAAATGAAAGAAAATTTTTCCTGCAGGGAAGATTACAGCACAAGCAGAGCTGTCATTAAAAGAAATGTAAATTTAAAAGCAGACCCCACCCATTTTTCCAAATAACCATCTAAGGGAAAACTATGCTCCTAAGAATATAGCATAGGTGCAAGGAAACAATCCACTCCTAAAGACATTTTCTAATGTGCACAAATTCATCCACACCCAGAATACCACTGAGAGAATCCTGAGCACAGAGAGACAGTGCCTGTGGGTAAAGGTAGGGTTTTTGTTGGAAAATTTACAGTGAGAGCAATATCTCAGATTCTCTTCTGACAACTCTTAAGTATCTGCCTGTAATTCCAAATGTATTTGTTCTTTTTAAAAGTATATTCTGTCCTTGTGCCATTCCTTGCATTTGTGCCCTTCTGTCTTAACCTGCTTTGCTTACCAGTGCCCTTTGGACTGCTTGTCTGATTTCCTGTAAGCCTTACCTATCCTTCAGAAAAGTGCATTCTCCCTTTTATCCCCTGATTCAGAGGCTGAGGAGCTGATCCCAGAAGAAGGAATGGGCTGCCTCTGGCTGGCTTCTGTTTTGATTTTACTATTGCTCACAATACCTGAAATGAAATTCAAAGTGCAAGGAGATACAAAAGAAACGTTTTTGTTGTTGTTGTTGCGAGCTGATGAAAGGAACATTCACTAATACTCTGCCAGTGTGTGGAGGAGGAGGTCTGTGAAACTTAGAGCAGCAGGCTGGAGGGACAACGAATGTCTTTGTAGTCAAAAGCAGAAATACGTGTTATTTTCCAAGGGAAGAATACTTTAAAAAGAATTGTTGTCTGTTGGAATAGAACCTAATGGAACCTGATAAGTTCTTCAGGATTATATTTGAACTTTGTTTTGGAGATTGTGAATAGACAAGGTTTTTAGCATTACTTAATGATTTGTTTAGTGACTAATGTCTGGACGGTAGCAGCCAAACAGTGTAAACAGCTTTCCCTGTTATGAGAAATTTTACTGTCAAATGTTAGAGAAACTTGGTAATGGGCATCTCCTGTCTTCCAGCAGATTTTATGTAAACTCTCTGCACCTCCCATCTATCCCTTTTGTGAGTTTGTTTACCCTTAGCTTGTGCTGCTTTGGTAACAGAGGTGATGGTGGCAGATGGGCAATGCAGAGCTGTGGAAAACTGCACTTCTTGGCTGGACATTAGACTGACCATGTAGAGGTTTTACTTCATTCACATACGGATAACTGTGCCCCCTTTTTGCCCTGTTTCCATGTCCCTGGATCAGAGCTGGTGAACACTTACCAGTCCCTTCTGCTACCCTTCAGATTATCAGTGCCAGGCAGGCTCTTCACTCATTAACATCAGGGGGTATGAGATCAGGTCTTCAAAGTGCAGAGGAGTCCTTTTCCCTCTCTGATTTTATTGTGGATATTGCAGGTTTGTTGTGGAATCTGTCCTCCAATGACCAGCTGAAGCACCTGTTGGTTAGAGAAGCCCTGCAGACGCTGACTGAAGCTGTCCTCATCCCCTACTCAGGCTGGCCAGACAGAGATTACCCAAAATCAAGTGTTCTACCTGACCCTGATATCTTCTACAATGCTACAGGATGCCTGAGGTGAGCACTCTGTCGACAACTACCCAAAGCAATAGTGATGACAAAACAGGTCTGCACAATTATTTTTGGTTAAATACACAGAGCCACAATCACAAATAGATAACTTAGAAAGGGGGCATGGTACCTACAAGCACATAGAAGTGTTCTCTTTCCAGCTGCTACCAAAGATGCTTGTTTGAACATATAATCTCTGCCTAAACTGATTAGAAAATGATTCAGTTTAAATTAGGGAAAAGGCATTTTTTATACCAGAGTAAGCTCTGTCCAGCCTTTTGTACGAGTTCAAGCAAGTTGCAGCCTGGAGGAGGAGGAGGAGGAATAGATTTATAGTTGTTTATTTAGTATTGCAATCTGCTAATAGACTCTCGGACACAGTAGCAGTTACTACAGACAAACACCAAAGGCCTCAGTGAGCACACCCCTAAATGGCTGAAGTATAAAAATCACATCTCCAATAAAAGCACTTTTAACAGTCTATAAAATGGGGGCCCTGTGTGAGTTCAAAGTCATTGCAGATTAAGTAAGTTTACACATTTAAAAATGCACAAAAGGACATCGTTTGAACTGACTAAGCAGTAATGTGTGACTGCAAAGGCATGACCTGAGGTTTAAACCCCTTCCAGTCGAGTACAAGGAATTAAGTTTGGGATTTGGAGGCTGGAAAGCTGCTTGTTTTGCCTGCTCTGCTGACATGTCCTGTGGCAGAGTAGTTGTATGTGTATAGCATTGATTTTTCCTGTGCAAACAGCTCTGTATCTGACTCGTGTGGTTTTAGAAGACAAATTAATTGTAAGCTAAAATACTCAACAATAATACACCTTTTTCTGCAGGAACTCCTGTCAGCCTACTAACTACTAATTAACTTCATCTCTAAGTAGTAATTAACTTGTTTACTCTCATGACTCAAAAACATACACAAAGAAACATTAACCACCCATAATAAAACCTCTCTAAGCTAATGCTTAAGTGCTGTTGTCTAGGAAGTGAAGGAGGTTGTCTTTTCTTCATATTAATTAGCCCAAGCTGCATTTGTGCAGAAACCAGTCTGGTGCTCCTTTCTTGGTGCTTGGACTCTGGAGCTGTCTCTTCCCTATGAGGCAGCCAAGGGGGGCTCAGATCATTCTCAAGTTTAGCTTGGTGTTCCTCTTCCTGAGCTTGTTTCACAATTTGTTATGTGACAAATAAGGTATAACATTACCTGAGTTCTTTCAAATGAAAATAGATTCCTGGGTTAACCTTACTCTGGACACAAAGTCAGTGCTTGGGGCTGCTCCAGAGTCCCTGTGAGCTCTCCAGCCTTAATTAAAAATCTCTAAAATTGCCCTTATGTAGGTGCTTAAGGATACATTACCTGTTTTAAAAATATGATGTCTACCTTCTAGTCCTTCCCATTTTTAAGAGTTTCGACACTGAAAATTAGAAATAGAAAAAGAAGGGCTTGCAAATTCCCAGGTAAAGATGATCTGCCACATACTTTCTAGCACGGAATAGTTTTTAATGAGGCTTACCTATTTGTACAGGCTAAATAGCTGAGATTTTTAAGATTAATCAGTTTGTATCTCTTCTCTGGAAATTGACTCACCTCCCAGCTTAGGTCACTAGAGGTATTCCTTCCTCATGTATTAATAACATAAAATCTCCATCAATAAAAAGCACACCACAAAGTAACAAAAGTGTGCACTGAGGGAATAATGTTACTTGTGAATATGTTTAAAGAGTCTGCTTATTTGCCAGAATATAAATCTGTAATTAGTCTTCCCTTTTGTGATGCTAACATTTTTGTTGGGCATGTTGATAAAGTCTATAGCCTGCAGCTTCTATTAGAGGGTAAAAATAGTACTTTGAAGTGCAATACATTTTGCATAGTACTGTACTTAGTAACAGAAGAATGCCAGAACTTCTTCTGATTTTTTTCAAATTTTTTCAAAATTTTCCATACAGCTGTTGACTGAAAGGGACAAGCACAGCCCAAACCCAACACAAGCATTTGGTGGGGGCATGTGCACTGCAGCACACCATTACCAGATTATAAATTGAAGTTTCCTTCATCCTCTTTGAGAAAACAGCAGCAGGAGAAGTGAATCCACATCTAGCAGATAATATTGCAGGTACTTCCAAGCACTGGAGTGAGTGCTTGGACCAGACCAGTCCCCATTTACTGCCAGAAGTATTGTGGGGTCCTGAACCTCGGCGCCTGTGTCAGTGTATGCAGTCACTGATAAGTCTGACATTAAAGGATTTGTTAATCCCATTCTCTGGGTCTGTATTTTGTCTTAAAAGCCTGTGAGAAGCAAAGCTTTAGAGAAACCACAGGTCACAAACTTTATGTAATAAAAAGAAGCTGTGTACACCACGGAATACTGCATTGGCAGTTAAAATTAGTAATAGTGTTGTTTATCTGTGAAATATGATAAAAAGCACTCTGCCTGGACCCACAGAGTAAGCCAAATCAACAGACTTCACTGGTTGCCTGACAATAAGCTGAACAAGTAAAACTGGTGTATTAAACTATCTAGGGGAGTGTTACAGGCATTTGTAGACAAGTCCTGTAGGATTTTAAAGGTAAAGTCACTTCTTCTTGGCCTGAAAGTCCTACACATAAAACTTTTACTTCCAGTTCCAATACAGAGGATAAAAATCTTCGAACAATTTCCCCCTACTCCTCTGAGTCTGAAGGGATAAGATCCCAGCAGCATGTACAATGCATGGGTTTGAATATTATTTATATACATAAGTGAACCTCTGGCATGACTTTTCCTCTGACAGGAAGGCTGTTTGTATCACACCTTAAAAGCTGATAACAAACTGGTTCCATTTGCTGAACTTCCCCAGATTTATACACAGTTATCACATTTTCTCCTGCAAAACATTTAAGTGCCGAAGCTGCTGTACTTCACTACAGAGCCTTCCTTTTTAACTGCCCTGTAACTGAAGCCCCCTGTGCCCCTATGTATTCTAGTTTTTCAAAACTTTCTAGACAGCTGTTTCTAGATACAGTCAGCTATAGATACAGGTATTTCTAGGATAGTCAGCTAACCTCCCTCTGCTCACCCAGTAAAATAAAAGTCATCCTTCCTTTTTCATTACTATTTTTCGCAGTCTGTCCCAGCTCCTGTCTGAGCTTCTTGTGAATTACGCAGTGACCCACAAGGACAGGGGAAAGCTGCATTTGGAGGAAATTGTATCATTGCACTTCAGCCCAGGAGGCTGCATAAACATCTGCTGCCATTTACTCTGGAGAGAAGTGAAGCCAAAGCTCTCCCCATGTGTTGGAAAACCTTGGACGCGTAATGGCAGCTTCTAAGAGAGAATGTAAAACAAATGACTGATGATAATAAGTCTTTGAACCAAGGCCTCTTGCATAGCATTGCCATTCCTTTAAGTTTATTTCCATTCATTCTTATCTCCTCTTGCCTCCTCTCCAGTTTATCTGCTCCCCCAAATCCTGAAAGGAATTTTACTACTTCCAACAAGCAGCTTGAAACCTGGCACATCTAGTTACTAAGTAGATCCCAGACACCTTTCCCTCCTTGGAGAATGTTTGAACTGTGCAAGGCATGAAGGGAATAGAATTTCCCAAAATGTTGTCTGGTAATTGAATTAAATTCACATTACTAGTTTAAGCAGAATGAGTCCCAGGAGCAAAATCCTTCTTCTTATCAGTTACGTGGGCCACTCATGGCAGTTCAAGAACCTTTTCCAACAGTCAGTGTATGACTCAGTGTTGGCTTAGAGGGAGTATCCCTTTCATTTGGTGCCATTTATCAGCTAATTGAACATTTATTATCATCATTCTTCCAAAGGCCCGCTTGATTTTACTGTGTCAAATTTCTTTGTATTTGCCTCACAACTCTGGATCAAAATAATATTTCCCAGCAGGAAATGAGCTGATCCTTGCCACATGGCACAGGACCGTGGGCAAAGAGCTATTTTGATTACAGGGGTAGTTGCACCATGCATGTGTGCAGGAGGGGACAGAAGCAGCAAATGCAAGATGAGACAGATGAGGTGTGTAGACAGATAGGGTGCATCCCCGTCAGCAAACAGCACAGTTTGAGCATGTCACCAGCATTAGCACAGCTAAGTGTGCCAGAAGTCAGGGTGTTTTCATGGGTGGGTGCTGCCAAATTGTAAGTTCTGGGTCATTTAGAGGAGAGAGTACCCACAAGCAGCAATCTGCCTAAGGCTGCGCTCTCCTCACGTTGCAAGCACTGAGTATTCCAGGGCCTCCTGGAACTCCACTACAGTAACATCCAACTGGTGAGCTCAGAGGCTGGCATTTCAGTTGTCAGGAACCTCAAATCTCAGGAAGCCAAGATGAAGTCAGTTGTGAAATTCTCTAAGCAAAACGTCTCCATTGATTTAAAAAAATATGTATTTACATTTACATTTCGGTCACACTTCTCAGAATTTTATTTTTTTTTTTTACCAATCCAATAATATTTTTATCTCCTGGAATTTCTCAAGCTTCAATCAGCAGACAAATTTAAGCTGTTAGCTGAGGTTTTGCCTGAAATGCTCTTCTCTGACCCTGTTTTGAGGAAGGTGGGTACAGCAGTGTTTGGATGAGTGGGAAAGCAGGAGCTCTTCCCTTCCCAGTCCATGTTGTCAGGCTGAGGAAACAGGGAAGGGTGGGGAAAGGAGAAACCATGTGTGTACAGGTGTGCCCATGGACACATGCTGGTATCTGTCTCTGGATGACCATCAACTTCTTAATCAAACAGAGCCCAGTAATTAATTTCCCTTGCAGAACAGGACAGTGCCCCTGATTCAGTGCCCTTCTTCTCTGCCTCCTGAGCTGTAAAAGCTCTTTCCTCTACTCTCTACATGCAGACAGCAAGGCCAGGGCGCAGCCTCTCCTTGCACAAGCATTCAGCAGGATCAGTTGTAAAAACTTGAGGGGATTTTAGAATATGTACTGGGACAAAACAAAACACTGCATCATCTGAAGTGTCTTTGGTGAGGGAAATTCCACACTTATCTTAGACAGTATTTTTAGTCTGTGTGCCGCAGAAACTATTTTTGCTATGCAGCAGGAGGGCTGTAATGTGTGCACTTCTGTCAGCATAAACAGAGGAAAAGATGGCATGCCTTGAATGTGACATATATAGGTAAAATCAAATTCCAAAGGGATTTCTATAGTAGGCCATGCTGTGGGATCTGAATATTGAGTCTGTGATACGTAATTCCATGAGAGAGTAAATGAACCCATAAATAGAGACATTGTTAACATCATGACCTAAAGTAAAATTGTAATTACAGTGCCTAATATTTAACCTGAATATGTACTTCCCAAAGGAAAAAAAAATAGTGGAAGTGAAATGACAGTGTATAAAATGCTACATTCATTTTACAGTCATAAGCCACCAGAAAGTTTAAACCTTACTGGCTTTGTCATTAATAAAATTGTAAACATTGTAATTTTTAGTGAGCATGCAAAATAAGCAACCTGAAACTATCTAAAGGAACATGTCCCTCTGTGCTTTGACGGATGCCAAGATTGGGTAATATTTAATGTTATTTTAAACAAAGAAGCTTGAATGTGCAATACTGTGTCCAGCAGAGCTGCAGGAGTAAAAAAAAATAAGGCCTGGATTATAATTCCAGTATTTCTTAATTCAGACCTTGTTGAGTTGTAAAAATAATTACAACCGTGGAAATCAGTGGCTTGTTTAGAGCCAAGCAGCTTCAAGCAGCAAGTGTGTGTTTGGTTTTTCAAGAGGTTTTAAATCAGTTTTGCAATGCATTTGTAAGTTGTACTTGGTTTACTACAAAGCACAGCAAGCATTACTTGAAAGCCAGGCAAAGAGGGGGTCCTTGCATGTGAATGTAGAGGTGCTGCTAAAACTCTCAGATCATGGGACTTTTGATGGGTCATCTTGGATCAAGGACCAGCTCAGCATAAGTAAATTAATTTCAAAGGACATCTGCGTGCATGGAAGTTTTTACAGGTATCTCTCCTCTGATATTTCCACCATCCTAAATATTAAAATTATAACTGAAAATGGAACAGTGAAAAAAAAAAAATCCAAGGGTTTGGTTTTTTTTAAACTGCTTGAAAAGGATTAACTCAACTTTGAGATGAAAATTTCAGTCAGATCTTACCTTATCCATAGAAACACAAGTGGTTTTTTTCCCTGGAGTATTTGGTTTTGTCTGGGAGTGAAAGTTTTATCTAGAAGAGGCTCAGATTGTCTTACACCTCTGAAGAAAAGAAGCAGCCAACCTGAACTTTATTATCTTTAAGATTTAGATGGAAAAGTTTATCAGAGGAGCACAAGAAAATACCTCTGACTAAATCTTTTCTCCCCAACATATTCTTTCCTGCACAGAAACATGAGCTCTGCTGGCCCAGAAGGAAGGAAGAAGATGAGAGAATGTGAGGGCTTGATTGATTCTCTTGTGTATTATATCCAAGGAGCTATTGCAGACCATGAGCCCAATGACAAGGTACTCTTTGAGATGAAGTGTTTTCCGGGGGGAAATTGCCAAGTGAACATTTTTCTGTTGTTGTTTGGAAACAAATGTTCAGAAACAGCTGTGATGTAATTGCAAAACTTATTTCCAGGGCTTTTAAAACTGCCACCAAAGGTGGAACTCCAGTAAGAAGCTTTCTGAAGTATTTTTATCCTGCAGTCTAAAATATTAGTATAATTTAGCACTGGGAAAACATTTTCAGGATCACTAGAGAGAAATGTAGAAGCTTCTGCCTTTTCTTTAAAAAAAAAGTGAGATAAAATCACAGCTTTCAGAAATGCTGACACACAAACAAGTCAGATGTTGCCTTTTTGGTTGTCTCAGGATTCTAGCTAGCTAGAAGCTTAAAAAATGAATCTGGTTACTCTCCTATGTATTTAATGCTACATATCCCTCAGGAAATAAAGAACCTAAATCCCTTTGGGTGGCAGTGTGATTAAGCAACTGGCATCATTTAGAACAAAACTAATTTTCCTAGGGTTTTTTTTTTTAGGGGAAAAAAAAAAAAGTGTACTTTTTTCCTTGCTGCCTAAGCCAGTAACAACAAGGACGTAGACACCTCCAGATGCCAGTTTCTGTCACTCTTCCTCCCACCACTGAGTGCAGGTGAACCCTGAACACAGACTCTTGGAGCAGAGGCTTGTCTTTCAGCTGGGTGAAGTTGGGTGAGAAGAGCAGCTGTCACTTACGTTAGCTGCAGCCTCCTGTGAGGCACTTCTGGTGGGCCTGCAATAACTTGTGCTGTGCAGTGGTAATTACTGCACATTTATAGCTCTATTCTAGGATTAGTTACTTGAGCTTCCCCATCTCCCTGTATCCTGTGCCATTAGCTTCAGGGAGAATCCAGCACATCACACGTGTGCCAGTAGCTCCATGCTGCCTTTTGTCTTAGAACCACTCTCATTCCTCTTTGGCTTTCAGAAAAGGAGGAACTGGTAATAAAGCTATTTGCCACTAGACTCATCACTCAGAAATTTGTAGACCTGACCATAGCCACGTTCAGGAAGGAATGTCTTCTTTTGAGAAGAATTCCACCACAGAAAAATGCTTCCTCCTTGGGGAAAATAAAAAGCTTTTCTTTTGCTGGTGTTCTGGTGAGGTGTGTACATGATCATCTTTACTCCTAAGCTCTTAAACATTTCTTGGCACACTTCTAGCCTGTGTCAAGCAGCACTCGCCCAAACAATGCCCAGGCCCAGTGCAGGAATTACAATGTCCCAGGACAGTTTCCAACAGGCACGCACCCCGTGTGCCAGCTGGCCTCTCTGCTCAGGAACATCCCAGGGCATGTTTCATTTATCAGTGCAAAGGCAGTCTGGTGGGTCACTGGCATGAAGCCTGGCTCTTCTGTGAGGCATTAGAAACTCTGCAGTCACTTACTGAAGATCCAAAAATGAAATCTCTTCCCGTGTCTATACGTGTCCCTTCAACACATGCAAAAGCTTTCAATTTCTATTCTTCTGTTATTTTAGGCCACAGAGAACTGTGTGTGCATTCTTCACAATCTTTCCTACCAGCTAGAGATAGAGCTTCCTGAGAGCTATGCCCAGAGCATATATATGCAAAGAAGAAATATTTCTGACAATGATAAAACACCAGGCTGTTTTGGAACACGGAGCAGAAAAGTAAAAGAGGTAATGTACATGATTGGTTACATCTCATTTGGTTAATAACTTGTAGCAACCTCGGGAGAATAAGGCTGTGATCTAATTAACAGTCTGTTATTGATGTATCTGGTAGGGTGACACTTCCTTGCCCCAGAAATGCAAATTTATTGATAGTCATTCTTGACACCAGTTCTCTCGTTCAGCTGCTGCTGGTGACAAAGACACAGCAAATGTTTTATTAGTTGAGGAATACTCCACTGGATGGACTGGCCACTATCATTAAATACTGAAACTTTGCACATTGTTATTTGATCTCAGAACTTGGCAGTCTCCAAATAACCTGGTCATAGAGAGTTACAGAACAGCTAGCTGAGCTTGTGAGGCTTTAAGCTATGGAGGTCACTGTTTCTGAAGGTTTGATCTGCTCGCATGTTTAGAAGCAGCAGGACACCCCGCTACCTGAGGAAAAGAGCAATCCCAAAGGTGTTGAATCGCTCTGGCATTCTACACTGATCAGGATATACCTCTCCTTAATAGCAAAGAGTACCAGAAACTACACCCAGGAAGCATCCCTGGGAGCTCTTCAGAACCTCACAGCTGGCACTGGACCAGTAAGTCAACTTTTTTTCCTTTTCATTTAGTTCTTTATGTGAATGCATAGAGTTCAGGGCTGCAGTGCAGCTGCACTCAAATAACCACTGACAGGCAACTGGCTCTCTGACATGGTGAAGGAGAATGAAGAACATTGAAGGGAGAGTCAAAGACAGCAGTTCAGCTTTTCCTTGCCTGGCATTAAATGGGGTCTGCTTCTTTTCCCTCTGTGTACATCTCCACGTGTGGAGTTTGCTGGTTCATACACAGCGAGGGATGAGCGGATGTTCAAAGCACTAAAAAAGTTGTTTGTGGAAGATAGTCCTGTGGAGAGAGGAGGGCTCTGACACAGCAGCAGATCACTTTTGTGTTGAAGAAACCAGTGATCACTTTTGTGTTGAAGAAACCTGTCTGAGGAACTAGCCAAAGAGCACCTGGCAGGAAGGGCGCTTGAAACTTCTTTTCTATCACCTTCCTTTCCTGTTACAACTCATATGTAGCTCTGGCTTAAAACTATTTCAAATATGCCTAAACTGGTGCAGGGAACTGGCTGTGTGTGGCTTTTTGTGAGTCTCTGCATTCGTGGCAGTGACCCAGAGCTGCCTTTCTGCAGATGCCGTTGGCAGTGGCCCGGACTGTTGTTCAGAAGGCAAACGGCCTCCCAGGCATCCGAGCCATGCTGCACGTCAGCCACCCTGCCGTGAAGAGGACAGCGGTCTCACTGCTCAGGAACCTGTCTCGAAACACCTCCCTGCAGAACGACATCGGTGAGCAAACACTCACAGCCTGCTCTGCTCTCTTCACATTAAAGTTTCCTGCTTTGATAAAAAAATAAGCGCGCAAAAAAAGCAGAGTTTCGCCTAAACAAAGTTTTCACTCTATTGGGTATTCCTCTTCAGATACTTCCATTGGTGTTACTTTCAAAAATACATAATTGAAGTAAAGTCTACACAGATTTGGAGAGGGAGTTTTGCTTAAAATAGGGTAAAGGAAGGTGAGTGCTGAGCTCTCTGCTGCCACAGCTGGATAATGCTTTGCAAGAAATCACAAAACATCTCTAATTCTTCTAGCAAAGATCAGGCTCTCTTTTATTATACACAAAGCTTAGGAAGTTTGCAGCCCACACAGTTTTCCTGCAAAGTTTTTTTGAGAATGGAGGCTAAGATGCTATAGAAAAAATAGTTCATTCTTTTTAAATTATCTCATTTCTAAATAAAAGCCATTTCTATTCTGAGTATTCTCATTTCAATTTATTGTGTATTTAAGACTTTTCCCTACTGATAGGATAAAATGTATTCATATAATTTGTTGTCCTTTTTGTGTTCCCACCAAGGGGGAAGGGGGAAATTCCAGGTGTACAGGTGGCTCGTGGGGCAGATTACCCTCCAGAATTCTGAGAACAGTCTCCTGGGCCTTCTTTGATCCTTAGAGAACATTCCCTGTTAATGAAAATACTATAACATGTTGTTGGGCTGACTTCCAAGGGATAATCCATACGGTGTTAACAATTACAGGCGGTGAATCCCTCTGAAAGAGAAGAAATTAAACTGATAAGAAGTTTGGGTTTCATCAGGAAAAAATAATTTATGATAGTGTGGGAAAGACAGAATGGCACAAAGCTTTGGGGGCAGATGCTTCATCTTGCACATTCACAGTTGTTTCCTTGCTTTTCCATAATAGAGAGGACTGGGGGAATTTCAGGAGAGTCTTTTCTCTGTCAAAAGATGTTCTTTTTGATTGCCTGAAAGCATCTGTGAATTCAGGTCAAATTCAAAAAAAAAAAAAAAAAAAGCCCTCTGGCCAAAGGAAAACATTTGAGAGGAAACACACTGTTTTGTAGATTATAAGGGTCTAAATTTATCTAGCAAAATGAACCTACATTTATCCAAGTTTATCAAGCAAAGTGAACCTCCATATCAAACGGAGATAAATTTAATATAAAACATCTCTAAAAGGGAAGTGGCAGCCTGCAGCTGGCACGTGCCTGGCGAGTTCAGTCCAGCACACGAGGTATTAATGGGTTGTGCATGAGGCAAGTTACAGGCTGTCCAGTGCAGTGTGGGTGCAGCTTAACCTGAATGGTGGGGATGTAATGCAGGCAGGAAGCCGTGAGTGTGTGGTGGGAGCACACAGCTCCCTGATGAGGGACAATGCGAGGAATGAGGTAAATCTGCACCTGGTACTAATGGAATTGCTTGTCTCTCTTGCAGCCAGAGAAGTTCTGCCTGATTTGGTGTCCATCCTGCCCGAGTGTGTGCCAGGGTGTGACGTTGCCTGTGAAACCACAGCGTCCATCTGCTACACCCTGTTCAACCTGACCCAGAGCAGCTCGCACAACGCCCGGCTGCTCCTCAGCGCCCACGGCCTGCCCAAGGTCATTGCCATCAGCATGAATGACAGGTGAGAGGCTCCACAAGGCTCACTCTTTCCCCAGGAAAAAAAAGAAATTAAACCTCTGCCACTCGGGGAGGAAAAAAAACGCTTCATGTCAAGGTACAGGACAGCCCAAATGAGTGATGTGGATAGAATTGCACTGATTGGGAAATAAAGATTTCTGTATCTCTCCCATCCATAGCTAAATTCACCAGGTTCCAGCATTTTAACCAACTCCTCAGAAGATAACTAAACAACATTATCTGTATTCTGATATATTTGTAGGGACTGATCATCAGATTTCATCTGTACCCAAAATGTGTTTCCTGTTCATCGTGACACAGCCCTGATAAGCTTTAGCAATAAAGTGCAGGGATACATTTTATAGAACTGACAGATCTGTACTTAAAAATAATATATTGGCATTTTAGAGAACAGATTAAAAATTTAATTGTTCTTTAATATGTAAGCACATGCAGTCAATATTTACTCAGAAGATAATTAATGCTTTACAGATATGAATAATTATTCCCTTTGCCTTGCTCTTTCTTTGCAAAATGAAAGAGGAAATCTATCTCAGTAAAGGAGGCCTCATGAGGCCCTGGATAGGTTAAATCCTGTCTAACTAAACAGAGATTTTACCTACTGGAAAGATTCTTTCAAATGCTTGTTGTGCTGAGGGTATTTTCCTCAGCTGAAAATGCACACTATGATAGCTGCTCTAAGGTGTAGGCTACAGAGCACTTGATTTCTCCCTAAATTTGAAGAATGAGTGAAGCAGGGAGGCATGTTTCATTTGTTTCAGTAATAGGGAAACGTGCTACAGTACCTAAAAGGTGGCAAACCAGCACTTGGGAGTAAAGGGAGATAAAACAATTGCCATGAGATTATGTTTTCTGAAGTTTGTACATGCACTGTGATTATGATGTGGGAATTTAAACATGCTTTATCATTCTTTTTTTGCAAAATGGCAGCAATATGTTCAGCAAAGCCAGCAGGGCTGCTTCAGTCCTCCTCTACTCGCTGTGGTCACACACCGACCTCCACAGTGCTTACAAAAAGGTAAGCACAAAGGAAAATAATCTGTTCTTTCAGACCTAGAACCCTTTCATTTGTCCTCTGGGCCCTTTAGCACTCCTGTACATTTAAGAATCAACCTATGATAGGATTCAAGTGGTCCCTGAATCTGGTTTTCTTACTTACTTGTACATAAGCCTGTGTAAGCAATGCGTGGCCTTAATTTTTGCCCGTGTTCATGTTCTCTCCTTCTGTGTTTTTATATCTGCTGGCAAAGCTTATGAAAAGCGTTGCTGCTGCCTGCCAGAAGTGTCAGGTGGTGAGAAGTGATGCAGAGTAGGTGACCATCCACGCTGGCTGAACCAGCCTGGCACAGAGGAACTACAGTGCCAGCAAAAACAAAGGCAGGGCGAGGCAGCTTCCTGCTTTAAAACCAGAGCAGTGTTGTTCTCCTTGTTTGCATGGCCTGGTAGCCCAGGTGTCACATATAAAAAACACAAAACCTAGGGCCTGGGAGAGGTGTTGGCAAACATTTGCTGCCATAGTCAAATCAAACAAAAAATGACCAGCATGAGTCTGCCACAGACCACTTTGGTTTTTTTGAAGCTCTGTTCCTGCTTTTTCAACACACAGCTGAGTTAATTTCCACCTACCTACCTGCCTTCACCCTGCATTTCAAACTGTTTTCAATCCATGTGTGCTTGCTGTTCAGAATTTGTCACTTCAAATTCCCTATAACCTAAAACTGTTCCGAGTTCTCAAGCAAGCTGCTAGCATTTGTTATTCAGCTGCTTCTATTTGTAGATTTTTTTGGTTGAAATTTGCTCCAAAAAAGTTTCTTAGCATAAACTTTTAAGAGTGTTGCATCACAATCAGCAGGTACTGCCCCACAAACCAGAAATCTGTGTTCAAGAATAAGGCTATTGTGTCATATAAATTCTTAACTAGCGTTTGTTATCTCTGGCTTTTTACAACTGCATTCCTGACTTTACCATACAGCAGTATCTCTGATGGCATGAATTTTATTAATTTACTGGTAGTTTAGCAAAGCCTGTAAGACACCTTTGTCAGACTTGATTTTCAAAAATTCTGATTATTTGCTCTTCCTATGCAAATCAGGTCCCCTAGAGAGACCAGGTATAGCACTGAAAACTTCAGAGCCATCTAATGCCTAGACATTTTTGAAACTTTAGTCTAATGAAAATCACAGAAATCACTGGATCAAACAGAATTGATAAAATCCTGAGTCATTTTGGCATTGCCTTGTGTTCTTTGTTCTGACAGGGTTGATCTCAGCTAGGTTAATCTCAGCTATTAGTCACCCAGAAGTCAGGAGTCTGTAGGGCTGAGCTAGAGGAGCAGGCTCCTGGTGCAGTGGGCAGAGAGAGTTCAGCAGTTCCAGTTATCCTCTCATCTCTCTGGGACTAAACAAGCACTGCCTGTCCCGGCTCTGTGACTGCACAGGACTCTGCCTAGACCCCTACCATGGCTCCTTACTCAGCTTTTAGGCAGCTGGACCCAGCCTTCCCCTGCAGAACCAGCACTGAAGATAATGAATTGTTCTGTTTCTTCCATTCCAAAGGCTGACTTTAAGAAGGCGGATTTCATCAACAGCCGGACCACAAAAGCCTATAACTCCTTAAAGGATTGAGTCAGAGCACAACAGAGATCATCCAGCAGCTAATGTAACCATCTTCACAGGGCTGGTGTTGCCATCACGAACCACAGAGGATCTCAGAAAAAAAAGGGGCTGATTTTCTATAAAGATTTGAGTGGCCACAGTAGCTTTTTTGAGTTTTTAATCCTAATCACCTTGTTGTCACTGTATATATCGATCCAAGAATAACCAAAGATGGATTCTCCAGGATGTCTGAGGTGAAGTTTCACCCTGGCTTACCACTAGTCAGACCTCCAGATGACTGCCTTTGCTCTATACAGAGGAATTTGAAATGCTAGTTGGCAGCAAATTCTTTTCAGACTGTTTTATACCAGAAGTTTTCTACAGTGGATAAGCATCGAGTGCACTGCTCAGGATTTAGTCATTTTTCACTCTTTCGTTTCTTCACACAGCTAAATAAGAATCTCCAGACTCTACGAGTATGCACAAGAAGTTGTTTCACTACCTTCATTATAAAAGCACCAATGAAGTTAAAATTACTATTTTTGTATTGCTTGTTTTCATGGGCTCACTGGTTCTTAACCCTCTTTCCTTTGACATTTCATCAGCAACAGTAGCAAAACTGATTTTACATAGATGTTATCATCCCTTGCTCCTCTCATCCTCCCTCACATGGCTGTTGCGTTTTACAGCTGTGTCCAGAAAAGATTTTAACTGGAACCACTAGGTTTAAGGCACTATGTTTCAGACACTTTGGGCTGAACTTAAGCTCATCATTCTTTTCTAGTTGGTGGAGAAATTATTTGTGGGTGGTACAGTGATTATTTTAAGAAAATTGCAATTTCAAAACAATTCTGTTGATAATCTGTATTTAATAAAGGGAGTGGAGCCTTGCCTTTATGTTTGAAGTAATAGATACACACAAGATGGTGGGCTCTGTCCTGATTAAGGAATTCATCTGATCCTGCTTCATATTCTCTTGCTTGAAATTATCATCCTTTCTACAGCAATTACATGCAATGTGATAACTTTAGGACTATGCCTGCACATGTGGGAATAGGTAACAGGAGGGAAAGAAATTCCTGAGGACCTGAAGGCTCAGGTTTTCATGGCATGATGCTCAAGATGGTAAAAAGCAGTGAAAAAACACCATCCACTGCATTTAGTAAGTCAGATTTTTCTCAAAAAAAAAAAAATCTAATTTGCCATTAAACCGGTAGGAAATTCTTATATAAATATTGGGTTATCAGCAGACGTGATCTGGAATTATTCTTCTGAAATCAGGGGAAGTGAGCTACCTTGATGGCAATGGATGTTTTGTCATGTGTCAACACAAGCCCTGCTGCTCCAACAGAGCCCATCCTATACCCTCACTGCTGAGCAGCTGTTCTTGTGCAGAAGGAGCTGCAAAATCCTTGGAGTAGGGACCTCACAGGGGAGGTCACCAGGCCTCTTCGTTCCAACACCCCTGGCTAAAGGTCTGGCTCCTACCAGAAATTTAGAACCAGCGGGTTGTACCGCTGCACCGTGTCCAAACATATTTCTGGATATCTGGGAGCTAAATTCTGCTGGTGGATGTGCACAGTTCTCTGAGGAGTCCCAGAAAGTCCCACCCCTGCACACAGAACAGAATGTGCCCCGGGGAGGGGAGCAAACACCGCTGCTTTCCCCTCACTGGTGGTTTTCAGAGGAGCTCTTAGTCCTCCACATTTGCTTTGAATAACTCAAATCAAATGCACTCCAGTAGGAGGTTTTAAAAATACGATTATTTTTTGTAAGATGTCATATTCAAAATAATGCAGGTCCAAAAACAACACAGGGAAGGGGAACTTACAGCACCACATGTTGAGGGAATTGTTTTTATAACTTCTTCAAATATGATAGAAAACAGACAATTAAAATCCAACTTTCTCTTCTAACTTATTAACCCAAGTAACTCTGCTTGTGCCATGAAAGAATGAATACCAGGAAGCCTGGAAAGGTTGTTTTTTTACTGCCCAATAGGAGTGGTAGGCAAAATCAATGTAGAAAGAGGAAACCTGAATACAGAGTAGCATAGGAATGAAGAATTGCAGTCTAAAAGATGAAGAAGAGATCTTTTAGAAATTCTCATGCATTTAGTTTTATTAAACTCACATGCTATTTAAGAAACAAAACAAACTGTGCTGGGTACTTCAAATACATGTGTACCTCTCAGTAAGATGTCCTTAAAGAGGAAATGCAGAGTTTTTTGGGTTGTTTCCATTGATGCAGTGATTTTAAAGGTCTTATTCAACCAAAATGAATCTATGATAGTGCTTCTTTTAAAACCTAAGCTGTGTTCAAAAGTCACAAAGTACCTCAGACCTGGCGGCAACACCAGGAACGAGACACGCCTTATTACAATTGATCTCCTACTTGTATGCAATCAAAAACATTTCAGCCAGACTCCAAAGAAAACAAAGCAGAGAAATAATAAAGTGTTCTAATGCAAAAAATCTGTCTTTGGTCTTCTTGTTATTAGTGAACCTACTTGTCTGTGATGCAGCAAATGTATTTTTAAGCCTTAGCCCTTCCTTCAAAAGGGCAGACTCATTTTTAAATTAAATCTAAGTATGGCGTCTTAGACTTTTCTACAACAGGACAGTGTTACTGAAGGCAAGCTATGTAATGCTCCTGTTGCCATCACAGCCCTCCTGCAAATACTTTCTTTGTCCAGTTCTGTTTGACCCATCAAACCTCCCAGAATCTGCTGGTTTCACCTCTCTTTAATTAGTATTTGCCAGTAAACTTCACCATGGGCCACTGGAGATCTCAAAAATAATTAGAATCATCCTCCCCATAGCCTTGGACTTGGGAAATAGAACATTCCCCCTTGCTCTATTCCTGAGAGGCGATTGGAAACCTTGAATTTAAACATGCTGAGCAGTGCCCAAAGAGTTTTTGGCTGAACAAGGAACTCATCCCAGGCCCTCTTGTCTCGTGTCTTAACCACAACCCAGTACAACTGTCTTCCACTGAATTGTTTTAGTAGAAACTCTTAAATAATACAGATAATTTTGTAGTAGATTTTAGACACTGCCAGAGAATTAGTCATTCCTTTCCTCATTTCATCCTCCTACCTTATTTTCTACTATCACTGCTCCTAAACATTAGTTATTTTTCTTCTTCCTCCTTTCCTAAGTAGAATTAAACAATGTAAAATATTGCATTATATTGTGCATGGACACAGGGTTTGGGTTATTTGTCTTTTTTGTGGGGTTCTTTGTTTGAGAAAGAACGTGCTGTTGATTAAGAGAGGTTCAACCTCCCCTTCTGGGCCCATAAAAGAACTTCAGGTGAAATGAGCTGGCACCATCATCTTGGCCCCACACAAGACCCCAGCCCTCCCCTGGCAGTCAGTGCTCCAAAGGAAAGCTCCATGGCAGCTGGGGACAGTCAGGCTGCCTGTTTGGTATTTTATTTGTCACCATGCTTAGCCCATAGGTTCCAGCCTGACAGAAGAATCAACATTTTCCTTTCTTTAGTTTTCAGGGCCAAAAAGCCCAGCAGTGTCACTTCACAGCCCCCTTGGGGGATGCTTCCTGAGCTAGCCTGATGAGCAGTCACATGGTGAATCATGCACAAACTATGCGGTGTGCTGAGAACTGCTGCTTCCCAAGCTATTCCAACTCCAGCTGCTGCTCTTCCATTCCTTTACTTAAACTGCTGCTGATTAAAACCTCAGTTTGCATTCCTGACTCACCAGACCCATCCCATGGGGAAGATAACATGACCTAAAGGCATCATCTGGTAGGAGACAAAGATCTGGAAACAGAAGTCAGACTGGAGGAAACGCATATTTGAGCTCAACAGCACACCAAGGACAAGCCCTGAAACATCAGATGCAGCCATGTGAGTTATGCCTGGCATATTGGTTTAGATGTTGCACAGCCCACTGGAAACCCAGCAGGGAGATCTGCTCAAATACACCAAAGACAAAAAGGGCTTTAGTGCAGACATTGTACACAGATCAGAGGTTTGCCTTTCTCTACAGGCTTGCTTTGGGTATATTAATAGGTTTGCGTATGAAGGGGAAATTAATTTTGTCTTATTTCACATGTTCAGAGCTAAAAACATCCTAAAATATGCGTTAGAAGCACTCTAAGCTTAGGATCAGAAATTAGAATTTCCCTGCATCCTTCCTTCAGCTGTGTCTTCCAGTGCCGTACCCAGTGTGACCGTAAATAATTCAAGTTTATGAATTTAGCATTTTTTCAACAACTTTACAATTATTTAACCTAAGCTTCCATTCTCTTATTTGTATCTTGTTATTCTTAGCCCTCTCTCAGAACAGCAGGCAGGTTCTCAGCAGCTACAATTTAGAGCCAGTATTGCAAATACCCCCACGGTACCAGGGGCTTCTGAACAAGCCCGTGGTCACAGAGCAGCACAGAGAAACAGGGATACACTGCAAACCCACACTGCTCATCATCAGGCTTTTCTTTCCAGTGCTCACCACATATTCCCTCCAAATCTGCACAAGGCTCTCTCTTACCTATGCCTGTGTTTTGCCTGCTCTAATTTGTAATCAGCTATAGGACTACGAGTCAAAACTATCACCACTCACACCTTGAAAGGAGCTGGGTCCCCAAAATCCCCACCCTGCTCTTCTTTCTGGGGTTCAGAAGGACACCAGTACTACCTCTACTGTTCTTAAACATCTGGGCCCTCTTGCAGCTTCAGTGGGAGACTTAAGGTCTTCCTCAGTTGTAGAGAAATCTAAAGGCATTTTTAACCCTCAAAAATATGTCCTTACTGTGTTTTCACCAGAAAGGGAAATAGCCATGTCTAAGCCACACAAAAATAATAGTGATAGGCTAAGGAGGGTAAAATCTTTTAGAAAGTTCAGAAACTTTCTGAAACCCGTGAAGGTCAAAAGAAAATGGGTTCCAGCCAGAATAGCTGTGTTTGGCTTGGAATAACAACAAAATAAATCAGTAATGTTGTAGTATCAGTGTTGAACTCTGCCTGGAAAGCACACTGTGCCTTAGGATGCATGCTCGAGTTTAAACTCAAAACTCTGGATGTTTGGCTTAGCCCCATTACAAACTGTGTATGAGTTTAAAGCCTGCAGAATTCTTAAAGCCTGGGGAACCTCGGCAACCTTTGTATTGCAGTTACAGCACAGCAGCACACAGGATGCTGCAGTGAGAGCAGTGGAGGTATTATGTCTTTCTGAAAATTAAAACAGGGATTCTTAAGGAGTTTTTATTTTCCTGATGGTGGGAAAAAGAAGTGCTCTAAACATATGATACACATAGCCTTGAAATACTATTTTTATAATAGGATAATGTTTGTTAATTTAAAAGCATAGGGACAAAAGGTAAGACTTTTTAACATAAACAGAGGCTGGGATGAGAAACTCAGGTCTGATGATACATGGTGATAAAAAGGAGAATCTACAAATCAATGTTTGCACCATCATTGTAGGGAGTTTTTGTGTTGTTTTTGTTTTGTTTTGTTTTGGTGGGACTACTGCTCGACCTGAAATTACTTAAAACCTGAAGGTCAAAAACTGGTGCCTTGGATAGCAGTAATATTCTTGCAAAAATGTTATTGCAGAAGATTTGGCACAGTTTAAATGACACAAAGAGATGGAGGGAAGATTGTCTTCTGGTGTGAAAGACTGGAGCAGAGGCCTTTGAAAGAATTCCCCCTGAATACACAGCATGAATTACCCATCCTCCAAAGACAGGTTTTCTGATAACATCAGTTATTTTCTGCTGTTTTAAAGAGAGCTGGGCAAATTCACCATTACCTCAGGGTTGTAATTAACTCATTGTAAGGGTTATTATGGATAATAAATAGGCCACAATGGATTCTACAGTCTATAATGTGCTCACCTATAAAAGAAGAGCTGTTTGGTGCATCTGAAAGGACCTGTGTTTTACAAAGCAACCTCATGTTCTTCACATCCAGTGTAGTGGCCACAGGTACAGATCTGTTGAATAGGCACAGAGAGAGAAAAAAGCCATTAAAGGCAGCAAACAGCAGTGAGCTGACTCCCAGCAGGAGAGAAAACCAAGGTAATAACCAAGGTCAGTGGTCCCTGACCTCTCACATGTTCATACCAACCAGCTGTGGTAGATGCACATTTTGCTCTGTCACTGTTTCCACTCCAGCAGACAGACAGTGGTACCTTCCCTAGAATTTTTTATTTTTTTTTTCTCAGTAGACACAAAGCAAAAATAAAACTCAAAACCAGTGTAACATCTCAAGCCTGAAAAATATTTTACCACAATTCTAGTAAACCATGAAATTCTTTTTAAATGCTCATGGCCCTGTGGCTTGGGCAAGAAGACGCCCTCCTGACTGCTGGCAGCATCACCAAAAGGACAGCAAATAACCCATAGTTTACACTGGATTATGCTGTTGTCCTTTAAGCAGAGGTACCTTTTTGGAAAGGACAATTGGTCAATTGGACAATTTAGTTTTTGCATGCATGCCATTCAACAATTGCTTTTACATGGTAAAAAAGAAGAAGAGGAGAGTTTTTGTGAAGATCTTGCCAACATTCTTTATCTTTCTGGGCTGTAACAATAACTCTTCTCCTAAACTAAGAAAAATATAATTCTTCCCCAGCCTTTTCCAAGACAAATCAATTACTGTTTTTTTGGGATATCCTGTGTACAACAGGCATGCTGAAATGTGCATGCATGCTATGAAGTACAAACTGGTTTTGTTCTGGTTTAGGAGACAATCTCTGAAGGTGACAAAGTTGAGACCAGAAATAAGCCAGCAGTCCCATATCTGTTCCCACATCAAAGTCAATTCCATCTCTTGCAAATTTAGCAGTGAAGTCTGGGTAACACATTGCTTACTCCACAAAACCCAAAACCGCAGACATAGGAAATTCACCACAGGGTTGAGGGAAAGGAAGGTCTCAAAACAAAGGATGTTCCAAGTGTGGCCTGAGGATTTTCTTGACAAAACAAAGTGAGATACATCTGTTTGGTTCCTTCTTCATTTCAACAGTAGCTGTGTTGATAGTGGCATCTCCCAGGGCTACAAGGGATACATCAGGAGCTCCAACCTTGCTCACTGAGCTTCGTTCACATGGAAGGTAGTTCTGAAGGGACAAGAGAGCCGTGGCTAAAGTCTTGTGCTTATTTATTATTCATTAATCCCTAAAGAGCTTTGATGGGAAGCATCTTCAGTGATATTACTCCAGTTGTTGAAGTCCTCTAATTGCCCAAACATACTTCTCAGAAACTGTACCCCAATGGTTGGTGGAAACAGCCCAGCTCCAGAATTTCTGAGTAAACTGGTATTTGACAGCCCTGCATGCTCGTGTTTCCTCCTGACAACAGGTCTCTCACCTGCCACTGGCTTTCACCCATGGCTGAAGTTAGCAGACTATTCCCATACTGCCTCATTTGCCATCTGCTCCTTCCTGCTATGATTTTTTCAAACCTGTGTATCTCTGACCCTTGTAATTTGCAGATAAGGAGGCAGATAAGCTTTCTCACACCTGTGCTGTGCAGTTCTTTGCATTTGTCTGGTTACTGCGTGCAATACAGAGATAAAGTCTGTTTGGAGTATTTTTTTTAAAGTCTGCTGATATGAGACACCTGTCCCCATAAACAGCTTTTTACTCTAAGGGCTTTTGATGGTGAGGAGGATGATTTGGTGAGGAGGAAGATGGATATTTTCTGTGAAAGCTGAGCTTGTAGTTTGGTATAAACAATGATGTGGTAAAACTTCAAGTTGTAAAAGAAAAATATTAAATCGCCTTGCATTTTCAAATTCTGTTAAAGGATTTCCAGGACTGAACCTGTAACTCTTATTCTTCTCCAGAAATAAAGTAGCATAGCATTTAGACTGTTTAAAAATTCTTCATGCTCATTGGACTGTAGTTCATAAGTGCTTAACAGGGATGTAAATCAGCCTACAAATACTTGCAACTAAGCCTCAGAGATCACAGAACCAAACTTGTTCCAGCAGTGAAAGGTGGTAAAGCAAGGGGCAACAGGGCAACAGCACCATGCTGAGGTGTGGGAGATTCAGGTTGGGCATCAGGAAAAAACTTCTTACCAGCACAGTGATGCCATGCTAGAAACAGCTATCCAGAGAGGTCAGAGATGCTCCATTCCTACCGCTTTTGAAGACTTGGCAAGAAAAAAGCAGCCTGGCAACTCAGTATTTCCTATTCTATGCACAGTGCAAGTGCTTACAGCTCCAGTTGCTCCCCTTTTGTACAATTTCTTTAGGATTTTAAAACTTCCTGTCATAAAGTGAAACCAGATCAGGTTTATGGGGATAGAAAAAAAAAAAAAATCTTTGAGATAACTTTAATTGGAGACTGGTAAATATTTTCCCCGTGAAGGAAAATATTTACTCATCCCCTGGTTGGAAATTCAAGCTCCAAGTGGCCCTGCCTAGCTATGTGAAGCAGAGAGCACAGCATTAGTTCCAACTAACATTAGCATTAACTGGGTTTGGCCAATGACACCAGAACAAGAAGTTTTCTTGATCCCTTTCTCATTCCTCAACACAAAGCTTAGTTTCACAGCAAAGCGGATAGACTTTTCACAAGTTTTGAAGGCTTCTGTACTTCTGTGTTGTTGCTGTTGTTCTAATCAAGCCAACAGTTCTGCCTCCAAAAAAAATTTCATATAACCCATACCTGAAAGGAAAAATCACAAGTTTGAGAGAAAAAGCAGTTGATTACAGACTTTCTCGAAGTGGGTCTTAAAATCACCATTCTAAAAGAGCTCCCCCATATCTGTTTTCAGAATCTACTGTACTTTTGCTTGAGCTTTGATTTTCAATAATGGTGACAGCTTCCTTCACCGTACTTTTTATCCTTTTCTGCTCTCCTTTCAGTAGAGCTCTCACATTACAGCTGTAATAGTCACCATCAGCCAGACCAGGCCAGCTCTGGAAATTCCTTTACCCTGACCAGGAGATCATATGTGAGCCCCACATCAAGCAGCAGTCACACCCCCCTTAAGAGAGAACTTAAAGGATGTTTGGTCTTGCCCAGCTGATGAGTGAGCAACCCAGTCAGCTGTGAAAAAGGTCTCAGACACAAGGAGGAAACTTGACCTTGTTTTTTAGCTGTTTCCACTAGCTATAATACAGATAGATTCAAATCTTGGTCTGCCAGTGCAAATATTTGCATAATGTGGAACTCATTTTACTTATTAAAGTTACCATGTTAGTTTTAATGAGCATTTTAAGTAGTGAATATTAGAAGTTATCATTAAAGTCTCCAATTACAGATTCATTTTGGTATATGGGTCTCCTTTTTTTTTCTTGCTTTAATTAAAGAGAGACTAAAATTAGGACTTTTCTTAAAGAGAGACTAAAATAGATAAAGGGGAGAAGAATAAAAATATTCTGCTTGAAATTCTGGCATTTCTTCTGTAATGAATATGATAACTTAGAAATTGGTTTTATTCTGCTGACTTATTTGTTTTCAACAGCCTGAGTTAAGAGGTCCTAGTTCACCTGGGAACCTAGATAAAAACAAGCAATGTGTTAAAGTGCTCAGGGAGACTGACAGCATGTTTTTAAGGTATTTTTTAATATAAACATGTTTTAAAGGTATTTAGAGCATATTTTTAAATCTTATTCCTACTTAAGTAAGGAGAATGGAGAAAGACCTCGGACACAATAGTGGATAGAAGTTAATGGATGGGTAAAGTTTGTACTGTATCTGTCATTTAGTAAATGCTGAACAAAGAGAAAGGAAAAGACATCCTAACTTAGGAGGGAAGAGCCCAAAATTCCATGGAAGAACTTCATACTGAAATAATTTACTTGTTATGCCTCCAAGGCAGAGTGCTGCAGCAATCTGCTGTTCTAACAGCAGCAATAAAGTTGGAGATGGTTTGTTCACAAGATAAATCCCATGCTTCCTCCTTAGTTGATGTAAAATTTAAGGAGTATCTGCTAAAAGCCCCAGGTCTCAGCAACTATGCTGTATTGACCAGCCTCAGTTGAAGTTCTTGAAAATACATGAACTAATCAGCAGTAATTACTAATAGAGAAGTTAGTCCTGTCCTTACAGACATGAGATGCAAGCTGCCTTAAGAGCCCAGGCACTGAGTTCAGATACAAGGCACTGAGTAAGCCAGAATAAGTGGTTTAGGAAATATTAAAAACCTCATCATAAGAGAAAACTTTAGCCTGGATTCCTCCTTTCAGGATGTTTGAAGCCTTAAGAAGCCTAGGTGCCATCATGGGTTGCTTATAAAAATTGGTTTTTTTCATTCCTAAAGCATGCAAGCACTCAAAGAAAAAAACATATAATGCCACTTATCTACAGAACTCCCCTTTAATATTGCACATCTAAGCCTCTGCTTACAGAGTACAAAAGTAAGAGGAAATAATAGCCTGAACAGTGTGCCTAAATTTCATTCTCTGTATAAATGCTATGGTTCAGAATGTACTGCAGGAAAAGAACAAGTTTTACCTGTTCTTGAGGAGTTTACTGGATTCCTACACCCAAAGGTATTCTGTTTATTGTTGCTCACCTGTCAGATCAATGAAAGCCTCTGGGCATCAGTGAAATCTTGTATGAATGGGGTGTCCTTCAAAAAAGCAGTTTTCTCTGGCATCAGCCACAAGAGATGAGTTAACCTCACCTTCTCCCTCTCAAACACATAGGGACATAGCTCCATTCCTTCAAATACCCACCTCAGATCCTTTTCCAGGGACAATCCAAGCCACTTCCTCAGCAAAGCATTGTTGTGGTAGTTTGTTGTATGTTGTTGTTGCTGGTGTTTCTTTTTAATGCTTTGAAAAATCTTATTGAAAGGACCATTTTTGCACCAAGGGGAAATTTCTGTGTTTTCCAGGAGCCCACAAGTATGTGAAATGATGATGTGCTGCTATTCAAAGGTGGCAACCAGCAGATACACCAAGCACTAGTCTGGCTTGTTTCTTAGAAACATTGAGCATATATATATATTTATATACAGTGACATGAATTGAAAGTACCTGTTTCAGATAAAGTGCTTTATTTTGTTGTTTCCTGATAAATTGCTTTTGATAGCTGTTGAACAAACTTGATATCAAAAAGCATGAATGCTCTGAGCAGAACTAGCAGCATTCACAAGCATTCAGATTTCAATATGTATAGCAGGTTCAGGAGTTGGTTGGTGTTACTTCACCTTCAAGATTAAATAGCTATCAACTCAGCAATTTTTTTTTTCTTTTTTTGAAATTTATTGTTTCTGACACACAAATGTAGATTAAATATATGCAGCAACTCCCACACATATTTATTTTAGGAGCTTCCTCATGCAAATATGATACCTCAAGGGCATTCATTTACCAAGAGAGCTTTCGTATTGCCCAGGTTGTTTCTGAAAAGAAGTGGAATCTATTCAAGCACATCAAATTCCAATGTCTTTCTCAATATACCTGTGTGTTTGAGGGTATCTATACCACTTTGTCTTCAAGGGTTATGATAAGAATGTCCTTGAGAATGAGGTGGGGATAAAAAAGCGAAGTACTGAAAGTTAAGAAGTAAAATTACATTTTATAGTCTGTCCTCTCATGTTTCCAGCAGATGCTCTGCATTGTGACAGAGAGAAAGTGTCTGATCTTGAAACTAAATTACAATTTCAATGACAGCCTGATATCTATGTCCAGAAGAAGTCACATTACTCAAAAAGTAGCTCAGCCTGCTTTGGCAGCAGCAATTTTTGACCCAGCCTTAGTGCTCACAAAGACTTCATCTGGCTGAAAAGCTCAGATGCCCTCAGATGCCAGCTGCACGTTGGCAACAGAGCCTGTAGCTCTAAAAATTAGTGTACTTTTTTTTTTTTTTCTTCTCAAAAGTATTAAAAACCACACAGGATAATTACAACAGTTCTGCAACCCTGGCAGAACACTGAACCTGCCTGAGCCATTCTCTCACTTGAAAGTGACACATCAATTAAAAAGTTTCATTTGGCTGGGGGCTTTAATTTACTACATTTCAACATTCTGCTGAATCTGTAGCTTTGTTTCCCTCTGCACAGGCCCATCCCATGCCAAAAGAAGGCCAGATGCAGAGATAATGCTGAGCAGAATTTGTTTGGCAACTCGCCCCCACAATCCTGGAAGGAGGCATTCAGGTGCCAAGCTTAGACAGAAGGTTCTGCTGCATTTTGACTGTTGCCTTTAAAGCACATCTGCAGTGCATTTAGGACCACAAAGTGAGGGCCCATGCCAAAAGCTAACTGTAGAAAAGTGAGAAAGCAGCATATTTACAATATTAATTTTAAATGCACTCTGCATGGGCAAGAGAAGCAATGATTGATCTATCAGCTGTCTCTGCAAATTCACCCTGCACCTAAAAGAATAAAAATGTAGAAAAGCAACTGTTTCTCTCTCATATTGCAAAGGAGAATTAGAAGGGCAAATAGCTCAGGTAAACTAGAACAGCTGGTTTTTCTAGCCCAGTTTAGGCAAAGAATCCCTTGTTAGAAACAATCCCTTCATATTTCAGAGTAGCCTTCTCAAAATGTTAATAATGAAAGCACAGTCTTCCAAAACATTTCTGCTAGAATCAAAAAAAAAATACAAGACCACATGGCCCAGGAAGGTCTGCCTGCCAGGGAGGACAGGATCCAACAGCTCTTTTTAAGAACTGTTTGAAGATCCTGACTGCAAACTGTCACTTCATTCTCAGAATTTATTAAGGCTTGTGCAAATGTGGTTCCTTTAATGACACTACTAAAACCATCTTCTGAGCATTCAAAAAAACTACATTTCTAGCTTGGCCAGAATGGAAAAAGACAGCTTAATTAGAACAACCATATTTTCAGACGGCATAACACTTGGTATTTCAGCTCTGTAGTTTTATAGCTTTGCAGAAATTACCTTGCAGAAGCTGAGATCTGCTCAGATTTCTCCTTAATATGCTTCCTTTCACAGGGAATACTCACCTCATGTTTATGCTAATAAAATGATTTCTCATTATTTCACCTGTGTTGTATATTCCCTTTCATTTCTCAACTACAAAGACCAAGAGAAAAAATTATTCCAGCAAGGCCTGTGGCATGTCCAGCTAAGAAACCATCAAGAGAAGTTTGAACTGTGCTAATTTCAGTGGCTGAACTGCTTTCTTATTAATCTTGTACAGCATCAGAATCTGCCAAGTCAAAAGCATGAGACCAGCTCCAACTTCTCCCATAGGCTCAGTGCTCTATGAGGATAAAAAATCCTACATGAATAATCTCACTGGAATAAAGGAGATGGATAAAACAAGACAGATTGCATGGAAACTACGTTAATCACTTAAATAATAAAATATATATATTGCAGTTGTTAGAGTTTGGTAGAACACATTCTAGAATGTGTAAACTGCCATAATTTTTGGAGATAACCAGAGCACCGAACTTCTCATTAGAGAGGGTAAAAAGCAGGTCAGTAATTTAGAGATCAGTCAAACCAACTTCATCTCTGGGATTATATATTAATCTCCATTCCGACAATAAATAAGGACTGTCTGAAAGTGCCTCATTCATTGCCTGCTAAAGATTTACTAGGTGTCACCCAGATTTGAAAAATGCTTCTCCCTTGAGATTCAGCAATGATACACAAGTAGATTTCCTGGTTTGCCCTCACCACTGCATCTTCTCACAAACTCAACAAAAGACTGGCATCAAGCAGAAAGATGGCCTGTGATTTAAGGTGAGATTTAATTGACTTTAAGCTCAACTGAAAGAGGAAAAACAAATGATGAAACCCAAGAGTGATAGCATCAAGGTATCATGATCCACCAGCTAATTGCACTTAGAATGTCTTTGTAAAGAACATATTTCCAGTCTGATACCCTTAATGACCAGTTCTCAACTAGTTGCTGATTGCCAGTACTTGCAATGCTTCCTTGGTGAGGTTAATCAACACATGATCATTCAGCAGCTTTGTGGAGCACTTAGAAGCTCAACTCTTGCTAAAATATATTTATATAAATATAATATTTTAAATATAAATATTTAATATATAAAATATATTTACTGTGGAAAGGCAGGCAGCTGTCACAGCTGCCTGTACTGTAAGGGACACAGAAATCTTGTTCAATCTGGATGTCATTGCTGGCACAGAGTGTGTTTTTGTATTAATTTAAACCAATTTAAATGGCTGCTTTTCCTCCCTCATGACTATGCTTTCCCTCTGCCTACCCTTGCATCAATTCTGGCATTTATTTGACTCCTCCTTCTGTATTTTTCAGCTTTGCTGAGGCTCTTCTGGGCCTGCAGCTCTACAGCCAGGTTGCCTGGGTATCAGGCGTGTGTGGCATTCACCAGGGCAGGCACACACAGCCAGGGACAGGCTGAGGCTCTGCCTGCAGACACCCCTGCACATTTTGCCTTGGCTATGACTGACACACATGATCTGATGGGCACCTTACTCATCAGAGGAGAGAGACTATTGCTGCCATCCTCAGGAGAAATCAGGATCACAATGACAGTAACTGGATCTCTTAGGTATCCTCTTTCTTGCCATTACTGATTGATATCAAGTGCCTTTTGGTCAGGTTGCCAAGTCCCATCACAGGTCTCCAGGCAGTCAGATTGCTGGCCACACCTCCAGGTCAGGGCTTTCCAGGAATGACAGAGTGAGCCAGATCCCATGAAACCTGGTGTTAGCTGATCAGAGGAGAAGCATTCCAGGAAAATTCTCCAGAGTTTGCATGCATGCCCATCGTGCCAGGCCATCATGCTCTGTTCATGCAGTGAGCCAGGAGAGTGGGTCTCAACCTTTTATGTTAGTCTGGGAAGGGCTTCTCCCTTCCTCTCTCCTTCAGAGGACAAGAGTCATCCTTTTCAAGTCTTCTCTTGCTCAAAGCCATTTGACTCAGGTCCCAGACCTGCACCTCTCCCTAGGGAGAAGAGAAAAACCAGAAGCTTTGTTGCTCACATTGATTCATGATCATGGATGATGTTAATTGCCCCCAGAGCAATTCATTTCAGGAAACATTCCCTTGCCCACTGAGTCAGGAACACAACCACTAAACAAGACATAAAGATACACATCATAGCCCATTATTTCACTAATCTCAGAAGAGCTGCAGTGGCATGTCTTACATGTGACTCACAAACCCACATTGTTTGGATTCTACCTGGTTACTTAAAGCCTTGGTTCTGAAATGCTATCCAAGGATTCTCCTCTGGATTTGCTGAGGACTTGCATCCTGGAAAGTTGCAGCCTCAGACCTCCAAGGGGTTTCAGCGTCTCAGCCACAGGCACTGATAGTCCCAAGTCATAGCAGTCAGCCCACAAAAGCCAACAGATTTAGGGAAAGTGCTGGCTGACTGTAATGAGGCTTGACAGAGTGGAAGTGCCCAGGTAAAAAGCTGACCTTGACAGGGCTCACTGGGATAGTTTCAGAGGAGAAACATGGAACAAAGTATGGATCTTTAACAAAAGGAAGTGTTCTGTGTCAGGCTGCTTTCCCCTTACTTCTACCTGCCAGTCAGGAGAAAAGCTGGAATTCTGCTGCTCAAACTGCCACTAACTAGTGCACCTAATTTTTTATATATATATATAAATGTGTGTGTGTGTGTGTAACATATATAACACCTCCCTGCTGCCTCCTCAGTCTTCCTGAACAAGCCTTAGAGGAAGGAAACAGATAAAGCCTCCAAGTGGGAGTGTGCCTCAGCTGTGGGGGTTTCAGCTGCTCCAGATGTGGGATGGGAATAGGGCTGTAGGTGTCCAAGTGCCACTCTCAGGAAGGTGATCTCCTTGCTCCAAGGCTCCTGAGTGCAGAGGAGGTAAAAGCCCAGGGTGGGGTCATGTTGACACATTTGGTCCGTACCCTGTGTGCTCAGCCAGGAACTGACAGAGTTTCACGCCCTAGGTCCTTTGTCTATGGCTGTGATTTAGCACTGCAAACCACAGCTGGCCAAGTGAACTCCAGACCGGAAAGGCACACCCACCCTCAGTTTTGCTGTAAATGGATTACTCTGGTTTTTCACAGGTAATTTCCACTGAAAGTCTCTCCGGTGCATTACTGCAGCCACAGAGAAATCAATGAATCCCTGTGAGTTCCCAGCTGTAGAGGAAAGCACTGCAAAGGCAGGAGAGCGCTGCCCCACTCCTGGCAGCCCCAGCCCACAGCTGGCACACCCTTCCCCGCTGCTGGAACCCACCACATGTGCTGGAAGCCAGCCCAGGGCAGCAACAAAGGCAAGGCGTTGGCCTCTGCCTGGGAAGTGCCAGCACAGCCCCTCTGGTGACTAACCTGGCACTGCCACAGCGGGCAGGCTGAGGCTTTATTAGGTGGGAAATGATTTCCAGTAGAGTCATTGATGCCAGGATCTGGCCTCGCTGCTGGGACCTTGCACTGCTGCCACCTGCTCGACCGTGGCAGGACAGCTGCAGCAAAGCTGGGTGCAAGGGCCGAGTGTGGGGAACAGTAAAGTGGAGCACACCAAAGGCTCCTGCTCTCCTGTGCGCCTTGTCTCCCCAGCAACCGGGTTGTAGAAACGCTGCAAAAGTCCATCTCATTTTAAGGAAGAAAAAAAAAAAGGCATTTCATTCCAAACATAGCATTTCCTACTTCTAGATTTTACATTTTCTTTTAGTATTACCAAAAGCAAAGGGAAGTGGAGGACACAAATGAATAAAATGCACCAGAGACCCAAAGAAGTGACCTCAGAGATAGCACAGCCCAGAGGTGGGAGATCCCCAGATAACCCTGTGCCCCTCACCTCTCCCAAGAGCTCACAGAGCACACACCAGCGTGTCCCCTCCCTAGGACCAGCCAATCTCTCTCTCATAGATGGTGCCTCAAATATTTAGGCCCAGGGTAACACTCCAGGACCACAACACTGTTCCAGAGCACTGGTAGGAGGGAGGAGGCAGTTCAGGTCCTGTTCCTGTGAACTTCTTCCATGAAGGTGTAACATAACATTTTCAGGAGCAATTTGCCAGCAGCAATCAATCAGAATTCCTTTACTGAATCTGAACACCAAATTTCCAGAGATAATGGCTTCCTTCTCATGCCTCATCCCAGGTAACATTCAAGGCCAGGTTGCATGGGGATGGCAGCAGTCTGATCTAGCTGAAGATATCTCTGCTTATTGCAGTAGGATTGGACTAGATGGCTTTAAAAAGGTCTCTGATTTTTCTGTGATTCTCATTAAATCCTTTTGGTTAAAAACATTCTAATAACCCCACCCTTTCTTGTAAATCTTAAGGGTGGACTCGTGTGCTTTCCTAATCACCAATATATTAATCACTTTTCCAGTAATTTTGCAAGAGGAAACTTTGCAACGTAAAGCAGACTTAGTTAACATAAGCTGGGGCCAAGAGCATTTTGACATCAAGGTTAGTAGCCTTGACATAACGGAATTAAACTATTAAACTATTAAAAGCATTTAGGGTATGGATGTAACTTGAAACATATTTAGGAAATCAAACCTAACAGGCTATACCACATTACAAGGTAAGAGCGTTGTTTTGGAATCTTGTAGGGCCCCCGATTCTGATAAGAAGGCATCCAAGTAAAACAAGAAGGATTATGAGAGTAAAATCAATGTATAACCATCAAAGGTTAATAACTATTGCCTACAGTTTCATGTGCAAGCACTCCTATTCCAGCTGTGAAAAGAATAATTTAAAAATTTTTTTTAAAAGCCTGATGGGGTAAATGCACTTTTAACCAAATATTCGTATTCCTTTTCATCATACACCACCTTTGATAGGTGAAATTCCTCCATGACAGGCCTATTGGATGGTGTTCAGCAAGTAGGACTCTGGGGAAAACAGAAGTTGTTGTTGGGGCCAGAGAAGCTGCTGTTGGAACATATTCTTGTTTCCTACCATGCACAAATGACAAGAGGAAGGAATTAAGCCAGAAAAGTCACTTTTGACCTGGTTGCTCTATTTAACTTACAATATTACTGCTGAGGAAGTAAAAGCAGTTTGACTACAAACTCCTTTCATGCATGCCAACAACTGGGCTTTCAAAGGCATGAATTTAGTGCCTTGAATAGTTCTCTGAGAGTCCCTTTGTAGTCACCTTATATTGGGAAAATGTGGCACACAAGTTTGCTTGGGCTCAAGCTGTGGAAAAGCAGTAGCCAAACACTTCCTGGGAAGGGCATCACTCCCAGCACAAATGCTGTAATGTCTTCAGAGACGGAAGAGAAATAAATCACATTTCAGATGAGAGGAATGCTGGGGGAAAAAATAAATAAATAAAGACAAAAAGAAGAAAAAAAAAAAGTGATGTAGCAATGGAAGGCTAAGTAAGGAGCTGCCTGATTAGCACTCCACAACTGTGAGAGGAGAGCTTGAGGCTGGGCCCTTCACCAGCAGTCCTGAGGCAATGCATTTATGGAGCTTAAAGGAAATACCCGTGGGGGTCACCCAGACAGGAGACCTGGGAAGAAGGGAAGTGCTAAAATGAAAACCTTGCATTCCATTAAGAAATCTGCCTCTGTAGTTGTTCCCTCTGTGCCTCAGACTGAACTGCATTTCTGTATTTTTGCCAAGCAGCTTTACCTATATCATGTATCTTTGGGTTTAGCCAAAGGGGAAGTAATAAATTGGAGCATATAGAACAAGATAATAAAACGCAGAAGTTTTATACTGCTGCCCCATCAGCCTGAGAAAATATATGAGATCTTGGCTCTAGCAATGATCAGGAAACATATTAAGCAGCATTAATCCCTCTCAAGCTTTCTTGAAAAACAACTTCTCTTATCTTAGCCCCAAAGTTACCTCTGTTCCTTGCAAATTTCTGCCTTAATCCCAGCAGATGGATGGCTATGATTTCAGTAGTAAAAAATTATTTGCAGAGGTAACAAACCTATTGTAACTGAAATGACTGATGGACCCACTAATCTCAAAGGGAGGAAATTCACAGAACTTAAATTTCCCATTTTATTAACTTTTATGCATCTCTTCAGCAGTTCAGTCCACATTAGCAGAGACAGTGGGGTCACAACAGGTTCAAGGCACACTTACACCATTACCTGAACAAGGGTTTTTGTGCTGTAAAATCTATTTCCTATCTGGATTACAGGAGGAAACATAACCTGCATAACCAGTGCTTCTGAAACTGGTTTTATATGTAGCCCAATAAATGATTAATCTATCTTTGACTTAATCAAAAAGTTATTTCCGCTAAGGGCTAACTTCTGCCTCTTCTAGTTGAAATGTCTGGGCTATAACATCTTGCAAGGAAGTCTGTTGAAATCACAGCCAAAATTTCAGCCAGACAGGCACAAGCAGGCGTTGAGTGAGAGTCATGGATGTGATTTGTGTCAGGGCAGTGTCACTGTCACTGTCAGTGTGCCCGAGCTAACTTGATGGAAGCTGATGTACTGCCCTGCCAACATGAACCAACTGAGAAACTGCTGCTGGCTGTGACCCCCAGTACACTTGAGCTCCTCACAGCCCAGCACAAGGACTGTGGAAGCCAAAAAGAGCAGCATTAGCCTTTTACAATTCAATGTGCATGTACAACCTGTCCTGAAACCCTCTCCACAGAAAGAGCAAGCCCTTCCAACCCACCAGTTCTGTTGGTTCAGCTCAATTGCTCCCAAAACTGGTCTCCATTTATTGCAAGGAACTGGCTGGCAGGCCAGGGCTTCCAGCACTGATTCTGCCATCCTGTTAAAATCACATTCCTACACAGCTCAGACAAGGAGATCTATAGTTTTAATATAATAAAACTAAAATTCCAGTTTTCACTCTCTTGAGGCCTGTGTGAAACCAAGCTTGCAGTAAAAAACTGTTTGTATGGGGCACTGTACACACTTAAAAAGCCAACTGTATTGTCAATATTGAAAATTGATATAGATTTAATTTGCCTTTTTTGCTGTACTTGAGAAACAGTAATGGGACACCCTCCAGGGCTAATTTAATGTAGTTTTGTGAATAAAGCATCTGCTTCACATCTCCAAGCAAATGAGTTTGAAGTCTTATTCAAAGTGGATTGCATTAACCTTTCTAATTATTTTTCTCCTGAGGAAGCACTTCCAGATTTCTCCTGACAAAACATATTTCACTCCTGAAGTGTATTTACTGCCAATAATTAAAACAAAAATAGAGCTAACACACACACACTGTTGTAAAACAGGCAGCCCAACAGCAGAACCACAAATTCTAAAGAGCTTTGCAGCTCCATAAAGCCTTGGAGCAGCCTTAAATACAGCTGATAACAAATTCCATCCAGCACAAAATGCATGCTAGCTACAGACTAAATAACCAAACCCCTGGAATTTAAGGTCTGACACCAGGAGTGTGTTTAGTCCTCTCATTTTAAAAGCCCTGTTTGTGTTAAATGCAGAGGCTTAACATGCTCCAGCAGAACATGTCTGTGCATTCCAGCATGGCAAAGGATCAGTATTTAACATCAAAACTGCCCCAGGAAGATCCACGGGGTCTTTCAATGACAGATAACAGAACGTGTGTCCTCCCTTTCTCTCCCCACCCCAAACTGTGCACAGCTCTGTGTGATGTTACTCCACAGGGCAGCCGAGACACTGGATGGTGTCTTCCTGTGATAAATAGGCACATTTATTGGGAACTCAGCACATTCATAAAATTGAAATGAGCCACAGCAGAAGTGCAGCAAATATCCAGTGGCTGCACCCTTTGAAGGGAAATGGAAATTGGAGATGGCACACTAGAAAGGATCACCTTTCCTCTGCCTCTGTCAATGCCATTTACATGCCACTTGCATTTTTAGCTCAAATCTACAAAGAAAAAAATTCTTTCATAACGGCTGCATTGAGCTCATAAACAATGGAAAATTGCTGATTTGAGTCTATTTAAAAGAAAAACAAAATTATTCTGGACTAGGCACAATAGCATTAAGTTCTTTTTTAACTTGTATAATTACAACTGGCCATTCATATGCTGAACTGACATCAAAGAACAATTTATTTTGAGTACTAGCCCATAATTCACCCTAACATATGTAATTAGAAATGAAATTTAATATGTGCCCAGGCTATTGAGAGAGAATGGGAAGTGCAGGCTTTTGAATTCATACTGTGTAGGAACTGCTTAATAATATGACAGCTAAAGATTAATCACCCATCACAGTGCAAAAGATCAGGTAATATTAAACAACCAAACAAAAATCAAACTTCTGAGCACAAAGGAAGCCCATTATAAATACAGTGGAAATTATACATGCCAAAGCTAAATTAATTCCTCGGATAACTCAACTATTATTGGAAGAAAAAATAAAGAAAAACCACAAAAATGGTACTTGGGCCTCTGTTTGTGCAGCATGTGGTAGTCCCAAAGACAGGCTGAGGCTCTGCCTCAGTTGGAAATGGCCATCCAGCCTCCCAGGACTGCAGCCCTGGAGTGGGAGCCTCCCACCAGGGTGGGAAGGAGCAGGGTGGTCCCATCCCAGCACCACTGAGGAGCTGACCGGCTGCAGGAGCCTCCAGCGAGTCCTGAGGGGTCCCAGCTGAACCAGAGGCAATTGCTTGGGCTACAGTCATCCCTGGGGAGGCTCTCCAGGGGTCCTGGACCTGTCCTGCTGCTGCTTTTCATGTGTCATGGCTAACATGGTGACACATCTTCATTTCTCCAGCTAAACCCTCCCTGCCTTGGTCTTTCCCCCTGCCAGTACTTGCCCATAGTGGTCACAGTGCTTTTGGAAAGCACTAATAAAGTACCAGGCAGGCAACAAAAATAAACTGGAAAGGGTGAGTAGAGTACAAATGTGCAAAAAGCAAAAAGGCTTTCAACTATTTAATTGCTGTCTTATGAAAAAAAAATTGCTGCCTGTGAAATACAGCGATTTATCTGCTTCAAATAAAATAACATCTGAAACATCTATATCATGTAGCACAAGGGGAACAGGTACAACTCAAGGCTAATGACTCCCTACCTTTCTGAGTACTTTGTCCCTGTAGCTGCTGCACATTTTCTTGAGCTGGTGTCTCACTGAAGCTTTTGTGACTGATTGATAGTCTAATAATTCTGATTGCATTTAATGGCTTTACCACTTACCTCTCAATGGCTGCATTTAAATCTTTTTTATCCTGATCATTTCTCAATGTATTCTATGATTCTGTCCTGCCATCCACCCCTCACATCAACATTGGAATTGGGCTTCAAGAAGAAAGCAGGGGGTACCTTTTATGCCCTGAGACAAAAATGGTGTTTTACTGAGGCATTTAGGCAGTGAACAGAAAGATTTCCCTTTGGGTTTAAATGCTAGTTTTGGGGGTTTTTTGACTTGGCTCTTCTGCACTCTTCCCATTCTCCAGCTCTGAACTTGTTGGCTCCCAGAACTTGTCAACAGCTCAGCTGAAACAATCCCTTGTGGAGGACACGTGGCTCTGAACATGTCCATTTCTTGCAGCTGGTGAGAGAGAGCTCTTCTGAGGTTTTTGTGACAGGAGGTTTGGGGTGGAAAGCTCTGAAGAACCGAACACAGGAAGTCACAAAAGGTAAAGGAGGACTTAAAATGTTTGTCAGTCCCTAATAAGTATCTCAAAATACTTTGGAGGTAACCAGCAGCTCCCCTGGATTACTGAGCTTTCTGTAACACTCAAAGTACCATCAAAGAAGCTGCCAAAGCTGCCTGTGCTTAGTGTAGGGACCACACTTCTGCGTCGTTTGGTTTGGTTTATTTCAAAGAGTTGACTTCTGAAGCTACCTCTGCTCTTCCTCTTTACTCAAATGCATTTGACCAAATAAATGTCAGCATGCCACGTATGGAGGACAGACAGCCAAGAGCCAGCTGCATTAGTTTGAGAAAGCTTCCAACAGCCACCAGGGTGACTTCCCCGTGCTTTGCTCTTCCTTTTTCACATGAGTTTCTGTGAACTTTAACAGGACTACAGGGCTGTATTCCTGTATATATATATATATATATATATATATATATATATATATATATGCACGTATGTATGTGTGTATATACATTAATCTTATATACACTTCAAAATTAATGCCATAGATGTGGGTAGGGGTATAACCTGCTATACAATCATAGATTATATAGTAATATATAATGTAGCTTATATAGCAATCATGGTTAACCCTAATAAATGTTTATAATGATCCACTGGTTGCATATAAACAGAATATCAAGGCCACACATGCAAGAGGCTCCTTCACCTACCACTGTTAATGAAACTGCTATTTATAGAAAATATGTTTGTTTGTGTGCTCATGATAAAGACTGAGTAATGAATTCCTCAGGGTTATTTAAGGTTCACATACACACAAAAATTTAAAGTGCTTACACAGCTGCACCTGGACTTCTTCCCTTCTATTTGGCAGCCAGGACTTATCCTGGGCTCTGAAATAGCTTGTCCTGTTTAACATTAACGTTAAGCAATGTAAACAGCTAACAATATCTCATAGTTAGCCATAATGCAATGACACACATAGCACTGAGGAACCCTCACTCCCCTTATTTGCAAGGATAATTAAGCAATTATCATTACAAATACAAAATACAGGGCCATTGTTTGTCTGGTTTTCAGGTCACTGGAGTCCCACAGAAATAAGGAAGACTGACCATTGCCAGATCCCATTTCAGCAGGTTGAGGAAATTTCTAAGTCTCCATTACCCAAATCGTGACTGAGCAGCTCCCATTTCCATGGAAATCTCCCAGCCTACAGCTGCTGCATGGGGTGGACTGGCAAAGGGAAGGCAAATAATGGGACAAACCCCACCACTTAACATCTCTGGGGACGTGTGGGACCACAGACATACATACTTTCAGCTGATAATGAGAGTGCACATTAGGCTGATCTAACGCTCTTTAGCACACACTGCGTCCAGTTCACTCCTGGCATGGATTGAATCCCCATGGACAAGCTGGCTTCAAGTATTTCAGGCTGCTCTTCCATCTCTGCTGGTTTGGATGCCCAACACTGGAATTTCACAGTTAAAACAACACTTCTGGGCTGACAGACACTTCACCTAGACTCTCAGTGCAGCTCACAGTCAGCAAAAGCCACTGCTTCTTAGAAAGTTCAAGATTCTTGGCTATCGATTTTTAGCATTCTCACACAGGAGTGCTGACGTGTCCTTGCAGTGTTAATAACCCCAGTTGCAATGCAGCTGACCTTGTGGACAACTGCAGGCAGAGGACAAAAAGCTGCCTCTTGAGGGTGAGTGAGGGGTGAGATTTAGGAACAGGCTCATGCTGAGAGCTGCAAGTGAAGGTAGGCACTTTTCAGGAAGGACAGAAAATAAAGCCCACCCTTCTGAGACACCTGGCATCCCCTGTGTTTCACTGATAGACCTGTCTTTCCTAGATATAACACTGTAGTGCCACATTAGGCTGCCCCAGGAGAGGGGACAAGCACGGGGCTGAGGGCAACCCCCATCCAACAGACCTCTGCCACAGCAGGTACATCAAGGGGTGAGCCAGGACCAGGGGGTTCAACAGGAACAAAAGGAGGCCAGGCTGGGCTACCCCTATAAAGTAGCCAGGACAGGGTCCTGGACCTTGGATAAGGTGGGGAGACTCCAAGGCAGGCAGGGCTGGGCAGGGCAGTGAGGGCTTGTTTTTTCATATTCAATAGCTGTTTGCACCAACTACTGCTTCACTTTGTACTTAAACTACAAATGCATTTGGGCACAGGCCAACCTTATTCTCCCTCTTTACAAACAGGTCCTGTAACAAAGCACTTCTGGTAACCGAAGGAACAAATGTTTTTTCTCTTAGTGAATCCTGCTTTAGAAAAAAGGATTTTTTTCTTACAAACCTGGCAGAAATATTAATTTTAAGGTTCCTCCTCCTCCTGAGTTCCATGCAGCCTGGTAACTCCATGACCCTGAGAAGCCAGACTAGATATGATAGCACCTCAATACACAGCAAATCTCTAAATGTGATTAAGCTGCAGTACCCTGAAATGTCTTTGGGAGCTAGTATCATCCCCTCCTCAACAGCCGTTCACTAACCAACTACTTGCCCACATTGTTTATAGGCATTTCAAACAGCACTGATCTTCACATTGATCTGTAAAGGATTCCAGTTGGTAATCCCCCTCTATCGTGGAAAACAAACATTTCCCCTATCTTTTATCAGTATTTGCAGCTTGCCTTATCGCATATTTGAAGAAGTCTGGGACACACTGGGGAATTCCCACAGGCCTAGAAGATTTCAGGCAGAATCCCACTCTATAATTCCCCCTTATCACATAACAATACACAAGATATGAACAGCCTGAACAGACTGCATTGACTATGGATTCCTGGCAAGAAAGAGCAAGTTTCTTCCTTCCAGGAACAGAGCAGGAATATAAATGATTAGCTTTCAGACCACAAACCCATCAGATTAATCATCCGTGAACATCAATAACATATATATATGGAAAATAACTACCAACCCAGAATGAACACTGACACTGATATCTATGTCAGTGACATAATTTCATGTCTTGCTTAAGTGGTCACCAGGTTCCTTCTCTTTGGCTGAAATAAATACTAAACACCTTAAATCAGAATCAGAAATGAGCAATACAACAAATGTTCAGTATCCATTTCAAGGTAAACACAAGAAGAACAAACTACATGATAAGAGAAGACACAGCACTGTCATCATTTATTTCCCTGGAAGAAAAGTATATGGTGTGTGGCCTCTCTCTTCAGCACTGTACTTTGAGGCTAGTGGTCACATTCTGTTCCTCTTTTCCCTTTCAAATTCTCCCTTCCCAGAGGCACATGCTACTCTATACAGTCATAGTTGTCAGGGTAATATCCAAAACCCATGGATTAATAAAAGTTTGAAATTACCTTTGTCATTTGACACTGCAGAACAATTTAGGTGGACAGAAATACTATTCTATCAACTCATCACTGAGTTGAGTTATCCTTCTGCTGGTACAACCAGTTACTTGTCCTCCCTGAAAAATGGCTCCCATCGAGATCTAAGTCCAGCATCTTGCCACAAGCAACTGGAGAAAGCTGCAAGGTAAAAGCAGTAGCCATCCAGTTCTTCAAACATCATGTCCCAAAGCTTACTTTCATTTCTTCAGTCACCAGCCAGCTTCTCTAAGCCTTTTTTTTTTTGTAACCTGCCAGGAGCATGGCCTGAGGCTGTGCAGTATCTGGTCTGATGCTGTGCAGTATCTGAGACATGCAAACAACCTCAAGAAAGAGAAGAGCCTTTGGGGATAGAGCATGTTTTCTCAGGAGAAATCTGTTGTTACCAGCTTTAAAGACAAAGTTTATCAACTATCTAAGCAGGCTGCTTGATGCTAACAGATAGGGTTGGAGATCTTTTTGAAAGACACCTGGGCTGTGGTGTATCTGCTTTTGCCAAATACAGGTCTCCATTTCTGCATTTTCTGTCAACTGTTAAATCCTATGGTCAGCATTGTGCAGAGGGAAAAATCAGCCAAATCCATTTCCTTCAGGCTTTAATAGCTGTGAATCTTGAATTCTGATGTGTGCCAGTGCCCCTGGTCCAACAAAGTATCCAAACTGAGAGGGGCCATCACTGCCCTTGCAGAAGAGCTTTGTGTTATTTCAAAGACAAGGCAGTCCCAGCACCTGTGCTCACAGCACTTCTTACAGGCTGAACACCCAACTCACAGGCAGACTTTTATCACAAATCTTTCTTAGGGAAGTTCCCTTCTCAAAAGTTATTTACTCTTTCAAGGCTTCCTACTATGTTTCTCTCCTTACATTTCTATTTATTTACTAAACCACAAACTTGCATGTATTTCAAAGACATATTTGCTAAGCGACTTCACAGTGCATTGTCTGATTGAAAGTAAGATTTCCCATAAAGTACTCAGAGGAAAACTATTTCCATGTCAAGAAAAGACAGTAGCAGGTTGTTGGCACTTTCATGTGAAATAACAAAATGCACATCCATAATTTCTTCATGTTCAAATAAACACTGTGGTGAATATAGTGACACGAGACATCTGCCAAGTCCACAATCCATTTCTTATGCTAGAAGCTTTTTAGTCTATCTGAAAAAGAAAACAGAGAACTCCACCTTCTGAAAAGCTGCTACTGAAAGAGCTAATGTCAAAATAGAAAATGTCTTAAAATACTTTCTCCATTACAGTGGGTGAAAACTAGTCCTTGAAAGTACAGAGATACTATTACTTTCCCTAATGTCTGAAAATGACAAGAAAGGACGAAAAAGATTGGAAATTAAGTACTTCCACCTGACACCAGTGTTGAATGCTCTTATAAGGCAGAAAAACAAGCATCAGCCATGCTGAGAACTGAATCAAAAACCTGGATGAAAAAGGCAGACTTCAATGTTGTGAAGCAATCCTGTCTGGGAATTCCATACATGTGAGGTGTTCTGGTTTCCTTAGCCTTCAGGAAGGTCAGAACTTAAAGGCAGGAGAAAACTCACAGTGAGACAGCTGTATGTTACCAGTGCATCCCCTTTCTTGAGATATTTTGCTTTTAATGGCAGCTGAGTTCTTCACATAACATCTCCATCAACTACTGAGCCATTTAAATAAAGATATCAATTATTAGCCACATAAAAGGCTTCAATCGTTGATCCAGTAAATCGGCTTACTCTCCCTTAGCTTTTGCATGAAGTCATTTATGCAGATGTGGAGCACGCACCATACACTGGCAGAGAAAGCCAAACTCTGCAGAAACACTGTAAATATATTTACCTAGCTAATATCCCAAAGTTCACCAAAATCCAGCATATCAAGCTCTTGTATTGCCACCTCGTGGCTGATGCACGTATAACTTGGCTTTACCAGAGGACAGCAAGCGCATCAGGAATTCCTTCTATTCCTGTAAGGGAATCATAAATCGAAGTAGAGCTTTAAATGGAGTTACATTTAATAACGATACTTTGCAATGGAATGAAGAGCTTCTCTGAAGGAAGAATATGAATCAAATACTGGGTAAAAACTCAGGCATGAACAACTCACCCATGTGTCAGCTCTGCAGTCATCCCTCAGCCAGGCACTCTTGACGGTGGGACACGAAAGACAACGGTACCATAAATAAGTAACTTCAAAATTATTCCAGTTAAGTAACCCAACTGGGAAATTTTTGTAATAGTTTCCAAGGCCCTGCGTGATTTGCTATTCAATTGACAAGATGAGAGTTGTGGTTTATAGGAAATGTTGCCTTTGAGAATTAGATCCCACAATACTGGAAGGGTTGACTTCGATTATGTCCACATCTACTTGATGAAGGGCAAAGGAGCCATGGGTCAGTGAAGAACAAGGGGGAAAATACAAGTGGAGGGGTGCCTACCACTGGAAGTGACATCAACTACTGCCCAGAGAACTGTGGGGGTGTTCAGCAGGCTCCACCCAGGCCCTTCATACCAGCATTTTATATTTACTTCAATTTCACACAGCAGTTTCCTGAACTCTCCAAGTAATTTCCTTCAAATCACCTGGAAGTCTATACACCTGCACTGGAAAGCAGAGGGAGTTTCAGCTTTCATATTTACTTTTATATTTTCTGAAATCAGAACAGTCTTCTCCTTTCCATCATCCAGAGTACTAAGTCAGGCAGCCAAGATAAAGGATTCATCCTTAACAACTGAAATAGGAAAAAGCCCATTCTTATTCTCATTATTATCTCTTGTTAGTTCTTGCTCTAATCTCTATTATTTTTCCAAGTACATTGCCATGAAAATAATGATCCTTTCATGGCTATTCTATTTATAATAATGGAAGCTAAGCCTTTACTATCAGTTCTGGATTTATTGTGTGAAAATGCTTTCAAAATGCCTGAAAAAATCATTTGCTTACAAGGCTAAGATAAATTGCTTTATGATTTATAGTAAGACAATCACACATAAAGATTGATGATTTATAATGGAAAGACTAAGCACCTTAATCACTTTTAACTGCATCCACATTTCTTCTACTTAGGCTTAGCCTGTCTCCCAAAGGGATTTAGTCCTGAACACTTCCTACTTTCCCTGGTTACATTACTGGTATCCCATTATACAGCAAAGAGAGATCACCCTTGGCTTTGCCTTAATCTTTTAAGTGAATGGTTCTCAGAACAGATGATTTGACCCTTACAGTATGGCAGGGTGGTGAAATAAGTCAGTTTTAATAGAAAGTTTTCTCAGTTATGCCACAAATACTTTCTAAGTGAGTGATACCAACCCATAAGCTTTGAGGAAAGATACCATGTGCCTATACATACTGTAATTATTTAAATTTCATGAGAGATGCAGAACTTTCTTCCTAAGACTTGTATCTTATTTAAAAATTAAGTCTGTGCATGACTGTTTGTGGAGTAAGAAGAGATTCTGAACTTTGGATACTGTCATGTCTAAAAAAGCTGTGTAAAAAGGAATAATTGCTGGAAGCTAACAAGCCACAAATAATAACATTCTCCCAATAGTATTTTTAAAATAAAGAGGATTTTCATAGTTGATTCAGGGTTAGGGGTTGTCTTAGAAAAGCCAAGTATTGAAACTGAATTTTTTTTGAAAGTCAATGACAAAAGCAGCTGTCAGCACCATAGTCTGCAAACCCCTGGGTCATTGCAAAATCAGCAGAATCATTTAGCATAGAAAACTACAAAAGCATATTCCATATTAATTGGTCTGGTGTTTAAAGGATGCACATTAAATTTAAATCTAAAACAAGATCCATAAGGCACAAAGACAATTAAAATCATCTGTGCACCTATCAGAGGACATATTAAGAGGTCCATGAAAAGAGAAAGAGAGGAGGAGAAAGGAACACACAAGCACCAAATATCCCTGGCTGGAGGGAGATGAGGAAATAGGGAACAAGTTACTTTCTAGCTGAAAAAGATGACAGGATTAAAAAAAAAAAAATAGATATTCTAAAAAATAAGATCAAATGCTCTGACTAATCCAAGAGATGAAAGCTGCAGAGGGATTAAGGACTGTAGAAAATAACCACTGCCCTGTTGCCTACAGCCACCACAGTTAGCCATGATTACTCCTTAGATGTACATTGAAAGCAAATGCTTTTTCCACCCCTAGGCCTCATAAAGAACCAAAACCCTCAGAGTAGAGCAGAAGCAATAATAAGAAAAGAGGTGTATTGATATGAGGTGTGCATGTGGAAGGGAGTGGGCACAACCAGAGCATCTGCTATCACAAGGTGATTATCCCAGCACCAGGGAATTTACTGCAGAGGGGCTGGGGGAAGTGAATTCTAAAGGTCATGTTGCTGTTCTGGAGCCTAATGCTGGTTCACCATCCCAGCAGCCAAAGGCTGTGCCTGTGAAATGAAAGCAGAAGTGAATGAATAGAGAACAAACTGGCAAAAACTAGCTCTGTAACGGAATTAACTGGCTCATTGCAAAGAGAAGGATACTAACACAACACAGCATCTCAGAGATTTCAAAAAAGTAAACTTCTGGTCCTTCACCAGTTCCATCATTCTCTGGACACGCTCCAGCACCTCAAGGTCTTTTGTGTCAAGGGCCCAAAACTGGACACAGGATTTGAGATGTGGCCTCACCAGTGCTGAGCAGAGGGACATTCCCTGCCCTGGTCCTGCTGGCCCCACTATTGCTGACACAGGCCAGGTGCCATTAGCTTTCTTGGCTATCTGGGCCCACTGCTGGCTCATGTTCAGCCATCCTCAACCAGCAGCTCCAGGCTGATTCTCCCCAGGCAGCTTACCAGTCACTCTTCTCCCAGCCTGTAGCATTGCAGGGGGTTTTTGTGAGTCAACAAGGGAAGAAAGAGCAAGGGATTATCTGAAGTCAGTGGCCCGTTCCAGCACAAAGGAATCAAACCATCTGCTCCAACTAGGCCTTTACCTGAACCTACAGCAAGTAAGAACTTGCCATGGTCATTGTTTTTGCTAGCACTCAAATGTGCTAGAGAATAGGAATTTCAGCCGAGTGTGAAAGTGGTGCACAGAGAACATTACCAGGCCCTTTATGAGACAATGGGCTATTTTTTGGGATCTAATGTGTCAGAACTAGATACTCTCTTCTTGTCAGTATTATTTGGACAATTAATAATCTAAACTTCTCTAAGTCTGCACAGTATTTCCATTTATTGATCTTCCCATTGTATTATCACCTCTACATATTACTTCTAACAGAGAATGGCAAAGATTTTGACAATATCTACAAAGTACTTGTCATTGTCTCAAAGGTGACAAGGTTTTTAGTACCACACATTGACCAACTGAGCCCCTTTTCCAGTCAGTGGGAACTTCACCAGACTGCCACAGTGCCTCAAACATGATGGTGAGTGGCTTAGACATTTCATCCACCAGTCCCCTCAAGTCCCATGGACACATCTCATCATGTCCTATGGACCTGTGCACCTTCAGTTTCCTTAGAGGGGCTCAATTCTCATCTTCTCCTACAGCAGGTCCATTCTCATCCTTACCTTTCCTTCTACAACTTCGCTGGGGTGCTTAGAACACTTGCCAGTGAGCACTGAGACAAAATAATCATTGCATACCTCAGTGTTCTCCACATCCCAGGTGTTCCAGAGGGCCCACATTCCTCAGTCTTTCTTTTATCACCCACCTGCCTACAGCTGCACACCTCTATCTATAATTTGAGTCACCCCTTCCCAAACATTCAAGACATACAACACAGCTAAAAATGCCAAATACATTAAAAATATAAATATATTCCATAGATACATATAAAATAGCGAATAGTAATAGAGCTAATAAGTTCTGGTAACATAGCTAAGAAATTCTAGGGTCTGTAAATTCTAAAGCCCCGGTGTGACTAACTCAGGCACGCGGTACCCGCTCTGCCAGGCGCCTTACTACCAGCCGAAGGGCTCAATTCCATCGCTGGCAGCCCCTGAAATCGGGCTGGGAAAAAACAGCGGAGTTGGAGCTGGTTTTGTCGCATCTTTAATGTGGCGGAGAAGAACCGCCAGCCAGCCAGCGCAAAGCCCAGCCTCAGCCTCGCCGTCCGGGCCGTTCCCGACCCCCGGCCACACTCCCATCCCCTGCCCAGCGGCTCTCCCGGCCCTTCCCCCGCCGGTTCCCGCTTCCGGGGCGGTCCCAGCCCACAGCCCCGCCCGCCCCGCCTTCCCGGCCTGCCCCGCGCGCGATGGCGGCGCCCCCGCTGGGCCGGCGCCGCGGGGGCCCCGCCGGGCGCCGGGGCCCGCGCCGGGGCCCCCTCCCCCCGCCCCCCCCGCCGCCGCCCCGCCGCCGGGCCCACGAGCAGGCGAGGCGGGCGCGGAGCGCGGCGGGGCTGCTGGCGGCGCAGTGCGAGCGCGGGCTGTTCCAGGAGGGGTTCCCGGCGCAGAGCGCGGAGGGGCAGCTGCCGGCGCTGCTGGGACCGAGCCGCCCGGCGCTGGCCCCCTACTGCGGGTTCGACCCCACGGCGGACTCGCTGCACGTGGGGCACCTGCTGCCCGTCATGGCGCTGCTGCACTTCCAGCGCGCGGGTCACGACGTCATCGCCGTGGTGGGCGGGGCCACGGCGCTGCTCGGGGACCCCAGCGGGCGGCAGCGCGCGCGGGAGCCGCTGCCGGCCGGGCGGGTGCGCGCGCAGGCGCGGGCGCTGCGCGCGGGGCTGGAGCGGCTGTTCGGGAACCACCGGGAGCTGTTCTGGGGGCCGGGAGCCGGGCGGCTCGGCCGCGCCGCGCTGCTGGACAACGCCCGCTGGCTCGGCCGGGAGCCGCTGCTCCGCTTCCTCGGCGGCGCGGGCGGGCGCCTCCGCATGGGCACGCTGCTGAGCCGGCAGAGCTGCCAGGCGCGGCTGCGCAGCGCCGAGGGCATGAGCCTGGCCGAATTCCTGTACCCTGCGCTGCAGGCCTACGACTTCCTGCACCTCCACCGGCACCACGGCTGCCGCATCCAGCTGGGGGGCCACGACCAGATGGGAAACATCATGTCCGGATACGAGCTCGTCACCAAGTACGGCGGGAGCGCGGGGCGGGAGGTGGCGCGCAGGGTCCGGGCAGCGGGCAGCCCGTGTCAGCACTGGTGCGGCCAGCGGCACCGGGGACGGCAGTGCCACCCTGCGCTGGGCACTGCTGGCCCGGCGCCGCACCTCCGCTGCTGTGTCCGGTCCTGGGCCGCTCGGTTCAGAAGGACAGTGAGGTGCCGGAGCAAGAAGGGCAGCGATGGAACGGACTGCCCAGGGAGGGGGTGGAGTCGCTGGCCCTGGTGGTGTGTAAGGAAAGACTGGATGTGGCACTTAGTGCCATGCTCTAGGTGACAGGTGATACTCGGTCACAGGTTGGACTCGAGGAGAGCAGAGGTCTTGTCCAGCCTCGCCAGTTCTCTGATTCCGTGATGGAATGCTGTGCGACTTGGTGCTGACAGTCTCTAAAGCACCAGGAGCAGAAGGCAGAGACATAGACCTCTGTGATTTGAGAGGAGTAATTAATTGGCCTGACCGTAAGCTTGGTACATACATACGTTTTGACCAGGTTTATATGAATTTTTAAGAAGAATAATAGGTTCTTGTATTAGTGAATCCAAGAACCAAAATCAAACACCCTGAAGCATGGGACAAAATCATGGCAAGTCTGCCAGCACACACATCCTGGTGTAATCACACCAAAGTAGAGGTAGTTGTGGTATATAACATAAAAACTGCTTAAAATACATATATATCTTTGATACATACAAAAGAACTTAAAAACTTAGGGTGCTGGTTTTTTCCCTAAAGCCCTCTCCACAGAACAGTATTCTGGGATCTTTTTGCCCATCATTCCCCCACTTTGTATCAAGGATAGAATCTTGCAGAATGTTTGCATTTTACTCAGCTTTTTCAAGATATAATTTGGGTTTTTTTAACATGCAGTGACTCTTCTTTCTCAGGATGACAGGAACAGATGTGTTTGGAATTACTGTACCTCTTATTACCAGCACTACTGGTGATAAACTGGGAAAGACTGCTGGAAATGCAGTTTGGCTGAACAGGGATAAGACCTCTCCGTTTGAGCTGTATCAGTTTTTTGTCAGACAGGAAGATAATGTAGTTGAAAAGTAAGTGTTTCTCCATCTTTCTTTTTTGCCATTGTTCATAAAACGTGATTCTAACTGTTCACTGTAACTGCTTCGTTTAATTATGTGCAACGCAAGCTCCATGTAGAAGTCTGTGTTAATTATAAGTGTTTATGAAATAAACAGGCATGACTGGTTCCTAAGCAGATAGGATAGTGGAACTTCCATATGCTGACATATGCAGCAGCAGATTAGAAGGTGAATGACAAAGGAGTGAAGCATAGTGCATTTTGTTTTGCCAGTGGGTTGACTCTCTTGCATGGCTTATTAGTTTTAGTACTGTAGCATCACAGTTTTTTTCAGTACGCTATATTACTACATTGATTTTAATAACTTTATGTTCTTTTCTGTATCTGTTTTACTTTAAACATCAATAGCACTGTAAAATCTGAGCTACTTCCCTTTCATATAAGGGACCTGCCTTATAACTTACCTCTCACAAAGATTTATCCCCTAGTAATTCAAATCCATGTTCTGATCACCAGCACCTTTCAGACTGAAAGAAGGGTATGTTGGTACTTAATGCTAAAATATTTCAAGCATTCAGACTTTTTACTAGTAAGGGTACCTTTAATACATTGCACGGGACTGAAAGTTCATTAAAATTGACTTTGTCATAAAGAGTAGGCTTAGGGATGCATCTTTAAATTCTCGATTATCCTAAATACTCTTCCTGCTGAGCTACTTGCTAGTACAAGTATGCTTCTGTCCTGTGATGGCCACAGACTGGCAGTGAGATTTTGCATTAGCATATTGTGGATCTCCTAAGATAAATACAAAACCTTGTTAGTTGACACATGATTCCAGTAATTCCTGTAAAAGTTTCAAGAGAAAACTAAATTGTTGATTGGAACACAAGCTTCATAAAAGCTCATCTGGCATTATATTATGCCTGAAGACTTGACCCTAGGCAGAAGATTAAGTAAAATGTGAGCTTTAAAGATTTGATTGAAAGGACAGAGCATCTTAGTATGTATTTCTTATACTAAGAATGATTTTAGTGCAGTTACTGAAGTTTGAATGACAAAGGCAGGAAATCTGTAATGATGGCTATACAGACAAAACATTTTTTCCCTACTCATAGATACCTGAAACTATTCACCTTCCTTCCTCTTGAGGAGATTGCCCACATCATGGAAATGCATGCTAAAGAACCTGAGAAATGGGGCCCTCAGAAACGACTGGCTGCAGAAGTAACTAAGCTTGTCCATGGTAGAGAGGGGCTGGAATCTGCTAAGAGGTAAAGTTTGATTCATCAAGCAGTTTTGTTTCAGATTTATTCTCTGGTAATTCTCCATAGCTTTTCAGGGACTATTTTAATCCATTAAGTTGTTGTTTAGATGTTAAAAGAGAAAAATGTAATAATCCTGTAGACTTAAAAATACACTGAAAATATTAAAAAAGCTTGCAGGGCAGTAGGGTACAATAAAAAAATGGGGGTGTATTTAAACTATTTCTGTTAGTGTGTGGATTCTCAAAAGAAACTGGGGAGGGGAATCTGATGAGTCGAGGAGCACTCTGTGTGACAAGAACTAGCTCTGTATTTTGATTGCTCTTTGTTCTCACAGGTGCACTAAGGCCCTTTATTACAGCAGTGTGGAGGCACTGGAAGAAATGTCTGACCAAGAGTTACAGGAACTTTTCAGACAAACTGCTTCTGCTGAATTGATGCTTGAACCTGGGATGACTGTTCTTGACTTGTGCCGCAAAGCAAATGCCATTCCAGATGGACCTAGTGGGTAAGTTCTCACCTATGCTGTGAGTATTCTCGAAACAGTATCTACCCTTCGCAGAAAGTGCTGGAGTAGTAGAGTTAAATAAAGTTAAATAATTTCAGACTGAAGTGAGAATTAAAGGAAGGAACTGAAAGGGAGAATTAAAATGTATTCAATTATGCGTTCAACAAAAAAAACCCAACTTAAGTGAGCTTTCACTTCTTAATAAATAGCAATTAACAGTTGTTTTTGCTTTGTTTTTAAGGTACAGGAAAATTACAGATGGAGGAGTTTCAATAAATGGGAATCGTGTAACGAATCCTGAGACAGTTCTTATTCTGGGACAGCATATTCTGAAGAATGGAGTATCATTACTTAGGGTTGGAAAGAAAAATTATTACATTATAAAATGGCTGCAGTTGTGACAACAGAGTATCTCCCTAAAATGACAGATCAGTTTAACTCTGCTGCTTGAAGATGTACTTGAAGATGTTTCTGTACTGTGCATTTCTACACAGCTCACAGACCACCCAGTATCAGTTTCCTTTTCAAAAGAGTTCAACAGAGTTCAAATAAAGGAGCTGAGTTGTACCACTGAAGAGATTGTAGACAATTGGCCTTATTCAAAGCACCAGTCATAAGGATCTGCACAAGAAAATGAAAAGATTCATTTCAAAGTCCAGCAATGGAGATGTGCATCCCCTCCTTTAACAGCCTTCTGTGCTGTAGGAAAACAGTGGCCAGTTATTCCACAGGATAACTCACAGGAAAATGAGCCAAAGCAAACTCAGACCCACTCCTTACAGCCAGTGTGTACTCATGTAACCAAGAAACCTTGCTAGGGACAAAGACAACCACGGTCATCTGTCTCTGAACAGGTTTGTTTTGAATGAAGCTGCAGAAAATTTATAATAAAGGACTAAATGATTAAAAACGTAAGTTGCTTCTTGGTTATGTATGGGGACACACTGCACTAAAGCTTTCCAGCCTTCATATGGGAATACACAGCAAATTCACGTCTGAAATCTGAAAGTGCAGAGCCTTTCAGAGCTTAAATCAACCTAATGAATCCCTTTTAGGCCTTTGTGCATAGTATGACTCACAAGGTGACAGTTTTTCCACTTCTTCGGTCCTGTGAACGACTGGATGCATCCATGCTCTCCAGCGTCTTTCCTGAGGGATTATCCAGATACTAGGGCTGTATGCTCTGCAGTCAGCTGGAAGATAGCACATTATACCAGAAGATTACAAGCCAAGTAATGTGAGCTACCCAAGAGTTGTGGGTGAACGGCACCACAGGGTCTCTGGACCAGAAAACACTTGAGGGAACCTCCAGTGCTTTGCAGTGTTGCTTTCAAAGATCAGTCCTCACTCTTAGGCCATGGAGAATAATGTCCTGGTCCATGAAATCTTCAATACCAATTTGCAGTAACGGCAGCCACAAGGGGGGGAAGTGGAAGCCTTAATCTAAGCTTCTGGAATGTGGTATATATATTCTAGAGTAGGGTGGGGAGTTTGTTACTGTTTTAGATACCTTTTTTATGTTTCTTCTTACTTGATAAACTTGATGCTGATTTCATTTGCACCATGACTCAAGTTTTCAATTGTAATACAGTGGCTTGCTTGTTATAGATGACAGTTTCTGCTGGCAGTGAAACTGAAATAAAGTACTTTCAGAAGCTCAGCCTATTCTTAGTGTAAATTTCAGTTTCCAGATCCTACTTATTCTGTCTAATAATGACACATCTCTAGCCTAATCTCTATTATATAACAATAAAAAGTAGTTGAGTCATTTCTACCTCAAAGAAAGCACACAGAGGAAAAGGGGGAAGGCAACACAAGAGGAAGGGGAAAGGGAAAGTTCATCCACCTAACACAACCACCTTGTTCCTTAAATGACAGAAGCATTAGAGCAAATCAGAAACATGCACCTAGGATCAAAATCCTCCAGTACACACCCATGTTCACCTCCAGAGAAATAAAACAGAGCCCATTTGAGAGTTTTTTTCTGGTTACAGGAAAATCTAGGAATAAGTAGTGTTTCATGTCTGATCTCTTTCCTGCCTGTTTTCTGTCATCGCCAAATGGTGCAGATGCACGTATATACCCATTTGTAATAAATTAGTAAATTCAGTTTTTAGAAATATGAAACAAAATAAAGGAATAAAGTTCTTTGCATGCAAGGTTTCTGATAAGATTCATAAACTCTAAGAAATTTAGCACATGCTTGCCTTTGACCAAGTCCTAGCAATCCAAACCCTTCCCTGACTATTGCCAGACAAACAGCTGGATACAACCACTACTTGCCATGACCATACAGGGCCATCACCACTGAGCATGTGAAAGTTTGGGCCAAGGATCAAAAACAACTGGAAAAGTCAACTGTTCTTTCTTAGCCTGGTCCTATTTCTTATATACAGGTACATTCAGATAATCAGAGTTTATGTTCAAATGTGAACAAGAAGTAATGAATATTAAACACAGAAATGCACGATTTAAAAGTGCAAAAATATAAGTAATTATTCGGGCAAGGTATTTAAAAAAAACTAAAACCAACAAACTAAAAAAGCTCCACCAAAAACATTTTTACAGCACAACCTGGAAGACTTGAATTGAACCTTATTATGGCAGCTAGCAATCAAGAGGTAAAGGGTGAAAGGGCATGCAGCAGGTAAACTCATGGGAACATGAAAGCACCTTCACTAGTTTAAACAGTGTCATTAAGCATGAAACCATATCCAAGTGGTATTAAACTTCAAGAAACCAATCCTCTAGCTCTCACCTCAGAGCAAGTTTAATTAGCAACAGAAAGCAGATGCAACAGGCGAACCTCAGTAACTACAGAAAACACCAGATACCCATTGTTATCACAGCTGAAGGAGAAAAGGATAATTCAGGTTTCCAGCAGGGGCACAACAAAGTGGCAAGTTACTTCCCCTGCTGTGGTCCATAAAGCAGGGACCTGAGTTTGCCATATCCAATCTGGCATCTGTCATTCATCCACAAAGCAATGAATAAATGCAGGTTTTACACAAGGTCTGCTCTGTTCACTTCAGAGTAAGGTCTGATGCACACAGACACCACCACCCTCTTTACCCATCTATTTCACTATGTAAAATTTGAACCTGACTACTGAATACAAACTGTTCACACCAGGATACTGTGTTTTAGTTAAAGCAGGACTACAACAGCCCAGGTAACAATGTCAGACATTTACTGATCTGAACTTGGCTACAGGGAGCTCTCCCCTCCATTATTCTCTCCCCACTGGAGAGCAAGTTAGGAAAAACTTTGTCCATTGATGACAAAACTATTTCAAGTATAAATTAAATAAGGTGATCTAGAACAGTTGTAAACCATCAGTCTAATCTGGGAATTTTTCAGTTTCTGCCCTCATTAGGCTTTTTTCCACAGCTTCCCCATAATTTTTTTTTTAATGTTGGTAGTAATAGTGGCATTTGAAGTATTTTAGCTCAGTTCCACACACAGCTTGCTTGAAACCTATCAGTAGGCATGAGCAGCCTGTCTAGAGTATGAGTTACAGAACTATTCAATAATGCAGAATTGAGTGAGAACAAGTGAAATCATAACTAAAGCTGTACACATATAGAAACTTATACTACTAACTTACAAGTGCATTTAAGTCCTGCCACCAGAACAAGTCAGTCCAAAACTAATTCTGGCATAATTAATTTTGTGTATTATCTGTTTATTAAATAACAGGATTGTTACAGCATACCCCTTCAAAGTCTTGCATTAAGGATTACAAATCAAGTTCATTTCTTGGCACTCAAACATTACCAAATTGAAACTTTTTGTGAAACTTAAACAAAAAAAGTTGTAACATTTCAGAAACCAAATTAACCGGAAATTTCACATGACATTACAGAGCCAGGTTATCACTTGCAAGAATTTCTTCGATAAATGAAATTCATTTGCTTTATGCAGCATTTCAAAACTTTACAAATCAGTATTTCTTCACAAAGAGACTGTTGGCTGAACTTTGGGAGTTAAAGCTCAGGTAGCAGACCACTTATGGATGGCACTACCTTGTTGAAAACTTATTGGATGTTGAAAGCAAAAGGGAGAGAGGTGTCAGGTGAATTCCAAACAGAAATGTAATGCTTTTGAAAAAACTTAAAAGCTTTCACTGACCACCAAATTGATTTAACAAGTGGTTTACACTTCAGTCATATTTCTTAAATCTGAGAACTACCATCCCTGGATACAATGAAAGATAAAAGTACCTCCTTTGTATTCATAACATGTAATGCATACACCACTTTTTAGGCTGTTTAAAAATACACAATATATATTTCTGTGTCCTGCATGAATTACCTCAGATCATACATGAAGTATCCAAAAATTGCATCTGTCAGACTTCTTGTGCTCGTATTGATGGCAAATTGAAGATTACCATGAGAAAAATAAATTTTTAAACAGAGCTTCTTGTAAACTGAATTTTTAGATTTTCAATCTTTAGCAAATTACCAAAGGAATTCCATTTTTGTTAACTGATTTCAGGGGGAAGGAACTGCATATGGTAATAAAAACCTCACTATCTTGGCCCAATAAAATCAAGCCATGGAGGTTAACAGCAGTCTCCTACTTTTCATGCAAGTTGTGTTAAAGTATCAGCAACACTATAGTAAACATTTTCACTTTATACAAAAAGAGTGAATCTGCTTGAAAAGTACATGCAAATATGTTGGCTGGAGTTTAAATAAACTTTTATTAATGAAAATGTTTACTTTTTCAAGGCTAGTGTGATCAAGTTCTGTATGAATTATAATCAGAAGAAAAAGAGAAACCTCATCAACTTAATTTCCAACCTAAAATTTAATAATTTTACGATTGTCCTCAAAAAACAAAGCTACTTACAGCACAATAAAATTTCCTCAAAAGCAACTGTAATCTCTGATATAAATATGCCAATTCCACAGACTTTCTTTCATACTGTCATACATTCCAAAATTTGCAGAAGTTGTGGGCATCCCCTTCTCCCTGACCAACTTAATCTGTTTTTAAAAGAAACTCTTATTATCCCATTACAGTTTTGAAATTCAGTTTTATTTTTCAGTTCTGCCAAGAGCAAATTTACTATCAGATGCTCCAGGGGCTTGGTCCCAAGGGGGAAGGAAGGGGAAGGTGTCCTTGTGCCTGATTATAAACCCCAACATTCATACGCAAGCTCCAGTGCACGTTAATAATTCTGCAGCCACTTTTTTAGTAGGCTGTTCTTGTTCACAAGCTCCAGGCTAATTCTTCCTACATGATACTCCATGAAATCAACTCTGAAGTTTTCTCTGCCATTGAAACATTAGGGACAATGAGGAAAAAAAAAAAAAAAACAACAAAAAAGGGAACACACATACATAGTAATACGCTCAACATCTCTACTGTGCTATAAAATGGAGACCTCCATCTGTCACAGTGCATGCAATATATTCATGAAAGAAAATACTCGGTGCTCTCTTTTCTTCACAGTATTGAAACTTCTACTGGAAAAGCAGCTTAAAACTATGCCACAAGACTACACCGGCCATCTTAACCACAGGCAACCTGTTCAGCAAGTTGGGCACTGGAACTTGAACATTTTTCCCCAAGTTCAAATTAGACTGTCACTGAGACAGAAGACTTGGTCTGCTTTAATTTGCACCAGAAACCTGGTAAGGAAACATTTAGAGCCATTTATTATATGGATTAAATACGACTTCTTTTGCAAAATACAGCATATTTTTCTGTTTGCAAATCAAACCAACTGTCTTTACATGAGCAGATTTACACAGTTGCAGTACACAGATAAGAGTTCATAAATAAAAATTCTACTCCGTATACCATGCCTAGCAATTGTCAAGCCAATGTAACCTCCAATGCATATAAATAGTGTGGCTGATACAGTCTTCACCAAAGATGTGTCTCACGGATCTCTGCAATGATCTGGCTGGCTCGCTGCAGGGCCTGCACGCAGGAACACACAAAAGCCAGAGTTAGTTATGCTGGACAGGTTTCTCAGGGACGTAACAGCAGCAGTCTGGGAAGCACAAAGCTAAAAATCAAATCAAAGCTAATCAGTTTCATTACAAAATGAGTGGCAACACATTAAATTCTCAAGAAGGGCAGACTTCTTCACCATGCACAGTTTTAATGCTGTAAAGCTTAAAAATAGAAGAGAAACTGCACCTACTTTCTATCTAGCCTGCTAAACAGCATATTTAAAAGTTCCTATGTAATCCTTTCTGGTCATGCATTGGTTTTAATTACTCTAGCACAGAAAAACAATACACTGGCATACTCTTCAAAAGCAGCAAAGAAAAAAGGAAGACAAGTCTTCAAAAAGCCTCCCACTGATATGATTAACTGCTCCCATGAGCTCCTGATCTCTTCATTACCTTTAGCATGTCAGCTGCCTCTTTCCTGCGCTGTGCCATGTCCTCAGACTCCGTGAGAAGGTCATCCAACAACAGGGATTTGTACAGCTGGCCCACCAGCTCACTCTGGAGAGTGTCCTTCACGTGGTTCACCAGAAAATGCATCACTGCCTTTGGCACACTGCAAGCACAGGGAGGTTGTTTCTTTAAAATAATTGTTCAAAACCAGGTCTGTTCCATACTGAAGAATGCACAATGAGGGCAAGCAGCTACACATAGCCATGGCTCTAACTACCAGGAATCTATCACTACCATAAATAAAAGCTCTCTCAAGTAAAAGCAGCATCATGTATGATATTGGAGTAGAACTACTTCATTTAAAATTCATTTCTTCCAAACAGAAAAAGCTGCATTGTAAAAAAACATGAACAGTATAAAACACAGAATAAATAACTTTGCTTTGTAGAAACCCAATTATCTCTACTGTGCTAGGAATGACACACATTAAAGTATGTCAACCCTAAAACCAAATTTTATGTGTAAATGGGAAGGGAAAGAGGTAAAGAAATAATTCATATCTCTGATATTACATAGTACGAACACTGCAGTAAAGGTAAACAAAGCAATTTCCTGCCATGAAATACTAAAAATTATATTGAAGGTATTAGTTTACTGGATAGACTGAAACACCTATGAGCCTCACTAACCTGCTCTAAAATCTGGTTTCCAGATTCCTGTACTTCCCCCACCCCAAATTTCTCATATACTTAAAAGTATAAATATATATGAAGTTAGACCTTTCCACAAAGACATAACCAAAAAAAGTTTTATAGAATTGCTCATTAAAGTATGACATTTTTAAAAGAAAATACTTTAAAGGCATTTTCCACAGTAGAAAGAACTTTATTATGCTATTTCCATCCTTATAGCTAAGTGCTAGAAAACTGAGCCACATATACTAGTTCCTATTTGACCTTCCCATTTGAAATAACAGGATGGCAAATCTAAATTCTATCAGGGTACACAGCACCTAGAGTTTATTCCAGTTATTTGCTGCAAATCTTCCATCTGAATTGAAGCATCCTCCAGAAAAGCAGGCATCTCCTAAGTAATTAAACCTTTTACTTAATACTACACAGAACTTGAAACCATTAGGGAAGACAAGTGCTTCTTCAAACTGCTTCATTCTGTGAAGCGTCAAATTTTACTTGCTGCTGTCACTTCTAAAAAATAAAATTATTTTCTCTCTTCTTACAAACATAAGAACATGATAAAAATAACATGATCAGATATATGATTCCTGAAATATCACAATATTTGTATGGCTTAAATATTTCAAGGAAGTTTGGGTTTACCTGTCCTGAATGTTCTTCCTGACAATAAGAAAGTAAGACTTAATAAGTCGTTCGATCACTTCACAATCTCGTTGCTCACGGGCAGAAAGTTTGCGTGCAACAGGTACAGGCTGTGTGAAAAAATAAAACCCTCAGCTTACCAATTCTGCTCATTTGCATTTGTTAATAAAACTCAAAACTGTAACTACTGCTCTTTTAGCCTGAGTTGATAAACATAACCTGTCTTGCAACAAACCTTTAATTCTTCGGAAATAAAATTAGAGACATAGCAAAATCCACATGCGTAAAACAAAGGTCAGAGGGCACCACTGTATTTTTTCTAAAGCTCTCCAAATATCTGTTTTTTACTTAAGTGGGTTTTATCTTTAATGATTCTTCCCTAATAGAAACATTCAAATTCAGCACAAGAAGAGCAGGAATTTGAGTTGAGATTTGTTACTCAGTATTGACAGCTATCTAGACAAGGAGTTCTCTTGCACAGGAATTTGTATGGAAGGGAAGACAGTTATCCCAATCATAGCCTGAAGCTGGAGCAGGCAGGGAGGTTGCAGGGAGATTGGAATCGGGCAAGAAGCAAAGCAGAAGAGACTGGCTAGAGCTCCCTGTTGGGAATGATATACAAAGATACCACATATTAGCAGCAAAGTCACAAGATCTGGAATTCAGGTATTTTCTTTCCTGAGCCCAAACTACATAGAAAAGGTGTTTGTCTTCCAAGACTCACCACATCTAATAGGTTTACAGCATGTCCTTTTTGAGGACTAGCAGGTAGGGCTGCAGGTAGCTTGGATTTTTCCTCTGCTGATACCTCTTCTGCTTTGGAGGGTTTCAGCATTCCTCTCCAGCTGCCTGTTACAGACTCCTGAGACGAGTCTGCTCCTAGAGAAGGAGTCTGCACAAACAGCACATTGAAAAAACATGGAAGAATTAGAACTTGGACACTGCAGAGAAGCGCCTGATCAAATCACTACAGGTAAAACTCACTAAAAAATAAGATTTTCATAGTATATTCCCTTCATTCTGTTCTTCACATTCCCCACATTTATTCTCCCTTTGCTGGTTACAGCTGACAAAAGGTGCCAGTAAAAGGAAAGCTTTTAAAACTCATACTTATCCCAAATAAAGGGTATGAAAACGTCTCCCATGGAGAAGTTCCACAGCATTTTAAGGGTCTACAAATCACTTCTGAAATATGGGGTGGCCTTTGTAAGTCATTTGGCTTTGACCACACATTGTATCCTGTCAGGATCGTTCTGAAGTATATGTTGAAGATTACCACAGCTCTTGCAATACTCGAATTTAAATTCTTTGAGTTTTATTTAAATACAGACTGGAGTTTCTTACAGTAACAGCTAAGAAGTATGCACATTTCTGTTTCGAGGTACCACAGCTATGATCACATTTGTGCTGTCCAAATTTACAGAAGACTTTTTTGGTAACAAATCAAAACAAAAATCTTCATTCTCTGGAAGTGAAGATCAGAGATTCTGGGGAGTTCCAGACAAAGACTGACTCACAAATCTTCTGAGAAAAAGATGTAACACCCAATTCTTAAACATTAGGAATCACTGGACAAAAGAAATATTAGTGGATGCTATCCACTGTATATTAACTAGTATTAAAAAACCCAAAGTTTATTTTGATTTAGAATAGGGAATGTTTTTATTTTGTACCTTTCTACATGCCTATTATCTATTTACTCTGTGGTTTAAAATCTACTCCTGTTTGAAAAACAGTCCTGGCTTTGTACTACTATTTATGTCTTGCTTCAGATATAAGAGGAAAAAAACTAAATTTATCTATTGTGTTTACAATGAAACACCAGAGACTGATCTTAAATCCAAAAGAAAAGTGAGAAACAAAGCATAGCAAAGAGAATACCAGCAGTAGCATACAGGAGGAAACCCAGCTAACCTATGCACATCAAAAATTTTATTTAAATGGTACAACTGCTCAGAGGCATTGTAGAACACACTAGGAATTCAAATCAAACTCTGTTAATAAGAGAAAATTATTGTCAAGGAAAGCTCTGCCGCATGATTTCTGATTGCAAGGCAGCTGTGCGAAATGACAAAAATGCCACTCTCCTTCTGCGTTACTGTGGAGCCCGCTCTACCTCCAAAGTAGTTTCAGAAACAAAGCTATACAAGAGAGTGTGAAATGTATCGCACAGGGGACAGGTTTTATGGGAAATGCAAACCAAATCTGGCAGCTTCCTGCAACTTCCTAAGTCACAATACTATCTTCACAGTTGCTCATGGTTTCTTTTTATTTTTGATATCTAAACCTCTGAAACATTGATGAAAATAGTTAAAATTCTACTAGATTTTGATGTTAGCCACTTTGCTCAGGACAGAAATGGAAGCTTTGTATTAAAATCTGAATGTGCAATTAAGCAGAAAACCTGAGTCCCCTTGGTACTCCTAATACACAAACTTGTGAGTGCCCATCTTTTCTGACTCCAAGCGAGAGCAATTAGCAGAAAAGCCTTCAGAGGAATAATGAGCTGTTATTTTAACACGAAACAGCACACCTAACATGTAAAAGAACACTGCAGAACACATTTCACAAATATAAGTAAACCAGGGATTCAACAATTATGTGAAACAACACAAAGGAGCTTCAGTTTGAACAAAGCCTGTAAAGATTCCCTGCAGGAAGCAGGAAACTCACATTTTAGCTTATCTTCTGTCCTCCTTCTTTAACTGTCAACACATTAAAAACATGCAGTTTAACAGCCATGCTGAAGACTTGATTACAATATTGTTGCACCCAACAATCTACTGACAGTTTGAGGCAAATTAGGTGCATATTTGCACCACCATATATTGCAAACTAGTTCAAAGAGAAAGCAGTGACTTGGCCACCTCATGGCATGTCCTGACATGCCACTGCACATAAAACCAGTAGTGCCAAGTAATCCACACTGGGGAGGACATCCAGACTGGGTAGGACACACTGTTGGTGACAGAAAACTAGAGACAAACTGCTTTCCTTACACCTGGGGTGCACGACAACAGGAACATGCATGCAGTGCTTAGAGGAAAAATCAAGACAGACCTTGCCATCAGCCTCAGCAGAAGCAGCAGTAACAGTCTCCTGGGAAGCAGGTGCCAATGCACCTGGAGCTTTAGTAGACTAAGGAAGGTAAAAAATGCAAGGAGGGGAAAAAAAAAAATTCAACTGAAGACCACCAAATTTACCTAGCAAATTTCATACACTTTTATCTACTAGCATCTTTCAAAATCCCGAAAAGAAGTATTTTGAATTTACAAAAAAAACCACAAACAGTAATAGAAGCAGAAAAAAAGAATAAAAGAAGAAGGAAAAGAGAAGGAAAAATAAAAAGCATCTCCAAGAGTTATTTTGGATTATCTGACCTTCAATTTCATTTAAGCTCGTACACTGATGATTTAACTATGAAATCAATAAAATGAAAGATCAAAGAGCACTGAAAGCAATCTCTAGCTAGCTACCTTATATTCTCAGTTCATCCATCAGTTATCTTAGACTGATTAAAGGCAGCAGTATTAGACCTACTCAGAGTTTGTCACTCATTTTAAGGTAATGAACTTAACAAACTGATTTCTATCAGATGTAGAAACTCCTGTTACAACCTCAGGAGGATCCTAAAATATAGTCTCCATCTCTGAATTCTTAATAATTCATATAGTATTAAATAACTGTCTAGAATTCCAGCTTAATGTCAATATTTCTAAGACAATATTTTCCATGACACTTGGTTGGTTCTTCCACCCCTATCACTGCACTAATCCCAAAACATGGTAAAATTAGGCAAACTCCAGAGACAGAATACATGACTGGATTATGATGAACAAACAAAAATATCTCCTCCAACATCTGCTCCCAAAGAAAGACTGCAATAAACTGAGTTTTAAGAGTGATTTAACAAAAACCAACCACAAGTCACTATGTTAGCACTGGATATTTTAAATCACTTGTTTATCTTTTGAAATCAATGTGTCTCAGCAATAAATTTAAGCATGAAAGTTCTGAGTCCATCTTCAACATCTGCAGGCATTTTACATCTTACCTGAGGTGACAAAATTCAAGTAGTAAGTGTATTATTACATTTATAGACAAGTCTTCAGAAATACCAGTTTTAAAAACTTCCAAAAACTGCATCTTTTTAAGAAAATGACATTTCACTTCTATCTTATGAAACTGAAAGGAAAAAATTCAACACCCAGGAGCTCCCAAGACTGTTACTAGGGCAGCATATCAAAATTTCCAATACTTAAGACTGGATCTAGGAGAATGCATTAAGCTTTATTTAAAAATCAAACATTTACTTACCTTGTCTCGTGACACAGCAGAAGGCAATTCCCGGGCTAACCTGTTCCGCCTTTGTTCCTTTAAAAACAATCCATCAAGACCTCAATTATGTATTAGTCTGTATCATAGGCAAGATTCAGATTTTACAGATGACTTCCATTTTAGACACAAACATGAGTAATTTCATCTCACCCTGTGTCATGCTAATACACCTGTGGTCTATGAAACCCTTGATTATTTGGATACTTTGACTACCTGGTCAAAACTAAATTCTCAATATAAGAAGTTTTGCAAAGTTTTTTTGAACCACACTCCCTAATTAAAACCTGAGCATTTAAAAAACAACATCAAAGCTCCACAATTTGGCTTAGCACAGATACCCTATAGCCCTCATTAAGCCGTAAATCCTCCAAGTAATCTAAAGGATTTGATTCTGTGGTCAGCACATGATTAGCCCAAAATGAAGGAGGAGGCAGAATTCGCTTCATAGCAAAGCAGAATTCGAAGCAATCAGGAAAAAAATATCTGATTTTGCTCAAAATTAACAACTGGTTGTCCACTGAGTAAGGCTTGGGTTTGGTTCTTCAAGAATTTCAATGTTCTGTTTAGGAAAACATTAGGAAAGAACTAGTTTAAGTAACACATGATGGTACAATTTTGTATGTTCAGCTTCACTAAGTCTTAATTTCTGTACTCACAGCTGTTTCCATACACATTGTTTTTGAGCTAGATTAAAAATCAGTCTACCAAGGCAAATTCAAATGCATACCTCACCAGTACAAAATATATGTATAACAAGAAATAAAAGGTTAAAACTAGAGTAGAAATTGTAATGTAAGCATCTAGAAAAGTAACACTTCAAGAGCATGTAGTGACAGGACAAGGGGGAATGACTTCCAACTGAGAGACTAGGTTTAAATTACATATTCCACAGGAAGAAATTCTTTACTGTGAGGGTGATGAGGCACTGGAACAGGTTACCCAGAGAAGCTGTGGAGGCCCCATTCCTGGAAGTATTCAAAGCAAGGCTGGATGGGGCTCTGAGTAACTTGGTCTAGAGGGATGTGATCCTGCACATGACAGAGGGGTCGGAATGAGATGACCTTGCATGACTTCCCAAGCCAAGCCATTCTATGGGTCTGTGAGGAATGGAAACAATGTGCTGGATAAACACAAGAGTATTAACAAGCTTTTAGCCAGAGAGATGAAGTATTGCAACAACACCAGAGTGATTCTTCTATCAATCAGTCTAACCAGTCTATCACACTAGTTGCTGAACTGCTTTTACAGCATGATGACAGCAACAAGTATTATCAATCAGAGCTGGGCTTGAAAAACACAAGACTACTGATGGGAGACTGATGCAGAGAATATCTCAGGGAGACTGAAGTGTGGAAACAGAAATTCAAGAACAATGCCAAAAGCAAGCGGAAATTAGGACCCGAACAGAGGAAACAATACTCGTGTTATCCTTTCGGGAATAAGAGGAACAGTATTGATATATTGTGTCAGACACTAAATGCAGTTACTTCAACATGAAAGGCCATTTCACAACTACATATTTAAATTTCCCCTTAAAAAAACTCATTTCATAGGCAATACCCAATTAGGTGCCCATCTTGTTTTCCAGGCTGAAAAACAGGTAGAATCTATTCAGTGAAGTATCAATCTGTGATCCTGAATGTAATATGCAATAGAAATGCACAAATTCACAGATCATTAGAGTATACCATATTTAAAATTCATCACATTTCTAATGCCTCAAAAGAGAAAGTAGAAATCTGTTTCAATGAAAGGAATTGAAGCATTTCTTATTTTATCAATTTCCCTTTCAATTGAAGAGACAAGTTTAAGAGAACATATTTTCTTACCTCTATGTTATTATTCATTAACCCACAGGCATCAGCGAAGTCTGGATGTTTGGTATTGATATAAGCTAACTCAATGGCCACCAGATTATGAACCTGCAATGCAAGACCCAGATCAAAAATTCAGGGAATAAACCTAATGCCAGTGCAAAGCTGGCAAGCACAGCTCAACTGCCCACAGCAAAAACCCACTCAGCCACAAACCACCTACAATACATGAACCAGGGGCAGATGGCTTACTCTGAGGGATAGTGAGTATAAAAAACACACAAATTTTTGCTTTTCACAGCAAAACAGATACAGAGTCAAATATTAAAACACTATTTACTCCCCAACAGGCCAAATCAGACTTTAATATTAAAACATATTTATTTGAAGGTAAAAGATGAACATTTAGCTTTCACTAGCTAAAGGGCATTACAAGCCTCTGAAACATTCAGAATAAGGTTTACAATTTATTTTCATCACTGCATCCCAAACTCTACAGTAAATGCACAGCTCCTGTTACAAGGGAGGGAAATAACCTATATAAGGAAAAGTAGAAGATGTTAAACTGAAGTTTTAGTAAAATTCTTCTTGGAAAAGTGAAACATAGGGGACAATATGCTTAACACTGACTTCACCCCTTTGTTTTTTATGTATCTATAACATATGATTCAAAATGTGTACGTATCAAATAACTATCAATGTAACAAATAAGTTAAGATTCTTTTAATAATTTGGGTTCCTGACTCTGCCAGCAGAAGCATCAAGAATCCAGAAAACATGCACTTTTACCAGTAAAATCAGAGTAGCTGGAAACTTACCATTTCATTTGTGACAGGAAGTCTCCTACGCAAAAGACAGGTTACTACTTCAACTATGGCATCGTGCAGTTTAGGAAATCTCAGTAATTCCTAAAAACAAACCGAAATTTTACTGGTGAGACTTCCAGAACTTTCTAAGCAAATAATCACATGCACACATATGCCAGTAATCACAATTCTAAAGCATGCATTTTTACCTGTGTACTGTAATTACTACAATGCTGGATAATCCTCTGCATTTCCTCATGAACCAGCTCCACACAGCGCAAGCTCGGTTCTTCCAAACGTTTGATTTGCCTTTTTACTAGCAACTCAAAGGAAACTTCAGGAACAAACAAGGCAGGACGGGGACCCTGGTTCAAAAGGAGGGAAAAAGCTGCTAAATTGTGTATAAAACAAGATGCTTTTCTAAGAAGTAGGATCTGATGAGGCCCAGAATAAATCAGGTCACAGTGATCACACCTGACACTCAGAACAGGTCTCAAGAGTAAAATATGTTGCAATAATATTTAAAAATGAAAGCTATCAGCTGCTATCTTTAAGACAAAATGTATTAAACAATGATTAACCAGCATTCTTATAGAACCCTGGAGATTTCTACCCACTCATTTCACTTTAGGCTTACAAATCTGAACGGTGCTTTTTTGCATTTTTGGATCCCCATTTACATGAAATCTATTATAAAGGAAAAATAATTTTCTTTCTAACTTCAGAGAGAAAAGCTTATTTATTGGACAGTGTTGGGCATCTAATACCATACCAACAAGATAGGTGGATTTCAGTGTTTGAAGGAATTTCATTTATAATCATACAGACCAATGCTTAGCTACACATATAACATTTTTTTACCAGAAATAAGACATGTTTCCTGTTACTAAATCCTGTTTCTACATTTTTTTTTACATGATAGGAACATGCACACAGATCATTGCTAAAGTGTACCTCATGCTCCAAGACCACGTAGAAACCTGCCTCTCTGTCCACACACAACAGACACATTACAAAAGCAGACTGACATGTTTGACATGTTTGTTTCAAAGTCAAGCTCAAAGGAGTGAACTTTTCTGTATACTGCAAAATTTAAAAGTGGCCTTACTCTGTTAATTCTTGGCAACACCAATTCCTTTATTAGCAAGAAGCCAAATCTGTCATATAAACACAGAACCATTTCAAAGTTGTGCTCCTTATACATAATTAAACCTTAGCTTCCTATCTAACATACACCTACAACGCTCAGAAATATGGAAGAGCACTCACAGTGGCATTTCTTATGGCAGTCAGAATGTCAATTGTGTTAAGGCCACCCAGAGGGTCAACAGATTCTAAAGTTCTTCCAAAAGTCTCATGAAAAATATAACAGATTCTGGCTCCACCACATCTGAAAGAAGAAAAAAACAACTGAAGTAGCAAATAATAAAAAGAAAGCTCTCATTGAAAACATTTTTTACAGTTGCTTGGATTCAAACATTTTTGAGTATGCTATGGTCTAGTGTAGTAATATCGCTAGTGAGAGCCACTAAGAGCCACTGTGTCAACCTAACCACTCAGTCAATATTCCAGGAAAACATTTGGACTTACAGCTCTGAAGTCTCTATGTATTTTGCTGTTCCTTCAATAGTGTTACAATATTCTGTGGCAAATTTGGTGATCAGCTGCAATAAAGTAGCACTTTTGTCTTCAACAGGCTCCCCATAGCTGTTCAGCAGAGACTGGTACTGAGCAGCTAAAACATTAATTCTGGTTTTCAGTTCTGGCAAGCAATCCCTGATATGATGCATCAGCAATCTAAAAATAGAAAACAGTCCCTCATTAGAAGGGAGGAAAAGCTCCAGCTTTATCACCTCCATCAAAACACAGAAGAGACATGAAACAACCACCAAAGGAAAACAGTCACTTGGGAAAATTACACTAAATTCAGAAACTGAGAGAACCAGAGTTTGCAACCAGAGTTTTCTCTAATGCACTGCTTTACAGCACCAAAAGAGACACTAAGGGCAAAAAGAAAGATCTGCACATATGTCTAACACATCAGTTTATATCTTCAAGTAATACCTGTTCAGTGTCCTAGCAAGATACTTGGTTCCATTTCGATTGGCAAGGGAAGGATATTTCTTTTGAAGAAACCCATACTCATCACGAATGGAATCAGCTACACTCTTCTTATTGTTAATATCCAACTGACTCCTGAAGGTAAAAGGCAGAGTTACACACTAGTTAATGGATGCAAAGTAAAAGTAATTTACACTTCTGCTTTTCTGGACAGAACATTTAAAAACTGTGTCTTGCTTTACACAACTCACTTTCCTTAGACATTAAAGGTTTTTATTTGTTTCTCCATGCAGCATAGTACGCAAATAGGTATTGGTAGCAATAATACACAGACTAAGCAATGCTCTTACTAAAACTACATGAGATTTGACCTAAGTAATGTAAAGAAACACAGCAAACAGTACCACAGCTATAAGCAGTTAGGTCTAATAAATACAGGATCTGTGCTGGATCAGAGCTGACCAGAAGCACGCCTCAAGCTGAAGGACAACAGCAGAAGTGGTGACACTACAGTTCTTTTAGAAGCATCTCTTCTCTGCATTAGCAGCCAGTTGAGTGGAAGAACAAAGGCTTTTGAGAAGTGAGCAACAAACTTCTCACTTGCTTATTCACAAGTTTATTTCAACATTGTCACCTTATTCTTAAAACTATATTCATAGCTAAAAAAGCAGAAGCATTACTTCATATTAACACAGTTATAAAAATAGCACCAATGTGCCCACACAGACCTATTCACTACTCCAATGATGCCAAGTTTGACTGGAATCACTCTTCCCATGAGCACATCCATAGCATCAGTACCAGCATCCATGAGATCCAGCTTTGTGATAACAGCAAGGGTTCTTCGACCTACCAAAAGGAAAACACTCACAGGGATGTTCTGATTTCATCAGAGTAACTGAAACTCATAATTCAGCAAAGTGGAGAATTAGTGACCTAAATTCATTAAATACGTAAATATCTAAACCAGTAGGCTAACACACACAGGATCTGTCTGGGACCTTAGTATTTCCTGATCTCTTGGTCTGAAAAAAAAAGTGCTAAGAACTTTCTTTAAAATATAACACATGTTTTGTGTCTAAAAAAATAAACCAGCGTCTCAGCAAAATCAGTAATTCTTGGGTCTCAAAACTTTTATGTGAGTGTAGCTACTTTAGTACTGTAGATTGTCACTATATAGCATTACTCCTGCAGAACCTGCAACATGATCTGCCAGTCTAGACCTTTAAGTTTCAGAATTTTGGGAAGTGATCCAAAATACCCTGTCAATCATTTTTACAGGAGTAAAATAAAAGGGGTCTGATATCTTGAACCAGGACAGTTTAACTGAGTAGACTGCCAGAAGAGGTCTTCCCTCAAGGTTATGTGGCAGACAAGCCAAAGCAGACTTGAAGTCTGAAAACAATCAAGAAATGTTGCATTTTATGAAAAGAAAAATTTGAGGGTACCAACACTACATTTTAGCCTAATTTCTGTATGTTTATTTTCCAAGTGTATTAGTCCATGTTCTTTCAAATCATACAGTGCCATTTGTTAGTAAATGGTACCGACAGCGCTTCGCAAATGCAAGAAGCAGGCAGCCAGCAGCTTCAGATCTGTTTCAAAGTCCTTAGGTGAATATAAAATGGTAATCTTCCCTCTCCATTAAATCAGTCAGCTCTTGCACATAAATACAGGGCATCAAAATTCATCCTTACTAAAAGTCACTAAACTAACAGCTAGATAGTCAATTACTAGCTGCAGGATAGCATACTTTCTCTACCAAAGGAAACAATGTTGGACAACAAAGCTTGAAGTTGCCCTTACAGACCACTGTGAACTACTAAAACTCTGAAAACCCCCAACATTCTTAATATCATTTTGCTGCTGTGAAAACAGAAGTGACTCCATGACTATTAGTATAGTTACCCGGTTTGCTGGCAAGCCAGAAAACTATCACTACTGATTAATCCCAGCATTCTCTTGAGTTAGAGAGACTGCAGCAAGAAGTCTTTAAGTAAATATAAAACTTCTATTTTCTAGGAAATGTGGTGACATTTACTTTTCTTACTATATTTTGCCCAAACAACTTCAGTTTTATTTTAGGATTGAGTTTTAAAAAGCAGTTGAATAACAGCATCCAGTTAGCCTTGGTGCTTACCATCTGGATCCACCTCCCGAGCTATTTTCAGTGCTTCAGAAGTGGCCATGTCTGTGTTAGCAGCTGTGACTGCCAGGATAATGGAATTGGGGTTGCTGATGAACTGAAGGATAAGCTCTCTTATTTGAAGTTCAATGTCTTTAGGCTGATCACCAACAGGCACCTAGAGAAAAAAACAATATGGAACTGCTCAAAATTGCGTCTTCATATCTGCATGAGGCTTGGTGTCCAAAGACCACCTGCACAACTGGCAGAGTGGGTGGGGTGTGTATCTGTGCATGGGCAGGGAAAGAAGTCATCTTGACTTCTTCATGTCTCGGAAAGTTATTCCATATGTAACCTGAACAAGCAGGATCTAAACATTTCTCTTAGGATATCTTTACTCGATACAGCCTCTCACACAAAATACACAAAGCAACTCCTGGAGAAGCAATGTGGAAGAGATTTTCCAAGTTGCCAAATACCTGGAGTGCTACCTCTTCTGTGGAAAGGAACATGCAGCCCAGAGACCTACCATCACTTATATGTAGAAAGAGGAAAAACATAAGCAAATCTATCTCTGACATCAGCAAAGTGAATCAGAAACTCAAATCTTACCCCAGAACACAATGACATGTCAGAATTATATAACACTACTTAACCCCAGGAAAGCAGTTTATCTAACAATGCAGAACAATGGCAAAGAGTGAACAGGCACACCTTGTTCAAAAATACACACTGAGTCAGAGGAGAAGCATTCTGCATCTTACCTTTGTCATTCCAGGTAAGTCCACAAGAGTCAGATTTACAACATTAGATGAAAAAATCTTAAGGTGAATCGGTTCAGGACTGATCCCCTAGAAATACATTAATAAGAAATAATAATTACTGCCCTGGATTATTTAAATTCATCACATAAGACCTTCTTTGTAGTATGAAATAGACAGCAAGGAAAAAAAGCCAAACATCTGTCAAACAATTCTTTTGTCTTTGGCAGCAGCCAATTTTATAATTACACATGAAGCCAGGTATGTAGAAAAATGAAAGCAAGTTTAACTGAAAGTTTATTTTTTAAACTTTTATTACAGAATCTTGAAGCAAAGTAACAATTCTGTCTTTTAGCTAATGTAATTTATCTCATGAACAAAGTGAAAAAAATCTCAAGATAGCAAGCAGCATTCCTGTGTTCTTCATTAGGACAATTAAATGCTTTTCACTCCACGCTGCCAAAACTCCTTGAAGGTTTAAGCAGCAAGAAAATCAACAGGAAGACAACAGATGAACAGTACAGGATTTACCTTATTGTTTCCTGAAATCCTCTCTGTTTCACTTTCTATTTCCTGACGAATTTCATCAAAATCTGTATAAATCTGAAGGAAGAAAAGAAATAGTTTAAAAAAATCAAAGACAGCATTCACTTACTTAACTGCAAAATAATGTTCTCTTCTCCAAGTAACGGCAAAAAACTCTCTAAGTATGCAAAATATTAAAAAAAATACAAGAATTACTAGTAGTCCTTAAACTGATGCTAACAGGAATCACCAGCGCTAAAAATTACAGAAATTGGTAATCTGTTGACTGCTTCTGTGAGATGGCAGTTATTAGCACTTACAACCAATGTCAGATACAAACTGTTAATCTGTGTCCACCTACAGAGAATTCCAAACTCTCAAAATTCCATATTGAGTCCAGTTGTAATCCTTTGAAGTTAATAAGCAACATGTAGCCTAAACCACTTCTCATCTTGAAGAGGACAAAGGGCAGTTGCATTTTCAAATTTTTCCACTCTTGTAATAACTGTTCTCCTGCCATCAACGCAAAAAAGGTTAGCAGAGCTACCCTTCCACTGGTCCCCCCTATATTCCTCTCCAGCTTTCCTTCAATTCCTAGCACTGTCTAGAAGGTGAAGAAACCAGTTTAAAGTAATAAACACTTCTGTAATTCATTTGCCAAAAATTATGACTGTCTTCAAGCACGAATTAAGCTTTGACTCTTCCAGAGGTGCTAGGTCATCTCAGTTTGTGCTCCTTGACCCTGATGCACGAGGCTCTTCCTTCCTTTTCACAGCTTTCTAATAAACCTCTGAAGCAGCCAGTTCTTCAATGGACTGGAATGACTTTGCTTACACCTATCCTTGTCTTTTTTGACGTCCATTCTAATTTAGGCAATGCACAAAATAAAATAATCAGCAAAATAACCCAAAAAGGCTTATGATAACTCAGCAGAGTCAATGACCCACATAACAGACACTTCATGTTTTCAAAAGTTTTCTACTCATAAATGCAAACCACAAAATCCTCAATATTCTGCCATAGAGTACAGCAGGCATAATAATGCCAATAAACATCTTCTTTTCAGGAAAGTCAAGGGAAGAGATAACAGAGTTAAGTATATATATATGTCAATGTCTTTATGACACTGCTACTTAGTCAAGAAAGTAAACATACCTTATTTTTGGTATGAAGAAATTTACCCCATTCTTCAGCATCTACCTCTGAAAACAAAAATAGATATATGAGAAAGAAGTAGATGTTTCACTAACATTTTTCCAAGGCCCGTTCATTGAAAAATGCAAGATTTTCTTTTTCAAGCAGCAAAAGAAAAATTAGTTAGCTTTCTCTAAAAGTTCACAGTTAGATGTTAAATAGCCCAGTATAAATAGATTTATGATTCTGTCTATTGAAACACTGCACCTTGCTACTGTCTAATTTGTCTCACACAAGGTCCACCTTCCTACATATGACTAAGCCCATCACCTATCCTGCAATCCTTCAGAAATGGTCTTGTTCACTAAGTATCAGCTTGTAACAGTAAACAAAAAAATTATCAAGCTAGCTTTTAGCATCTTTTTTTTTAAACCATGCAAGTGAGACCAAATTACAGCTGAAAGAAAAAGTTAGAAAAATCTGTAGGACTAAAGCAAGCAAACAGAAAATACATAAGAATTCTGCATAAGGAAGAAGCCTTAGGAGAACATGTCTCTTCCCAAATCTGTCAAGTACCAAACATCTTCACTCTTGTCAGTCACCACCGAGGTCCAGAATTACTTGGGGACTATGCAAGAGCAATCCCAGAAACTGTAAAGCAGGTTTTGCTCAATTCCTCCTTTGTAGCACAGGCAGCAGTTTGAGTCACACTGCAAGATATTCACACTTTCACTATTAGGTTTCCAAGTATTAGAGGCAAGTTCTATTTCCAATTTTTAGTTTGGGGTCATTTCCTCTGTGCTCCCTGACACAGCAATCTGCTCCACAAGAACAGTCTACAAGAAATGTGGCCTTTTGGCAAACAGACGGTTTACCTACAATCTAGGTACAATCAAGCAATCTTCCAAAACATTTTTTTCACTTAAGTTGAAATTTAAGAAAATTGATCACCAAAGATTTTTTTCTTAAGGATTTGGGAATTAAAAGTGCAGGAAGTTCTATGAAGCAGCAACGGCACAGAAGAAAAGCAAAAATCATCTCATTCTAATGCAACAAGGTCAGAAAACTGAAAATCAATCAAATCACAAGACTCAGCAAAATAATCACCACAGTAGCTGAAGTGTAAAAGGAAAAGTGTAATCAACAATCATGTGGCATGAAATGTATGTAATTAGTGTACATAAGCATGCACTTCAGGTGTAGGGAGAAAAAGCAAGTGGATAAAGGCAACCTTTAGCAAGGTGTCTTGGATTTTTCCATGTAGCAGGGTCTGCAGTTAAAGAGAAACAGCATTGAATGATGTTTAACATTTTTAATCATATTTAATAAAGCATTTTACTCACTTTCAGTACCGATTCTATTAAAAAGAGCACAAACAGACAGATGTGCATGCTATTCTAGTATTGATGGGAGTATGTAACATATTAGCAATCTGCACAGAAATAAGACCTTAACTAAACACATAAATGATGCCTATCAATCGGACATTCTAAACAACAAAGTTTACTTGATGATGACTATTATTGCAATTAACCTAATTCCAACAGGTTAAAGTATTTTCTTATCTGAACACAGACAACAGCACCACTGGGCTCCTCAAAGATGAACTTCTTGGGCAAAATACGTTTCGCATCATTTACTCATGGCAAGAGCCAGAAAGAGTAAACAAACATTTATAATGTCACTGGAAGTAGCGTTACTGTATGGGAAGGAAATCTGATGCTGTGCATCAATATTTTTAAGACTCAATTAAAGAATAACATCAGTTCTGAGACAGATTTAAGAAGAGACAGCATATGCATTACCCTTCTCAACTTTTAATTTTTTCAAAGTATTAATGGAAAATTCATTACCAAAAAAACCTAACTTCTTATTGAGAGGTTGGTGAATTTACAACTTTATTTTCCAGTGATCTCTGCACAACACCCTGAAAGTGCAAGCAGCAAAACAAACTGATGAAGATATTTTTGGTTTGTGCCTGTTTGGTACAAAATTCAGGTAGCACGACAATAATCAACTCATCTGTTTGAAAAGCTTAGTTCATCTGAAGAATTGATGTCTTGCTCAGTCAAAGGTGTGGGTACCATCAATAGAAATATGATTTTGATGGACTGGATCTGTTAAGGAAAAATTTTTAAAACCAAACTTGCATCCCTACTGTTCTGCAGGCACATGAGCTATGAAGAAAACATCATTAAGAAAAAGCTTTTGTTTATATTGGTTGGTAAATAGGCAAAATGACACACCAGTCTGCAAAATAAGTGCAAAATTAAGGGGTTCCTCCATACCAGATTATTTAACAGGTTTTATTCACTGTTTAGAGGAAATAAAGTAAAATGCACACAGAGGAAGAAACTACAGTATGTTCAGTATTATACTGCTCATCTCCTCTTGAAAATTTGATCTAAGGGAGTAAAGAGATGCCTAAAGCCATAAAAAATACACAGCAAGATACTACCACTGTGACATTTGAAAGATATGGACCAAACACTTTCTGATTATGTCCCTCCCTGGGAGATAATTTCCTTCTCAGACATTTAAATCATTCTCTTTCTGTTGGCATGGGAATTTGCAGCCAGGTACTAGGCTGAGTTCTATGGATAAATATTTTTTTTTTCAGCATAACCTATAAGCTTCTTAAAATAAATATTTAAAAGACACACTTGGGTCAGAGACACTGCATTTTAACTTGCCAACACCTATGGAAAAGTTTCCCAATAGATCTGATTTAATGGAAAGGAGTTTTTTGGGAAAGGAGGAATGATTTGCATTTCTCTAAATGTAACAATGCTCAAGACAAGGAGAAAGTGTTTTAATTAGCCTACATTCAGCAACCCACTGTTCTGGTTTTCATGTAGGATGTTTTTTATCACCTATTTAACTGGTAAATCAGTCTTCTCTCAGTCATGCTACTTTTTGGAAGCTTTTCAGGCTATAGCTTCAGAAGATTTAAATCATCTGATTACATAAAAGATTAAATGCTAGATAAAGGTGTGAAGAAATGGCACTTTGGTCATGATGAAATCCAGTATTACACATTCTAAAAAATTACTAAAACAGCAGCTATTAAGAACAAACAGATCCTGCTTTTCAAAAAACCCTATCACATCTCATGAATAAAAGCAAGAGTCTGTATTTTTCTGGTTTTCCTTATCTAGTTGTAAGACCTGAAAACCTTAACTAATACACAGGAAAAGCACAAATATTACTTGATTTTTCCTAGGACTGCCCTCCACCAAACTGTACTTATTATGTCCTACTCTATAACACTCCTTTAAGAAGCTCAATAAAATCCAAAGATTACTGACTTCAGTTATTCATGGATCTCCTCTCCCTTTCTAAAGCAATAGAAATGTTATTCATTTCCAGTGGGAGAAGCTGCTGGGAGTCATTAAAGGCCACCACCACAGAGGATTTTCTGCAGCATGGCAATGAGAATTTCCCAAATACTAATTGTTGTACCATTTTTCCCATCCTTGACAACAACTAGACTGCAAGCACTTGTGAGAGAAAGCTCTTTTTCTCTTGCACTTCTACAAAGCCAAGCCCAGTGAAGAAGGTCACACTGTTTAGGAGTTAGGGGTAAGAGATTCCTATCTGAAGCAGAGAGAAAAAGGCTAACAAAACAGTGTTGTTTTATCAAGCAGTGGATCTGTATTAATTATTCCTGTGTTCTGTATCAATTCTGTCTGTTCAGAATTTGAATGATGTTCAGTTTCCTATCTTGGAATAAACAAAAAAAATGAACTAAAGCATTAGTACTTGGCCACTGGCATGTTCTCTCTTATTTTCTATTTCTGAACTACCATTGTAGGTCTTCACTGCAAGGCCACCTTAATAATTCACAAGACCATGCCCAGTTCTCTGATAAGTGCTGCTTCTCTTGCAATTTGATCAGAGAACACCACAGTGTGTTCACATCAAATACACCATATGTGCTGAATCACTAGAGGCCAACAGTAAAGAGCAAAAGCATGATGAGAACATTTCCTTCACATTTAATTATACACATTCTCTGTAGAATATACAAATCAGCCTGTTATAAAAATACAGAATTTCACATTTAATAGAAAATTTATCTTTGGTATTTTCTGACTCTCTTGATTTACTGCAGTGATCACAGTACAAGGGTATCATTTGTCCCTCCCTAAGTGAAAAGCACAGCAGTCAAAAGTGCTTTGTGTTAGAAACTGGAAAGCTTTCTGGATGCCAACACTCCAACAGAGGTAAAATTAAAGCTTGTAAGAACCATAGAGTAGTAGCTATTTTGAAATGGCTGTGTTAATATATAATATCAGTAGAGCAAGCATTAGGATGGATACAGATGACAATCACAAAACAGAAGTCAAAAGAGAAGAGAGAGTTGTATAAAACTATCTGTGTGCACAGAGAGTTCAATGCCAGCAATCAGAAAGGAGCATGCCAAGACTGATAACTCTCTTGTCCAGAATTCAACTTGTAAGGAAGAAATCCCTCATCTGGATAAAATCCTTTTCTGCAAGACTATTTCCCTCTGGGAAATCCCAAATCCATATTCAACCCTACCTCAACACAAATAAAATTACCTCTAAAAATAGACCTCTAATGGCACTTATTACAGTATTACACAGCACAGCCAGGATAAGAGGTTGTTAGCTTTTTTCTTTCCCAGCTACTTGATCCTATCTTCTCAGATGTAACACCACAATCTGAGCATATGCTAAACCAGATCAGTGACAACACCATTTAGACTACAATTTGCCTGAATTTTGGAGAGACATTTCAAACTCAATTGACAAATCATAACTTCTGTTCTTATCAGATCTCTAGTCTTATCAAAAAAAGCCCACATCTCTCTCAGAAGAACAAGATGAGATTATAACATTTACATCTTACGTATTGTTTTGCTGAAAAACATCTAAATGGGCATCGTAAGTAATAACTTAGCCCAACATCCCTATGAACTTTAAATTTAAAATCCAAATCCCCAAATCAAATGCAACCTAAAATAAAAAGGCTCTGACTTGACTCAGAATATTCCAATTACAAAACCTCCTTTTACACCTGTGAAGTTGCAAAGAAGAACATATTAATATTTTACCCTACAACTCAGAATCCAAGCATTCTGAGAAGTTCTAGGAATACAAACTATACACTGCACAGTACAAATAACATAAAACTGCAGTTAAAGACATCAAATGTGCAATTTCTAAAAGTTGCACAGAGATTGAGTTCTCCATCCTTGGAGGTTTTCAGACCCAAGCAGATAAAGACCAAAGAAACCTGGTCTTGACTTCAGAGTTGCCCCTGTTTTGAGGAGATTGGACTAGAGGTCTCCTGAAATCATTTCCAGCCTGAATTATCCCTACAATTTCTCTCATGGTTTGCATGGTAATTGTTAGGAACCCTGTGTTTTCTGCTTGCGACAGTAATTAAGATTGGCGCTTAAGCCTTTCAAACAGTGCAATATGAGTAACTGTCCTTCAGATATCAAAGGCCATGACTATTACAGGAAAACAAATAGTGTAAAGAACTTCTGATATCTTGACTTACTATTGGTAGGAAAAAAAATCAAGAAAAACTTGAACACAATGAGAATTAATATTTATAGTCCCAAGTTTATCATGCCAACAAAACCCTGTGCAGTTGTCAGTGTCTACATAAAAACCTAAAATTTAGCTTACAACCAGAAGGTGGATATGCCCTTGCTGCTCCCTCCTATGACCAGGAGCATTAGTTGGTATAAAATGAGCACTGACACTCCCAAGGGACAACTGAGATCACTTTCTTGATCTGCCAAAGGATAAAATAGAAGCAGTACAAAAAATAAGCTTCAAAGTAAGCAGCTTCAGAACACAAAGTGCTGTGCTTGATGCACTTGGGAGTCTCTCAGTGCAGCCCAGTAGGGTGGCATCTGTAAGCTACAGAATGTGTCAATTCAATTCTGTTTGCATCTACTACAAGTCAAGTTTATTTTCATTTCTCCTCCTTCCTCTTTATTCGGAACTCAACTATTTCCTGACCTCCTTCTAAAAAACTCTCATATTCCTCACCTTCTCAATGGAACACCTTATTTATACAGCAAAACGGGAGGGGATGAAAAACACACACAAGAAAATCATGTTCTCTACACTCCAGACAATTATCTTTACAACAGAAATGCTTTCTTTGGCCTTTTTTTCTCAAAAAAATTACAAGAACAGAAAAGCTTCAAACATTAAAGGTATTTTGAATATCCAAAAGATTTTGACTTCATGACATTTGCTAAATGGAAAAAACAGATATGACAACAGCTGTGTTTTCTTCCAAGCAAATTTTAAAAAGCATACTAGAGTTTTAAAATTATAGCAACTGGTTTTTCATTTAAAAGGACAAGAAAGACTTGAATTCTCTTTCCAAAAAGGCGAAACACTTCTTGGATCACACTTACCATTTTCATCTCCAGCTCCTTTCCGACCATCCTCTGGGGAAACGTGCACCAGCTGCAGGATAAGGGGTCTCCGCGTGACAACTCCAGTACCTCGTGGGAGCAGATCTCTCCCCACAAGACTTTCCAACACAGAACTCTTTCCACTGCTCTGAAAAGTGGAATATAGCTACATTACTTTCTGAAATATAAAAATGCTGTGATATTTTTGTTTGCTTTCTGGCCTGCAAACAGCACTCTGTTTTGTCCTCTGCTACAGAGTGCCTGAAGAACCATATGACAGACTCCCTGCAGACACAGCAGTGCCACTACACAGGCACTGAAGGACACAGGTCTGCTACAAGCCAGTAACCGCCTAAACCTGCTCGAGATATTCAGAACAGATGTCTATCTACATGGTTTGTAAGAGTCACACAGTTTTTATTTCTTAAGGTTAAACTAACTCATAATAGGTTTCAGAAAAATATATTTCCTTTTTAACATTTTCGACCACAAATATCAAACTCCAAAAACATTTCTGGAAAAAAAATGCTTTTCTTTATAATGCTCAGAAAGAAATTCAATGTCTTGTACTACATCATTTTCTAATATCTTGAGGTAAAATTGTGTTGTGAACACAGGAATTTAACCCTCTGTTAGTATTTCTTGGAATTAACAAGGGCTGGCTGTATTGACACCAACAGCAGCCATTATACAAACATGTATTAACCATGTATACTTGAGTACATTAGGCTGCTACAGTGTTATATTACTTTCCTTTTGAGGTTTGGTTGGGCGAGGGGGGTTTGCTTGGGTTTTTTTGTTTGTTTTGGTATAAGTATTGTATCAGCTTGATAAGTACAGATATTGTTTTGTACCCTAAACATAGAAACAAATATTGTTTCATGGCATCCAACACTCTCTCTGTATATATTTTAGCATTTACATAACAACAAACTAAAAAGTTGGAAAATTCTTAAAGGCTGTGAAATTACCAATACTCTATGAGAGACTACATTTAAAATGTTCCCCTGCAGGACTTTTGTATAAGATTCACAATTGACCCAACAAGCTGCTGTGAAAACTTGGGTTTTAAAAGTGATCCCAGATAAATCCATGTTAAAAATAACAATAAAAAAAATATACACAGCTATGTCAACATAATACTCAATCTGATTGAGTAGATTTTGTCTTTTTAATAAAACTGTATTAAACTCCTCCAATTTTTTGCAGCTCCAAGTCTACATAGTGATACCATGAGAAAACCTGCTCCAACAGTCATTGCCACCATCTAGGAAATGTTTCGGTATTAATGCAACTACCAAACAATTTTCTTGTTAAAAAACAAGCAAACAAGAAAACAAAACCTAAAAAGGAAACCAACAGATGCTTCTGACAGCTGGAATGTGCATTATGTAACTGCTATAGAACCTCCGTTCAGCCTACCAGTTCTGAAGTAATAGATTTGAGACTTCAAGCAAATGCTGAGTATATAACCTAGCATAACATGAAAGAAGTGATGAATATCCTTACATCTCACAAATTTAGTGACATTCAGTGACTTTTCTAAAACTGAAAAACAGATCAGAGTTCAAGCAACACATTACTATCAGACAGTGCATTTGTACTAGTGAAGTAAAACAGGACACGAATATATTATATGACAGCTTTAAAACCTATTGAAATAGGGCTTGTATGCAGAATGACAAAATAAATATTAAAAGGCCAAACCCCTAGAAAGCTTGAACAGCAACAAATGAAAGCCTTCTTTTATTGTAGCACTTTTTTGTATATGCATTATGGCACAGAAAAAAAAAGACCTTTTATCAAAAATATAATTCGTCTCAATAGGCAAATAACACAATGCAGATTATGTGTATTTTTCAAAGTAAATCTATATCACATTTGGCAGCAGTGAGATCAGTGGTCCAGAAAGATTTGGAAAAAGAAGAAGGTCAAACAGAAATACAACCTTGTTGAGATTTGTTTTTCCATCAGAAGACTACCCTACCAAGTTATTAGTAACTTTCTTTGTCTGTCCTTCTCCAAATCAACTCTGGGCACCTTCACTGCAAGCAGGTTATAACAGACCACTGGACACTGAACTCTTACCAATTAACTTAAGAACAACCTGACCAAAGCATGAACTAGTTCTGCCGGCCTCCCTGAGAGACTTCCTGTTCTGGCCCACTTCTGAAAAACTCCTGATTTTACAGATCCTGAAAAAACAAACTTCACAGAGACAAATAACAAGCCACTTCTCAACAAACTAACTTAAAACAAGTGAAATGCCTCATCAAAAAAATGAAAGATGATAAAGGTTCATCTGCATTGGGAAAAAAAAGACCATCAGTGGTTTGTTTATTAAAAATATTTCAAATATTAAGAGGCATCTGGATGTGGCACTTGGGGATACGGGTTAGGGGTGATTACGCTGGGTTGATGGTTGGACTAGATGATCTTGAAGGTCTCTTCAATCTTGATGATTCTGTGGTCTCTTGAATAAGATTTTCTTAGGCATTTTTCTTTAGGAAAAATGATCACTCGGTCTCAAAAGGCTGGAGATCAGACTTAGATGAAGTGGCTTCTCATGAGCATATAATCCAAGCACATATGGGATAGTAACAAACAGCTGGAATCCCTATCAAGAACCTCACCAAAAAAGGAAAACGAAATCCATGAGACCAGCTTCTGCACACTGCTGCAATTTAGTCTTTCTAAAGGAGTGGTAATGCAGGAAGTTAAATGGGCACACCAAGCTATGTATTGAAGCAAATCACTGTGTTACACAGCTCCCAGTTACCTCTGGATGGGGAAGGAACGATCTGGATCCTTTGCAAACACACTAAATGAAACATTACAGTACTCCATGCATCAGGAAATTCTTTCAAATTGCATTACACTCCCAACTAAAGCAATCTGTTGATGAAATACAATTATCTAATGACGCACTTCTTAATCTGGACTCCTCAGCATCCATTACCAAGAGCTGTCTGGGAGCACAGTGAGAAAAGCAGCAAACACAAGGCTGATCTTGTTCTGCCAGTGAGGGGGAAGCAAGGGATATGGGTCTGTTAATACAAAGTCAGTTCAGCCAGTCCTTCATACAACAGATGCAAACAGACACTAACACCAACGACCAAAGATACCACAGAAATTTTACGTGAGTCTCTAGAAGCAGCACACTTGTTTCATCAGGTCATTGAAATGCTCATCACAATTTTAAGCATAGACTGAAATCCATGAAGTCATTTAACAATGGGTCCAGAAAAGCATTAACAAACTGTAACCTTCAGTAGCAGATCAAGCAGATTTTCCTCTGGACTCTGATGCTAACTTAAAATATCTATTAGCTGTGATATCTAGAGGAACTTAACAGTTGCTTAGAAAAAAAACAGGGGGTGGGAAGAAAATACAGGAACATCTTGGGTCACTCCTTTAACCTTTGTGTCAAACTACCATGGCTGAGTGTTTCACACTCTGCTCTGTCAACCACTGTTAATCTCACAGAGAAACACCTGAGTCTGATGGATGGTAAAACCATTTCCCCCAAAGTACTAAGATAAAAAGAGATGATGCACACAAGATTTCAGTATTTTACATCATATGTACTGTCAGAGTGTGTTGAAACCGTATCAGCATTCTCACTGTCCCTGTAACACCTGTATGTTCATTTTTGGTTTAGATTAATCTGAAGATGATGTTGACAATCAAGGATGTCACTGGGAAACAACTGTGCACTTATCCACCCAAACTAAAAAGCTGCAATCTGTAAGAACTGTGATCCAATCCAAATAACCAACACCTCTACTTTTAACATGAGGTTGCTTTGCTTCCCTATCCTTCATTTCTTCTTTACTCATCCTTGCATGTTTCAACTGTATGCACTTAAGTATCAAAAGGCATTTGCTCCCATCCATTACACCAATTCTTATGAGAAAATGTGGGTTACAATCTGCTGCATTACAAACCACAGTTTTAGGAATTCAGAAGCAGCACACAGAAAGTGCATGATTTTATAATTGTCCAGCTTCAATCACAGCCAGAGATGTTACTTTCAAAAACACTTTAGGGTCGTTGACAAGTCAGATGGAAGAGACTCCATCCTAAAAATGCTGAAATAACACTATGAACAACTACTCACATCCATCCCATCCCATTTACTTCACTGGCTTTCTTATTCTATTTCCACATCCTCATTAGCATTCCTAATGAGGAATATCCTAAAGATATTTAAATTCCTATTTTAGAAGACTTGTGCCCTATACCAAACAGAACGCAAAGATGTTTTCTCCGTATAAAAAACCTGACCCAATCCTCTTGCACCTATAGGGACAAAGGCCTAGAAGACCCTGATTGAGAAGACCAGAGCAAAGAAAGGATCAAGTGCTTCAGCCTTGTCCATATTTACTGTCCCTGGATCACCTGTCACAGTCAGCAGCAAGCCTGTATTTCCCTGATTTCTCTTTCCTTAACTTCTGATCCAGGGCTGGAAGTTCCTACTTCTTTTGATGCCCCTAGCAGTAACAGTGGCTTATTCCACATCATCTCTGCCTTTTGTAGGCAGGACTTCCATATCCCTGAGCAAGCTTGTCCTCGTTTCTACCTCCTGCATAACTCTTCTGTGCTGAGCCTAAGTCATGAGTTCCCTCAATACTGCTCTCCTTAGACCTCCACTCATTTTCCCAAGCAGGGCTATGGACTATTCCTTTGTGCTCCATGAGGTTGTGCTTAAAGGAATGCCAGATCCCTTGTGATTCACTGTCCTTTAGCTCACTGGGTCTCACCAATTAGCTCAGTAAATAAGCAAAGTCTGCTCCTACTCTTACGAAGTTCATGAAGCAAGAAGACAAATTAACACAAGGCTCACCTGGAATCCCACTGATGCACAAGAACCATCAAATTTCTTACAGTCACATGCTTAGATTTTTGACTGTTGTATATTTCAAGTACTGATTAAAATGATAATGGACTTGAATCAGCTGCAACAAATTTCAAGCCATCTTACAAGAATCCCCTGCCTACCTTTGTCTATCTTTAGACTTCATAACATCTTTGTGGAGCCAACGCACCATACATCATCTGTGGGAAAAAAACCTTGTTGAGGAAACATGTCCAATAAGCTACCGGGAAACATCCTAAACAAAAATTAGTTGAAAGGAGTGTAAAATTTAGCCTATTGCTTTTGAACAGGGCAAACTGATAAGTTTTTGTATTGTATCATCCAATAGGGAAAAAAATGCAGAGAATTCCTGCAACACAACACAGACTGATTACAGGACAGCACAAGAAAATAGAAGCAGTGATGCTAGAACTCCCCATGACTTTTGGACTGGCACAATGCAAACATTCAAGAATGACAGTAGGGAACTGAGGCAAGAGAGACTTCTCAATGAGACATAGTAATTCCTAAAGAGTTCTGTTAAGGAAAGCAATGCATCTGGCTTTGACATCTGAGATGAAATTGTGGCAACTCTGCAGTTTCTGTCATACAAGTATAAAAGTTGTGCTGGTAAATCCAGCTCTTGGCAATACATACATATAGAATTTCCTAAATTTTCATTTTATCATTGGGAAATAAAAGCTAATGCACTTGTGCTGGGATCTCATCCACAGGAATATTACCTACACTGGTGCTTTTAAAAGTTATTTGCAGTAGCCATAAACTACTAGGCTTTAACATAAAGCCTACATATACTTTTCTAGAAAAGTTTAGTCCACTATAACTAAAGAGCAGCAGTGTTTTGTTTTTTTTCCTTATTTTGCAAATATGAATTATTTTGGAATAAAAGGTGAGTACACATGCAATTTCAGAGCAGTTCCGCAAAGGAACTGCTTTGGTTGGAACAGCTATTACAACAAAATTTTCCGATTCAAACTAGGAATGCCCCAAGCTAGGCTGGTTCTAAACAGCTAACAAATTTAAAAATTTATTTACTAATCAGAAAAGAATGTTAAAGATATAAGCAGGCCAAATAAATTATTTTCAGACATTGTTTGAAACAAAATAACACTTCTAAAAGATGCAAAAGAGACAACAGGCTGATCCCAACTTGAGAAAGCAGTAAAACCAGCATAATGCATTGCCCATTGTTGCAAAATGCATGCAAGATCTTGTCCAGACTACAAGACTGTTGTTCCTGCAGGGCATTCCCCATTTACTTCAACAGAGAACTCTCCTGAATAAGCCAGGGAGAGACTCGAAGGCACAGGAACTACCTCCACATAAAACAGCTAATGTACAATTAGTAAGGAATGTCAGAACTGGCACAGCTCAGTCAAAATTCTTCAGAAATCCCGCATTTACACCATATCTAACTGCACACACGTGCCAAACAACAGCAAATAGAGCAATGATTAGCAGATGTTTTTTTCTTCAGTACATCAATTCTCAAAGCCTTCCAATAATTCACTTAAGAAAAAAATGCCTCATGTAAGTAGAAACAACTTACAGACCCCCACTTACATCATGGAACTGTGGTATTTGAAGATTCACTTCATTTGCAAGCCAGATATCCTGATTTCACATAGTATTGTGTCTACTGCTATATTCATGACATGCAGTAAAGTGAATCAAAATAAAGCCAACTTACATATTCGAATTTTAAAAGTTCTAAACAACAGTAGTATTAAAATAAACCCAAACCCCAAATCTCTAAGTTAGTCAACCTTCTGGCTACTAAATGAACAAATCTTTTCCAAGAACTACACAGTCATTTTCTCTCCAGATTGTGAAAAACAAATACTTGTGCTGTTTTAATACTCTTCCCCTCCGTCTTCCTGAAAATAAGTTTTCTTTGCACTATGCCCTCTGGATAACATTCAAGATTCACCTGGTCTAATTAAAATACCGGTTTTCCAAGAAAACTGCCAATCACAAGACAAACAGGACCCTTGCAGTAAAGCATCAAAACAAAACAAAGCACACAGACAAAACAAAAAAAGAGAAGCACAAGACTTCTTTATCCACATCCTTCTACAACTGTGAAATCTGTGCCGATTCTCAACTCTTCCAGAATAGCCAGGCATTTGTAAACAATAAAATTATTATCTTCTTCTCACTGGTGTTCAATAATGCTTTCATATTAAGAATCACAAAATGCTAAAATACAGGATCAAGTTAATAGACCTATCATTTTATTTTAATTCATCCCAAGTCTGCAGATCGAAACAGTGAAAATGCAATTCTTTCAATCACAGAAACCTTCATGACCCAAAACTTTCAGCTGATCAGAAACACAGGGAGCCCATCAAAGAAAAGAAACAGCAAAACACTGAATGTTGTTTTAACTACTGTATCATATCAGCAGCAACATTTAGATTATGTCTGGTAAATGTAAACAGCTAATTCATGTCAGCTTCACTTTGCTGCTTGTGTGAAACGAACAGCAGAACAGTCAGGGCATGACTTGACAAGAGCAAAGGATGGCAAAAAGGAAAACAGTTACACCCAAAACCAGAGAGTGTAAATGTTACATACGAAAACAAAGGAAAAAACCCAGAGAAAATCAGGAAGTTTGCAAAACATTTGGGAGAAAAAACAAACTGTCCCCAGCCAGTATGGAAGCAATGCTCTGGTTACATCCTCTATTCAAATGTAGAAACAAATGAGATTTTGGATCTGCTTGAATTGCCAGGAAAGATCCTTGGACAAAATAACAACAAAGAAAAAACCCAAAGAAAGATCAAAACAAGCAAACAAACAAAACCCCACAAAAATAAAACCAACAATCCAGCAAGAGAGGAGAGAGGAAGACATGGCAGTGCTTGGCATGGGGCTTTCCCGGTTGCTTGGTACAAACTGGAGTTTCCTTCACCTCAAACTGGCTTTTTGCCAACACAATGTAAGCTACACTGAATGAGCTAAGTGGTTTAAACTTCTGTTCCCTTGCCAGGGAAAGTCACAGAAGCTTTGCAGAGTATCTGAAGTTTCAGACCAAAGTGCCAGTCTCTCTCAGATGGGAGGGATGCTTTGATAGCATCTGCTGGATTCATCTCCTTGTCCCACCAGCCAGGACTGTACATTACCTTCCCACTGCTGTCAACTTCTTAACAGCCAAATTAGCATTCCAACTATTTATCTTACCAGAATATAAATTTATACATAATCAAGTGCTCAGGCTGTGACCTCAGATCAAGAAACCTTCCATCTTGCAATAAAAAGTGGTTTAGCATTAGCATCAAACATAAACAGTAAAAAAAAAAAATAAATGTAAAGCTCATCTGTGAGCCAATTCCAGGGGAACATCCAAAATACTGTAAACTACACCTCCCCATTTAAAGTTCCAAAATGGCATTGACAGAAGACTGAGCAAAAGTACTCTATAAATGTACACATGAAAGGTTACTCCAAAAATCTCACTTGTGAATTCCATCAACTGCTACATCAATTTCACTACAATGTCTCTATTTCAATTAACATTACCAAGTGCAAATAAAGCCCACGAGGTGATTTTATAATGTCAGTCAGTATTAGAAGAATTTTGCTATAAAGCTGACGCTAAAGTTTGTATAAAATTATGTCGACGACTACTAAAAACCCCAAACATATTCCAAGAATTAATGGCACAAAAAATAAACAGACAATTCATTTTTACCTACTTCTAGGCATATATTTTGTTGTCTGGCTGGCTTTCTTAAATTTATTCTAAATCTTATGCCCACTTTGGTAGTGTAGGCATTTAACTTTTGTGATACCACCTATCCACACAAAAGGCCATAATTAACCACATTACTTTTCTTTCCCTTGCCTTCTTTAACTGTAATTTTAGTGTGTTTGGTTGAAGCACTTCAACACCACCTTGTTATTCCTTACAAATACAGTGCACGAAGCATTTGTATAAACCAGAACACTGAGTATTACAGCATTACTGAACAAATATTTTTATATCATATTCCTAACCTGGACACTTTTTTTTCTTTGCACTTCAGTCATACAGTTCTAAAAATGGAACTGGAATACTGAATTGGGGAAAAAATAGAACACCTATCCGGGAATGGCAGAAAAACCCTGAAACAGTGAAGAAAAATTGGCACTCTGAGTCCATTGTTTTCCGAGTTCCACCAGCACAGGCCCATTTTCTGAAATGACCCTGCACCAGGATACAAAAATAATTTACACAATATTTATGAGGACAATGCTAAGGAATTGTCTCACGACTGAGTGGCAGGAAAACCACTAGAAGTGCAAGAAGCCATCTAAATGTGCAAAATTTACTGAGAAACAATTTGCAATTAGCACCAAAATGTATCAAGAAAGAGGAAAAATTAAAGCATTTCAATTGCTCAGGGCACAAGGGAGGTAGGAAATGAATCCCAGACAACAGAGGTGGGGGAAAGGGAACATGGGAAACAGAAAATATTCAGAGCTGAATTAAGGCTTATAAACAGCTTTGAGTTCTCTAGAACTCTAGAAAAGAAAGAATTAACTTAATGCGCAGAATGAGAAGCAATGACATAAGCACAAAAAACCAAAAGGGTAGAGAAGAGAGAAAAATAAACAGAAAACTACTTCAAAATGCATTTTTCTTCTCCTTGCTGAATATGTAAAAAGGTCTTTTAAAAAAGGCAACTGGCAAATTGGAAGAAAAAGAGCATAACTCAATTAAAAGAGATTTACAGAAACCTTAACTGGGGCAGCATTTACTTCCTACAAGAAAAACGGAGGTGAAAAATTCAAGACTGTTTATTGTGAATACTGTTCACAGACGAAAAAGCAAAGACAGGATATGACAGTGGGCTACAGATACATCAACAGTGTGAACAAACTTAAAGGCCTCAAAGAAACAAGACTGTCTAAAAGGTACATGTTAAAAAAATAGGAAGCAAGCTACCAGCAGCAAAACTGTCAGCTGTAAGGCCGTATCTGACACATCTCCAGAAATCTGGTCTCCAATAAACTAACTTCAAATTAATAGATCAATAAAGTTTTATTTAAACTAAAACTAATTGCATAAAATAACCATCTACAGAACTACTATGTCAGTAAAGACAACTTTCCCTTCCAGCAACCCTGACTAAAACAAAGAAACCCCAAGATACAGCTTGCTAGATATTTCAGTATATATTTTTTCCGGAATCCACAGAGGACCTTGTTTTGTCGTGATAGGAAATTTCATGCTAATTTATGGGGGTTCATAAATATCCTGAACACAGCACTGATGAGATATTGATACTGATGGGGTGACTAATGAAGGCAAACACATGTCAATACTGTTTTAACTCTCAGTATTGACTTATGGAAAGTATTTACACCTAGGAAAAGATAACTGGGACTAAGTTGTTTAAAAATATTTTTTAAAAAATGCCACTTCAATACATTTCATAGAGTGAAACTGGAAAAATACTTTTTTAATCTTACATGGAGAAATGCCATTCCATTTACTTACACAGCTGGTGTTCTAAGTTATTAATAAAAATCTTGAGTACAGAGAAATTGGTATTAAAGTCTTTGGTGGGCAAGCTATTGTCAAGGAGTACAGAACATTCAAGAGATATTTAAATTTCACAGAAAAAAAATGAGAGACCCATCAGCTTCAAGTTTTACTCCTGTTTAAAGCTTCATCTTCTACTGCTGTAGCTCTGGTCAGGTATGTTCAGCTGCCAAAAGTTCTGCTGAAAATCAGCATCCTATTTGAAGAGATATAAGAGGGCCCGAGTTATCTTCGAGCCCAGAGGCATTACCAGGCTCACACGCACGTCTTGCAACTGTTGCAGCCAACAGTCGCCGGCCTCGCCTCTCACCTTCACCCCCATCACCAGCTAAGACAAAGAGTCCAAACGACCCAAGAACTCGGGGGAAAGGACAGCCATCCACGCCTGCAAGATGCCGTCCCGATACCGCATCTCTTTCATTCGGCCCTCGCTGCACGGCCGCTGTCGAAGAAGGGAAGCCACGAACCGAGTAGCGATGGCGGGCACGCTGACGCACCGGGGCGGCTGCCCTTCCACGGGTCCCCCGACGCCGCCCGCACCCCGGCGTGCGGGCCGGAGCCAGGGGAGACGGCGGCACCGGCCCTGCCCGCAGCCCTGCGGAGCTCCTGGGCCGCTCGAACCGCTCCGGAGAAGCGCCAAAGGGCGGGCGGCGCACGAGGCGCTCCCAGCGCAGCCGGGGTGAGGCAGCGGAGCCGCGGAGGGCGTGCGGCGGGGACGCGGGAGGCGAGGGCGTCCCGCCCGCACCGCCCGCCCTCGCCTGCCGTGTCCCCCCGTGCCCTTGGCGGAGGCAGCCGCGGGTCTGCAGCGGCGGAAGCGCGATGGACACCCCGACCTTGCCCCCGGCCCGGCCCGCCTCACCTGCGTGCCCACCACCACGATCTGCGGCAGCTGGATGATGTCGGCCCCCACCGTGTTGAACACGTCCTGCAGCTTGTTAATGACGGGGATCAGCGCCTCCATAGCGGCGGGCGAAGGGATAGGGCGGGCGAGGCGTCGGCGGTCGATGGACGCGACGGGCACCGGCGGCTCCCTCAGCCGCCCCCTGCGCCTGCCGCCATGGGCGCCGGCCCCCGCGCACGGCCCGGCCCCCGGCAGCCTCCGCGCGGCCCGGCGCCGCCGCCAGGCACCATGGGAGTTGTAGGCCGTGGGGGGTGGCGGGGCCCCTCCCCGGGCCGCGCCCTGCTCTGACAGCGCGGGGCTGCGGGAGGTCGAGTGACACAGGGTACAGGGCGATGGATTGTATGACACGGCATTGACAGGTTTTATTACACAGAATCACAGAATCAGTGAGGCTGGAAAAGACCTCTGAGATCATTGGGTGCAGCCTGTGATTGAACACCCCCATGTCAACTAGACCGAGTGCCACCTCTAGTCCTTCCCTAAACGCCTCCAGGGACAGTGACTCCATCGCCTCCCCGGGCAGCCCATTCCAATGTCCAATCACTCTTTCTATGAAGAAATTCTCCCTAATGTCCAACTTAAACCTCCTCTGGCACAGTTTAAGACAATGTGCTCTTGTCCTGTCACTGTCACCCAGGAAAAGAGCCAGACTCCCCACCTACCTACAGACTCCTTTCAGGTGGTTGTAGAGAGTGGTAAGGTTCCCCCTGAGCCTCCTTCAGGCTGAACACCCCCAGCTCCCTCGGCTGCTCCTCACAGGACTTGTTCTCCAGACCCTTCCCCAGCTCTGGTGCCCTCTCCACCGCTCCAGCGGGTGCCACAGGCTGGGACAGGCCGGCCTCGTTCCCCCAGAGATGTCACCAAGGAAAGGTGCTGAGAGGCAAAGTGCCAGAGCTCAGCAGCATCTGCTGTCACAAAGCAACAGAGCAGGAAAATAAAGCTGCTGGGGCAGGGAAGAGGCAAAACGGGAGTTTTTTCTGAGGAAGAAAAGAACTAGAGATCTGCTACTACAAATTGCACAGTGAAAGGACTATTCTTCCATTTCTGTCCACATATTGAGAATTACAATGGGCAGAGAACAGCTATACTTATTCTGTTTGCTTTCTTGGGGATATTTTTTGTTTTGCTGTGAGATTCTTGGATGATCATCTGAAATTCTGTAACTTAGATGTATGTCTAATATGAATAATATATAATAATATAATATAATATATCTATATAAATAATAGGTTAGGTTGAGGTTTTCCACTTAGGAAGTGGAAAACTGTGTGAGACCTAATACTCAGCTGTGCTATAAAAAGAGATAAAATGAAACCAAAGGATGACTTGTGATGTGAGATCACAACAAATAAGCCGTCTCTTCTCCAAATGTCTTTCCTTTGAGTGCATTTTCTGAAAGATAAATTATGAATATGCTGGCACTGAGTTAATTTGAACTTTGTTCTTTCTTGTAAGCAGCAGAGTAAAAAGGCTTCTGAAAGTTTCAAGTTTCGCATGGCATTAGAATTCTTATTCTTGTTCTATACAAATTAGTCTTTTCCAGTCTTCACGTCTTGAAATACTCAAATGTCAAAGGAAAGAACAAGGATATGTGTTCTTATTTGTAGATCTTTTCAACAAAGTTTCTCATTCTTGGCCAAGTAATTTCACACTGTTTGTCAGAGGGATAATATTTTATGATAAAAGCATAAAGATGGCTAAGCAATTTGAAACTCTCCAAAAGTCAGTGTATTCAGGACAGAGAGAAGCAGTTAATGCGTGCAAATTTTGGGAAGAAAGTCCTGAATGACTGCTGAGGGCTTCCTGTCATGCAAACATTATCCAGTGGTTTCACCCATTAGATCTTAGCATCCCACTGAGCTGATGGGTCCCAGAGATCATTAATACCAAAAGGCCATTTGGCATCCACCTCTCCAGCTTCCAGGACAAAAGGAAATGTTTCCCTGACACAGCAAATAATCTTTTTAAAAAGGTTTGCTGTTCCCTGTGAAGGCTGATCTCCTCTTCTTCCTTGAGTGTCTGGAAGGAAAGGAAAAGAAAAAAAGGGAAGGGAAAGGGAAAGGGAAAGGGAAAGGGAAAGGGAAAGGGAAAGGGAAAGGGAAAGGGAAAGGGAAAGGGAAAGGGAAAGGGAGAGGGAAAGGGAGAGGGAAAGGAAACAATAAGAGCATCCCAACTGCACAGGACAAGAAGCTGCTGGCTCCCAATGAAGATGGATAAACCAGCTTATTTCATTATGCAAATATCTTTTCTCCTACCACTTTCATTTTGCCATATGACCTCATGGACACCCCTGTGAAATGGAGAAAGTGAAACCTGGTTTATGTCTTAATTTAGACCAGAAGTGGGACATCTCAGCAAGCATATAAAACTGGAAGAGGGTCAGAGAGGGACAACAAGGATGATGAAAGGTATGGAGCAGTTTCTATGTTGAGACCAACTAAGAAAGCCAGGAATCTTCACTCTACAAAAGAAATGGCACAGGGTAGCAAGGACCAGAGGTCTGTGTATTCATTAGCAACCTGGAGTGGGTGAAAGAGAATCAGGTTTCTTTACTCTGCCTTCCAATAGAGACATTTTGGGAACATCTAATGAAAGTAAGAACATCTAATGAAAGAAGCTCAGAACAAAACAAAGACAGTAGCCCCTACAGGCATTTTGGTGACCTTTTGAGCTCTTTGCCAAAGGATGCTGTAGACGGTAAAACTTTAAATTGATTCAGATGTTGTATGGATTAGTTTAAGAAGGAGAAATGCATTGCATGTATCAAAAGAGCTCTGTAGGGATCAGATCTAGCTGGGGCTGTTTCTGAGCTCACAACGTTCGGAAGCCGTGAGAGCAGCATGCAGAAGCACTGTGTGCACTTGCCCGTTAGCCTGTCCCACTATGGCTATTCTTAGAATTTTATCAGTGTAGTATTTCAAGGAGAACACAGAGGAAATATCAGTTGCTGAACCAAGTTGAGACAAGCCAGCTTGCCCAGCAGACATGTTGAAAGGCCTGTCAAGGGCTGGATACGCCAGTGGAGAAGCACAGTGGAAATGAGGAGGAAATTAATTAAGGAAGAAATGCAAGAAGAAAGTACTGAAGAAGATATAAAGCTAAGAGACATCAGACTGCTAAATTTAACACATTTTACATTTCTGGCTAAAAAGTGAAAGCCAGAAATACCTCTGCTATGAAGTGTCCTGGCCTGCACCAACAGGCACCTCAGCCCTGTTGAGGACTGTGCCAAAGCAATAAGTATTTTAACAAGCAATGGTTATCGGCAGCTTTAACTCTAAATTTCCAAGTCTGACTTACATTGTACTGAGCAAGAAACTCAAAGATCTGATAAAGGCAGTAGCAGTCAGACTGGTTATTTAAGTTAATTGACATGAGGACACAGGAACTGCCACACCAAAAGTGACCTGATATCAATCTACTTCAGGACCTTGTCTCTAAGACTTTCCAGCATCAGCCCTCTGGGGAAAATCTAAAAATTCAGTAATAAGATCTTCTCATTCCAAAACTATGTTAAATAATTTTGATATTGCTGTAAGATCTGAAGTAGACAGTTCAATATTTCTTCTATGTTACTGCAAACTAGATTGCTTTATTTAACATATAATAGGTTTTTGTCCCATCACACCAAATTCTGGGCTCCAATGACAACCTCTGGTGGTAAATTTCATTATCTAATTATATATAATGCAAAAAAAAAAAATCAAATTGGTATGAGTTTTGTATTTGTCATCTTCTAATCTCCATATAAACCTCCTGGGTTTTATGTTTGATATCAGGAGAACATTTCCAGACTTTCTTCTCCATTATATGAATTTCCTTTTAGTTTTGCATCATCATTTGCTTCCATTTTCCTCAGAGAGATGTGCCTTTTTTATTGGCATACTGACAGTAATGGACAAATCATTTGCCATTTAGTTCATTTATGCCAGACAAGGAACCCACAAACTAGCACCTCAGCAAAGCATATTTCCTGACATCCTCTTTTGTATAGAGAATTCTTACTGAAATATATAAGTATATAACGTAGCATTTATGCCTCATACATTCATACTGCTTTATACTGCAAAAACACCATTAGCAAAATACTTCTATAAACTATTCCTTACTAATGTCACTTTTTGGAACCATGCAGTACAGCAGTTATGTGGGTCTGGCAGAGATCAGATTTTATGTGAAGTCAAATTGAATGGTGTTTCTGTATTCTCCAGAACAACCTTGTCACAGATATAATTGTAACAGTTTCTTACACCAGACACCATTAGAAGATGAGATAAATAAATTCCTGAAATCCCTTGACAGAATGATCCTTTGTTTGGCGGTTTGACACAGATTTCCCAAGCTGAGAGATTCTAAATCTTGCTTTTTTTCTTTTTTTTTTTCCAGAAGCAACAGAAGTCAGAGGTTTGAAATCCATAGTCCAGGAGTTCTGCTGAGTTGGTAAAGCAAGCTCTCCTACGTGCTTCAACTGGCTTTAAGAAATCATAGCGCTGATAGGAATTCCTGAGAGTGAGGAACATGTTACCTGGGCTGACACCCAGTCTCTGACAAAACAAAGTTATCCTGGGGCAGGGATGCAACTTTGCTGGACAATATGAACTAAACAACTGAGAATTCCTTATGTTTTCTTAATCTGAACACTGGGAAGTTATTTATGAAAATCCACTGGCTATTTGGGGTGTCACACGACTGCTGTTAAAACTTGCTTGTGAAATTGAAAGCAGGTTTCAAGTTAAGGGAGGGGAGAGCAGAGGTCAAGAGCTGCAAAGCAAGCACAACAGTCAAACCTCATAAATCAGTAACAAAGCCCAAGCACTTTGGAAGACATCAGCTTCTCTCACAAGGCCAAGAGAGATAAAAACTTAGGCTGGAGATGAAAGTAATCTCTGTATCCCTGTGGATTCCTGTACAGTAGTGCTCCCTCCTTGCTGCAACTCGGGTGGTCACTTGAAATAACAAACACAGTACTTTAAACAGTTGTTTCAGTAAAAGATTTTCACCACCCCAATGGTTTGCAGTTCAATTTTCATGTGAAGACTTTTTATGTTAAAGGACCAAGGTTCTGGGAATAAAGACAATAACCTCCTGTCTGCTATCAAGTACGTAACTTTTATTGTTAGCAAGATGTACATTTAGCATCAATTGAGTTAACATAAATAGAAAAGAAAAAAAAATCTTACCCCAACCAAACCTTACCTCAACAAAAACTTGCCAGTATTTGGGAGGAATTGAGCTTTTATCTTCTGCTTCTGGATCTAGTAGTTAAATAAGACCATTTCCTATAGTCTTTTTAAAGTAAAATAGTATGCCAAGAGGAGTATTTTTTATTTTTATGATACAAATTTTCTTCTGCACACTGCTTATGATTGGCACAATTTTAAATTGGAAATGTAATAATTGAGCATATGTGACTTACAGCATCACACCCTGCTTATAAGAGTAATGATAGCATACACTCACCTGCCATGTATTGCTTTGTACTGCAGATTTGTCTTGAAGCACAAAGATGCAGGTATTTCTATATGTGGAACACAGCTGTAGGATGCACTTCAGGAACTAAAGGGCATTCAGTTAATAGAACCAGCTTAGTGCTAGTCTGAGATCAAATTCCGAAATATGACATAGTTAAGGCAGGTCTTTTGCAAATGCTGTGTCCCAGAACCTCAGGCTATAAAATTTGGATTTACTTTGCAAAACATATATTCAAGTAAGACAAAACAGGTAAGGCAGGTAATTCCACATGCTAGGCAGTACATCTAAACAGAACTACAATGAAATCCTGTCTTCTTCCATCCCAGGGTCATTAATTTAATTTCACACTGAGAGAAGGCTCCCCTATTCAGTAGCAGTCAGAGTCCAAAACCCATTTCCCCAAAGCAGGAATTTCCCCTTACCTAGAGTTTGGAAAGGTGAGTCGGGCATACTGTGTTAAAACCTGTTCAGAAGAGAGCACAAATCTCCATCCTTGTTTCCAAACACAAAGTCAGGAAGTCAGAGATACAAGTTCAGTGTCCAGTGAGCCCAAGAGAGTTCATTTCCACATTCTCCACGCAAGAGTGCTGCGACTGCCTGGCTCCCAGACAGGAGTAGGAAGGGGCAGAAGAGAACATGAGGCTACTAAAGGCCAAAGAGAGAGTAATCCCAGATCCTGCTCCCAAGACAATCTCCATTTCTTCAGCCATGTGTTATTTCAATATTACAAATGCATAAATCAAATCCAGAAACTTCTGGAATCTGTGAGTTAAATAAGATCATATTCAGTAAAATTAATGAAGATATTTTTATTATGAAGATATTTTTGGATCCAGAAATTCATCTTACCCTAGGTTCCCAATTAAGGATCTATTCCATTAGATGCTTCTGACAGCAGAAATTTCCTTCATTTAGCAAATAACATATTCAAATTTGGCAGTTGAAATTATTAATGAATTTTCTTGGTGAGATCCTGATGGTTGGAGGCCATGTCAACTCTGACTGGGGCAGGCAGTGCATGTTGCTCATGACACCAGAGCATTGTGCTTTTGAGACAGAAACAGCACCATGCAACACAGACATGGTGTTCCTCAAGGAACCAAACTCCACAGTGTGTATCCTGACTCACCACAAAAACTGGGTCCAGTGAGGCTAAATATTGCCATGGCTGCCTGGTGCACAGGGCCAAGAAGGCAGGGGATGAACAACTCCCAAGAAAAATGGTCACAATCATAAGGATCCTCCTGCTTGTCCATTAGAGACACCACAGGACCGTCCAGAGCAATTTATTTAGAGCAAAGAAGCTCCAAAGTACCGTGTTTGCCAAAGGCTGGTCTGCCACTTCTCTCATGTCAGGAAGTTCATGCAATGCCAGGAATGACTCTGTGGTAATGAGGCAGTGTTAGTCAGGCTCTTCAGGAAAGCCAGAGGAGGCAACGCCTGCCACTTCCTCGCCAACTTGATGGGCTCTGGACAATTTGCTGCCACAGGAATATCAGTGCTTATTAACCCTGCTGATTTAAAGGAATTAAGTAGGACCTGTGGTGACACATTTCCTGTAATTTGAGTTTTATAATTGTGTTCTCTTATTAAAGCACATTTTTAGGGTAAACACTATTATTTTTGCCTCCATGCAGAAGGCATTGAATTGTGCTTAATGGGGAAAATGAGGTTTGGAACAGAGTTAACCACAGTGCAAAAAAAATCAGATAAATCATAAAGTTACACAAACAGAAATGGAAGCATTAGTCTGTGTGGTTAATAAGTCCGTATTTCAACTACTGATTTGTTTACAATGTGTGCAAAGAGATGAAGATGTAGAAATGAAACAAAAATTCTTGTATGCAACTCCTTCCAGTCAGGAACTACCAAGAACTACAGTAACTTTTCCTCCCTCTGTTTTGGGGGAAGTGTTTTCTGCAACATTGTGCTCACCTGCAGAAGAATACGAAGAATAAATCAGGTACAATCAAAACAAGTTTAATGTATGCAGATTATGGAAATCAGAGGCAAGAGCAACTAGTTTTGTTTGGTGGTTAAAGGACACATCCAGCTAATTACCTGATCATTTTTTGTTTTGCAGAACCACTTTAGTTCAGTACACGAGATCATGCTGATCACTTAGTATTGAGTTAATACTAAGAAAGTTTTGGGGCTATGCTGAACATTTTCCTTTATTTCTGCATTTTTCTACAGGGATGGCAGTACAGAAATCCATCAAGCACCTAGTCACATTCCCATTACAGAAATCTGGACCAAAGTGTGCAGGATTGCAGAGACCATGTCTTTTATCTTTCCCACCTAGGATGTCATAGCATTAAATACACCCTTTATAAACTCAGAATACATCTTTCACCAACTTAGCAGTACTTGTTTGTAACCAGCACTTCAGGAAATTAGACACCAGTGTTCCAAAATAGGTCCTTACCTTCACACACAAGAAACACAGCTTAGAGATTTAATCAGCAAAATGAACAGTAGGTGGACAAAAAAAAATGACTAAACCAGCAATACTTATTTAATGATGCTTTTATTTTACAGGATACAAATTTCTGTTCTTTTTAAGTACTCAACATGAATTAAAGTGCTTAATTTTTACAATTCTCCACCCACCTTAGGATCAAATATACATATGTTACAGAAAATATGTACAATATCTTCAACATTTTTACATTCATATATTTCTTAACCATAAAAATGATGACTTACATTTGCACAACTTACAATGGCATTAGTATTTCACCTTTTTTATATTATTCACTTTATTGCAAACCAAAACAAATTTAGGTCTTCCAATTATTATTTAAGAAATATTTTTGCAATAAGATCAGAAATACTTCCATAATGAAGGGAAATTAGCATGTATAGTCTGTAATTCTGATGTCAAACATTAAAGCTGTTACAGCTCCCACTAAAATTAATGTATTAATCTGCCTTAAGGGCTGCAGAATGGAAAATACACTGGTAGAAAAAATAGTATTTCTGTTGCAAACTCTTCTATACATGCAAAAAATTTGGCTTAAAAATACCAGGGCACATAGATGCAAAATGCTTTGACATAGTTCTCTCTTTTCTGAATGTTTCCATCATAAATACTTAATGAATCTATGAAGATGAACTATAAACAGAAGTAGGTTGGTGTTATGCAGTGGCTGAAAACATGTTTTATTCGCAGAAATCTGCTTGAGGTTTTTGAGAAAACACACATTCTACATTCACTTGTGCTAGGAAGAAGAAGGGGTGAAATAAAATGCCATAGCTTATGCTGTGAAGAAATTTAATCACAAGGTTTCAGAGGAAGCTGATTGAAATGCCTCACTGGAATTAGCATGTTTGTGAGGGCTTTTGTGTTTGTTTTTATAGGCTGAAATAGTAAACATGCCACAATAGCAGATCTACCTTCATCTTTTTCCAGAAAGCACACTCAACACAGTTATTATACATTCTATTTTGAATGCAGCACAGTGTATTTTTTGATTGTAAAATACTGCTTGAAAACAAGTCATCTGAATAATAGTCTCAAATATATAAATACACATATATACATATACACACATACATATGTGTATATACAGACACATACGTAATCATTAAATTAATGCTATCATCTGTTAAAGGAAAAGGATTTAGGAAACAATCTGACTAGCAGATTAAATCTCCTGTCTGGGGAAGATACTTACTACAGTCTCATGGGTCAGAACCAGCTAGATAAATTCCTCACACCAACAGGGCCACAGGCTAGAGCAGAAAACATTAACCCCATGTATTTAATTTCAGGTTTCAAACAGTACACCACATAGACTGATGCCCATTTCACCAAGGGATTTTCCTTAAGGATAGTCAGTCACAAAATTATTTCTCTCCAATCATTTACTTTTGGATATGTATTTCCAGTTGTTCCCGTTCACCCTACATCAATTATCTCCATCTGAGGTTCACCTGAGCTCTGTGACTCCAGGTGAGACATGGTATCTCAAAGCTCCCAAACCGGTGGAATTTTCATCTTCCACAAGTGTCCTTATATAATGTAAGGCAGATTCTGTGTGAATTTAAATCACTGAAGGTATAATAGCTCCGGCAGGCCCGTGATAGTTTATACCAGCTATATGGAGAAAGACCTTTTGTTATTGCTTAGGATTATTTCTACACGGAATGTTTATTTCTTTCCTGAAATTCTTTCCTTCAGTATAAGAAACAACTACCCTCTCTTAATTTTATTTAATCTTTCCTTGAAATGAAAAGCTGATGACTTTTTAATACTAGCTATGTGGTGAGGAACCCAAACAACCTGTCAAATGTTTCCACCTCTTTCCCACTTGTTTATGTATATTTTTTTTCCTTCTGACTCCACTTGGAAGTCTGAGGAGCATAATTCTCTAATCTCACCTATATTTTACTTAGTGTATTTACTCTATATTTAATCAGTGCCTTGCCTTCATCCATAACTTAAAAACATGAACAATAAAATCCTCTTTTCTATGAAAGGGAGTTAGAATCTTTGAGGAGATTTATAAAGCACTTTGAGATGGTTTTGCATAAAAAGGTGCTACTATATATACATGCAATTAAAGTGGTTTAATATTCTGCTCCAAATAGAAGAGAATGTTTTGTACTCTCAATATTTATTTTGCACATATAAGTTAAATACACTTTGGAATAAACAAAACTACTCAGCATAAAGGGATTTGAAAATACTACATAATACAAGTTTAATAGCAGCTCTTCAACCAAGCAGGAGTACCTGATATCAGACGAGAATTTTTAGAGGGTCTGGAGGAATGGTGCAGACATGCAGGTATCATGATACACTATTTTCCCATGGAAGGGGAAAAAATAAGTAATTTCAAAAATATATTGCTATGATCCAAAAATATGAATGATAAAATTAAGTCTTGTTCTGGTTCACAGATGAAACCACTAAAATAACTTTTGATCTGCTTTAAATCACACAGAAGAGTGATCACTTTTAAAGTGAGAAACAAGCATTACTTGAACACAAGAGTTGCAAAACTTAAATAATTCAGCAGAGTTATTCACATGCATTCATGCATTATGAATGAATGCTTAGTTACAGTTTTTTTCCTTACACACAGAGCTTTATGCTCACAAATTTAATGCCTTTTTTCTTTTCCTTGAAGAATTTAAGAATTTATTTCAAATGGGAACAGCTTCTACCTTGTTAGAATGATGGTTTTAATTTCACTGCTCTTGTCATAGTTCTTAAGCTACAGCAACTACAACTTTGTATTTGTTCCTCTGCAGTTGTAATTTACAATTTAAAGTTAAACTTTGGGATGCTGTTAAGAGGGCTTGTCTGTGGAGAATGAAGACAACAGGATGGTTAAATTTAGAAGCAATTTCTCGATCTTCTGATGTCCTTTAATATTGGTAAGACATACTTTTCCCACAAAATACACACAGTACTATGTATTCGAGTGCCAAGGCATTCTGACTCAGAAGAGAACAATTCTGACAAAGCAATTGATTATGAGAACATGGAATGGGTTTCACTAGGGTAAATAAAATATCCTGTGATATATAAAATTTAATGTCTGAGAGCAAACATGAGGCTAACATCCAAACAAACAACTCCCAGTGCTAACTTCTTTTCAAATTGCTTATGCCCAGATGCAGGGCTTAGTCTGGGTGATGCTGCCATTCAAGTAGCTTCAAATACTCAATACCACTATAACAATACGGCATCACAGATATTGCTACTTCTAATCACTTATATGGAATGGAGCTTTCTACCTGGCTTAGAATTAGGTTTGCAGGAGCTTAGAAAACAAATGTACTACACAGCACCAAGTTGGGTAGGATGCTGACCTGCTGAAGGGCAGGAAGGCTCTGCAGTGAGTTCCAGACAGGCTGGATCAATGGGTCAAGCCTGCTCTAAGAGGTTCAACAAGGCCCAGTGCCAGTCCTGCACCTGGGTCACAACAACTCCTGCAGCACTACAGGCTTGGGGAAGAAAGGCTGGAAAGCTGCCTGGTAGAAAAGGACCTGGGAGTGCTGGTTTGACAGCAGCTGAATAAGAGCCAGAGTGTGCCCAGGTGGGCAAGAAGGCCAAAGGTGTCCTGGCCTGTATCAGTGTAGCCAGCAGGACCAGGGCAGTGATTGTCACCTGTACCTGGCATGGGCGAGGCTGCCGCCTCAAATGCCATGTCCAGTTCTGGGATGTGAAAGACAGGATAAGAGGGACATGGAAGTGCTGGAGTGGAGGTGGCTGAGGGAGCTGGGGGTATTCAGCCTAGAGAAAAGAAGGCTCAGGAGGGACCTTATTCTCTACAGCTCCCTGAAAGGAGATGATGGCAAGGAAAGGATTGGTCTCTTCTCCCGAGAAACAAGCAATGGGACAATGGCCTGAAGTTGTGCCAGGGGAGTTTTAGATTGGATTTAAGAAAATATTTTGTCACCAAAAGGGAGGTAAAGCATTGGAACAGGCTGCCTAGGGAAAGGGTTGAGTCACCATCCCTGAAGGTATTTAAAAGGTGTGTAGAAGTGGCACTTAGGGACAAGGTTTAGTGCTGGACTTGGCAGTGCTGGGCAATGGTTGGACTCAGTGATCTTAGAGGCCTTTTCCAACCTAATTGATTCTACAGCCATATCATCAGTATTTTCAGTGTAGCTCACTCCTTCCAATCTGAGAACTCCTTTAAAGCAACTCCTTCCTTTACGCTCAACGCCTTGACCATGGGAAACTGTTTCTATACACTGGAACGTGGCAGGTCAACTCTCCATATCCCACAACTGCATTTGAGGCTCTCGTAGAAGATAACCCACTCTTGGGAGATGGCTGTGAAGCAAAGATAGCCACCATGAGTTCTGCTTGCTTAGCTGAATGTTCCCCCATCCCTTGCCAAGGCATATGTAAGATTACATATATTAGCTAGGGAGATCTTATATTACCTTGGCAAAAATCTGATGGTATTCACCAACATGAATCAAAACAGGCTTGAGCTGCCCATTGCTAAAGGTAAACACAGCTGCCAGTAGAAGCAACTTAAAATCTCTAAGAGAATTACAGAAGGGCTTGCACATTGGATAAAAGTAATACTAGGGTTATATCCAGAATAATCTGGACACAGGGAGCACCCAAGGAAAAGAATTCAGAACTGACATGCATCGAGTCAGCTGGAGAGTTAGTCTACCATACCACGTCCTGATCATTATTAACACTGGTGTAAAGCTGTGGAATCTAAAGGCTGTGGTAGATCTTGGATCTGTGCAGGTAAGAGCAAAATCCATCCCACTAAGTTACATGACATTCTTATGAAGGAATGATGGACACTGCATGCTCATGTGTGCATGACACTACAAACAGATATTAATCCCTTGCTAAATGCAAAATGAGCTGGGTTTTTTTCCCCCTATTTGTTGCTGAAGGAGTAAAGCAGGAGTAGGATAGTGGATAGTTTGTTTGGCAAATTCATTATAAAAACCCAACAATTTAAATCTGTCATGCTACTAACAAAATTGAACCTGAGCTCTTCAGCTTGACGTGATTTAAAATACAGACTGCAGATTTATTGAGAAGGAAGACTCCTGAATGTTCTTATGACAAGGTGATTGTAGAAGTTACATATTTTCCTTCCTTTAAGGGTTTCAGAAAGGAAAGACAGCAATGATTTTAATTGATAGTCAATCACTACCTCTGAGTTTGCCATATTTCATTCAAGGATATAACAGTAAAAATTTTAGGGAGATCATTCGCCTCTATGTATAAAAACCCTAATAGGAATGGAAGTTCATAAGGAACTTAATGTTGTAAAGCCAGTGAGTCCTTATACCCAGAAGCAGACAACAAATCATGTTAGTTCATAAAATTTCAGATTTGCAAGCTCAGACTTCATACTACATTTTTAGAAACCAGGCTCCACTTTAAAACAATAATCCTTGAAGATTGTTGTCATAAATAAGCATTACAATACCTAATCTTCTACAAAAATTAAAAAACTTAAGTTCAAAATGTTCTTTTGCTCCAATAACCGTAATAGCAAAAATACACATTCCCAGAAGTTTACTAGAATCTGTTGCTTTTCTCAAACCACATACTGTATTTAAGCAACAAACTACTGCACTCTTAAAAGCTAACAGTGATAGGACACTGAAGAAAAGCGACTACTTGTTTTAAACACAACTGGAACTCATTTGTCCATTGCATGCCACTGACATTACTGCTAATTTTTTGATGCATAAAAATATCAAGATCATTAAGTGTCAGCTAGTAAAACAAATCACTGAACAGTATTTTTTAATTTAGGACTGTGTTTAATTTGAAATAGGAAACATGCTTTTTTTTTTTAAATAAATTATTCACTAATAAGAACCCAGTATCATGAAATCAAAGCAATAATCAAGTATTGTACATTTTTAATACTGTACATATATTATATGTAGTTTTCTCATATTTTAGGTATTTATTTCTAGATTGAAAACCATTAGATTTTTTCCTTGATAAACTGAAACCTTAAAAGCCAATATACCTGTGACAGCAATTTGCATTACTTTAATTAAAAAGATACAAGTGAATACAACATATGTACAGAATTGTGGAAATCAATCTATAAACTACATACATTAAACCAAACTGTCCCTGCATATTTAAGTACAGATCTATTTTGGCAATGTGGAGGTATATCTTTTATCCTGTTGCAAGTCCTAACATGTAAGTAGGAAGCTTCAAATATTTGCATTGGTAATGAAAGTAGCAAATGTTAACTGAAGAGCAACTGGATTTAAAAAAATTGCATTACAACAAACAAGTAGTACAGTAAAGTTAGTATTTTTAATAGCGTTCACATTTTTTTAAAAAGTCTCTGAAATGGACCTGTACATCACTTTTATTGACAGAACATAAATATAAGAAAAAGATCCCTAAAAAGACCAGAATTCTTTCCCAAACGTAAAGTGCCAAGATGTGTATGGTAGTAAGAAGTTTTTATCTTTTTTTTCTTTTTTTTTTTTCTTTTTTTTTTCCTTGATTGAGCAAAGAAAGGCTAACCACAATTTCAACTGAAATCATTTAAAAATGCCACATGTTCTTGAGGTTCAGCATTCAGATCTTTTAGAAGATTCAGGATGCTCTTCCAAATTCACTTGCAGTTCATTTTGATATTCTAGTGTCTCACCTTTGACAGCTAAATGGATAACTTTTAGCCACTTCTGTTTCAGTTCCTCATTGTCTGCAGCAAAGCTGTGCACAGACTTGGACTGGGTCAGTTTGAAGCTGTGGGGGAGGTCAGCGCTTTTTGGAGTGTCATCCACTGTGTAGCCCAGAAGAGGAATTGTAGCCAGAGCTTTGACATCCTAAGGAGAAGAAGTTCTTTATTAAGAGCAGACAACTAATCTCCCCATTACTTCTCGTCTGCTGTACAATTTGGTGAAAACACTTGGATCTTTCCTCCATTTCCAAGCTATTTGCTGTCTCTTCCCCAAATACCAGTGACAATAATTACTAAAGTCTTTTCCATTTCCCCTGTACTTACCTGTGGAGCACCGTACATGTAGAGCACAAGAGCCTCCTGTTTGGGTATGACACACCATGCTTTCTGCCAGGGCTTGGACTTCTCCATGTACTGAAGAAAGCTACATATGACACTATTTCCAGAGACTTCTGCAGATTCAATCTAGGAGGTAGTAGAAAGCATAAAAAGGAAAATAAACTTTCCTTCAATAAAGACTAAAAAAAGAAAAGCAGGAAATTTATCATCATTCATATAGACTCGGATAGTATCTGCAAAAGAGCTTCAGAAATACTCAAGAAAGATCATGAAGGACTGGATTTATGAGGAGTATATATATATATATTAAACACATACAACATGTATTCCCTTATCATGTGAAATCTGTTGCTTTTTTCATCAGTAATTTTGGATTATAGACTTCTAAATCACTCCAATTTTTATTTTGCCACCACAGCCAGACTTTCTCTATATCTGAGCATCTACAACAATGTCTGATTTCCAAAATAACACCATGTTAGGCACTGAAGTGCCACTAACTATCCAACATGACAACTTATCTACTTTGGCAGTCAAAATATTACGACAGAATCCAAAGCAAACAAACTTCTAGAAACAACATAAGCATTCAAGCACTAATCCTAGAGAAAAGATTAGAATAATTGCTTAAAATCTGTAGACAGTGTAAAATGCTGCTCAAGTTAAATAGTGAACCTGAGATGATAAGAAAGAACACAAACTGATTATGTGTTAAAATTTCCATTGACCTTGACTTTTCAGGTGCCAAAAGCTGAGGGCAACCTGACAACTTAAAGATCCATTTTATACACTGATCAAAACAATATCTTACTACTCAGACTCTGAAGGAAGAGCAAAATTCTCCCTCATTCTTCTCGTTTCCATCCCCAGTTCTTTCACTCTGGGTATGTATTTTCAAAAATCAAGTGGTAGCAGTGGGATTTTTTGCTATGAAAGCTTAAGTGCAGAGGAAGAAAACTGAAAATTTGTAAGGGAAGGTTAAATTTTATCAGCAGAAGCTGATGTAACTGAAAGAAGCAAACAAGTTTTAAGGTTTGTAATTCCCTTAAAAAATGTTAAGTTACAAGAAACAAAGCAATTTTGCAAAGGTGAGTGCTGGAAACCAAAATTTATGTAATGGGATGAAATTGATACACATATTTTTATTTCTCAAAGAGAAAATAAACTCTGCAAAAATACTATCATTTTTCACCTACAGATGAACCAAAATGATTGCAACTATACATATATTTTTGAATGACATACCTCCAAAATGCCCTTCCTCTTCTTTTCTTCGCTGTCCGTACAACCAATTATAACATGATAGCAATCCTTACAGACTTTGTTCAATTTATTGCCATCATATTCGAGATGTGCTTTGTAATCAGAACATTTCCAGCAAACCACCTTAGAAAAAAAATTATAAAATTTAAGTATTTATAGAAGCTTATTAAAATATAAATAAAAATTGGTATTATGCTATTTTGTAGTAAATTTTATATACTATATATATATATATATAATATATATGTATATTATACAAAGCAAGAAAGATGTCTTTATAATGTGTCAACAGTAAATTACTTGAAAATAATGTTTTTCCAAATTTGTGCCACTACTTCTTAACTAGAAGTGCTTCTTCCTATTTACCTGGTGGAAATTTTGTACTTTGCATAAAATTACATTAGGCTTTTAATTATATCTGTAGCTTAAAGTTAGGTATAGAATCAGAATACAGCACAAGCCATGCTGGCAGTTTCTTTATATGGCAATCAGAAAGGTACATTTACCAACTGGTTTTCTATGTAACTAGAATGAGGTTATGACAATGAACAAAAACTACAATTGAGATGACCTTTTAATGATAAAAGTCTGACAAAATCAGAAATGGCTATTTTTTAACTTGCTAGGAAATATTAGCATGTTTAAATGTATATATACGCACCTATACATATAAAATCTACAGTTTTAAAATTGAGTCATAAATACACAGAATAAGTAAGTCAATATACACTGATTTTCTCTGATTTTTCTTTTCAGTATACATGTAACTCAAATGCAAGAGAGATAGCAGAGTTCTTTCATTAGAAATGTTTTTCCACAGAATTCTTCTTTCACATGAAAAAAGGTGCCCTGAATAAAAAAATATGTGTAACTATTTCAAGAAAGAAAGGTAGATAAATGGACTTGAACCATTAATGCATCTGAACAAAACTTTATTGTGGACTAAGGATTTGTAGAACTAATCTGGATCACCACCTTCAGCTTCTAGCTCGAGACAATACTAGTTAAGTATTCCAAATTAGTCACTTCTGGAAAGCCACCATTGCTAGCCCAAATTGACTCCCATGGAAAAAATCTTTAGAAATTAAAGCATAAGAAGATGTGATAGAGCTATAATAGAGGGAAGTAGCTAGGAGTCTAAACAAAAAGGGAAATAAAAATGGAGGGTGTGGTTTTAACATTAACAGAATTTTCAGACAGAAAGATCTGGGGGAAAAACCCTTTATGACAACTGTAAAATCAATAATTTTAATTTAGAGCTTCTGAAAAAGTCTCTAGTGTCCTGCAAAACACAAAAGCAGAGTTATGAATGCAGCAAGCCCTCATACCACTTAAAAACATCAGAAAGAATAAGACCCTGTACCACAAATATTAAAGCTGAGCTTGTACTACCATCTGGTGGAGACAGGCAGAGCTGCTGGGTGGCAAGAGAAGAAAGCACAGGGTGTTTGCTCTTCTTTTGATAACTTCTGAAGACTCATACTACCACTGTTTGAAGGTTGCTTGCAAGCTGCCTATGCTACTGTAGCATCCCACACAGAAAGCAGCAGCAATACTCTCTCCCCACCCTCACACTCCCTCCTTCCCTGATGCTTTGTAAATGTTCCCACAGTTACACACAGCCCAGCTGAGAGCAGCTCCAAGTTAACCTAATGAAAAACTGCAGGGTTTTATGGTCTTTTGGTGGAGTCAGCCAGTGCTGCCTGAAATAATGCTGGATTACACCATCTTAATATGCTCTTGAAACTCTTCATATTAGTAGAGGTCTTCCAAAGCTAACAATATACTGTGTGTAGGGCCTTGGGACATTATACACAAATATATGCTGCTCCTAATGAGTTCCAAATTCACCATGCCAGCTAAAGCAGGCAGAGGGCCCCTGGTGGTATGCAGAGCTGTTTCTTTCAGCTCCAAGTGCAGCAGCAGACTCCACAGCACTGGCACAGGGTTCCCAGGGAAGCCTTGGATGCCCCATCCCTGGAGGTGTTCCAGGCCAGGGTGGATGTGGCTCTGAGCAGCCTGGTCTGGTGGAAGGTGGCCCCGCCCGCAGCAGCGGGGTTGGGACTAGGTGATGTTTAAAGCCCCTTCCAACCCAAGCCATTCTATGGTTCTATGATGACAAAGAGCCATGAGAAGTCAAGCAGGTGCTTGGAGACACTCCCAGGCCTGCTGAGCAGCTGCAGGCACTGGGCTCTGCACTTACATGTCCACACGCTCGGCAGTGGTGCCTCCTCCTCGTCAGTGCATTGAAGGGTTCCTTGCATTTCATGCACATGGTGACTTCGTTGTCCCGGATCCACCTCGGTGCTCTCTTCCCAAGCTCAGCATTCTAAAGTGGGAGTGGGGGGAAACAGGAGGAGGATGAAAGAATTTTAAAAGCTATTAAAAAGCTGCACAGTACTTGAAATAGGGAAAGGAATTATACTCTTCCTCTGGAAAGGAAATTACAAAACATAGCTCAAGATGCATTTTGAAATCTATAAAAGAAATAACAAAGAACCCAGTCAAAAAATCATGATGCATCACTGAAAGGGTGCTCTGTGTTTCAAGACAGAAAGAGGCTTGTTTACAAGATTTGGCATTATGAACATAAACAATTACCAACAAGATGACTGCTTTATGATTACTCTGCTATAAGAATGATGAGCTTGAAAACAAAGTTTCTGCCAAACTTTTTCCACTTATTGAAGAACACAATGGGTATTAAGAAGGTTACAAAGGAATAACAGCAGCTTACAGAGACTTCAACAGGCATGTCTTCATATTCTTTAGCAATAGCATTTCTGAAAGTTTCATTCCTCTGCTGAAAAGCTTCAATAGTACTCTGAAGTGCCTAAGGAAACAGGGGAGAAATTCCTCAGACATGGTAAAATATAAAACAGAACTTTGCATTCTGACCAGTTACTGATCAGCAGAGAGAAGGTAGAGGCAGAACACATGAATATTACTTTTCTGATTGCTTCAGTGACAAAGTATTTAGAAAATAAAGAATGTAGATGAATTTACCTTTATCCATTCTTCTTTATCCTGTTCAGAACTAAAAGAAATATTTGACACGTTAGTTTGAGACAAGTTCAGGAAACATTGCCCCACTATCAACAACTTCTTGCAAAAGCCAAGTAACTGGGTAGTAATTCTCAAGAATTTAAATAGTAATTGTTAACTGTCCCACTTAAAAAAAACAAAAACAACAAACAAAGCAATCCAAGAGACAAAAGTTAGAAACATGAGAATTAGAGAATTAACACTTCAGTGTATGTGGCTTTCCAAAAGTGACCTCCTCCTTGGGTAATGTGTTGGGGAAAAAACCCCTGCTGCACCATGTAATACCAGTCATACAAAATTTAAGTTTTCTGTGGATTGCTCTGAAGGATGCAAAAGAGAACCTTTACAACACCTCAATTAAAACAGCTTCCCACGTGTTGCTTTGCAGTATTAGCAGAACTTTTAAGCAAGCAGAATGCTAAACAGCTCTTTGTTTTTCCCACCTACCATCTGCACATGAGGAAAAAGAAACCTGTCCAAGGAGCCAAAATCATTCTTCCTACCTGCTTACAGCAAAAACCAAAAGCTGAGCTATTAAGCATAGTACCTGATCAGCAACCTTCCAAAGAAATAATCTACTAGCTGTTTATAAACAGTTGAAATTGAAAATGTACTTCAATAGTAGTTTGAAAAATAAATATAAGCCTACTACTAAAGAATATGCCATAGGTAAATTAAAAATTATTTCAGTGCTAATACAAGCTCATGAATTAAGGACATTAAGGTATAGAGTACATACACTACTCATACATTAATGAAGATTTTTCTAATATAATTGAGTAAGAGCTTTGTAGCACTTATTCCTTCACAGTTTTGTATAGATTTAGTGTACTCTAACAATGATCACAAAGCAAAAGATAAAAATCTGTGCTTCCCTCACCTAAAATAAACAAATGCAATAAAGTTTCTCACACTGGTAATGTAGGAAAGCTAATAACAAAATAAGCTTGCTTTGTTGTATCAACTTTCTTCCAATTAAAACAGGCTTCAGAAATGGTATAGCAAGATGCCACCTTTCACCATTTACATAGGTATATGGTGTTGTAACAATTTACAGAATATTTAGCAAGATATCACACAGTAATTTACATAGGCAAAAAACATGTCCCAGAAATCTTGCAGATCTTAGTGGAAAGGGGTTTTTTGGGTAATTTTTTCAAAGTATATGTTTAATTTGAAATTGAATGAAAGTGTAGGTAAAAATCTATATGCTGTTACCTTTGCATATTCTCTGCTGCAAGTCTCATTAAATATTACAAGTTTTCCATAAAGAAAAGTCGCTTGCAAGCTCATTGGCTAGCAAGTTATAGTTTGCTCCCAAATACATGGGGACAACTCAGAACTGTACACCATGGACATTTTCCTGCTTATTTAATCCTCGCCTCTCTGCAATGAAATCTTGACTGCTAAGAATAGGACTTTTAAGCAGGCCCAAAAGGAGAAGAGGAGCATCTCACTTTATTTGAGTCTAGACAGGTATGATTTAGTCTAGGCAGAAAGGTAAGGGGAAAATAACTCAGCAAAAGGAGGATGCAAAGACTAATAAATTGGAAAGCAAAAAAAGTGCCAGTCAGAAGAGTGCACCTGGATGAAAAGGACCCAAGAACTAAAAGGAAAGCTTGCCTTCCAGGAGGAGGTTGATTCTTGGGACTGTAAGAAAACAAGTAGATGGGAAGTGGGTCTGAGGAACTGAGTAAAGCAGATGTCCACCTCCTGCTGCAGAAAACTCTGTTCTGTAGCGATAAACCCACTGGGAGGGAGAGCTTTGTTTGTTGGAGGTGCCCTGAGGTGAACACACTCATTGGTACCAAGGCAGCTCAGATCCCAGAGGCACCAGTGATTAACACACCCAGGCTCCTGAAACACATCAGTCAGACAGGCTGCCTTGGCATTGCTCTTGAATTCCCAGCCAGCCCTTCCACAGCTATCTTGGGCATTCCTGCAAAGTTAGCCAATGTGCCATGCATCCTAGATGCATCTTCTACTCAGAGAGATTCTTGGACTGACGATTCATGATTTTTTTGGCAGCCTAGGCTATTTTCAAAACACCAATATTAAGAAGAAATCCACTGCATCATTCTTCAGATCTGTTCATCCACTCTTTTGCGTGTATATATTTGATCTCAAGAACCTGTCTAAAAAGACTGCTTACCTTGCCTGCAGCTCCAGTGTCCGCTCTTTTCCAGACACTTGGAAAGTGTGTGGATATTCTTCATTATGAGTTTCTATAATCTTCATGCCATCTATGCCAACCCTGGTTCGAACCGAGAACTTGGATCCAACCAGGCTGAATTTGGGGACGCAGTAGAGCAACATATTGTTAAACTGGGGGGAAAAATAAACAGGTGGTTTTGCACTAAGGAAAACACAGATAAAGCCATAGTTTGTCCACTGAGAGCTGGACAATATCAACAACTAAACTTGGGTGAGAAAGCAGGTTCTTTTCTGATCAGCTGATACATGAGAAGACCAAAGCTCTAAAGCAAGACAACTTCTTTATTTCTTTCGGAATAGGATTCAAGGACAGCTTCACTGAATGTAAGAATAATTGTTGTGCATCTGCAGCAGTCTTTATAGTATTTGTTAACAAACTATACTCAGACCAGATATTCTATACCCATTGTTATACTCCAATTCTTCAAAACCTACTGTAAACTGTAGGACAAGGACTCTTCCCTTCAGTGTATTCATATATATATATATATATATATATATATATATCCTGTACCAAAATAATTTTGTTTTGTACAAGTTGTAACTAATGTTATTTGAAGACATTATTTTTGTTTTCTCCAAGACAAAAGAACATTTCTTAGTTTTTATTCCCTGAAACCCTCCATATCACTGGGGGAAAACATAGTACATGAGCAGGACAAAGATATATTCCTTTATTAAATTAGAACTTTAAATAATGTTTCACTGTCTAAAGCCCCAGCCTAAAAGCACAGCTATTAAATCAGATATAAAATGTTTAATTTTCTCCTTCTTTTCCCCTCTCATTTTTCTCAGAATTAATTATTAAAAATAAAAACTCAGTTCAGTTGAATCCTATTTTATATTTTAAATCCTGACTAGACTATTGCCTAATCTGTATCACAGACACAGCACATTTGAGCTTGTCACCTCTCATATGAAGGGAATATCATGTAGGTCAGCTGTCTAGCCCAGCTGAGTTTACTCTTCTGATTTCTCCTTTTGTTTGAAGCACAGATCAGAAGGAGCTGTGCCACATCCTGTCACTACCTTTTATTAACCAGAAGAGAGGCCATGCCAGAGACCCCTGAGCAAAAATGTATTGGTAATTTTCAATGCATGGGAAGCAGCAAACCACACCAAACCTTTTCTGAAGGAGTTGTAAGGGAGCACAGCTGTTCTTTTTGAATCCCAGCTGAGAGAATGACCTGCCACGATAAAAAGCTCCCACAGAACCACAAGACTTACTGGGACCTCAACACACAATCTATCAGGGCAAAGATCCTAAGCTTTTACGTTTCAGTTTAATGAGAATTTCAGAGTTCTCATAATCAGCAGCCACCATACTCACCAGGAAAAGATACCGCTCTTGAGCAGATGTGTTGCGAGCAGCCAGTTTGAGGATCTGTCCTTCTTTTATCAGCTCATTTGAAGGGTTCACAATGTCTTCCTCTTCTCCCAGCATCTCGTATATCTCTAACAACTTCTTCAGGTTCTCCTTTACAGTGAAAATACAGTTTAAAAACTGATTAATTGAAAGCACAGATCTTAATGCAGTTTAAATTAAATGATGGAAGCTGATATAAATCTGGAGACTGTCAGCTTTGGAAAACATATTTATAGCCAGTATGTGTGGTCTGATTCATTTAGCTGATAAAGCAAGGAGTACTTTTAGAAATGTTATATCCTAGGTAATTTTTAAAATGCAGTTGTTTATACAGTCTGCATTAGTTCCTGCCCAAAACATCTCACATTTCAATTATGATACTATCATCCTAGCCCGATCAGGCAGAGAAACAGTAACTGCTCTTTACAAACATTATCCTGCACTTACAGAAACAGATGAAACAAGGTTAAGAGTTTAGTGCAGTATCAGTGATTTGAGACAGGAGAAGAACAAAGTCTGTCCCATTTTCCACTTGAGAGAATTCGTTGCAGTGACAGATTTTTGTCCATCATTTCCAGGAGCTGTATAAATACATTAAGTAGGAACAATCACTTCGACCCAAGAAACCAGTTCTTGCCATTTTAGGGAAGATTTGCAATTTGCTCTCCTAGCTTCACCAAATATTGAAATATAATAGGTTGAAAGGTGATCAGGAAAACAAGGATCATTTACCATCTTTCTTATTGCACTATTCGAGTGACTTGCTGCAGTGGATATAATTTCCAGGGATTCTAGACAGAAGAAAAAGAAAATAAGTAAAATCTAAAAGCTGCACTTTTATTTATTTACGTACTATATAGTGGGGGGGAAAATGGGGGGACACAGCGGTAATTCTACAAAAATGTTTGTTGTTTTTACATAAATTACAAAGCACATTAAATTTCTTCAGTTAGCAATAAAAAGAAAACAAGGTAAAGTGGACGGCATAAAAAAGGCAGCTACCAAATAGAAATTATAATATGGAAAGACCAGAATAGAATTATTGCAGATAACTGTAACAGCTCAGCACTTAGAATTACATCTTTCTGTGACAAGAACAGTCATGGTTCTCTCCCTCCTTTTCTGAAAGTAGTTCAGAAAGTCAAACTATATCTTTTCAGTTGAAACAGCTCATCTTACAAGTGTTTACTGTAATGGTACCAAAAATGAAATATTTAGAAGAATTATCTGGCAAGTGATTTCGAACAATCCATGCAAATATCTTGCACTGTTCTTGTGTAAATACAAAGAGGAAGAAATTTAAAAGTGGGCTGTGCTTTTTCCCTGCAGAAGCTTAAAAATACAGTGAGTCTAACTTCACTTTTTTTACAAATAACAGTTGCAAATTCCAAATGCGCATAAAGAAAACCAAAATGTCAAACAAAAAAAAAAACCAAATAAATAAAAAAGCCACCAAAAGCCTTGATCATCTGCAAAGCAAACAAATCAAAACCTGTGTGCTATTCCAAAACCAAAGTAAAACTTATGTGCCCCAGGAGAATACTAAAGGCTTTATGGTTTTTACATTAACTTCAGTTCAAACAGATTTTTTTTTTTTCAAGGAATGCTATGATTCCACTGAAGAAATTCTATCATTCTTTTAATGGGCAATTCTTCACTTGATATTTCCTGAAAATATCTTTTATTTACAGTATCCTCTTACTAATATCTTATTATAGCTCCTTTAATGGCCTGAAGATATTTACTTTCAGCATCTTTCCAGTCTAGGGAATCCTGAGGCAATTTCCTTAGGTAGTCCTTTAGAAGCATCTCGTAGCGTGGAATGCGTTGGACTGGTTCTAGCATGTGATGTTGCAATGTCAAATTTCCACACACTTTTTCCTTCTAAAAAATTGTAAACATATTTCAATGAAGCAGGCAAAAATGTCATTACGATACCGTAAAATAAAAGTTATGGTTGATGAAACATAAACAATGTATTTTGAAATATGCATGATAGATCTTCTGAAAGAATACAGAACTATTTTACCAAACCAGATAATCAGAAAATCTTCACAAAAAAAACAGTAAAAACTTTTCTAAGTATTTGACAGTCTCACCAAAAAGTTTTACCAAAAAATACCTTTCAAACTTCAGTGTATTTTAAAATAGGCTTGTAATAACAGACAAGAGAAATACTTCTGAATTAGTAACAGTTCATGACAATATATTATAAAAAATCACTTAAATGGGCTACAAAGGTGTACTTTACCTATCTGAGGAGGGAATGCTTTCTTCGAGTTTCATTTACAATGTCAACTCCCTCAGCATTGTCCCTTCCTCATCTCTAAAGATGTATATTCATTTCCATAATCTTAGATACAATTAGACTTTAAAAACAAAAATTACATTAAAACATACACAGTTTTCTTCCCTGGCTTACAACCACAAGAGTCCATAGAGCACTAAAATTTAAGTAGAAATATTTCATCCTATTTCTAAGTGCTCAGACTGCAGCAGGACACACACCTGCCAGTTCCCAGAGACACCCCCAGGGAGCACCAGAGGGTGTGGAACGAGCCTTTGGGAAAGACTGGCATCCCTGGGCTCCTCAGCTTTCTGTGCTCAGCACTATTGTGAGCAAACACAGTATTAATGGATGCAGTGCAGGGATCTAGAGTTGCACTGCCTTTTCACTTTAGCCTAAAATGGTATTAACTTCTGGTGTTTACAACAAAATGCACTATTTTTCTAGTCTTCAGATGTTTCAGCCTTTTACAATTTGCTCCTTTTTTGCACGAGAAAAATCAGGATTTTTGTGGGTGGGTTGTGCACATATGCAGGAAGGAGAAGTGAAAAACACAGTGTGAAGTGGATAAATACAACTACCTTAATTCTAAGGGATTCGGTATTTCATTTTCTCTTTAATCCTTTTTTCATCCACAAACCTATGTATTCTTATAAATAACTTGAGGATCTACATTGTTCTCCCCATTACCTGAATGTCTTGAATAATGAATTTGAACTGAGGTGACCGTTCAGTCCACGTTTTCACCAATTCCATCGCATTATCGAAATTCTTCACGTACTCGCCATACATCTTGAGGAAAGGAGCCAACTTTTGCAGAATATCTCCAATCCTAGGGGTGGTAGTCCTGCAAAGTAAGAGGGTGGAATCTCAGAGCAAACAGGAAAGAAAAAAAGTCACACAAGGTTATAAAAGGTTTCAAGTGTTTCACAGAGAATCCTCCTGTTTGGGATTGCCTCATATGGAGTTCCAACGTAAGCATTAAATCTGAATTCACACAGAAAGTTTGTATCCCCTTTGATGGTGTGTAAGCACCACAGGTCATGCAGAGGACTAAAATAAGAAAAGCTAGAAACTGAAGACATGAAAGACTATAAAACACGGCCCAATTTATTTTATCTGCACTTCCCTAAAACTACATCAACTTCTTTTGACCATAATTTAACCCCTAAAATACCTAACCTTTGGTTTGGTTTGTGAGCTAAACCCATTCTGTACAGTTCCCGTTCTGTGCCTTGTATAAACACGGGTATTAACATTTTTCTTTAAAAAAATTACTATTTATCTAAGGAAACATATGACAGAAAGATAACCCCTTGGACTCCAGTCTTTTGTGAGAACCTTCCCACATTTTTCCCAATTCCTGATGGTGTCTTCAGATAAAACAAATAGTAAAGTAATGGATGGAGAAGCTGAGAGAAGCTGCACTCCCAAGGCACACAAAAAAAGTGGAGCAGCACACAGGCATCTCCAAGGACTACAATAGGAAACACATTTCATGTCTCATTTTCAGGGACAGACTCAGAAACTCAGTATCACAGTATGGATTTCTGAAAGTCTGAAATCAATGTCCTCATAGCGGTCTAAAGTGAAAAAATCTACTGCACTTACTTCTACAGCCCACTCCAACATACCACTTCCCTGAGAGAAAAGCTGTGCAGAACAGAAAAGTTACGCTTGAATAGTGAATATTGCAGGACTGTCAAAAACAGGTCCAGCTCCAGCTGCCTCTGCAAGGCAGAGAGTTCCTGTGTAACACCTGGAAGAGGAGTGGGCTGCTGCTGGGGCTGGCAATGAGGAGACAACATAGAGTGGGAAGTTGGTCTCTGAAATCATGTGGTGTTCTTATGTTATTCCAAGTATCTGCTACTGGTCACCCTTGGATACAGGAGACTCAGGGTGTTGTATCTAATTATTTTGCTTGATAGTCTAGTGAAAGGTATCCCTGCCCATGGAAGGGGAGTTGGAATTAGATGTTCTTTAAGTTCTAAGAAAAACCATTCAATGATTCTATGCCATGGGATCACTGTTATGCTCTGTTATGCTCTCACACACTTTTCATGGGAAATATATTGCAACAATGCTGTTTCCAGTGTTTTCAAGCCATATGTTGTAAGAGATACTCAGCTCCAGCTGTTGCTCAACTCATTCAAAATGCAGCTACCAGACATTTTCACTTTCACTTGATAAAGTTTAGATTCACACTGCCTTTTCTTCCAAAAAAAGAAGAATTTGCTTTTGATCTGCTTTCCCAGTTACAAAATTACATATTTTTATTCCAAATTTTCAATTTAAATCACAACTCAAGGGAAGAGTGTCGGGAATTTTTATCCAGCTTTTTTGCTGGAAAATAAAGAATAATAGAAGCACATAAAGCTACCCAAAGAACATGCTTAATTTCTTGTGTCTAATGAGAGGAACTGCTGAGAAGACTGTATCTGGCAGAAGCTATTATGCCAGACAATTTCAGAGACCTGTGATGGGGAGAGAAAATTACCCCAGATTTTTCTTTCAGCAATGATCAGAAAAAGCTGCCTTCAACTGCACCCTTTTTTCTAACTCATCCCAAAAGCACAAAGCTTCAAGGACATTTAAACAGCCTGCCTCAGGTACAGCACAAAGGTTGTTTTCAGGCAATGTGGAAAAGATAATATTCTTGTGATGCAATTTATGAGCTCTGCACCAAAAGTCAAAGCTTATCTGCATAAGCACTTTTCAACCTTTGAAGCTATATAATTATACACACAATAGTAGAGAGCAGTTTAGCATTTTGCACATATGTAAAGTAAGGCAACCTATATTCTGTGCTCCATGAAGTATCTAAAGCAGAATTTTAAGATTATGTCGTGAATTTCATTTCAAATTACACAGCACTGACAAAATGTGGTGTGAACTGTTTGTTCAAACATCTAAACTCCACCTCTCATGAACATGCACTCTAGTGTAGTCCAGACTTCTAATTAATTCATACTTCCAATCAGATTTCTTCAACTTTTATTAAAAGAAATGGGTAGGTTTTACTTACTCAAGTCATTCTGCAGGGAACCTAAAGTGTAAGCTTTCCTATATTTCACAATGCTTACATTTTATTTTTTTCCATTCATTACAGACTACACAGGGGTACCATGTGTTTGTACATGTTAAGTATTCTATTTTGAAGAATCATCATTTAAAGGGGAATCATCTTACAGAGTCAGAAGATGTATAGCTGCTGTCTGAAGCACCACCTGTATGGTCTAATTTATTCATATATATCACAGAAAAGCAATTTTTCTCATTTTTGGTGGTTTTTTTGGTTTTTTTTTTTACAATAAAGGAGTTATGTGATAGTGTAACTGGAAATTATGTATGCACAAACATTTGAATTCCTCATAACAAATTCTAGATAACATAGAGTATAGGAGCCAAACAAGTGCTAAGGTGAAATAACTAGAAGAAACTGTATTTGTAATTTCTTTTTAAATGAGGTTATCCTTTTTCCCAAAGAGGGCAGAGAAGCAGCAATGGTTTGAGACTTTTTCTTTCTTTTCAAATACATAGAAGAGACCAAAAATGCATGGCTATGTTTTAGTATGTCCAGAATCATACACACACACACCAAGGCAGGATAAAGATACTGCATCTGTACATGATTATTACAGAGTATATTTACACCTATTCTGTCCTTGCTGACTCCAAACAGAGGTCAAGAAATGCTGAGGGGAAAATGGTCCTGAAATACATCGGAGATGGATTTTCATTTCAAACAGAAAACTAAAATATATAAGAAGAAGAATGTGTCCCATCTTATTATAAAAAGCAGTAACAACAAAGGTAACTTTACTTCAGCATTATCATAAACCACATACATGTTATTTACCTCAGCATTGTATTCTGTGCAATGAATTCACCAGGTAGAACATAATTCGAGCCTGAACCCCTAATTTAGCAAAACATTTGATCATGAGTAATCTCACTGGCTTCAATGAGATCCATGTCCTTTATTTTGAGCAAATGATGCAAGTCCTCTGCTGAGTCAGATCCTGAGGAAGAGCAGATGTTCTCTTACTCACAGTGGTTCTGGGGCCTGGAGAGCTTAATTTGAAGATACTTTCCCTACCTCAACCCTGCAAGAGTTTCTACAGACACAGTTTTAGGATTATATTAGCCAGTGAATTGCCTCTTACCATTCTTGCATTCGTTTTTCAAGTTCCGGAAGTAAGAATTTACTGTGGAAGGCGTTTATTGATGAAATGTTAGAAAATATTTTATTAATCACTTCAGGTGGAAATGAACCTCTGTTGGCTTCCTCAAGGAGTTTGGAATAGAATACCTGCAATACAGAAAAAGAGCCCCAAACCTGTCAACCTATCATATTTAACAACGGAAGACCAACTATCCACCCCTCCTGCTCCAGCTGAGGCAAGATTAGTATTTCAATAGTAAACGGTAGTGATGAACTGATTCATTGCCTTTCCCTCACTGGAAATGAAAAGTTGCTCCTCCCTTTACACCCCACTTTCGTTCTCGTAAGCCAGGAGAGCACTGCAGGCAGGGCTGACATAAGGAGAGCCAAACTGAAGCGGTGCCATTTTGGATCAGCTCCAGACATCCTGTCTGTTTTAACAGCTAGGTCATCTCAGCTTTCCCAGTCTTCCAGTAGTATTTTCCACTCTTCTGTTCTTTGCAATTAGCATGATGTCTGATTACCATCAGCCCCACCACTTTCCTTGAATGCTGTACCCCCTTATCCTTCTGAAATCAAAGTAGTGGGCAGACTATGAGTGGTCCTCACATATCATTTAAAGAAGAGAAGGGACCCACTTCTGAGTGGACTATGTTCTCTTTCAAAAATAAATATAGTCTTTCTCCTTCAGTGGGCTCAACCTGATTAGGTGCAGCTACAAAATGTGCATCTGTTAATGTGCACATCACCAAAAAAACAGTGCTTTTGGAGAACTATTGTCCCTCTGCCGCTCTCTCCCATGCCTGAACAGATTGCACCTCCCTGGAAAGGACTTCACAAGTCTGGGTAATGACTTGAAAAAGAAGATAAAAGTCTAAATATAGGAACTTTGATCACCCCAAATCAGATAGCAGAAATGTTTTGAAAGGGAAAAAGCCATATACTACCATATATACTCTAAAACAGAGCCAGTTTGCTGCATTGCCAAGAGGACAGTTAGTTACTCTGAAGACCATAAAGATTACACAACTTTTTAACCAAGTTTAGAAATATAACAGTCCCTTCCCAGTCTTCTTCCTATCATTAGCAGCAGTTGAGCAGCTGTGTTTAAAACTCATTTTTCAGAATTCTCTCCAGCTAATATCTGGAAACATAGCAGTAGTGCACTTATGAAGACATCAAGGAAGATAGTTGTACATTACCCATCTGAAAAATCTATGAAGGAAGCAAACATATTTTTTTCTTTTTAAACTTTTTTTTAAAATCACTTTTTCTCCTGCAATACTTTTGCTTTTAAAAGTCACCATATATCCATTACAATGCGGGTGTGCTGTGTAAATCCACTTTCATGAGGACAATTACTTAGATCCCACCATGCAGCCCGAACAATTATTGTATTGGTTGAGACTTTTTACTTTTCATCAATTCTTTGTACAGAACTTCTGACCTGAGAAATTTAAACTGTAGATTCTGAGAAAAGTATCCTGTACTAAGGCAATGCAAAGCTAGAGGTATCCAGGTAAAATGTAGATGTGTTACGTGGAAAGTAAACAAGACTTAGAAAGAAAAATCCTCAAGTGCAGACTTTTACATTTAAGAAATAACAGCTAGAGCCTACAAAGCATGAGAGTCCAACTCTTCCGTTGAAGGCACAGTCATTTCCTTTTCTAAATATTTAATGGGATAATAGAGGATATACTTTTTCTTCTAGGCAACTTCTAGGCTCTTTGGGACTAAAGAAAAATTCTGATTGGGTGGTTCAAATTAGAAGGATTTAGTAATTTTCTAATGAGTGGGTGATTGCAGCATTCACTGGAAGGCAAGACACGGTTATCCATGCTCCTTGCTGGCTACCAGCATGATTTCTTATAGCGACCTCTCCACACAATGAGCATATTGCATTAATAGCCACAAAATTCTAACACTCATTAAAAAATGTAGCATTCTTAAAATAGAAGCAAAGGCAAAGCCATGTGGCAACAGAAAATGACTGGCTGGAAAATCAGCAAAATGTGAAAAACATGCCACATCTCATGTAATTTATACCCACGCTTATGCATAGCCATTTGAGTGAATTCAAGGCAACACAATAAAAGCAAATTCGAGAAAAATGTACCCCATCTAGGAGGTCAAGCCGGCTAACGTAGGCCTTTTCTGTTTGCAGAAGTTCATTGGCAATTTTGTGACGTTTCTGCTCGTCTGTCTCCTGGAGGAAAATAAGAGCAGCTCTTAGGATACTGAAGAAAACATAATTCAATAATAAATAAATTTTGAAAATACTTATGACTACTTTATAGTCCAAAACTGAAATACAAGTTTTACATTTAGTAATAAACACCAACTTTGACAAATACATGATTTCCCGCAGTTTAATCAACACAAACAAAAGTCAGGGAATGTTAAAAACCAGTCAAATTGTGGAGCAAAATTCAAAGCCTAAAAGATTTAGTATTTTCCAGTTTGTACGGGGATCTTTGCCAAAGCAGCAACTCCCTACTCAACAGATCTGCTCACATCCTGGTAATCACGTACCACTGACCTTTCAGAGCTGGAAGAACTGATTTGCAGAGTAAGAGGGAACAGATGGGAGCACTCAGTGCTCACCCCCGCCCCATTTCAGAAGTTACTTGAACTGCATGTTCTTTGCCCAACAAAATTATAGAAAAATGTGGTACAAAATGTTTTATGTTCACCAGTACATTTATTGCTGAATAATTGTTGACTGCAATTAGAGGACTCCTTCATTAAGTCTTTATGGAAGTAATTTTTGCATTTTAAGGGAAGTTTTCATTTTAAAATCTTTTATTCCACAGAATATATTTCTGATTCTTCTGCTGAACAGAAACTTAAAACATTCACTCAATTTTCAATATTATTATAAATTTCAATATTATTATAAACCAAATATGTTATGATACATAATTATAAATTGCTGGGCAAAATTACTCCAAAACAAACAATGAAAGGGCAGTCTTGTACAGTATCAAAACAGTAGGGAAATGCCTCAGGCTTACAAGTGTCAGGCTCAACAAACTGACACTTCCATTACAAGATTCCTTCTCCAGATCTAGTGATAGTCTGTTCACATCTAACGACATCAGTCTTCCTGAAATAAATGACAGTATTATCACACTGCTTATGGGAAACTGGTAATTGCTAGACAAACCATAAAAATTCTTCATAAAAAAATAGAGAGTTTGAGAGAGAGATTTCTGATTTCAAACTGCACACTGCTTCCCACAAAAGTATAATAAACATTTGCAAGTACCTTTACAAAAATTGCGTGAAGAATACCGAATATTAAAGTACAGTCTTATATTTAAGGGAGTTCAGTGCATTTTTCCCTGTTTTAGTATTCAATAAGTATTCAAAATTTCAACGTATTTCAGTTCTAATCTGCAGTGCTCACAGTTGCACTGCTACACGGCAAACCTCCTCCCTAAAAGCAGGCTTTCAATAGTGACTTCAAAGCTGTTCATTAAATCTGTTTAAATCAGCATAACAACCACAGTAACCTACAGAGTAGAGTTTTAAGTGCTGTCAAGAGACATTGCAGGGAGCTGGAGGATTAGCTATTACAGCTACAGCTTGCTGCTTAGTGCAGCCATTTACAAAAGATCTCACATGTGGACTTGAGGCACAAAACCATGGAGGTTACTGGTTCCTTGGTAATTTTATTTTATTTTTTTCTCACCCCAGAACTCCACTTGCTCCCTGAAGCAGTGCTATAGAAGCAATCCATAGTTTTTAGAAGATTACTTGAACTAATTAAGAGAGGGAAAATCATGCATAACAAACACCAAAAAAATCACATAAAATGAGCTGAGCCCAGATTTCCAATCCTCTCAGTATCAACCTTACACATCTTCTTAATTCTTGAACCTGCATCTCCTTTCTACATCAATTGCACAACCTGACAGAGGGATCTTCCATGTGGGGGAAAAATGCACATCACGGATGAGTTATATTTTAATCACTGCGGCATGTTCTTATTCCAGCATAAGAACACCCACCTACAAGGTTAGATCAGTGCAAAAATAACAGAAAACTCTACTACTGCTTTTCTTTCAGCACGTTCTCAGGGGGGAAGCAGGGGGTGTTGTTGAGGGGAAGGCAACTTCAGGGAACAATAATTTCAAGGAACATTTCAAATGACGGTCCATAATGCATGGCAACTCGATATATAAAACCAAGCAGAAACTGCTAGTGTGCTATGTGGAGAACATTTACATTTACATTACACAGGTACATGATTTCAGCTGCAGACCAAAATATCAGGCGTGTGAGAGACCAAGGGTTGCATCAGCAGGGACTGCAAACCTGAATCTCTATTCCACTGCTTACAGTAAATGTTTCAGCTGGATCTAGTTCTTTAGCAAAAAGCTGCTCATCTTTAGAATAATTATATTATTGTGGATGCTTAAGAAATTATAATATGTAATTTTGAACTCTGAAATTAAGAAGAGGTGTGAAAAACGCCGGTGAAAGTATGAACTTTCTTATTATCATCCAAACCAAACAGGAGCCATCTCCTGTCAAGAAAACTGTACCTGCCAACAGTGATGTGTATGATTCACTCTTACTCAGGCATAGCCCTTGCCCTGAGGGCTTTGAAGGAATATATTAACCAACACAGACAGGGTGAGAGAAATAGAGTATGAACAAATATAATTTAAGTTACACTGTGCTTGTATCTTGCACAGCAACCAAGAAAGTGGAAAGATTCTGGTATCCCTAAAGAAGAGACTGTTCACAAGAAGATTTATGTATTTGTATTGCATTTATGTATTTATATATCTATATCTTATGCTGAAGATACACAGCTTTGTTCCAGTTACTGTTCCTAAAGAAGACCAAAAAATGTAGAATCAAGAATATCTCAAGTCTTTCAACAGTAAAACATTTCTTGGCAGAGAATTAACTTTGCAAAACCAAAAATTTTACCCCAATTAAACTGAAAAATCACCTCACATTTTGAAATCCAGTATCTCCCACTGGTTTTGCATCTGAAACATCAGAGCCCCCAACACTATCATCAAATGAAGGCAACATACAAGGACTTTAATAAAGATGTTCTGTGGATTCTTCCCCATCTGTGGTACGCAGGCAGTCTATATCCCTGTTTTCTACCAGTCTCACAGCAAACACTGACACATTTGTCCTCCTGTCTTCAGTTAGCTGTAGCAGCAGATTCTCCACAAGATGTTATTCAGGAAGTTAATTGATTGAGATGTTCTTGTACTTATTCAGCCTCCGCAGTTTAGACAAACCAATTTTTATGACAGGAGGTGTTTCTGCTGCAAGGCAGGAAACTTTTCACTTTCAATTGTCTTTTTGTTTGTTATGATTGTGTTTCATTACTTTCAAACTAATTCAGTAAATAAGATTAATAAAAGATACTCTGCTCTGGTTGTTTGGAGAAGTTGTTTCAGATCGCTGTCAAATTTAATGAATTTTGCTCAACTCTTTCCAGAACCTGCAATAATCGGTCTTTAGTCAGATCTACTAGTGATAAGTGAGGGGAGAATAATTGTAAGAGCAACACTATTTCAAAACAAGCCTTCTTTTCCAAGTCTAAAAAGTAATTTCTGCACTGGTATTGCACCAGTACCCAATTTAATTCACCCCTTCCAGCTGGGGATTTAGGATTACTTCTACTGTACATATACACATTTACAGAGAGAGAGAGAGCACCACTTTCTGCTCTTCCCTGGACTAAGGACTAAGGAAGATGGCATGCAAGAGACAAGATACTTTTCATCAGCATCAAAATACTTAGATCAGACACAGAGTTTGACTAAGCTTGACTATGATTCACGCGCATCTGCTCCTTTTGCTTTTATTCAATCGTACTTACATTTTTAATCAAAAGGGCAGGAGAGTGCTGTTATCCTGTGCAGTACAACTTCAACTGGACTGCATCCCAGTTTTGATATTCTATAATGACTAAGTAGGCATTTAGAAAAATCACAGATTGTCTAATGCTCTTACTTCTTACCAGTGTGTGCCTGAACACAGAAACAGCTTAAAGCTCCACCAGAACTCTCCTGTTTCTCATCATCCTTCTCCTAATCCAGACAGCAGGGCAGCAGCTATTTAGACCACCAAAGGGCTGATTTCCATCTCCAGGTTGCATTAATCCAAACTAAGACAGTGTTTGATTCTGTAAAGGGTGGTAGACACGCTTCTTAACCTCACTAGACTAAAGGGGAAGTCCTTGCTGCACAAGGTATCTCAGGAAGGGCTGCTGTGAGCCAGTTTGGTTTTACAGATTCAGTTCTGCACCAATGCAAGCTGCAAAGTCATCCTGCATGGGGTTTGCTTTGGTTTTGTACCCTTCAAGCACCAGTGAACAATATACATCTACTTACAGTCACATTACACCTCACAAGCTGACTCATTGTCAATATAAGACAGATCACACGTGCTGGTCCCAGCAGCTCAAAGACAGATTTTAATGAGATTGCTGCCATTAGTGTTTGCCCAGTTCCTTCCTGAACTTTAAAACAGAACTGCTTTCCTTTTCAGCTTTTTCCTGAAAATGCTGCCAGCACCTTACTGCGTGACTTGGATTCAAGCTTAGCATCGTTGCCTGCTGAGAATTCAGCACTTTACAGGCATAAAGAGGGTAAACAGACATTACCCAAAAGGAGACAGAAAAATTATGACAGGTGTGGCAGATCAAAAGTGCCTTGGACTGCACCCAGGCTTATGTTTAGGTGGGGAACATAACATTCATTTATTACTGGGAAAAAACCCAATCCCTAAAAAAAAAAACCCACCCAACCCATCACTTTCTTATCATGACCTAGGATATTTCATCCTATAATACATGAGAATTTGAGAGCTACCTTTCCCACTCACAGAATTTACCTCCAGGCACATGTGTATGTGACCCCCAGCTATCCAAACTCAAGGCTGCACTCAGTTCAGCTCGCCACTGAACTGGTGCAAACCTGACCAGCAGCAAGGAGCTTTTCCAGCATCAGCTCTTTGACTCTATGGTGAAGAGGAAAGCTGGGAGGGTCTGCCAAGCTCCCCCTGCCAAACAGAGGATGGCTGGACCAGAACTGTTAATCACATTTACTGCTTTGGTACAAGGAGGAGAGCTGCATAAGTAAACTTTTACAAGTGAAAAATATGCACCATTCTTCAGCAATTAATTTCCCAAGACAGATTTCCTTCCACCCACTTACTTCACTTAAGCATTTAAAACCTCCCTTACAAAGGAGCTCAAATTCATCATGGTTTAAGTTCTCCTTGCTAAAAAGTCGTATATTTAGTATACCCTGCACTTTGCATCTATCTGATCACTAGCAGACTGCCACTGCCTTTCCAGCTTTGACTTGACAACTATATCCAAGTTAGGGATTCACACAACACTTCTGCCTGAAGCTCTGTCGTTACAGTTTACCACACATGGCATTTTATTTCATATACACCACTAACATGTGTCCCTTGTAGGCTGGCATAGCTGAAGCATGGTGCTAAACAGCACACACATTTGAGTTTCACTTTTTATAAACTTCAGATAACTGATGGGAAAGAGCCAAGGGGATGAGGAGAAGAGCAAAGGAGAGGAGAATGTGGGAAAAGGCAAGCAAAATTTTTTTCCCGTATTTTTTAAGAGGGAAAATAACCAAAATATTTTCAATTTCTCACCTTATCCTGGAAGCTTATTTTTGTAAATAAAAACCTATAGAAAATACAAAAAGTAGCAATAAATCAGGAATGAAACAATTTTTCTCTTTACCTTTGTTTCTACAGGTTGATCTTGCTTACTGCTTTCCTCAGCTGGTTCTTCCTTGACATCAGTGTTAATTTCTAGAGTTTCACTTTCGGATGGGAGCAGCGTGTCGCTGCTCAGAGTCCTGTGGCAGCTGTTGAGCACCTGTTCCTCGCAGACAGCCACACTTTGCAATGACTCTCTGCGAGCGCTTTCTCCTTCCCCGTTTACCAAGCTGCCGTCCATGGCATCATCTGGGAGCGGGGTGGACACGGCCGAGCCGCGGTCCGGCAACCGCCGGTCCTCGTCTTCCGGCTGGTCTTGTGCTACGACGACACCGTTGGCCGTGGGCAGCTGTGCAACCTGAGTTTTGTCAGTGTCACTGTTTCCCTGTTTCTGCAGTGAGTGCTGGGAGGGGAGTTTTGGCTGAGGTGATGGTGTGGACCCATATCTTCCTTGAGATTTAGTCACGAGGAGAACAGAGGAATCTTTCTTCAAATCATTAGGATTCAGGGAGCTAAAAACACCAAGCAAACAAAACATCGATGAGAGAAGAGTTAAACATGGAGTTATATTAAATTCTGGGATGGGAAATAGGAGAGTTGCACCATGTAACCGATTCCTCCCCAAGAAATCTTTTCTTTCCTGTGTTGATATTAGGAATTTCTGAGACCTGAAATGCATTAAAACACTTACAAACAAGCTTCTCTTACTAGAAACCCAGAGCTCTGCCGTTTTTGAGCCATTGCATCCCTATGTGTCTTGAATCCCATGCGTATGGGAGATTTAAATTGGATATTAGGAAAAATTTCTCCACTGAAACGGTCATCAGGCATTGGAACAGGGTGCCCGGGAAAGACTCTGAGCCACCATCCCTGGAGGTGCTTAAAAGGTGTGAAGACATGGCATTTGAGGACATGGTTTAGTGGTGGATTTGGCAGTGATCTGGGATCTCTTGCAACCTGAATTTTTCTATTCTTAGCTCCATGAAACAGAGTAGGAAACCAAGAAACTGACAGATGAAGCAACTTGCCGAAGTGTCCCAGAAGCTTATTGGCAGAAATGGAGCAAGACTCATGGTTTCCCAAGTCCTAGTCCACTGCTTAAACTAACCAGTAGTCCATTCCCTAACAGCTCTGTAATTACTAAAAAATTAATCAAACACATTCAAGAACATTTAGCATCCTTTTCCTTAATTCAGAATATTACATGAGGAGCTTTACATTTGTATCTCATTTCTTCTCTAGTTTCCTTAGTTAGCAAGGTCCTTTTTTCATGCTGCATCTTTTCTGAAGATCTTTTTCCTCCAAAATTTGTCTCTGGTTTAAACATATTATCTCTTCTTCCTGACTGTCCTCTATGGTCCTAGTATGGACCTCCATCTTCTGGAAGGATGAAAACTGCTTTCAAACAGTACTTTTACTACTCATTTATAGGATACATTACACCAATGTTGCTAACATACTCTGCACTTTTGTGCACAGAGATCAAAAATAGCTTATACTAGCTTTATCTTCTTCCATCATATAACAAAAAAAAAATTAAATCACTTTTTTTTAGTCATGTAAAGACTATGCCTTTTATTAAATAAGCTTAACTCCAGGGTAAAATTAATATACATTTTTCAATTGCCTGTATAGAGTAAAGAGGTTTAATTAACTTTCCGCCATGCCTACATGCTTGTGGGCTGTACAGACTAATGAAAGTAAGTTATTCTAGTTGACAATCACAGTTTGCAGCTCATGAACATGCTACCTAGCCATTTCAAGATCACTATTAAAACTGAAGTTCAGCTTCACAGAAGACACACTTTGTGAGTTGAGCTCATTCAAAAAATAGGAATTATCTCCACTGCCAAAGCAGGATAATCCAGAACTCAGCATGCTAATCACAGAAGTTTCTCATAAGCAGAGATCATAAATGAGTAGAATTTAGTCATAGGACAGATATTACTGGTGTACCTGATAAATGATGTTGCCCAAAAACAGCTCAGCTTCCCATAGTCCACAAAATGTCTCTCCTTGTAAAGGGCTATAAACAAGAAAGCTTGCTTTCTTTCGTTCTAGCTTCCTCTGATAATATGGAAGAAGTTCCTGCACAATGGAGCAGGCAGGTCTAGGAGGAAGATATGTATGGCTCGGTGTAGGGCACAATGAACATGAAGAGTTTCCTTTCAGAAAGGAAGTTTTTTTTTATATACGGATACTCCACTGTTTAAAAAATGGGTGATGCTTTGGAGAAAGGCTGGAAAACAAAGTGATAGCAGGATTTGGAGACTGGTGCTAAAAGAATTCACAGAACGCCCAGTGCTGCAGTAATCTCTTTTTCCCATCTCTGAGCACCTGTCATGACCAAGTGCAATTAAGTCTCTGCCTTAAGAAGTCTCTTGCAGATGAGGCTCTAAAATGATTTCTATTCCAATGGAAAAACACACGTTTGCATTTGCAATGTTCAGCTGCTTCCATAAAAGGGATTAAATTCCACCCATCTAGAGGGGAGATTCTTTCACAGAAAGCCCTGTTACTCTGGCTCCACAGTAGGTCATGCATTCGTCTACTCTGATGTACATCATGCATTCATTACCACAGGGGACATCCCTCCAGAACTCCAATGTCCCAAGGAAACATGAAAAAAACAGATCCAAAACTGCTCCTGGACTGTTTCTTGAGCTGTTCCTCTGTCACGAGCTTTCTGGAAAGTCGCTCTCTTTATACAGAGCAGATATATTGGAAATGTCTGTTTCAGAGTTTATAATGTAACTACTTAGAGATGCATCACATTCATCTGATTAGAGACACCCAAGAAACACCATTTTGTGAAAGCAGTGTTCACAGTGGTTCTTTCTTCCCCAGAGTTCCAAATGTTTCCCATAAACCACAGAATCAAAACTCAAGAACACTGAGCTTTTCCCCCCAAAATCACCAATTACTACAAAGCAAGCATTTAGGGAATGTATGCCATACCACTACAAATAATTTGTAGAGTTCACCCTCTTAACATGAATGAATTAAGAAGTAAAGATGGTATAAAGTTAAAACTACTATTTCCGGTTTTTCTATTCACTCATAAAAGTATTTTTTTCTTATTAAAAAATATTAAACTTATTTCAAATTGCTGACATTTTTCAGGTTGTTTTTAAAATGCTACAAGTTTCTTTTTTTTTTTTTTTAAGGAAAATTAGGACTAGCACCTTTTGAAAAAGCACACCTCGTAAAGCCAAATATGCAACTGGCTCCCACAATATCGAACCACATGCAGCTTTGCCATCAAGTCCTTCAGCAGGGATAGGAGTGAGCCCTAGAGCAGAACCAACGTTCTTCCTCACAGCTTCAAGTTCCAACAATCCCCACACAACAAACAGAATCACAAACCAATTCAAAATTCTATTACGTACCTGCCTGCCTCGAAACGGTTGATGAGATCTGACACTTTACTGGACTTTTCCTTTGTGACACTAGGAACAGCAGCAGGTGTCTCTTCCTCCATTCTTGGTTTCTGATTTGTTAAAGCTTTATGCCTAGGGGTTTGGTATGTTGCCTTCTGCAGATGAATTGGCTTTGGAGGCACTGCAAACAACAACAGCAACAAAAAGCAATCACTCATATTTCTTAGAGCTGTTAGAACACGATCACAGAATGCTTTAGGTTGGAAGGGACCTTAAAGATCATCTAGTTCCAAACCTCCTGCACCTTCCACCTTCTGCAAGACCAGGTTACTCTCACAAATGAGATTTTTGCATAAAGAACTTATTGCAGCAATGAAAAAGAGATACTCTTAGATTTAATTAGCTGCTTTACAAATACAGAGACTTCACATAATTGTCTGCGCACTGTTTGGTGTTAGGGATCTTGTTACATTTCCTAACTAAAAGCTGAACCATATGCTACTTTAACCAGCTAGAAAATTAGGGAGTTTTCTTGTCCGTGTGTTTTTCTTTATAGTGTACTGTAGGAAATACATGTGAGAGGTTTATGACTGCAGGGTTTTTAATAAAAGAAAATTAAGCACAAAGGAAAGAGGCATACTGTGGAGCTCAAGAAAGAGATTTAAATTGCTGCCCCAAAACTCTGATGCTCTCATTCTTTACCTTATCCCTTGTGACCTCAATAACAATCATCAGTAGAAAAGGTATTTGCCTTCAGCTTTAAAATTCCCTTACTCACTGAACCTTTGTCTAATTATACTGCTGAAAACCTTCCCCCCTGAAAACTTTTTTTTTTACTCTTGCTTTTTCCCCATCCTTACCACAAGTCCTTCTAATTAGACCGTTAATGATCAGCCACTGTTTAATACAGCGGTGACTAGAACACAAAAGACAAGGTGACACATAAAGCAAGAAAAGTCACAGCACTAAAATCTTTAAATTAACTTTAAGCAACCATGAAGCATTTGTGGGCAACAAAAGTACATCACAGACTGGGCCCAAATACATTCCACACTGGAGCAATGAATGTCCAGCTCCATCAAAGGGAGAGACTTAATGGAAAAGCACCTTAATTCCTGAGAACACAACTCTGTTCACTCCCACACACATCCCCAAAGCATACTGTGGGAGCAGTGAAAGCATTTGATATGAAATTGGAAAAAAATATTGAAAGGCAGGCATGAATTGGAGCAGGCACTAACCTGCCAGTGGAAGCAGTGGCCCAGGGGCTCGGGCAGTGCCCCACAGGCACCCCATTCCAGTGGGGCACAGGCACTGGGCCCTCCAGCAGCTATAAAGACCTGCCAGTGAGCAACCATGAAGTGAAGGAGGATTTGAATTGGGTTTAGGAATCACATGTCACTTGTGGTAAGGAAAAAAGGCCCTAGTACAGGATACACAATAGATGAATGTGGAAAAGCCTTGTTCCTTGCATTGCTGACACTGGAGTATCTTCCTAACTTACCCTGGAAAACCCATGCACCACAGGAATGATGTTAAACCCCACCAACCGACATTTGAAAGGCATGTTGAAAAAATTCTTGCAAATGTACTAATAATAGATGGTCATAAACTTGAAGAAACACTCAGTTAAGGGCAATTTTTCATTTCTTCCCTTCATTAAATTTATAGGTAATACAGGAGGTAATATTTGTCTGTGTTTCCAACAGCCTAATTGCAGTTAAGTGGGATTGCAGGAAAAGTACCATGAGAGACTCTGTGCAGAAATGAATTTACCACAAAAAGCTTTAGACTTCAATCATATCAACTGCAAAGGCTGATAGATATAATAATCAGAGTGAGAAGGAAGACAATTACTGTAGGTCAGATGCTTTTACTGCGCACATGTGCACCCTCAGTCCTCAGAAGCTTTATTATTGATTAACACATGCAAAAAAAGCAAGTTTGGGGAAAGATGCAGTACAGAAAGATGACTCAGAATGCTGCTCCTTTGAAATAGTTCCTTTGCAACCCTGAAGCAAGCAGATTATTAAATTGTGCAACTGCTTCAGTGTCTGCAGTAGCTGCAGTCCCTCCTGGGAAGCCCCGTGCAGCTGCCTGGCCGCAGCTGCAGTGCAGTGGAACGGCTTTCCCCACATTCCCTCTTCTCAGGGAGCTCGGGCAAGGCCTGGCAGAATTAGGCCAGCGAGCATCAGATAATTGTCCGAGCACTGAATAGCTCGCTGTGCTGACAAAGGCCATGGGACAGCTGAAAAAAGGAGACACAAGCAGGCTGGGGAAAAGCAGGACACATAATTGGTCATAGGCACTGCCATTCCCTCGGGGAGGAGGTGGACAGCAAAGGGGACACGGAGTGGCTTTGCTGACCAGCACCACAGCAATTTGTAGGAACATTTCTTGCTCTTGCAATGGACTCTGTGTAACCCCCTGTCCTGTGAATTCTCTTATGCAATGGACTCATACATTTCTTCAGTTCTTCTGTGCATCTCACGAAACGTTAATATCCTGACAAGGATATATTAAAACTGCTAAACTTGAGGGAATTAATGTCCACCAATAAAGCAGAAGAAATTAGTTGGTAGCTATTTTTATACTGGATCCACTGGGACAAAAATCAAATTCTAGAACATTTTGTGGAAGTGTCACACACGTTTGCAGCTGTTACTGAAAAACAACAGCTAAGCAGCATTTACGTATGGCAAGCAATGAGGAATCTCTTGTCAAACTGGACAATCCCCATATACTGAAAATCCCTGTAATGTCTTCAGAAGAGAACCACAAACCAAACAGCCAATTCACTTATGCAAAATATTTTATTCCTTACTCCGTATCAGCACCTGGCAGCCAGCATTTCCCCTACCAGCTGCGTCTGTAGTACTGTATGGTTCAGAAATAGTTGCAGTGGAGAAAGAATAGTCACAAGATCAATGGAAAGAAAAGAATCAGTAGTGTAAAAAAAAAAACCAAACCAACCCACAGCCCTCAAACCTTCCTGTAAGGTCAGCCTTGTTAACAGGGATTATGGAAAGCAAATTCCATTAATTCTCTCCTCAATGTACTCCTGTAGTGTTTTGCTTTAATCAGATTATTTTTCAGTGTGTGCAGAGCAAGGATCTTAAGGAAAAAAAGAGAAAAGACTGGCCTATTGTAGTAACCTGCATAATACAGAGCTCTGTTTGAGTCTATAAATACTCTTGTCTCTGTACTGTAGAATTTTGAGCTCGTTAGGAGATACGAACTGCTTATTCTGCCCAAAGAAAACCCTTCCATATATTGTGGTAGTTGATACTGTACACCACTAGCCAAAATCAAGGTATGTGCTGCAGTGCCTACTTGTGCATTCAAGTTTGCATACATATATAAGGAAATGTCAGGTAATGCTATATAAATGACTCCAAAGGTACAACCACCTTTGCAGACTCCAAAGCATATCAGCAAAGGTCATTTATCTCTTGTCTTAGAAAGTATAATGTGTTCAATGGTTAAAAATGCTGCTATGCCTTGACTAGATGAAAATGAAGTTAAAAGTTTCTGTGGTAAGCAGCTACAGCTCTCCTGGCTGAGTCATCGATCATCACCTCCCTGCATGCTCCATCACCTTCAGGAATATCAAATGAGCACTGCTGAATAGATGACAAAGATTTATACTCTTAAGAACAACATGAAAAGACAAGTAACCTAAACTCAGCAGAGAGAAAAAAAATCCTCTTCTCTTTGAGATGTGTGTTTCTGCATTTTTAGTTCACCACACAAGAATAATCTTTCAATAGTATATCAAGAGAGAAGACAAATAATAATCAGATGTGTTTTGTTCTCTCATTTGTCTTCTTCACAGAGAAAATTTGGGCATTTGTCAGTTTTGTTGATGAGACACTGTAGCAGGTTTCTTAAAGGACACCAAGACTGGAGTAGCCTACACAGGAAGTTTTAGTTCAATTCACCTTTAACTGCACAAGTTTCATTTGCCAGGGAAGTACAGTCTACACCTACACCTCAGACTTCTAAGAGGTCTCTCAGCTTTTTTAAGCCCAGGCCACTGAAAACTTTTAACCACAGACTATATAATACCTGAGAAAGGAAGACAGGATTCATGTTAGAGGCAGCTAAAACTGACTGCCAAAGTCTAAAAGTTGAACCTGTTGCATCCTTATCATTTCACATTAGCACAAACCAGGACATCTTTTGGAGTGGAAATTCACCTCCAACCCAAACAAAAATTCCTCTTCAGTCTCAGCAGGAGATTCATAAGTACTCCTAGGCTCTCATTAGAAAAATTTAAATGAGCAAGTGATGCACAGTCTTGAACTGACAAGACACTTCACTGCTTTGAAGAAGTGTCGGCATTTCCACATATTTTGCATCCTACAATAAAACTGCCTGCTACAGACAGCAGTTTCAGTGCCCAGTATTTAGGAATTTGGCATCATAAAAAAACAAGAGCAAGAGGTTCAAAGAGCAAGGAATAGAAGAAACTAGAAAAAAGGGTCAGTTTTCACATGCCACTCTACATGAATTCTGCTACTGCAAGGTTCAGATCACTACCCAAATATTTGTAGGTAAGGGCAAATTTCAAATTATTTAACAATTTGCTTCATCTCTATGGTTCGTATTCGTACAGGAACTTGGTAGCATATTTTGCTATTTCCACTGACTGCCTCCAGTCTGGATTAGTCCACTTTATCAGGGACTGATATCACTGCATTGGTGCAAAGGCAAAGCACCACATCCCACAGCTGGTACAGACACACAGACTGTGACTGCTTTGCTCTGCAGCCCCGAGTCCTTTGCTCAACTCCCTCACTGGCTTTCAGCCAGTTTCAGGCTGTGCTCCAAATTTGCTCCAAAGATTTTCCTGAATCAAACCCTGCTCCAGACAGAAATCTGACACATGAATTGCTGAATTGTTGATGGAAGGACTTATTGGGGAACAGAAGTCCTGCTTTTACTGACAGTGTATCAGACAGGTTTTTTTCCTCCTTGAAATGCCGGGGGAAAAATGAAAATTAAAAGAAAGAATTTTATATTGGATTGCGTGAAGAAATTTATTCACTTGACCTAACTACCCTGAGTGAACTGTTTCCAAATGCTTAAACTACTTCTCAGAGACCAAGTACAGATAAAAGTACAGGGTTCACTTGAAGTGCAAGATTTTCAATATTTTTCCTCAATATCAAAGCTCTATTTCCCTTAATAAAGCAAACTTTACTGAAAATGGCTGTACCACACTTGCAACACAACCTCAAAGTCATGTCTATATCTCTCATTTTAGTTATTTTGGTGGGTTAGATGAAGGTGATTTTGCAGTTAGTTCCTCCACAACCATATCCAATTGGGCATTACAATTCAGGTCTGTAATCTTGTTTCCTTTCAGTATGAAAGACTACTTAGTATTTGCATGACTACAACAATCATATGGAAAAATGTTTCCTGCTGCTATAAACCAAAAATGTTTCTGCACTCCCACATGAAAGCCATTTAATAAAATAGTGGCTACTTTTAAACCAATAAACCAGAGCCTAGTTTGCTTAGAACATTTAGACTCCCAAATGCCTCTCTCATTAATTCTGGGGTTTTTTGCTTCAATTCAATAAAAAGCCAAACAAAAGATAAACAAAAACTTCCATCTGATGCACATACTTAATATTAATAAATGGAGAGCGACCCATGAACAAAGGAGACACAAAATACTATTTACAACAGTATAATTGAATTGCATCCACACAGCTGCATTTCTTAGACAACAACACTATTCCTGGCTGCAGCACATTTTGAAGTACACCATATTGACAAACAAAAGGAAACATGGCTAGGAAAGAGCAACAACAGCTGTGTAACTTGAATGAATGGGGTCCAATAATATACAACTCCTAATTTATCTAATAGCTAAAATTTTATAATAAGTATGTTGGCTTTGCTTTTGAAAGGCTTAAAATCATTTTATTGATAGCACATTTCTATTTATCCATTAACGATTTCTAAAATATTTTTCTTAGGAAGAACACATGTTCTCTTTGCTGTAGAGAATTCATTTCAGAGCCCTAGGAAATGGTGCAGAAAGGCTTCTCAGATAAGTAATGTTTACATATGACTGGCAAAAACAATTTAGTTTAGTTAACAATACTGGCAAATGTTCTGTAAAAACAAACTACACAAAAAAATAGAGCTTTATTTTTCTCTCATTCTCCTGAAGTAAACAAAACTTTCTTGACACCTCAAAAAATTTCTTCCTGCTCTTAACTCTAAGATGAACTCAGGACTGATGCAAAATTCCCATTGAGTGATACAGATATTTTTGACTCCACTACATGATGACTCCGTGTGATTCCAGTTTCTGTACTTGATTTAGATGTGCCCTGGTACTAGGCTTGTGTGACCAGGTTTTGGTAGCTGTGGGGACCACAGGAGTGGCTTCTGTGAGAACCTTCCAGAAGCTTTCTCCATGTCCAACAGAGCCAATGCCAGCCAGCTCCAGGATGAGCCCACCACTGGCCAAGGCTGAGCAGAGAAGGGAGTAACACCTCTGAGATAATACATTTGAGAGAGGAAAAAAAAAGTTATTGCACAGACATGATTGCGCTCAGAGAAGAAAGGAGTGACAATATGTGAGAGGAACAGCTCTGCAGACACCAAGGCCAGTGCAGAAGAGGGAGCAGGAGGTGCTCTAGGTGTTGGGATTCCCTCACAGCCCCTGGTGCAGCCCATGGAGAGGCAGCTGTGCCCCTGCAGCCCGTGGAGGACCATGGGGATGCAGAGATCCACCTGCAGCCCGTGGAGGAGACCCATGGAGGAGTATGTGGATGCCTGACAGGAGGCTGTGACCCCATGGGAAGCCCACACTGGAGCAGGCTCCAGGCAAGGACCTGCAGACCCAGAGGGAGAGAAACTCTGGGGCAAGTTTGTTGGCTGGGCTTGTGACCCTGTGGGGGACCCATGCTGGAGCAGGCTGTACCTGAAGGACTGTACCTTCCACTCATGCTGGAGCAGCTCATGAAGAACTGTAGCACACAGAAGGACACAGGCTGGAGAAGCTCATGTAGAACTATCTCCCATGGGAGGCACCCTAAGCTGGAGCAGGGGAAGGACTCCTCTGCCTGAGCAGCAGCCGAAACAACCTGTGCTGAACTGACCATAACCCCCATTCCCATCTCCCTCTGCCAAGGGGAAAGGATGCAGAGCCTGGGAATGAGCTTGGGGTGGGGGGGAAGATGTTTTTAAGATTTGTTTTACTTAACATTATCCTGTTCTGGTTTTGGTTAATAATTAATTCAACACTTTTCCCATGACAGCAATCAGTTTGCGACCTTCCTCTGTCCTTATCTCAACTCAGAAGCCTTTTGTTATATTTTCTCTCCCCTGTCCATTTGAAGAGGGGAGTGATAGAGCAGCTCTGGTGGGTACCTGGCATTCAGCCAGGGTAGGCCCTCTACATCTAGTTTTCTGTAAGTAATTCTCATTTCTGTCTTATCAGCACTGTGTCTCAGAATCCAATGCACTGGGCAGCATTGTGATGTATGTCTTCTAAACTCACTCCCTTTTTTTTTGACTTTTAAAATTATCAAAGTTCCTATTGCACAGTCACCTCTAAAAGATATCAGTCCAGATTTGATTTGAATTCAAGATTTCTGGAATGTAGTGACTCAGCTACAGCAGAATCAACAATATCACTGAGAAGACCACATAAAAAGATGGTTTGAATCAATGTATATAGTGATTTTATATAAGTATAAATTATACATAGATATTTATACATATATACATATAAAGTGTGTATATATAAAGTATGTATGTGTACATATACATACACATATGTATACACTAACATATATATACAGGTTGATCTATCTGGCTTTTAAAAGTGAAGGTATTATATGGACAGAGACAGAAAGAAGGGAAATCTAATTCTGCTCTGTGTACATTAATGTCAGCTTTTGGTACACAAACATGAAGTTCCCATCTTTCCACATACTCCTGCAGGAAGGTTCCTCCCAATCTCTGCTCGAACTCCAAAGACCCTGAATATCTTCCCACCACCCCTGCCTTGAAGCCAGACTGTCAAACACTCTAGTTTAAGAATAGTGTCCAAACCTCCCAGCTCAAATACAGCAATACTTTTGAAAAATAAGCCAGAAATTACAAAACCATAAGGCATTTACAGAACATTTCTATTTCAGCAGAAAGCTTCTGCCCCATGGTTTTCTCTCCTCAAATACAGTTCTCTCAAGGTGCTCTTTTGCTCTGAGAAGTCTGAGAGAACAACTTCCCTAACAAAAGTATTTGAGAGTGCTTACCTTGTGGCTTTGGACTTGAAGCTGAACGTGGGGACTGTTTGAGTGGCACACTTCCATTTATTCCCTGAGCCGCTTCATTGCGTACATTCTGCTCCACAAGCCTGGCTGTGGCACTCGCTGCACAAACTCTTGACAGTATTAAGGGCTTTGGACAGATGCTGCTGCCTGAAAAATAAATACATACAAAAATAAGAAACTGGACTAAATATAGGGTAGAATGACTACAAGAACATTTATTAGAGTGCTAACAATTCTCTACAGAGAATATTAAAATACTTAAGAGTGTCTCGTCCTAAAAACACTCTTTGCCTTTCACTGAAATTTGTTATGTTGTTTAAACCTTGAAGAGTTGGATATTAAGAATATATTTCTGTGACTAGCCTAAACCCTTCTATAGGAACATGACAATATCCAACAGACTTTTTTCCTATTTGAATTGTTGATTGTTCAGCAGAACTGTAGAAAACCAGCATTTTTTTTCAGCTGTTCTATTTCTGCATTCGAAGTGTGCTTATATTCAGAACATTTATTTCATTACTGATGAAGGATCCAAAAGTCTGCTAAATTAATTGCATCTTTTTTGGTAGGAAAGGGCCCAATTTTAAGTATTAAAAAAAAAAAAAAAGAGCACAGGACAAAGCCAGCTGACTCTTTCTTAGCAGAATGGAATTAAATCTCATTCATAGGATCAAGATGCTGTTATTGATAAGAAATGTGGAAGAAAATATAAAGTAAAACATATTTAAACAATAGAAACTAATAAAAACATTTACTAGAATATGACTACAGAAGCTAAAACCACGCACTCTAGTTTTGGGGCGTAAAAGCAATTGGTCCTCTAAACACAATCAATCATCTGAAAGAATAATATGAAGGACTGAGATGCACTTAGGTCAATATCCATTTTCCTCTTATTAAAAAAAAAAATAATTCACAACATTTTTGTGGGAGGAGCAAGAAAAAGGAGAAAAGCCCATTTATCATTTATTGAGGTGGTGTCATAATTATTTTCATTTTAAAAAAAATATTAGGGTAGAGTTTCTGTGCCTCTATTTACTGTTGCTGTTTCCACCCATTCCATTTGCTTGCCTTTGCTGGCTTTTTCTTTGCACATTTCCATAAAAAGCAAATCCAAAACCCACTCAATCATTTCATAAAGTGATCTTACAAACTGGTCTGCAGAGTTTGGACCTTCTGACCTGATCCAACTCCCTCTCCCAGTGCAAAATCCCCCCACCCCTAGCTACAGCCAAGCCGGCTCTTAGAACAGCAATGGAAAGGGATGCTACAACTATTCTTCTGTGCTGCTTAATGGTTCTTCAGCACTTTCTGGATTCCAACAATACTTTCAAGTACTAATTCTTTATTTCCTGGAAGCCTATTTTTCCTGTTAAACACTGAGGTTGCCTTACATCCAGAGGCTGCCTCCACCAACACAGATTCCTACAGAGGTCCACAGTGAGACCAACAATCCATGCTACCAAAGCCCCAGTACTCAGGTGACAACTCATGCTCAACACCCACAGCAGCAGCACAGCATCTTTCCCTCTTCTAGCTCATCCAAGTAGCAAGGGATCTCCCAAGAACATAAAGGTGGCTGATCCAGAGTGATGAGGATAATCTAACAAAGCCCCCAACCTACAGAAGCATCTCAGATTCCTGTGATCTCAGGCAGAGATTCCTTGACTCTGTTTCCTTTGGTATCACTCCCATCCACAAAAAAGTTGTATTGTACAGCAGTGAGAGCTCTGTCCCACATCATTCCTCAAAGCCTTACAAGGTACTTTAGGTGCCATATCTGTCTCTTCTGTGGAGCTGGGAGTACTGAAAGCTCTTAGAAAGACCAAGCTGATGGTACAGAGTTGTACCACAAAAGTTTTCCTTGTCTCCACCAAAGAGTTGACAAGCTGGATTTCCCTTTACTACAGAATCCCATGCAAGTACAACTTGTATGGATTACATTTTGTATGTACAATTATATGTACATTTTTATATTATTATTATTTATATAATATTTATATTATTACTCTTATATATATTAATTATATGTACAATTTCTATGGATATACAAATGTAGCCGTTTGCACTCAAACTGGGCAATCCTAAACTCAGAAACAAATTTTAAAAGAGTAACTCCTGTGAGATCAGTAGGTTGCACAATTGGGTAGGCAATTGGACACAATTTATAAATCTATATTCAGATCATTTATCAGTTTGCAATGAGGGTCAAAGTGTGAAGCCCTAGACCTTTCTGAAAACTAATTACCTTGCAGATTTGTCAGCCAACATGCTGCAAAAATCCACAGCTCCCAGAGTGCAGCTCAGTAAGGGGCACTGCTGTGTCAATTCTCCAGTCAAGGGCTAAAAATCTCAATTGAAATGGTACCTTATTTATTAAAAGGATTTCCTAAGAAAATGAGGGTCTGCTGTGGTCAGGATAGGAACTTATTTTGCACACACAGCTTTATCAAGGCACTGACGCCTGTTGAAGGTTATCGTTCACGATCACCTAACGCCGAGCCAAATACAGAGCTGCTGCTGAGAACAGAGCTGCTCTGTGGTCGGCCACGGTCCCCCCTCCTTGTCACCTTCTGCTCCAGCTTCTGCTTCTGGCTACTCCTTCCCCTGGGCCAGCACCAGCCCTTGTTGCACTGCACTGTGAGATGAGCAGCACACTCATGGCAGGTGGAAGCTGGAGTGCATTTTGGATGGGTTTGGCCTCACAGCTGCCCCAGCGCTGCCGCTTGCACAAGGGAACAGCTGGGAATACGGCTGGAAGGGCAAAGGACAGCTCCTCTCAGCAGCAGCAGCCCTTCCTTAGACCTGCCTGATGAGATCACTTCAACACAATCCCAGTTCCTCAAGCAGCTGTTCAGACTTTGATTCTGCTTGGTTCACACATGCGCTCACACAGCCTTAATAAAAAGACCAGCAAAATCAGCAACAGATGAAAACAAATCTTCAATGCAAAAACATTACTTGGCCTTAAGAATCAATTTTGTTGTCAGCATCACACAGTCCCCACCAGACTGGCAAATATTATTTGCATTCGGTGGGCAAAAGCCATTTTGTAAAGCTCATCTGCTGTAATACAGAACGGTAACACAAGCAACAGCAAAGAGTGCTTATTTAGAACTGGATTTTTGCAACTGCTTACAGGAAACAAAAGCTCCAAGAGGTGTTCTGATTCAAGATGTGCTCTGGCTCCACACCTACAACTCAGCACGTGGGGGTGTAGGGAAATAGAGAGACTTCAAATTTGTTATTTGTACAAGCCATTAAATAAATTCTCCTTCCTCTGTGGGAGCCATGTTTGCTCAAGATGGACATTTAACCTGTATTTCAAACTAGTGATATTGTTAATCGTGTTACATCCCCAAGCCATGTAAAGCTGGAATGGTAAAAGGTAACAGTAATCCAGCCACAGCATATTTCTATAAATAACTGAGTATTCAGAATTCTCTGGGCAAAAAACATCCTTTAACATCCGTGGAAATCTGAGCCCTAGTTTCTAGGCAATGAACAATGCCACCTTTCCAGGTGATGCAGACAATAAAATTGTGGCAGAAACACAAACTTGAGATGAAAATTCCTGTATACCTAGTATATTGTATGCAAGTGTACTGTAATATAATAATACATTTTGTTATAACAAAAGCCCAAAACATGCGATATTCAGCCAAATACTTGCTCCACAATCTGCAGCACGAATTTCAGTAGGGCTGCTCTATTCTCTAGGTTTAAATAAGCAGTAACACAATCTGCCTTTTCAAAATACAGTTGTTGCCCTGTAAATACAATGTAAAATGCCATTAGATTTGCAAAAATGAAGACATGCTGCAAAAACCTGCACCTTTTACTGGGCTGAAGTAGAACCCCATCATGATTATTTCTGACCTGACTAAAGAAACACTTTTACTCTTCTGCTACTTCTGTGAATTATAAAAACTGAGAAATTTTACCTGAAGTCAGAAGTGCCATGCACAACAAAATAGCACCAGCCACTTCCTGTGTTGACTGGTACGTGATTAATACCCCCCTTTCCTAATCAGGAATAATGAAAAACACTGAAGAGGAGAGAAAGGTGGGGGAAGATGTAAGAAATGAAGGGAGAAAGAGGTAATAATACTCAACAGAAGAGAGGAATAAACACTGCAAATTTGATAAGCGCTTAATTATTTTGCTTATCATCTGCAAGGAAACGAGAAGCTAGAATGCTTGCAAACACGCTTGCATCTGCAAGTATGTTTGAAGCTAGGTGATGAATGATCTATTTTTTTCAGGGCATTTTAATTAGAAATAACTTGGATCCATGAACATTTAGACAAACAATCAGCCAGCCTGAAATGGCAGTAAGATTAAAAAATGGCTTATTTATATTCACGAGGATTACATTAATGTCTTAGTATTTGATAGGTCTTCCATCAGCAGTTCCATAAGCCAATCTCAACACCATTAACTCTTCTGTTGTATTTATTTTCATTCCCACTTACAAGCACATAGTGCTTCTTTACTGCTGCAGCACTGTTTAATTTTTACTACCACTGTGATGTGATCTCACTCATTTGTACATTCTGAATGAAAGAAATGCAGTGTTTCTGGATGGAAACAAAATCCACGGGGAAAGTTAGTTTCTTGTGACAAGAGGCAAAATTAAAGGATGGAAGTTACTTCTCTTAAATTATGTAGTTATGCATGCCCCATGTGATAAGTCCCAAGAGCACCCACCCCAGTGGCTGTGGTCTTGTTGCTCTACTGCTGAATTTTTTTGTGTAAGATCATTGCAAAGCTTCACACTTCCTACCCAGCCCTGGGCAGAAGTGTGGGTTCAGCAAATAGACCCTGCCAAGGCACTGGTTCAGGCACAGCAACCAAACCAGACATTCTCCTGGGCAGCTCAGAGTAACACTGACGCTGCCAGGGATTACTCCAACCCATCCACTCACCAAGCACCACAGGAGCTGTGGCAAGGACAGAGCAGGAGTGAGCAGCAGCTTCCTGATCACGAGCAAGAAGGCACAACATGGTTTCTCAGTTACAGCACCGCATATTGAGGCCTGGGCCAGACATCCAGCACATGAGGTCATAGATTTTGTAAGAGTTGTGTCCAAACCTGCCCTCAAACCTAAGTCTCAAATAACCTGGTACCTCCCCTTCACAGACTTACCCTTTCAGTGAGGGGAACTGGCATGCTTCTAGGAGGCTTACGCTGCTGAAGCATGCCCAATGTCAGTAACAAATGGACCAAGCTCAATTTATCTGAGAATTAGGAGTGTGAAGGAGGAGGGTAGGAAGTCTGGAAGCCAACATTTCTCTCATAAAAAAAAATAAAAATCTTCCTTCCTCCAATTTCTATTAAAAGCTATCATTCCAAGTTAATTACACAGCTGTGCTATGCCACATCCTCACCTCTCCCAGTGCAGTGGTGATAGAATTGTGAATGTTTTCAGCTGCAGAATAGGGCAGAAACTCCACACTGACATTCTGTTCTGTGCAGATGTGCTATAAAGGTTAAACATCAAGCCAGCCTTTACTGTGGTGAGCCACTGCTGAAATACTGTAAATAGCTGATAACCAAACACTGCAAAAAGAGAAAAAAAAAATAGCTTTTGCTGAAGTCAGGAGGGCTGTCTCACCAAATAAATTAGTTTTCTTTCTGCAAGAAGGTGCTGGCCAGAAAAATAAATAGCAAGTAACAGACGGTTTAGAATTATCTCTGAAAAATGGAATCTTGGCAAAGTATAGGGGACAGATCAGGTTCTGTTAAAGGATTAGTTCAGATACACATGCTGACAAAATGCAAAAATGTAGGGTTTTTTCCTTGCAGAGCAATTCCCCAGACACAGGCAAAAAAATTCTAAGTTCAACAGAAGAAGGTAGAGCATTTTTTGGGAGTAAAAAAGATGTAAACCACATAAAATTATTATTTCTCACTGCATACAATCATTAATAGAACAACAAAACTAGTATTAACTGTCTTTCATAGCATTTTCCGCATGGAGTTAATAAATCTTCAAGTGAATATGGTAGATATAAATTATAGATTGAAAAAAAGTATATAAATACTGCTCTTTTAATACAATGATCCCTGTGAATGCACTCACAACATGTGATGGTGAAGTTAAACAGGAAATATTACTGAATTTCAAACTCTCAGACGAAACACTTGCTACACGATACTTGCCAAGAACCAGAAAATATTTAACTTCTTGGTATTTGTGGTACCTTAGTAACAGAGAGCAAAGGTTTCCAGATTGTGGTATGCACAACAGTGTGTGAACCACTGGCAACAAATAGAGCAGCAATACAGAAGGAAAACTGAAATAAACTTCAGCAAGTTTAACAGTGCACAACACCCAAAAGAATAATTAAAAGAAGAAACAGCATTTGAAATAGTTTCATTTTTAATAAACTGAGGTGGGTTATGCAGAGCGTCAGTGACAGAACCCAATACCAAATGCTCCCATATCTGCTTGGTCTAAGATGAGACATTACTGCATTGGTTTGATTTGCAGGTATTCAGTAGACTTGAGCATTCCATGCTGCTTTTCCCATGTTTTGCCAAGCATTACAGTTGTTTTGGTTGGAAGAAATCATGCATCTCTCTGATGGTAACTTTCATTTCTAGACTGAAATAGACCTTCCAGCAATGTCTACTAAAAAAATGGAGTTGCTTGGATGCCTTTCAAGAAAGATACATATTTAAGGCAACAATTTCAAGATTATAAAGTCCAAGCTTTAACAGGAAGCACCAAAATATTAACAGAGATTTATCAGTAATCCCCTGATCTCAGTCTCTGCACACAGTGAATCACACAAAGCAAGGAACTGAATGGTGAATTCCACAGTTACTACCAATGTCCTGCCAATGCTGGCTACAGGAGGCAGACTCAGTGTGCTTCACTCTGTTGTCCCGTCTGGCTGTGATCTTTGTTCTTTTGGCTCTGATAATTGTTTCCTTGCAGGCAAACCTGCGCATCTGCTGTGACTCTTATTAAAATGAGTCAACGATTTATGGGATTATCTTCCAACATTTGTTTCAATTTTGGATTAGCACAATAATGTAACATGCACTGCTGATGCTGCTCCAATAAAACAAAAAGCACTGGACAGAATTTGAAATTATTTTAGTTTGAAAGCGGAAGTTTATGACTGAGGCCCTCTGCCGAACCACATCATTTCTTCACTAAGGTTTTTATTACTCACCTATCCTGTACACACTGTGATGATGGCTTTGCTGATGGTGGAATAGTTCATCAGCTATTTAATGAATAATGGAGGTTTCTTAAACACACAGAGAAAAGAAATGTTCAAACCACATCTCCAGAAGGACATGACTGAAGGGAGAGCTCCAAGTGCGAGGAGTGCTGTTCAAAGGAATAAAGTACTCCTCTTCCACATACTTAGTTACTATATTACAATATATTCCCTTGAAGCCTTGTTTTCACTTTGGTCTTTGAACATGTATTATCAATGGAATAGAGAGAAATATGCAATTTATATTGCATATAAAAATATGCAATGGTATTCTTTTACTTGTAGAGTCTTTTCATGGCTTGTGTTTCAAAAAATAATGTCAAAATCTTTCAGCAGATTTGGACGATATTTTTTCTTTGCTTTTATTACAAGACTTACAAGTGAATACAGTTCCTGACCCTACCACCATGGACCATGAACTTCACATAGCTAAGAACCACAGGATCCAAAGCCACAAAACAAGAGACATCGAGAAAGAAAATGGGTACAATGAGAAGCATCAGCTCCACCACTCCACGAACAGGCAGGGCAAGTTGACCCTGCAGCCCAAGTCAGCTGCCCTGCTGTTACTGTCTCATTCTGCACCAGGTAACTTCAGGTAATTCCTCCCTGCTTGTCAGCACTGCCTTTTTTCCAGTGCCTTAAGTCATGATGGCAACTTCCAGCTCGAGAGCTGCTTCTCACACGGCTGCATTTCACAAAGCTGCAGCAGCCTCCTGACTACATCTGTCACCCTCTTCCCCCATGGTGGTAATGGGAGCACTGGCGAGTTCTGTATCTGGGGGGCACTTCCTCCCCTCCCTGTCCCATGGTCTCTTTACAGCTTCCTTCATGTTTGATGAAGGAAGGGCTTGAGCAAGTTTTGTGTGGCTTTCTTGAGCTCCTACTGCATTAATAGCCATTTAGAATACGAGCGAGGAAAAATTGACAGGATGCACCTCCTTCGGATTTTCCTAAAGGTATTTTTTCATTCTGGTTTCTCTGCAGAGCTGCGTGAGGTGAGCAATGTCCCCCTCAACTATTATTTTATGCAACAATGAAAACTTTCACTAAGTTTTCAATTGTCACCAGCATTTTCTGCACAGATGGCAACCATCATTTACTAAGTGTCCCAAGCTCCTATTGACTGAACAGGACACCCCATTTGTAAAAACAGATTCACTGATCACAGAAGAATCACTTGTCTGGGCAAGGGTTGTTGGACTGAGCCTGGTGTTTCTTTCACTTTATCTGTTGTGTTTTAAGATTATTTATTTTCCTATTTCTTTTATCATGTATCAGATAAACAGTATGACACCATGTTGGCAGCACAATTTAACTTCATGTTAAGGAAAGCACCTGCAATACTGGGATCAACTGAAGGAAAAATGTAGCTGACTAGCTCATACAAATCACTGGAATAATTCAAGAGGATTCATTAGCATATGCTTACCAGGCAAATGCAGGAATTACTCAGACAATGACAGAAAGACCTCCCCTTCTATAATTCATAAGCCATTATAAAATAACAGTGTGCTTAGAGAAATTTGAGTTAACTACAAATTTCATCATTTTGCTCAGTATTCATTGCTTCTGAACTTCTCTAACAAGTCACAGACGCCTCAGTCTTGTTCTCTGCCCAGTTATCTGTGCAGTTATTTCATCTCAACTCAGAGCTATTTTGGAAACTATCCGTATGCTTTGAGGCATGAAATCAGCTATTTCTGTAGATAAAAGGACTAAAAGAAAGCATTTTTAGAAACAGGATGCTAAACAACCCAAAGCAAAAGGCCCCCACAGACCCAAAGGGGAAAAAAAAGAAACTATCTAATTACAGAAGGTTGAAACTGTAACTGATTTATTATTTCAGAAGATCTGAGCAGAAGTTGTAAAATACACGCACATTCAAGTAATTTAAAGAAATAAATACATAACATAGTATATCCAAAATGCAGAACAGCCAAAGATCCAGAAAGAAGTCAGTATGGGTCAATAAAATCACCACTGATAGATGGAAACTGTTTCCCTGATCCAGCTGCTGCGGTAGTCCATGTGTCCTGCCAGCATCTGACAACCCAGAGCCCATCCAGCAGCCAGCTGTCACGGACACAAGTTGTTCCACCCACTGCCCTCCCTCCCCCTGCCTGCCTGCTCCCACCACTGTCTGTGCACCAGTGTTGGCACCCATCTAGCCTCAGGATGCCGTCTGGGAAAGTTAAGCCATCAGAAATGTAACCCCGCCAAAAAAAAATAAAGCAGCCAGTTCCATGTATTCATTCACCTTAGATGCACTGGAGCTTGGGCAAAGATGCAAATTTATTGATACGGAAAGGAAGCCAAGATTCCCTTTCCAGAAGCAGGTAGCCACGAGGTAATATTGACTTTATTGAATCGTATCTCAGTGGGGCTGGAGAAAACAGTAGTGACAGAAAGGGAAAAAAATAATAAAAACAAACATTATCTAAAAATGGATGGCTTGAAATATGCCCCAATTACAGAAAAGGCAGCAGGGTATTAACTGCACAATAACATTACAACAGGCACTGCTTCCTGTTACACGAGAGCTTACAAGTAAATGTGAACTGGTGAAGTCTGTGATAAGGTGGGGATGGAGAGGAGCCCTGCCGCCCCTCGGAGCGGCCCCAGCGGTACAGCTGGACCACGGCTGCTCCATGGTCGCTGCCTGGCTCTCCCAGGCTTCCCAGGCACTCCAGCCTCCCTGCCAAGTCACCAGCAGCCACCAGCTACGAAACACCACGGAACAAGCAGCTCCCTGGGAATGCTCACTGCACCAAACAGAAACATAAAGAACCCAAAGCTGGACACTTCACAAGAATTCAAGTGCTTCCTGCTTTTGACCTGGTTGAGGGAAAAAAAGTGAAGAATAGCCACAAAAAGCCTCATTTAAGTGCATTTAGAGCCTTCCTGTGAAATCATTCAGGAAGGACCTTCCTTGTCCAGTCTCTTTAAAGCCTACCACAATTATGCCAGCTTTTACATCGTCTCTTTTCCGTAAGGAACAAGAAACCGATCACCATTTCACATTAACCCACTGGTTCATAATCACCCTTATGTAAGGAAGCCAAATACTAGTTGCCTGGAATCCAAATGGGGAAAAAGAAGTCCCTCAGCCCTTAATTGCCAGAGATGACCACTCTTTGTGCTGTCCACAGAATTCACTTCAGGTTAACAGACCTGCACATGAATGCATTTGCCTCTTGAACGTTATATGGATTGAAACAGCTTTACACTTCATGCTCTGAACAGGCTGAGAGATTAAAATTCAGAAATATTCTACTGTTTAGTTCTCTCTCTCCTCTTTTCTATACATCCGTTTAAAATCTACTGTTAAAAAAAAAAAAGCCAAAAAACAGCTACTGTGATGAATTTTGAATGCCATTTCTTAAAATTTATGAAGCTGGAGAATTCACGTACCTTGTCTCTATGCAAACTTGAAAGTCTATCACACAGGTACAAAAAGCTTAATATTCCTATGAATATTTATCTTTGAGTGTGCAAATGGATAGGAAATACCATTAAAGAAAGAAAGAAAAAAAGTAATATAATTTGAAAGTACATTAAACCCAACTAGACTTCAAGAAGAGAACTAATTTTGAAGTGGCTGAAGTTTTGTCCAACACACCTCAAAGAGTGCAACCTTTCACTTTGCAAACGTCTCAAAACGTAGATGTTTGAATGCCCCAGGACAGACCAAAAAAAAGGCTGCTCCCACCCAAACTGCAGCTACCCCAGAGGACAAGATGAGAAGTTCTATCCTTTCCATCCCTCCACATGACTGTAATTCCCACTGCTCACTTCTTACCAGCTCTACTGGGCTCGCTGGGTTTCTCTCCAGGTCGGCATAACCCCGCACAGCTCCCGGGAGAGCACACATGGGTTTTAGCACCAGAGTTTTGTACAGTGGGAGCGAGCTGAGCTGGCTCATGGATGAGCCCCAGGGAGGGACCTGGCAGCCTCTTGGCAGCCACTGCCCACTGGATCACTTGAGCTGCTCGCATAACTGCAGCCCAACAGAATGCTGCTGACTCCCATGTAATATTTAGAGTTCTCCTTAAAGCCTCAACTCTTGGCATCGGAGAAAAGAGCATTGTAATATTCACTAAAAAAAGTGGATGGCTTGCATGATGGGGAAAAAAGTTTTCCAAAACAGAGAGCAAATAAAGTCTACAAAATTACTCATAAAAATAACATTTGTTTAAGGTTAAGTATTTAACTCCTTTTCTAATACAAGGTTTGGCAATGCTCCAATCCCTCTCCACCTCACATGATGTAAACCAACTGTTGCCTCCCCTTCTTTTTGTTTCCTTTTTTATAGTGATGGGTCATGAGTGCAGGGGTTTTTTCACAGGCAAGCAAGAGCAATCATAATGTGTTAAATATTTTGTGGCAAAGTAAAGGAAAGATTGTGTTTCCTAACTACCTGTCCTTCTCAAGGTCAAGCACTGCCTGTAAAACTGTAAGAAATACACAGGCACTAAAGCTCCAAACGCTTAACACTAAAGAAATTCAATCCATTGTTTTGTAATAATTATAAATCCAGGGCAGAAGGGAAGAGATAGAGGAGAATTATTTTGAATTTTTGGTAGACTCAACAAATACACTGAGTTTACAAGCATTGGTGTAAACCAACAGACATTTTCTGTTCACACAGCACTATCATGTAAAAGACTAAGTGCTGCAGGCACAAAGAAAAGCATAATGATGGCGTTAATGGAAACACTGGAGTCCCTGCTGACTTTTGAGTCATGGTACCAATGACCTTTTGAAAAGGTATTGCTTGAAATCAGATTTTTTTCCTGATAGTGAATACTGCTATTGAAGGAATATAAATCTATAAAGTTTGAGTCTTCTAAAACATCAGCGCTCCAGGAAAGGTACATTCTACGTATTTGTTGTGGGGCTTTAGTGCTTGGAAAAACTGCTTTGCTCAGGTACCTGGAGACACTCAACTGCCTATAGTGACAGGAATGAATGAACTTCTGTGTGAATTTATATTTCCTATAGGTACTGTCCCTCCTTTTGCCCCCTCACCCAGTCCTGGCGGTCAGCACTGGAAGGATTGCTTTGTGTTTCAGACTGGAGGCAGCCAGTGCTTCAGCAAGGCACTCCCTGCTTCTCTGACACCATGCAGGGGGATCCAGGGATATCTGTCCACTTGATTTAAAACGCACACAGACTGGAATTACCTGCTGCCACCCTTTCCCTGTGCACTGTCTACATCCATAGGTCCCCTACACCTGACAGTATAATTTATGTTATCTTAAAGCAGGTACAAATTTATTTCTGTATCACATAGTTAATATAAAAAAAAAAAAAAACAACAACAAAACAAACCACAAAACAAATATCATAGCTTCATCACTCTACTTTGTTCAGACTGCCACTGTCACATGTAAGAATTCTGTAGGCCTTGGCCCTTGCAGACTGAAAGTAAGCCAAGGAGTAAGAGGAAATAGTATTTATAACACCACATTATCCTTCCTGAAAAATCTGTAAGATTCACATCACATTTACAGGAAAAAGATACACATTACATTTCCTAGAAAACAGCTCTTAAGAGACAGCTCAGAGAAAGAAAGCTTCCTACAAACACATGTAAATTATTCTCAGGATACAACAAAATGGTATTTAAGGAGTGGGAGGAAAGTTGTGATTCCCAACCTTCTCGTTGATTATTAAAAGCTAGAGGGGAAAGGGCAGTTTCAAACTTGCTCATAAAATAGATAAGGAGCCAATAGAATTTTTTTCAAACAAGTATTCTTTGTACCCCCTTAAAAAGGTAAATGCCCCCAACTACTGAAATCAGGAGAACCAGGTAGAACTATTTGGATAGCTCTACTCCAAGCTTCTCCAGCAAATCTCAAACTCACGCAGCCGGTAACTTCCTTCCCTCTCTTTAGCCTCAGAGGGTTTTCCAGAGAGGGAGACTGGCTGGCTAAACCCAAACCCTCCACAGATCAGTTTCGCCCCTCTTTCTGTGAAAAACCTAATTCAAAATATTTGCTGTTTTATATTAAGTGTTAGGGTTGGGTATGCCTTTTGATTGAACTTACCCCAAGCTGAATTTTTCTCAGAACTGAAAAAATGCACTCAGAAGTAAAGCAGTATTTTCAACAGTATTTTCAACAGTATTCTTTAAAACTCATTTACAAGCATACAATGGAAAAAAGTCAAACCTTTCACTGGATGGTGCAATAAAAGATGTTTCTTTTTAAAATTATGGAAGCCAATTCTGTATATTATGTGTAGCATAAGCATCAGTTAAATGGATTACTGCAACATTATATCTGAAAAGCTGGGTGTAAGTCACAGGTGTACACCTACTTCCTAAAAGAAGGATATAAATCTTATGCAGGACATAAATCTTGAGGCAGTGCTTTCTCATAGATACGTCCTGTAGAAACCTTACCGCTATGAACAGAGCTCAGTGAATCTGGCAAATGAGCCAGGAACTGAAACCACTTATAAACATCACAAAAACCGATTTGCTTTGAGAAAGTCCCGAGCTGGTGAAAGCAGCAGCAAGAGAAGCCAAAAGCAGCGGTGTTATTGGTGTGGCAGATGTGTCAGGCAATCTGCTCAGGAGCCTTGGAGCTCATTTACTGCGAATAGGAGGAAAAAGCCACCAGAGCATTCCAGCTGTATTGCATCACAAGGCAGCTGATGTCACCGGTTTATTTGCCTCAGACTAGAAAGTTTAACTCTTGGTGTCTCTGGACACAAACACACCCCGAGCCTTGAAGAGATTCAAGTTTACCAGGAGCATCCCGGTCAGCCTTACCTGCTTCAGAAGACATTGCCTGCCAATTCAATCCAGTAGCACTGCGCGAGGAACTGACTTTGCGATGGCAATGACCCTACGAGAGGCTCACATTTACCCTATTCACAAGCCCCACAAGTGGCCAGACAGGGCTTCTCCGGGGATGCTCGGTGTGTGCTGACAGCTCACACGCCGGCTCCCTCCTCAGCCCATGCTCCTCCTCCCGAGGGCGAGCCCGGGCTGACAGGAGAAGCGCAGAGCAGCCTGCCCAGAGAAAAGAGTGAAGGCTGCTCACGGGGAAAGAGGAAAAACAAAGAAATCAGCTTATGTAACAAACAAACTGCTGGAGAGAGAAGGAGGAGGAGGAGGAGGAGGAGGAGGGACTACAGTAAGTTGTTTTGTCTAATGCCTCAGCCAGTGTGAAAGTTTTGTCACTATTAATTGCGTTGCTGTTTGAAATGAAAGCGGTATCGAGGTTAAAGGACATGTTAATATATTTTTCTGTTTGGTGCTTTGGTCGCCCTTTATATTGCATGGTGCTCATTTCAAGTCATCTTTTGCATTTCCTAATTGCTCTTTAAATTTATGCCTAGAATTAAGTACACAGGATACCAGAGCACTGACCAAGAGAATCGACATTAAAGAATTGTTATCAAAACAGTAGTTTATTTGGCATAGATTAAAATTGGTCAGAATAATTTAAAATCAATTTTTAAATGACATAAACTCCATATCGTGCTCCGGGGCAAAATACAAAGATATTAGAGTGAATTATGAACTGAGGAAATACAGAGTTTCAAAAAGCAAAAGGAATAACTGGAAAGGGAAGTTACCCCGAGTAACTTTCTTTTATTGTTCAGAACTCCCACACCATGTGATCCCCAGCTGGCACACATTCATCTCCGAAGGAGAAAAAAACTGGGATTTAAATCCAGCTCTGTGAATTCTGATAATATGAATCAGAATATAGCAGCCAGCTGAGGTTATTCTCAACCTCTGGACCGGTCCAAACCACAGCTCCCTGCAGCCCCTTCCATCTCCAGCCACACACAATCCCCACGCTCACAACACTGCAGAGCTGCTTGGAGGGGGGAGCACCAAGGGAACACACTTGCACAACAATCCATGAGAATCTGTTTGTCACTGAGGGGACAGCCTCTGGAACGGGCAGCTAATTTTTTCCTTTTATTACAGATGTTGTACGGCAGGGGGATATTGCCAAAACCAGCAAATAAACCAACTTTTCTCCAGTTATTTCAACACTTTTTGTGCCTTTTCCTTCTTGAGATGAGCAGACGCAGGTTCCATATATATGGGTTTGAAACCTAAATGGAACACATTTTCAGCACCCTGGCTGAGATTTAGAAATTTTCTTTCTGTTTTGAGCATTTATTTTTAAACTGCTGAGCTAGGAAGTTGCATTTCCTCATCCCTGATACTCCTAGCAAGTAATCCCAGGCTTCTTAAAGACACATACAAATTTTATTCACCCAGGTCATCGACGCACCATTAAAATAAAAAATACCATTAGCTGAGTTTCATAATCAGACCAAGAGAACTCCAGTGCTAGAACTCCAATGCTAGATTTGTATTTTGAAAGTTCAGCTCCTCCAGGAGTTCAAAGCTCACCCCTGTTGCTTGGGTTTACACATGAAGTGCCTTTATAACAGAACACCTTCTTGCTCCAGGAAAGCCTCTGTTGAGAAGGTAAAATTGCTGCTCAGTGTCCCACATTTGGAACAAATCACTTTCCCCAGGAGTCTGGTTTGTCCATCTGCCAGTGAGTGAGGGCTTTGCCAACCTTTCTTCAGCCAGGTCTACCCTTCCCAACCCAGGAAAACCACTGATAATGCCTGTCATGCAAGTACATGCCAGATTTTAAATTCAGATTAGATCAGCAATACAGCTTTCAATATTGACACAAACAATACTGTAGGTTAGAAAACTATGGGACAAATGGCTACAGAAGAATTTAAGAAGCAATTGTTTTAGATAAGCAGCTACATAAACTGTTACTGACCAATGCAAGCAAAGAGAAGAGAAGGGGTCAAGGAAAAGTAGGGGCCAGACAAGAGAGTCACTGCAGCTCTGCTACCACTCAGAAAGCAGGAATTTTACACACATGAAACTGGGGATCCTATTTCGCTTCCAGAAGTAACAACATTAAACAAGTATAAAGAAGTCACCACTGCCCATTTTTGACATACATATTTAACTCCTCCCTTTTCTTGAAAAAGTAATATATTAATTGTACCTTATCTATTTGATTAGCTAGCAGATAAGGGGATTTAGAAGAGATTAAACTGCTAGGAGGGGAATATCTCATTAACCTATTACCCTGGTTTCACAAGTGTTCTACGCCCAACTTTGCTTTCTCTAAAAGCAGAAACACATAAATTGCACAATGCAAGTATCAGCTGAAAACTCAACAACAAGAGGTGCAGCTATGTCTTCCCTGTCACCAAAACATGCCTATGAATGTTAAACAAAAGTTAATTAAAAAATAAGGTTAGTTTTATTAATTTTCTCTAAAAGGCACAGAGAACAACTAATTTTATTTAAATGTTAAATAAAACAAACATTCTCATTAATGTGTCATAAAAGTCATACTGCTAAGATAAGAAGTTGCCATCATAACCAGAATAACTATAGACTAAATACTGCATGCTTTTAGTCCTTGCACAGCAGACTAGTTCTATGAAACTACGTTACCCCAAATAAAAATTGTTGGCTCATATATGATTTCCTCACTCCAATAATTAAAATTTTCACAAATGTCTCACAATAAATAGATGGCACTTACTTTTTTCCCACTTCCAAGCACCTCTCAGACTGAGCCATACCATCTTTCTGTCAGTACTTTGCCCATTTTGCAGACGAGGGGACTCAAACTGCGTACATAACTCATTTGAATATTCTTAATGTGATGAAGCTGAGAAGGAAGTCACATGAGTACTGTTAGGAAACCTGGAAAGCTGAACCAAGTATTAAAGAGCTACGTGAGCAGTGTGCCACTGTGACACACAGCCCCCAAACCCAAATTGGCTCATGTGACAGTGAATCACAGTCCAGCACTCAGTGTGGCTGTCTTCTCCTCCTTCCTGCAGACTCGGTTCAGGCACAAAGTGTTTGAAAAGGTTTGCTGCAGATCATGCACAGTTTGTGTAAGCCAGGGAGGAGAGGGATTTTAGTCACAGCCAAAGGATCGGTAACCCACCTGCACCCTGACACAGAATTCAAAAGGAGAACTTCTGAAGCATCTCCCAACTTTCTTTTTTCCATGTGAGAGATCTGTAGACATCTCAGTGAGTCTAAGAGAGGAAGGCCCCTTTCACAGGGTTCCCACAAAGCAGCTGTGGCTGGCTCACACTGACCTCCCCTTTCTCTTCTCCATTACACCCCAGTACTCCAAAATCACAGGATTTGGGGCATGGGCAGAAATAAAAGCATGCTTTGTCCTCATCCCCAGAGAGCTCCTGAGGTGCTGTTAAAAGCCCCTCTCATGAGCTGGGCAGTAGTCTGCAGAGGGGTTCGACTTGGCTCCCAGCTATTCTTAGGGAAATGGGATCGGCTACAGGACACCACACAGGACTGTCCCAAAGTGACCCTCACTTCTGTCACACCCTCCACATGCTGTCCTTTTCCTGACTCGTGGGACAGGCTAAAATCAGTAACAAGTGATTTTGTGAAGAAGCCTGGATGGCTTAAACAAAACGTATTAAAAAAACCCCAAAGCACACAACTTATTTAAAACTACTTGTTAAAGTGTCTTGTTAAAGTGCATCCTTCAAGCTTTGCCCCAGGGCATGTAAGGAAGGAAGAAACAGTCATATCACAACTCAAGATTTGTAGGCATATAATGAATAAAAGGACAGGGGGAAATTTGATATTAAGGAAGTGACCTACAGAAATTAGTGATCACCAGGAAAACGAGGAGGGGAAAATCCACATAGAAGTGGGCTGGGCAAGGAGGATGTTTAGGAATGGGTATTCAGGACTGCTGCAACAAGGAAAAGCAACAATATCTTTAAAAAGATGGGCAGCTAACCCTGAACAAGGTGAAAAACACTAAGGGATCTGCAGCCCAACAGAAACACATTTGTTGAAAGGACGTTTTCCCATCCAAATTCTAAAAATGAGGAACATCTATCCCTCTCCTCCCTAGCTCTCCTGGTTCACATGCAAGAAGATTGTGACTTCATCACATTGCAAGAAAAGCAATCTCTAGGTAGATGTGATGAACAAGTACCATGTCATAATTAGAAAGTAAATAGCAGTATTTTCCCATCCTTTTTTTCTTTCCTTCCAGCTCAGTTGTATTATGTGTCCCAAAGGGAAAATCTGTGGTTGTGCTCATAGAACACAGAATAGAAGCTCTTAGAGGAAAAGAACTTCCTGTCCTATGTTTGCACAGCATTTGTCACTGTAGCATCTTGGTGTCTGCAAGTTAGACCAAGAGTAAGAGTAATACAGGCAACTACAACACTCTCCAAACAAATAATTAAATGGTTGCAATTCAATGAAATCAGAGAACTATATCAAAGATCACTGAATGCCATCCATTCTATTAGAGTTTACAAAAGGAACATTTCTTGTATGGGAATATGGGAACTCTAATTTTACACTAACCATATAAAGCTGGGTTTCTGTAGCTTAAAGCACCTTCCATACCTGAAAAAAAAATAAAATCCAGGAATCTGTGGTTCATTTGTCAATTTTCTTTAGTAAAGAAAGATCAGCAAGTGTTAAAGGATTTCTGGTTTAAGACATGGGAAGTGGTCAAAGGCTATGTCTCCATCAACTAGGTTTGATTTGCCAATTCTTCTGTTTAAAAAAACAGCTTAACAGTTTTTATTTCTAAAATCTCCTTTCTATATATACAAATGATAAATGTATATCCTGCAGAATCATGTTATGATATAGGGAAGGGAACTCGTTTTCCAGTTAATGTAGCTTTTGGTCACACACAAACACACAAAGCACATGTGCACCCCACAAAAAAAGGCCATGACCCATCCAGGAAGAACACCACACAGACCTGTCCTTAGATTCTGCAGTACAGTGAAAGTACAGTGAATTCGTAACTTCAAAATTACCCCTTCCACATTAAAAAATCCAAACAACAGACTCACAAAATAAGCAGATCAGATTGCAGTGACTGTGATTTCACTTCCATATAAAAATCAAATCAGGGCAGTGCTAGATACTAAAAATAAAGTACAGATTATTCTGGGTTTGAGTTAATAAAACCTGCATGGAGGGTTCACAACAAACAGCAGAGTGGAATGCTTTAATACACTTCTGGGGTAGATAAGGCTACACAAGATATGATCAAGTGAAAAAAGATGACTGAAAAACCAGTCAAATATTCTTTATTTGACAAGAAGCAGTAGTAAATGTTTGGGTAATCCACTGTTTGATGCAGAAAGCATCAAACACACAAGCCCCATTGCTTGCAGCATCAGTTCCATGATCATCCATGTCATCCAGATCATCCATGTCATTTGTGAAACTGTATTTTGCCAGATGCTGAAAGCCATATTTACCGTGAATTTGTTTAGTCTTTTCCTGAATCCCATTTACATTTCTTAAACAGAGTATGTGACAGTACAGGCATTTTTAACCTATTCCACCTTAGCTCTGACTCTAAGCTTTCTGAGGAGAAGAAACTTGAAAGCACAAGACATTTCCCCTTCCACCTCCCTGTCACACTATAGAAAGTATCAGATGAGCTTTCTCCAGAACTCATCAGTTCCTAAAAGTCACATAAGCATAGAATGATTTGGATGGAGACCATTCAGCCCAACCCTCCTGCATGGGCAAGGACATCTTTGACCAGATCAGTTTCAGGACAAAAAATATCACTACCTGTTCACAATGCTTTCCTTCAGCCTCAAATATAGCTACAGCTATATAGTAGATATATATAGTAGTCTTCTTATTTTGTCCTGTTAGGGCCAATATAATCTAGTATTTACAGGACAGTCAACAAATTGAGCCCTTCTTTGCAGGCTTTTTCTGCCCTGCCATTAATACATAGAGCTGATTTTTTTTTTCCAGTCCATCCAGCCTTGTGTACCTCAACAGTCCAGAGAAAAGTGATCACAAGGAATTCAACAAACCAATATGAATCAAAAAAGGGAAGGTGAAAATACAGACAGCAGTGACAAATAAGAGAACGCAGAAGTGTATTTCAACTTTTGGAGCAGCAAGGGTCAAAGATCAGAGGGAGCCATGACTGTTTTTATACAGTGAAGTTGTGCTGAGAGTTAAACATAGCCTTGGAGACCACACCCACACTAATGAAACTGTAATTTCCTTTAAATTATTGCCATCCACACGCCAGACCTCATCAGCCAGCCAATAATGACTTCTCATCATTTATTTCAACACAAATGCAATCAATAAGCTTTCCCCCACAGTTCCTTCACTGCTATCTCTGAACTCTAAAAACCCAGAATCAGAGAAGATGCCAGCTACAAAACAGACACAGTCAGGTTTCATTGTTGTCTTTCTTATGGAAGGAAATTCTAAAACACCACCCGATTTTGTGATAAACAGGATTAAAGCAGTGCAAAGAAAATCTTAATCCATTAAAACATGATGAACAGACTAGAGTATCAAAGAACAGTAAGTAGATCACATGGGATTGAGAGGCTTTTCCCTCTCATCATGACTGTGTCCTGGGCATTGTTTTCCACTGAAAATGTTTAGTATCAGATTGAGGGAATATCACACTTCTGCTCACACAAGCTGAGGACACTCCATGGAAGACACACACATACAAAAAAAAACGCCTCAGCTACCAAATGAAGTTTTGCTCCTGTGTTAAACAGCAATTAAACAAGCATTCTACAGTTTTCAGAATTTTTCAACATTGGGAAAATTTTGGAATATTTGGAATATTTTCAGGCAAGCCAGGGAAACACCAGGAATAAGACCAGTAAAATCAGTGACAAATCTGAAAAATTTAATTCAATTGTTTAGAAAGACTATATTTTAAAATCAATCAAATCAGCTTTACAAATACATACACACACACACAAATGTTCAGTCTCTTGTGACCTAACCAGGCCACAGCTTGCAGAACAAGGGGCAAAACTTGTGGGCAAACCTCTTCATCTACAGTGCTCCAGACTAAGCCTTTAAAATGAGCATTTCCCCAGAGTAAAAGGATGCTAGCAGACAACAGAGGGATGCAACATTGCTGACTTCACTGAGGGTTAACTGTGCTAACACTGCTAACTGTGAGTATTTCACCGTATTAGATTTTAACTGTTGTGTTTCAGTTCTCAGGCAAAGCTCTAATTCCATCACTGAGCCTTTGAATTTATTTTGGCTTATAGCAGCTATCTTTAAGAGTGTTTGTAGCAGCTTCCACAGTTGAAACTGACTTACACACAGAAATCTTGACAAGCCAAGGGACTGAAACACTTGCCAGTTACATGATAGTGGGTGGCCAAGTCATAACAGTAACATAAGGCTCCAAGGAATGGCGTGAACAAGAGCTACTGTAGAGAACAGACACCAGAATTAGTCTTGGAAACTGCCTTGACTCACAGAGTTGCCAGAGAACTATTTCAGCCGGAGAGAAAAGTGGCTTTAAAGAAAGGTCTTTAAAGAAAGGCAACAGGTAATCTTATATAACCTATGAAGCCTTTTGATACTTTAGAGAGCTGAACAATACTCAGCCACACTGAACAAGTAAAATGAGCATAAATTATTTATTCTGTGTCTCAATCTCAATGTACTGCTACAAGCATGGTATGGGAAGCCATAAAACTATTTTGAATCACAAAAAAGCCACTTCATGCTTTCACTCATTTTCCTGAGCATCAGTGACCTCCTTAAGAAAGGGAGGAGAGTAAAAAAAATAGAATAAATATTACCTTGTGTAGAAAATAGGACAGCAGTGTAGGAGAACACAAAGGATGCCAATAGGAGGAGGAGATACAATGAAGAAAAATTCCTGGTGAGAAGTTCAGGTCCTGCCCTGCAGGAATGACTCATTACAGAATCAAGCTGTTCTTTAAAGTATCATTACAATCTCTTGAGCTAATTTTCCCTCTACTACTCAAACAGCAGCTATGTTTGACATCTCTCCAGGGAATACACCACACCAGCCATGGCACTACTTAATGCCTTCAAAACAAAAAACCTTGGTTGTAGAAAAGTCTGTAATTCAGGTCTTCTGCAGACTCAATCCCCAGCTCATGAGCCTTTGCTGAAAAGGTTTGCATAAATCTTTGTTTCAATCTTAGCAAACAAATTTTAAAAAGATACTCAGTACTATAAACCACACCAACACCTAATTGGGCAAGTGAACACAGATTTTGGTTTGGCTTTTGGCAAGTGTTACTACAAGTAGAAGTGGAGCAGACAAGTTACAACACTGTTTAATATCAGGGTTAGCTACACCTACACCCTCTCCATGAAGGTAAAGTGCGTCTGTGGCAGTGGGAAAACCACAGCAGGAAAGTACAGTCTGAGGTAGGCACAAGCCAGAAAATGTCTACAGATGGGCAAGAAGAAGTACACAAAAACTGCCATGAAGGTTCCTTCAAAGATCAGCAGCTGGAAAAGCACTTCTACTTGAAAAAGCACTTCTGCTAGCCATCTGTCAGGACTAGAAGGCTATACTTCCCTCAATTCAAAATCTGGCTGCTCTGGGTTACCATTCTTCTGAAGCACTGGAGACTGGCTTGAGCCCACAAAACATCCTCCTGAGAGCAGAATTCACGTGTCAAAGTGCCTGCTTGAGTTTTCTACTGACAGGGATCTCATGACACTGGCAACGAGTTCAGTCTTTCTTGTTCAGTTTTTGAAGCATAGGGTAACACTGGCTTTTCATCATTTAGCAGAGTTTGAAGCTCTCTTTAAAGTTTGCTGCCCTTAGCCATAACAGTCTGTGATTTGCAGTATGCCAGAAGAAAAGCCTGCTGATCATCTAAATGACAGGTAAGTTATAAGGCTACCTGCAACTGAGGCTGGCAGTGGGGAAATCCCACACAAAAACCTCTCAGTGACCAAATGGCTCCTTCCAGTCCTGAGCTCCACATTCCCAAATGCACTCAAGGACTTACTTTGCTGAGATACTCATCAAAAAGTAAACAATTCCTATTGCTCTTATAAGTCCAAGTAGTATTTTTATACTTAAAATGAACAGCTAATTACACAGTAAGAGCAACTGGATGAACTGGGTAAAAATAAATAAAAATAATAATTCCACTTCAAGATATCCTGTTGCTGTCGTGTAGTCATTTCTTCCCATTCTGTTCTCCTTCCAACTTTGAATAACAATTACTTGAGGGAAATATTTTCTGAAACTATTTGCAGAACACCTCTGAGTCTTCAGGTTCTTCAATTAGACACCTTAACGAGGTGGAACCACATGGAAGGACAAAAGTATTTCTGTACTAAATGCAAGCCCCTCTGGAAAAGACTAAAAAAACCTACCACAATTCACAAAAATAATTAATCTGCCAGTCTCTCCCATTTAGTTACTCACTATCTCACTGCACAGGTTTAGGATGGTGATCAGCTTTAGAACAAATTCCACCAGTTTGATGTTTTCTAAAATCTGGTACAGCACTTCCCAGCACCGTGGGAAAAACAAGTGTTAATGCCTGAATTTTGACCCCACCCACAGAAAGCATAAAAGGCACCAGCAATTTTACGTGGCTAAGGCCCAGCAAACAGACCAACAGCAGCAGTGCCTGTGTCAGCAGGTTTATCCTCCCACATCCAGCGGCTGGAGAACTCCATTATTCCACGGGACTTGCAAAGAGAACAGTTTGTAAACAGGCACCAGGACTTTCCAAAACAGCTGGCCCTTCAGAGGGAGCTGCAGGCTTTAACCTTGAAACAGCCATGCTGCTGTAAGGAGACAGTGAGGAGCCTGGGCTTTTTGGTTGTTTTTTTTTTGTTTGTTTTAATGTTCACTGTACAGGAGTAAATGGCAAAAAAAAAGTGTATTGAAAACGAAGCATGCTCAAAACCTCCACCAAGCAGCAGCCCGAACACAATGCATAAATAAACCCAAGTCATGTCAAACAGCATTCCACAGTCATGTGTCAAGTGAAAAGCAGAAAGACTTGTCTGTTTGAAGAAAACAATTGTGATCGTTTATGCACAAGCCACTTTCCTATATATTGACTCAGGATTTTACCATTTAATGACGAGTTTCCTCTAAGCTTAGTGAGAACAGACACTATAAACAAGATTATTATGAGCTCATTATATACTAGGTTGCATTTCTAGACACTGTTTAGTTGTGAGTTCATTCAAAATGCCCTTTTATTGTGAGATGATGTACCTAAGTTTAGTTTACCCTCTTAAAATAACCCAAATTGAATCACTACTCAGTATGACCCATCATCTCTGCTGGCCCCCAAAGCCTGTATTTTAGACTAAATCTCCTTCAAGAGATCATGTAGCAGATTACATTGACAATCATTTATTTGCGTTAAGCATAAACATCAGAGCCACTTGTAATAATTTACCAAAGATTAAAAAAAAAAAGCCTTAGAAAAAAAAAAATCATTAGTTTCCACCAGACATTAAACAGTTCCTCTCTTATATAGAAATGGGATGTCTACTATGAAAGGCCAGATGCTCAAATGGATTAAACAGTGTCTAGCCTTTAAATCCTGCACCCACAAATCAACTCTGACCTAGTGACCTAAAGTAAAATTTAATAATAAAATAAGTATCTAACAGACACATTTAGACCAATCAAGACAGAAATTTAAAAGAAATAAAAAAAATGTTTCCCCCATGACTGGACATTTACATGGTGCTCATCAGAGAATATAAGATCTGGAGAGTGCAGAATGTGCAGTCCCCTGTTTATCCTTGACAAAGGTTTAGCAGAGGCAGTGGGAAAACAGGCTCCTCAGCAAGGCCCCAGTTAGCAATCAGGAGAAATCACCTCCAGAAAGGGTACACAAGCCATTACCTTCCTGCCCTTAGGACTGCTGCTGTCCGTGAAGACTTGCCAGCGAGACAGTAACTCACACGCGGTGACAGTGAATGCTGTGGGCAGCAGCCGCCTTCCTCGAAACAGAGCGGGGAAGAGAAACGCATCCCACAGCAGCATAACCTTGGAAGAGCTGCCCTTCACTCCAGCCAGCCCCACCATAACACCTGAAGGGTGAAAGTCTAATCTCTTTCCAAGCACAAAAGCCAATCTGCCCCTTTCCTTCTGACAATGCAATTACAGACTTGGGACTTGCACGTGTGAACAAGTCCACTGCAGCCCATTAACAGCAAGTTTTGCATAAATCACCAACTTCAAAGGCAATGCAATATTTAAATTCTGGGGGAAGGAATGGAATTTTTTGAAAAGGTTGGTTTGGTTTCTATTTCAATTACAAATGGATACAGCTTTCATTAAGGTTGCTCACCCAGTTCCACCAATATGAGAGTGTTACATGGTGTCTGAAAGGACTCCAGGCACATATACCAGCCTCCCACAAGCACAAGGAAAGCTCATTCACCACAAACAGTTAAAAGTACTCAAAGAAATAAAAACCCTCTCAACCTCCCACACACTTTTGTTAGGCACCAAGACTTGAAAAGCATCTTGTAGGTTAAAAATTTATCTTAGTCAAATATGTTGCAATCATGACTTATTAACTCTATCAGCAACTTTCCGTCCAGACTCCAATGCACTGACATTTTCAGTGCATAAAAGCAGAGGACAGAGCGGTTGAATTAGCACTGACACAGTTTTAATTAAAAGCCTCCAGTAGTGTTGTCCCCTGCACCAAATAAAAATGGCAGTTCTGGCAAGAGGGATGCAGCACAAGACCTTTATTTGAAAAGGGAAAGCCCATATGTGACTAAGAACATCTGCTGAAGTAACATTTTGCATTTTTGGGGTGTAAAATTTTAATGTTCCCTCGTTTAAGTCAGCAATTTGAATTGCACTTAAATGTTCAGCATGCATATATTATAAAAAAAAATATTAATGCTCCTCGCTCCTGAAACACAGCAAAAAAAGTATTTTATAGGACAAGTAAACCTTACAACGACATGCTTCTAATTTTATTTTCCCCTTTAAATTCAATCCTGATATCAAAACAGTCACAATATTTGCAGAGAATCCTGAAAACTCACGTCAAGTCTTTATACAATTAAGCTGTATGAGAGAAATAGTCCAAAATGTTTGGTCACTTGGTGAGTTAGAAAGAGGGACAGAGGGTGGGAACGAGGAGTGGAAAACCTGCTCCTGCATTCTGCCTCCCCTACGCTGCTTCCTCTGGGCAAGCTGCATAAAACACCCTAAACATCCATTGTATCACCAGCTCCGTTCCAACATTTCCCCCTCGTCTCACCCCTCATGCCAGTAGGAAAACCAAACACGTATCACATGCAAAAAGAAACCACTCGGACAAAAAGCGACCGGCGTGAAAAGACATGTAAATCAAACAGATCTGGCAGCAAACAGCATTTCATAAAGAGCAGGGATATGGATTGCTCCATTTGTGTCAGTTCGGCCAGTTATTGTTCTGACTTACTACTTTAACTACCCCAGATTAAACTGCTTGAACTGCAGCAGACAAACCAAGATCCTGAAAATAAAATCCCCCCACACCCTCCTAACAATAAGCATTATTTCCCTGGTGCTGCCATCCTCGAACCTTAAAGCCACTGCATCAATTAAAAATTACCTCCATACGAAATGAATTTAGCACCGACCTTGCAAAAAGCTCGCTCCTCTCGGCTAGAAATCATGGAACAGTTTTGGTAAAATCCTTTTATGTGCTCCTCCAGCCAGCTAATTCCAGCCTTCCATTAACGCACTCCATTGCAGATAATTGCCGACAGCACACGCTCCCCGGCTTCTGCCGGTTCCCAAGCCAGCGAGGATAATCACATTCCAGCAGGGAGGGAACAGATGGCAGCCTCCATGGTAACCAGTCCTCCCCGGCGAGTGGCAGCCCGGCAGGCTCCCGGCGAGCGGGGCAACAAGCGCTCTTTGTGCCGCAGCCCCGCCGAGCCCGGGCTGGCTGGGCGTGCCCGGCAGGTGCACCTCCACAAAACCTGCCCACAGCAGCGTGTCACCTTCACACCGCCTGCTCTGTCTGCCGGGGGTAACACTGAGATGGAGCGGAAGCTAAACGGGAGTTCTGCTCGCTGTTAAAACACAGCGCTCAGGGGAATTAGCTGGGATCCGTCTTTCCCCCCTGACAAAATGGTTTTGTGAAGGCAAGCTTATTTCCCCCGAACGGGTTGGATTTCAGCACGATTGGAAACGTTTGCCGCCTGATGGCTATCTCCCGGACTTTGAAATTGCTCCCCGCGAGATGCCGTGATCTATTGCTCAACAAGAACACCACAGACCCTCTGTTTTGGTCTCAGGGCTTCTGTCAGGCTTATCTGCTCTGCATCTGCCCAGATCGATGCTGATTCAGCAGCAGGCAAAACTGCCCCGGCTCTCTGCTGCACTGCCAGGAGAGGCGGGGCTGGAAAAGCCTTCTTTTTCCCTATCAAAGGTGTGCCTGAAACCTCTGCTCTCACCGGGCCAGACCCTGCACAGCTCCACACCTACAGAGAAGGTGTGTGCACCAGCTCAGAGAATTCCCACTGATGATGTCTGCAGGGAAAAAGGGAAGTGGCTTTTCACATCCAACCGATAATGATCTTTGCTGCAAAATAAAAGGGCTTTGAAAGAACATATTAAGGTTTTAAATGCTGATGAGTTGCACAGTCTCAAAATACTTAAGGCTTGAAACACTGAATGTACAATAGCTTTGACTCACACAAACTTTCTCTGCCTCACTCTCTAAACCACTCAGCATTTATGACTAATGGCATGTTGAAAAAACTGGGCAATTTTACTTGAAGCTGCACCAAATTTGGACCTCAGGTTCCTGCATGCTAACTTAGGACTAGCAAACAATTCTTCTGAGGAAGGGAAAATGGTTTGCTTTCTCCTTTAATCTCCTAGCTGGCCCTGCAGAATAACTTTCATTCCTCTAAAAGACTGAAAAACCCTCAGCTGGACCCCACCATCACAAAAACCTGTCTTCTTCTGCAAATGGTTTCAGGCATGGAGCTCTGATTTTTTTCTCTCCTTCCACCCAAATTTTCAGTTTTCCTCATCCTCACTCCACAAGAATGTTTATCTTGTTCCACAGCAAGCCCAGAGAAGTTCACATTGGTAAGAGACACCACTATTAAACTGCCAGTGCATTACCACTGGGAGCCCTTCAGACCTCTGCTCACAGCACAAGAGTAGCTGTAATCCACACTAAAGTCCACAGAAAGCTGAAGACGACACAGATTTCAGAAGGAACTCACAGAACTCACAAGGTTATTGTGGATACTGGTGAAAGATGTGGGACAAAATCCAGGTCTGCCAACTTGCCCTCCAGGACTAGTAGACCATTCTGGTTTATGCTGCTAATTACAATCCACATTCTTCTTCTAAATAAGTAATCTTTACATCATAAAAATATTCTTAAGCTTACATGGACACAAGACCCAATTATCCATCAGCAACTGCAGTAAAATAAAGTAAGGAAGAAAACCTATTCAACTTGCCAATTGTTAATAATAAAAACTCTTCAGCATTAAAGAATCATGAAAGGCAGCAACACCATTTCCTTTTTGCCCCCTAAAAATAAAGACAGTGTCTCAGAAATTAGTTTTGATGTACTTATAGATTTTTATGCATTTATGCATTTCTGTGGTTAAAAAATGGAGCAATTACAATTCTTAGCAAATTGACTTCAAAATTATAGGGATTCAAGTTCAGTTTCAGTCTTTTTTCCATCATGAAAGGGACACCTCCTACAAAACAATTTTCTGTATTTATGTTAATTCTAACTTTGCATTTAAAAATTAAGTTGTTTACTGAAATATTATAAGCCATCTTGGTATTGTAAAACCTGTTCCATACACCATAAAAACCCTTAGACCATCTGTTCTTGAACAAGAACTAGCTGTACTCATTATAGGAGGATTGCTAGCAGAATGAAGGGCAACAGCAGTCAGAATCTATTTCAGCTTCTTACTTAGAATTTCTTTAATTATTAGGTCTGATTTTATGCAGATACAACGTGTAGGAAAAAAAAATAAACCACATGGAGCAGCCATCACACAAAGAAAGGGATAAAGGGACACGCTACAATCTTTGACAGAAGCCATAGGTAACATATATGGAGCAACACTAAAAAAAATATTCTCTGTTCATACGAGGAAAGTTTTATTTAAGCTACTTGAAAGGGACAGAGGAAAGCAGCACATCCAAAATGATTCTGAGGAGGGATGGACGAAGAAAAGAAAATTCAGACATTTCCCCTTCTTGTTTGGCTCAGAGACAGAAGTTTAGGAATAAACTGGTTTTAGCTGGAAGACATGAATGGAAAATAAAGAACATATTGACATCCGGTGTCCTGAATTGATTCCATTGAATGGATTGTCTTTCACAACAATGACACCATGTGCTTCAGCTTTTCCAGTCCCAGCTGCTATCTGACAGACCAAGATTTTGGCATTTTATTCAGGCTGATGGAGTCTGAAACTAAGCTTTAGAAATGTACGTTTTTCAAACTGGATAAAGTGGTCATTTTGGTAATGACCACTTAAAATTCTATTCATCCAAAACAAGTTATGTGAGATTAGCATGAGGCATACAGATAGCAGTTACCACCATTGTCTGCATAAGATTTGAAAGCTTGAACTAAAACCAACCACAGCATCTTAGTAAGTGACATGTCAGGCCTCACACACGCATGGTTTCAACTTGTTGTCCATTTGTTACACTATTTCTTAGAGTTCTACTGAAACAGGCTTGTAATTCCTGACAGTTGCAACATTTACTGCCAGACAAGGTAAAACAATAGAACATTGATCTGCTCTGTTATAGTATTACCTTTTCTACCTGTTTCTACCTGTTTTTCTACCTGTTTCTACAGAGAAATCAACTATAATATAAATACAGGCTCATAGAACAGTTTAGGTTGGAAAAGACCTCCAAGATCATAGGATTCAGCTGTTAACCCAGCATCACGGTATTCACCACTAAACTACATCCCCAAGTGTCACATCCACACATTTTTGGAACACTTCCAAGGATGGTGATTCCAGCACTTCCCTGAGCAGGGAGTGTTTGATCCAATGCTTGATAACCCTGTCAGTGAAGAAATTTTTCCTAAAATCCAATCTAAACCGCCCCAAGGACAGTTACTTGTTACCTGGGAGAAGAGCCTGACCCCCACCTGGCTACAGACTCCTTTCAGGTGGTTACAGAGAGTGATAAGGTCTCCCCATGGCCTCCTTTTCTGCAGGCTGAACACCCCCAGCTCCCTCAGTGGCTTCTCACAGGACTCATGCTCCAGCCCCTGCTCTTCTCTGGAGACACTCCAGCACCTCCATGCTTTTCTCACAGTGAGAGGCCCATAATGAACACGGGATTTGAGGTGCAGCCCCACCACTGCCAAGCACAGGGGCACAAAATGGTCGCGTATTCCTTTTAGCTCCAAACCATCTACTACTGAAGAAGTGCACCTCAAGGGAAACAGGATGTCTACCTTTTTAAGAGTATAAAAAAATACTGCTATTCTCACAAGCAAGCATAAAGGCTGAAATTTGCAAAATTTCCTCTTACTTTTTCAAAATCCCAAGACTTCGCATTTTTTTTGTGATAAGCACAGGAGAGCCAATGCTTCCACACTTTCACTGCCTTATCTCAACTGGCTGTTTTTCTAAAAACCATGGCGCTTTGAAGGAGGAAAGCAATGAATTTGGCCCTGCAGACAGCAAAATATTCCTCTTCAGCAGCTCTGAAGGAGCCAAAGGAGACCTCAGGCCTGGTGTGTTGCACTCCTGTTGCTTCCCCAGCCATCTCAGGCCGCACGGCTTCGCGCCTGCCCCTGCTCCTCAGTGCCACAAGAAACAAGACCGTGGCATTTATTGCTCTTTCACAGGGTGCCCTGAGAGGAGATGTGCGTTGGGCATGGAAAAAAAGGGCAGCTGTTTTGCTTTTGTCCTTACAGGCAGCATTTGGTTCATGTGATGTCTGTGTTTTGGGCGATAAACCTTTCCCTTCCAAGCTGCTGCTCTTTACAGAAGGGGGATTTGCAGCAGAGGTGAGCTCTCTCCTTCTCCCCACCTCACTGGCACTGTCTCCAGCAGCAGTCCTTCTTCCAATGTTACAACAGCTGTTCCCGTGGACATTCCTTTTTGGCAGCTATCACTGAAGGACAAAAAAGGAACACGGGCAGAAGTTGTACTAGGCCAGCTTAGTGATCGCTTCAGTCCACAAGCCTGGAAGTTATCCTTCCTTCTTAGGCAGCTCTCCAGAATAACTTTCAAGTTACAGAAATATAAGAAAGGAGACTCTTACTGTTATGTCTCCAAAGATAGTTATTTTCAGATCACAGCATCAGCCTGATACACTGAAAAACATTCTGTAAACCAGAACTGCTTTCATTTCCAAGCAGTTTATGGCACCTCTCCCACTGAGCTGTATCAATAGTGACTTCAAGTTAGTAATACCTGTAGCAAAGATATTGTTTCTTCCCAAAGCCAAAAACAAAGCATATCTAGAGTTATCCAAGCACATTGATAAATAAATTTTTCAAGTATTCTTGAAAGTAAATGATGTAAAATTTAATTTCAAGAAAATCCGGCCATGGAAAGTCTCAAAATCTTAGCCCTTTCCTCTAGTAAAGAAAATCCTTTTGCTAACTGAAGAGACACAGCTAATTAACAGAATTTTACATTGTAAACACTGAATTATTTTTATGTCAACAGCAAAATGTAGTGCACAGAAGAATTGTTAAGGAGATTTGCAGAGGATCCCTCAAGAGCACTGCAGCTCAGACCTTCCACAGCCAAGGCACGAAGCAGTTCATACTGGTGGTACCTGCCCAGGAGCAAGAGGCCTGGATCTAGTTTTGCAGGTTGTGCATGAATGGAGAGAAATCGAGAAATCGAAAGCAGACATCAAGAGGCTTGCCTCACCACAGCAGAATAAGCTATCACACTAATGCATTCAATTAAAAATTAAAAAAAAAAAAAAAAAAGGCAAGAAGTATGACAAAAGTAGAGCAGATTTCAGCTGAAAACTCAGTTTGTCAAGGTAGGACAATTCAGTTCACTGTCTGGAAGCACCCAACAATAGGGCACAGCAACCAGCAGACGTGCCTGATTATTTCTGCAATCTCACAGAGTGTTTCCATGGAAAAGCAGCAGCCTCCTAGGTTTGACATTCAGCGTCTGACAGCTGAGCCAGCCAAAACTCAGACTCACAAGGCTCAAAGAGAGATCACAGACAGCTCTTTGGATGTGGTTCTGAGCAATGGAAGAGTAAATCCAGCTCTGGGAAGAGCCCAACCCCAGGGGTTCTGCTCTGTGCTTTTTATTTACTAGTTGAGTTCCCAGTGAAAGCGGAACAGACATCAGAGCAGCACATGGGTGGGAGCTGTGGCCACGGGGCTTTCCTCTCTCCTTAGGCTTCATTAAAGCATTTCTGAAAAGTCTGTATAGGAACTGAAGGACTGCTCTTGGACAGAACTGGCAAAACAAAGACAGAAATGCTGGAAGAAAAATAGCCTGTACATTCCCTCCTCTATAAATTACCCTACAGTAACAACCAGAACCAGTAGGAGAGTAAGGAAATGTAGAGAGACCAATTCTACCGCAATGAAGTAACTCACAACGTTATGGGTATTCAGTGAGCTTGTCTCCTCCATGCAGATACAGGAAGCTCTCATATTTCATCAATCAAACTTGGAAAGAAAAAAAGGTTGTTATAACTCCAGAACTTGAAGTTAGGTTTTGCAGAGGTAATCTGAGGTACAGCAGGAACAGTGGTGTTTGAGCAGCACTAAATACTACATCATGCTTTAGCCCACTGCATGTGGATAACTTATTAGTGGCAAAGAATGCAGAAAAAGAATCTTAAAATGCATTTAGCAGATCCCTTTATATAATACACATTGATTTGATTTAAATTCCTCAACAAACTCATCAGGTACCACTTTGCCAGCAGTTTCTGGGGTCTAGAGACACCGGTGCCAGACCCAACCCAAACAAGCACTGTTCTGGGCAACCTGTAACAGTTTCCAGAACAACACCACATTCATTTTAAAATAAACCTTGTCTTTCTCTGCCCAGAAGCTCCTTCCACAGGTCAGTTCAGCACAAAACCATCTAAAGAAACCTCATTTTGGAGGGTATTTGATAAGGCAAACCTGGAGCATGCTCCTTCCATGCCCAGAGCTGACATCTCCACTGACAAGAGGAAAGAAAAGCAGCATCACAAGATTTACTGATAACTGATGAGACAACACCAACAAAACCTAAAAATTCCACCCACTTCCCTGCTAGCTCACACAACACAGTTAGCTTTTTTCCAAACCAAATCTACAGGGCCACTTGGGCCAACAGTAGCTATGTGTTCCACTAGAGCCACCCAAAATACTCCTGGGTTTTATTTTGTTTATATTTCAATGGCTCGGAGATTTCTATGCAGCCTGCCTCCTCCCACAAGAATAAGCAATCAGTTTCACAGCTGGGGGAAAAGAAAAAAAAAAAAAAGGAAAAAGAGGTTTTGCCAGAAATTGCTTAGAAAATTCTGATGAATACTGAAGGTTTTAGTCACAGTTAAGGCTTCCAGGTGGATTCCTAACAAATATATGACACTAGAGGCATACAGCAGGTAATCTCTATTTCAGATTATTTTCTATAAAAGTAATCAGCCTAGTACAGTCTATTGCTGTACAGCATTGCTGGCAGCAAGCACCTCATGAAGACTTGTATTATTATTGCTACTAACATATAAGGCAACAAAGAGGGATCTTGCAAGGATTTTATTATTTTGCTGCAAGGAAACACAAAAGAATTTTAGCACATGAATTTTAGCAGTACCTTGAAAGGTCTAGAATTTTCATAGTTTGCCTTTAATTGCACTTACTACACATAAGGATAAGGGGAAGAAAAAAAACAGCATAAATCAAGAGACACCTACAAAGAAAGACTCCACATTCTGAGAAATGAGCAAGACTGACACATGTGCACAGAACTAATAAACTGATTTTGCTTACTAATAAAAATTTTGAAGACACTTTTGAAGTTTTGACTGTCTTTGCACTGGTGAGAAAAATGAGTCAAAACAATGCAGTGCCAGCAGGGATGAATAATTAACTGCATTTCAAAGTAATACAATATAGTGCAAACGTGTATATATAGTGTATCTATGCACTACAGTGAAATATTTTCCATCCAGTCTGCCTGTACTTACATTTTAAACAGCTAGGATATATTTTATATTTTGATATATATATCTATAAATACATAGCACTCTAGGAAATGTATTACCTAGACTTTGCTTTTAGGAAAATAAAACCTTTGGCAATGCACTGCAAGGTAATGATGTCAGGGGCACAGACACTCACCCCTTGTCTCCCATCCATAATTTCAAAGATCATCACTATTCTCAGACTGCATGTGACAGAAAAATAGGAAGGAAAGGTCAGGAAAAAGTCTGAAACCAAGTCCAAATTTGAAGACAAGTCCATGGTGTGCAATGAGGAAGGTCACAAGCCTCTATTTCTCTTTCTAAGAGTAACTGCCTTGGATCAACATATTCTTGTTCTGCTCCCACCGCTGCTCATCCAAGCCATGAGAACTTGGTTTAGTGCAACTGCCTTTGGATGTTGTCAGATGACTCAGTCCTCAACAACAGCAAAAAACAAACTTTTTTTCTGATATCAGCAGAAAAAATAGATCTAGACCACGGATTCACTCCTACACAGAATTTTGGTCACAGGCTACTAGGAAAGTTACTGGCCTCCTGCTGATTTCTAATTCTTCATGAGATATCTATACATGTATCTATCAGCTACAGGCCAGGATGAGAAAAACTGTGTATGCCATGATTTTCAAATATTTCTGAGACTATCCCAGAGGACATATATCCACTTCAAAAACAGTGCATTATTAAAGAAAAAAGCCCACAAAACCAAAAGACAACTACTTACAGCTACCCATGCCTTATATAGGAATGCCTGTACCACAAGCAGAAATCCTTACATTCCAGTAATTTTGTGCAAGTAAACCTACTTGTTTGGCAGGCAATCCATAAACTGGACATAGAATGAGCATTGTCGACTCATTCTATGAAACAGGAAGTTCTGAATTTCATAACTTAGTGACATAATTCAGGAAATAAGCAACGAGAAGTATTTCAACACATACTAACAGCAGATTGTGTGAGTGGGCACCTATATCAAGGGAAATGTGTCTTTAAAATTTTTCTTTAAAAAGAAAAAAATTGTTACACGTCATGATTCGTTTGTCTCAGTGCCATCAAGAATAGTTATTTTCTTTTCCACATTATGAAACCTCTATTCTAATCTCACCTTTAAGGCCTTTTGGGAACATTCACATCTTAAGAAAATAATGAGCAGCTCTGGCAATGCAGAATGTCACTCTATAGAAGAGCGGTCCTGTCTTTTAGTTTGTTAAGAACTAGAATAAATAGAACATGAATAAATTCAGAGAAAGGATTTCTATAAATTACTTCCCCTTGTAGCCTCACTATTCTTTCTACAGTAATTAACTGTCTAGTAGTGAGTTATTATTTTCCTGTAGCACAAAACTTGTAAACAAGACAAGCCTTGTAATTTGCTCCTCCATTTTTGCTTCTCATCCTTGTGTTCCTTATACCCAACTTCAGCAGGAGGCCTCCAACCCTTCTACTGCTACACATTTGCACCATGCGAAATTCAGCAGAAACAAGCAGGCCCTGACTGCCAAAAGCTCCTGACTCCTTTCTGCATGGACTGTCATATTATTGAGATGGTATGAGAGAATTTCCACCATGCCTCAATTGAAAACAAAAAAAAAACCCAACCCAACCAACAGCAAAAAACAAAAAACAAAACCCTCTTAAGATAAAATCTCATAGCATGAGGCATGGATGAATGGATGATGCTGGCAGCTTTCGAGCTAGCTGGACACTCAACTGTCACAGCACCCACTCCATGCAGCTTCTTAAGTCCATTCCTCAATTTGATTTTTTTAAAACCAAGAAGAGCTAAGAGTTCTAACAAAAAGGGGAGTATGTGTCTACTTTACTACCGCTTCAAGAAGTGTGAGACCTTACATATCAGAAAATTGATACTTAATGGTCAATAGGAGTTCTATAAATACACAAACAGAAGACATAACAGGTGACTACATGGTCCAACACCCAGCACTGAAGCATAATTGGCATGTCTAATCCATCCTGGGAAGATAAATATGTGAAAACTACATCATCAGAAACATGCACTATACCTCTCTCAGGTTAATATAAGAGAAAGAAGAATACAGTACTTTTTAATGGTTCTACAGCAGAAAGCTGTCTGATGCCACCAGTGTAAAACAACCATTCTCATTTTCTCCTAACTACCAGCAGGGCAAAGATCCTCAGCATTCCTATGAAAAAATGGAGTTTAAGCATCATCATCTCTCAATACTGTCCCCTTTTTCACCCAGAAACCCTTCTGACCCTTTAATTCAAGCTCTGAATCTGTAATTTGAAAGCTCAGTATGAATTATAATAATCTTTTTGGTCATATTACTTCCTGCAACTTTAACATGAGAAACATTAAATTTTCACACTCTTTCTTCCCAAAATTTCAGGTTATAAAAGGAAGTGATAGCTCAACAGAAATTAATGAAAGAAAAATTGTGGGTTTCAGAGTTTGTGGTTTGCAGAGTTACTTTTGACTTCAGAACTATAACCATTAGGAGTGATTGCTGTCATCAACAGGAAAACAGCTGCATCCAACAGTCTGCAAAGAGCACTCACTCATCTGGACTACAGTTATTTAGGGTTCTGTAGCATTATATCATATATTACGTTGATATTTATCTAAATTTGTGTCATTTTATTTAAGCTTCCATTAAGGTTTTTATGACAAACAATTAAGGTTGCATTGTAAGACTGTTAATTTTATTTTTTTTTTTTGGCTCTTGAAATAGTCTATTTCCCTTGCTTCAGTAAATTGTAAGGCAATCCCACACTATCATGGGACACAACATAGGAAAATCTGTAGTCTATCAGGTTTCAGATTCAGCTATTAATCAATCCCTCTAATCCCTAACAAGTAAAAACTTTAGTAAGTCGTGACATTCATACCTGGAAGCTACAAAATGAAGACAAAGCACCGGAGAAAAGATTTTCAGTTCAGTCCTACATGATCCAGAACAACCAATGTCCAAAATGCATCCACTCCCCAAACTCAGAAGAAATCACATTCAAGTTTAAGACACGCATTTGTCACAGCAAAGACATCTACGTTTGTGATTTATCAGAAGGGATGTTAAAAATGGACATAAATACTCCAGCTGACTCAACACAGCACAGCAGCAGTGGATGATTGCCAAACTGACCTCAAGTACATTCCTCTGAACACAACATACATCCTGTACGTCTGCCACCTCCCTCTAAAGCAGCAGCTGGCTGCTAGAAACACCTATGTTTCCTATTCAGTGGAGAGGCTGTTCAATATTTTATTCTAAAAGGGAAAATTCATCCATTTTGTTTTCACAAAGAGCTTGAGAAACACTAAAGATACAGATATAAGAGATTCCAGTCACAATTATTTAGATTATAAGGACACTCTGAACCACAAGAAGCCTTACAGTCTTCCTCAGTGATCTCTCTGGGGATTTGAGGGATTATGATGCTTAGATTTGGAAGCAGAAATATCTGAGAAGTTCTTTTGGGATATACAGGAAGCCTACGTATTAAGTGCAGTACATGATGGTAACATTTGTTTTTTACTCTCTCCTCTTTGACAGCAAGGATCTCCACTGAATGCTGATTTAGGAAGGCTACCAACCTCTAACCCAAAATAAGCAAAAGTCATATGTGTGTTCAGAGGAATGTTTCCATGTTCACACTACAGTCTTTCCCATTTCCAGGAATATAACAGAACAATAGCTATGTTTGATTATATTCAAAAAACTTTTATTTTTAAATAAACAACCAAAATTAATGAGTATCTTGGGGTTAGACTTTATTGCTCATACACTGCATCACAGCAAAGGGACAAAGCTTCAGACATTCTAGCAACAGTAGCTTAGCAGAATTTTACCCTCATCTACTCAATATCCAGTTTCAGTAGAGCAGTGAATAGGAAAAAGAGAGCTAACTCCTTGAAACAGGAAATTTGATAACAAAACTGAAACTCCTCCAGTCCGATCCATAATTTGGCTCAGATTTGCAAGCAAGAAAGCAGAAGAGGAGCTGCTAGAGAACACTGGCATGCACATAAGCACAGAAGATTTTTAGTGACAGAGAAGGTGAGAATATTGGGGGGCGGTGTGCTGGTGGTGAGGCTGTTTGGCTGGTTGGTTTGAAGTCTATAAACAAGTCAGGCCCTGCAGAGTTATTATTAATCATGATCAAATCACATCAGGTTGTCAACATCTGATTGCCCTTACACTTGTACATTCTGTCCGTGTCCCTCTGAATTAAAATGGTAAAATATTAATCAGCAGTGGCAGCACACAAGATATTTTCATGCAGCAGGATTCAAATAAAGTGGAAATTACTCATAGAGCTAAACAAGAACAAAAGCTCTTTACTCTAAGTTTGCTTTGTGCCAAAATCTTCATGCTATCCATATTGTTATTCAGCCAGTGCGCACTGGATTTTCTTTTCTAAATTTTCTTTTAAAGAAATGTTTAGATTAGCAATGCCATAAAAGAAAAAAAAAAAGCACACGTACAAACAAAAAAAGATTCACACTTTAATTTGGGTCCCTCTCCCTTTCCTGCAGATTCTGAACAGCTGCCCAGCATTTTGCCAAGTCCCACATGCACCCATGACTCTGACTCACCATTCTAGTCTGCAAGCACTGCTACTTATTCTTTAGTTGCTTCCTAATCTTTTTATGGTTTAGGGCATCCTCAGGATGACTCTGAAATGAGTCGCACACAGAAGGACATGCTGAAGCCAGAACAGCTCTGTGTACACTTACACCTTTAAAAATTAAAAATAATGGAGGTCTTTACAAACCACACAGAAAAAAACAGTAACCAAACAAACAAACAAAAAGCAACCCACCAACCAAACAACAGTTCAGTTTTGCTTCCTCCAAGGATTTCTCTGACCTCCTCTGTACAGGGCTTGAACATCTTCATTGTCTTGCAACATGTCCAAGGTATTTGTCAGAATATTTTGTTAAGCCTTTCTATCAACTACCATGACTGACATGAGACTTTGGGGAGGGAGTGGAGGTGGGGGTGAAAATGGCTTTTTACCTCTTCCAGAGCTGAAACTATTTATATGAATGATGATATTCTCATAAGACTTTCAAAGCAGGTGCATGAAGCTGGGAAATCAATTAAAAATCAAGGAAATAAATACCCAGCTACAACAGGCATATATTTGCTGCTCCACCTTGAGGAATACATTTTCGTAAGATTTGGAACCTAGATCTCATTATCACCTTATCTGTTGTTTTTATTATGTACCTGAACTCTTAGAAGGAAAAATGAAAAATTACTATTCAAGAATAAATTCTATCTTAAGTCTATGGTTCCTTCAGGACAGAAGCTCACAGTAACTTAAAAAATGAGGAAGATGTCTCAAGATACGCTATCACATATTATATGATATATTCATTGAGAATATAACTTAAGTTCTTGCAGCTATGGAGCTGAACTAGAGGAAGCAGGAATCACAATCAAAACATGATTTCTTTTGCTATCCAAGACAAAGAAGTTTGTGCATATTTTTCTCCTTCAGGAGGCAAATCAACTACTTTATTTGCCTTACAAAGAACGGCAGCCAACAACAAAGGTTGTTTCAGCAGGCCCATGCTTTGGGCCATTTATATTTCCAGTTAAACAGCCAGGCATCTAAACTCTTACCGGTACAGGAACATTTGCAGATCACAACAGGCAATCAAACAAGTGTTGTCAGACCCCCTCTGGGTCAAGCTGCACTCAACTCATGCAGTACTTTAGTTTTGAAGGAATCACAGAAAGGTTTGGGGTGGAAGAAACACCCAGTTCCACCCCCCTGCCATGGACACAGACACCTCTCACTACGCCAGATTGATCAGAGCCCCATCCAGCCTGGCCTTGAACGCTTCCAGGGATGGGCCATCCACAGCTTCTCTCTGCAGCTTTTCCCAGTGTCTCTCCACACTCACAGTAAAGAACTTCCTCTTAATATCCACCTAAACTGGAAGCAATACTCCAGGTGTAGTCTGACCACTAACAGGCTCACTTTACATGACCCAACACAGCTGGTGCACAAAGGCACATTATTGTCTCATAAGCTTCCCATATCTGCATTGCTCTCCAAGCACCAGCTTCTGCTATAGCACAGAGATTTTTCTAACAGGGACAGTAAAACTTTATTTTGCCCACAATGAACTGCATGGAGTTCCTCTCAATCCATTTTTCCAGTCTGACAAAGTCCTTCTAAAAAGCATCCCTACCCTACCCACATCAGTGCTCCCTCTCCATGCAATACCATCCCCAAACTTGCTGAGGATGCTCTGCTTTCCATTGTCCAGGCAGTTCACAGCAGGATGGAACAGTATCAATGTCAGGGTTAACCCAGGGAAAAGGAATTACTTTTCTTTCCCTGTCTGCCATTTGGCTGGCCTAACAATTGACCAGTGTCTTCCAAGGGACTACTGAAAGTGCTTTGGGAGCCAAAGCCACCTCCAGAATCAGTCTGACCATGCTGTCCATACCCAAAGGGCAAACATAAGTACAACATCATAAGGTGGCTCCTCCTCTAAACTCAAATACCAGTTTACCTCTGGGCAAATTGCTTTGCTTAGAGCACAATTTGAAGTACAAAAATCTCATCAGTAACTGTTAGTCATTATCTGTCTCCATCTGCTACATTTCAAGTGTTTTAAGTTCTTCCCTGTCCTGAACTGTTTGTGTACATGACAGAAAGAAAACATAAACAAAGAAGGAGACAAGAAGAACTTTGCCAATCTGTTCTGGTGGGTTGCTTTCCCAAGGGTCCTTTGAAGAGCTTTTGAGTTCAGTAACTTCATAGAATGGAAAGAATGTTTACATTTTTGGGGTATGAAGGCATGGCACAACTATTTGTATAAAAGATAAATGGATATAATAAATGTCAGAGTAACATGTTAGGTTTGGGTTCTTTGACCTTTATTCCAAGAGAGGCAGGGAAAAAGAAGGAAAAAAATAATAGCAATATCAATTTATCATTATTCAGAGAGAAAAAGTTTGCAGATAACTTCCATGGATGAAGTGCAGCACCACCTTGGACCTCAGCTAAAGTCATATGCAAACTGGTGACACATATGGCACCCCAGGGAATTTAGAAACCAACAATAAGCACAGCTGCTAAAATATCCCTTCAAACAATGCAGTCCATACCATGGAAAAAACCCAATTTGGACTCTTTTTCACTCGTCTAGAATTTTTACTTTTAGCCTACTATTAAATCTGGCACAGTTTATTTAGGTTGAGGAGTTATAGCTTGCAGGAGTACTCTGGGGCAATAGAAAGATGAAGTTTAGATGAGAGATTAAGTTTAGACAAGAGATCATAGATTATCAAGAAGACACCACAGAAAATGTGTGAAGTTAGCTTAATAAACATTTCCATTCAGAAAGGTGGCTTCACCTTCTATGAGATAAATGAGCTCCATTAGAAACTAGGACACGTTACTCCTTTTCAAAGAAGAAAATTCACTGTCACCACTGTGTCCTTCTCACATTCAAGTGCAAGACCAATGTAGAAATATTTGCATTTGTCGCAGAGATGCTTTGAAAGAAAAGAGGAAAAGAAACAAAACCAAAAACAAACAAACAGAAAACTATTAATGAAGAAACCTAGGAAATAAGGTAATCCAAACAGGAAACAAGGATGGAATTACAATGATATCCTGCATGGAGAACTTGAAACATAAAAAATTCCTATGGCAAGCTACTGAATTGCTTCAAGAAATCCAAGTTCAAAATCTTTGTCTCTACAATGAATTTTTTCCTCAACATATTCCTCAATTCCCTGTGCAGACTTCTGTGTGCATAACCCCAGCATTAATAATCCCCCTGACTATGAAAACAGGAGGAGGAAACAATCATTAATTACTTGAGGTTGTGCAGATATTTATAAGGCAAGAAAAATGAACATGCAGTTCTTGACGGCACCCATGGTGGTTTTAGGCTGTCCCATGTGAGAGGAAAAAAAAAAAGGGGACTCAGGGATCAAAATAAAAAACAGACTTTGTTTTAATGCAGGATGGAGGAAACTGCTTTCCCATTAGAGGACAAATAAATATCACCAACTGCCTGACACAAAAGGGAAGAGGAAAACAACAGGAAAATTTGCCAGCTGGGGAAAGCGGTAATCAGCTGCCAAGGATCATTTTAGAGCTGCAGCTGCTGGTCTCTGCCAAGTTTAAAGAGTTAGCTGTTCTAAAAGTATATTTGAAAAATGCCACTAGGGAGTTTAAATACTGACCTTGTATGGAAAAATTCCACTGAGAAGACAGCAAATTTCCAGGATCCCGGGAATTTTGTTAAGAGTCATCTCATGATTTCCCAGGTTCGGCATCAAAAGAGCTATTCCAAAAATGCAACCAATGTTGCTTTTTTCCCCACTCACATCCCTACCCACAGGGTTGCCAGTCTCCCATGTGCCTGTCTGGATTTAGTTCTGCACATCCCACTCCAAAGGGAGCAACTTCTAGACTGAGAATGTTGCTACTACTATATCATCACTAATCTATTTTTACTGGGTGATGCACGGGGCTTCTGGGAAGACAGCAGATATAACATTTCTCTCGGTATTTTAAGATTATTCATGTACAGGGCTCTCAGCAATACTATTTGTTGATATTTTAGAGAAGCACTGCTGATAAGCTCACAAGTATTTTAGGACTTGAAAGGGCTAAATTAGTGAAAAACCTAACCAAACAACCAAAAAAAAAAAAAAAAAAAAGAAAAAGAAAAAAGCAGCAAGGTTTTCCTCATATAACAGTGTGCTTGAAACTAAACTACTTTTTCCAGATTACTTTTTTTTTGAGAGAAAAACCTGTCTGTATGGCAGAGCATTGATATCAAGAGATGTGAAGGATGATCCAACCCCCTTTGTGATATTTCTGAGAGTTTAAGAGAAACCCCCTCAAACAGGTTAGGAAGGAAGAAGTGATGCAAAGGTGCACAAACCAACAAAAGAAGTGATTCATTATATAACATCTGCACTTGGGTCTCAAGCATATCACATAGAATATCAGCTGGAAAAAGCATAGCAAAGACAGGTGCAGGAAGAAACCCAGATCCATAAGCACAGTGTCACATCCTTTAACACCCCCACAATCAGCAGACATTTATTTTAGCCACTCAAGACAACAAGGAAACATTTATTCCAGATTACAAACTTTTAGGAGAAATTCTGCTATCATTTCTCTTGAATCAGAAGGAACCAAATGACCTAAAATTTCCCACTTTTGAGGCAAGAGGCAGATGCAATTTTGTTCTTCTGTAGTAACAAGGGTGAGTAGTACCCAATGTGTGTGGGGAGCTACTCTGCACTGCAAGTGATAATTTGTCAAAGACTAGATTACTATCATCTGGTGTTGTTATAAAAGTTTAAATACCTATGTAGCAAGCATGACAAAAAGCAGAAGCGACTGGAAACCACAAACATTATACTAAATAAAGGGCAAAATTCTATTGGAACCTGGCAGTTCATTATTTTGTAGTATTCCCCTCCACCATTATCCCGACAGCAACCATTCAATCATGGTTATTGTGTTTCACTGCTGCTTCAGAGCAATCAGCATGGATGTTACTTTCAGTGACAGATAAATCTCTAAGGTAGTATAAACTCCCAGATGAAAAAGTAGCCAGACAACCATTTACTGTCTTATTTATGGAACAAACTGGTCCATGAAACAGGAACCTCAATATCCTACTGCAGCCTCAAAAGTCTTATCAAAGGACACAGGAGAGAGAGAAACTAAAGACAGAATAGGATACCAAAAGATACTTTCTATAGGTACAGAGCGGCTTGACTACATTCAAGAGAAATTAAAAAAAAAATAATAATAAAATCAACATTCACACTGCAGAAGTCAGTTAAAAAGTGCCTTTTTAACAAAAGATTATTTTTTGAGAGAAAAATTACCTTTTCCACTGCACTAATACATATACAACAATGATATTTAAAAGTTCAAGTGTCAGGATGTATAAAAGTGCAAAGGAAGTTTATCAAGTTTACAATTGTCTATCAGATACTCACTGTATCTTCCAGAGGTGTGAAGATAAGAATACATATCTGGAATACATTCAAGAGAAAGACAGAAGTTTTAAAAATAAACCTAATTGCAGGCACTGCCACTGGCTCACCAGTTTCATTTTGACTTGATTTTAGAGACATAAAGTACTGATGAGGAATGCTTACTTTTTCTTTTACTTTTTTATTTTTTGTTTAAAAATGGACACAAGTTTTAGAAAAAAACCCCAAGCTATTCTCTGAGATATCTGGTGGGAACCTTCACTACATAAGGACTGTATTTCATTAAATTTGATTCTCACTGCAGTTACAGTGCTGTGTATCACGGCCTTTATGTTCCACAGATCTTACAGTTATAGTGCAGTCTGATTAAAAAAAAATATATATAATTACCATGAGCTATTTCTACGCAATGTCAGGATCCTAAAGACAAAAATTCACAGGAAGATCACATATCAAGGCAGTAGAGAAAAGAGCACAGGGCTAGTACTTCTTGAACTGTGGCAGATATCTCAGAGGGACTTCCAAGAGTCCCAAGAGACCAGGAGAGAACAGAAACTTTTGAGCCAGAACGTAGCTGAAGAAAGCCATGTATGGCCAGCTCAGATCACTGAGGATATCAGAAGGAAAGAATTAAGAGTAAAAAGGAGCTCATGACAGAACCACCTTAGCAGACTGAAGTTGGCAGAAAAGGTGTCTCTGGGAGAACCTGAGAGACATCAGCTGCACAGGAGCAGCCAGCTGCCCTCACACCTCCTACATCAGCCTCCCCTGCAACAGCAGAGGCTGACTATGGAAACTGAACCATGGTGAGTCTAAAACCCAGACAAGCTTGTCATATATCCCCAGCATATATTATATATATCCCCAGTGTAAATTACAGTTCTCTGACTGTAGTTGGCTTGGTTTGTCTTGGCTACTTTAGACATACAAGAAGGAGCTTAGGAAGATGGGAAGGTTGTTTTTTTTCAAATGTGTGACAAACACTTCATGTAGAAACAGAAAGTGCAGCAGTCATTGTGCTTTTTTTTTTGGATTTACAAAACCAGAACTGCACTCTCCCACCCCAGCCTGGCTTCTGTAAAATTTACAGAACTGAAATGAGCAACATTACTTTAATATACTTTCTTCTAAAATTAAAATTCTAAATTGAATTCTAAATGAATTCTAAAATGAAAATGATATTTCATACACAGAACATCAGCTCTGTACGCTGTGTTTGCAGAACTCCTACAGTGACACAAATGCCTTGTTTAAAGCATCATTTTCTTCCCTCCTTGCTTCAAACCACACACAGCTCCATTGAAAGAGAGGGACTTCATGGTTCCAGCAAGACAGCAGAGAGGAAACATCTAAATAAGGCTTTTCATCTGTCAAAAAGTACAGATAGACCAGTGTAGTTCATTCTTTAGTCATGTAAGATTTGTGCTTTGAGGTTACGCTTTCCCAAACAAGACCCCATTTACACTTCAAGTACAGTGAGCAGATTTACCAAAAAGAGAACAAGTGAAAAAGTAAGTCTGAACAGTGGCATTCAATTTTGCTGGTGTTCAGTGTACTCAAGAGCTTGACCTCCTGCCATTTTTACTCTCCCCAGATGTATCACTCTAAAAGACACTGCCTTTCCTAGGGCTCTGGCCTGGCTGAAGACTTAACCCTCTATCTTTGAACACAGCAGTGATATTTGAAGTGGGCTCCACATTTAGATCCCACCACACTGAGTTTAGTGCAGAAAATGTAAAGGACTCTGAACACCAGTACATAACTCATCTACAAAGAAAACCATTGCTAAACAGAGGTCAACAAGCGGTTTCAATATACCACCAAGTAAATCCCACTCAGATTTATGTGGCCATCTTGCAAACACCATGGCAGAGAAGTTTCAAATGTCCATTGGATTAGGATGGCAATCTAAAAACCACCACCAGCACCAGTGGTCTGTCACTGACCATTCTGCAACTCCTAAGTTAAAGCAGTTCTGACAGAAGTCACTTCCAAAAAGACTTTTCCATTACAAGAGTAGTAGGATATTAAGTGTTCATTGTTCCCAATATTAATTGAGAAATAAAATATTTTCCATAACTAAAGCATTCTTAAAGGAGAAGTTGATTCATATAGGTCCGTGGTATAGGCTTCCAAGTGATAGATTCAGGAGCCATGAATATTGTGAGCCCAGGAGTCAGCAGAAGGAAGGAATGTTTTACTTTATGCAAAGCAGCTCTGAGTGCTGTGAGATATCAGGACCTCACCCAGCATGCTTATAGAGTGCTGTAAGAACTTCTGAGAACAGCCTTGATCACTACCAAATCATGTTAATGAGCATAAAAAGCATGATAAATTGAAGAAGCAGAATTTGGGGGGGGTGGAGGGGGCAGGGGTTGTACTTGTTTTTCCTGCATGTGGCAACATACCTACACTGAATAAAATTTGTTAAAGCAATGTACTGACATTTCACAGGAGAATTCTCAAAAGTTCTCCCTTTTCATTTACCTTGCTCTAAAAGGAAATAAGTGGTAGTTTTCCCTTTTCATGGGAAAATGAGCAGCTCTCCATCTTTGGTACTTTCTTCTGTAATTGTGGAACTAAATAGCATAACGGAGACCTCAGTGACACAGTCTTCATCTTGAGCCAGATTTAGACCAGCCTTGAAAGAAATGCCATGCAGAGACTCATTTTCTAACAGAGCCCCCTTTCTCCATCTTTGATCCTCACAAACTCGCTCTGACAGCTACAATATAGGAGAGACCACCACAAGCTGGCTATTCTCATCACCTCTGAGAAGCTGGCACCCCGGGAAACAGGCAGGAAAACAGTTCATGGGAACAGCACAAATAAAGGAGTGGGCAAAATGGAAATTCAAGGGCAGTGACACGCCTGGCCACCACACAGCCATGTCATACAGCTAATGGAATTACGTGGCAGCAGTCTTTCCCAGAGAGGTAAATCACTGAAACATTTCTGAAGCTTGTCTGCCAAACACCTCATATTTCATTTATTATCCTTTCACAGCAGCAACTTGTGCACAGACTAAATTTCCCTCATTCAAGTTATGCATAAACCCTTTAGACTGATCTATTAACAAAAATGAAAGCCCCATTTAAAAAAATAGAGAAATTGTCCTTAAAAGCCTTCTATTGGAGCTTGTAAATCCCACCAAAACCCCTTGTAATTGCAGACACACATTATGTACCCATACACCTTGCAGTCCCATTTCATTTTTCCTGAACTATTTCCAGCACTTTTGGAAAATAGGTTATTTACTCTTAAAGGAAGCATGTCCATTATTCCATGGATGAGCAGAGAGGCTGCTGCAGCAGGTCAATGAGGCACTGCAGGAAGGGCAGCGCTGCTCTGCTCCCCCTTCAAAGACAGATCACAAGCACTGCCTTCATTAACAAGTATTGACTAGCCTCTCTAATTACTGCATTCTAGACCTTGCATTTTCACTGCAGCACAAACTTCAGCTGTCCACAGAAGCCATTTGCTCAGCTTACATTTAGCTTTTACTGACAATTTCACATGCTGAAAAGGGGCAGAAACCACTTTTTTTTATACATAGGCACTTCTGGGCTTCTGAAAATAGTTAAAATACCTAGAAATGTACTTACAGATATTAATCCACCAAATTAGATACCTGAATCTGTTGGTTTACTTGTCTAAAGTTATAAATAAAAATCCAAAATTCAGACTAGTACATTAATGAAGTGGTTTTCAGAAGAGCTCAATCTCAATACCTCAGAAAAACAGGATATTTAGTTGTTATATATGTATGTAATATCCTGGCTGCAGAATGGAAAACTTCCAACTTGTTCTCACAATTCTCTGATTAACCCCACTGAGTAATACCTCTGCTTTTCCTATGCATAATTTAGAAAAAGACAATCAATCCCAATTAACTGCAGGCAGGAATTTAATTCTGAATCACACTGTTGGAAGAATAGAATACTGCTTTTCTATTCCTCCCCCCTTTCTTTTTGTCCTTCAGTGTTTCTCAGTAAACAAATCCCTGATTACTTTTTCACTTAAATATTTGCTGAATTAAGTATTTGCCTTAAGGAAAGAAGCTCTATGGAAAACGATGACCTCCAAACCCTACCCTGTTTTTTCTGAAGGATTCTTGTCTACATACAGGAATTTATTTACTTACCAGTGAAGACATCTCTGAGCATTTGGTAAGAAATTAGAGATTCACACTTTCTCCTTAGGTCAAAAGAGATTCTTTCTCCACCAGGCTGACTTTGTGCTGTATCCTCAGAGCCACCACCCAAGGTGACTGCACAACCTATACACTGAAGGGCTCGCAGTCTCTTTCACTTCCTTTTGTGGTTTTCAAGGCCGAAACGAGAGGGAGAGTTGTTTTTTTCCACCAGAATATTGCACTCTTCAGTTATTTTATGAATATGTGAAAATGTTTTTAAAGCAAGAGCTTTATTCTTATCTGTGGGTGCAGAGAAAGATGGCAAGACCCCACACAAGCTCACAACACCTCAACTTCATGCTTACTGTTTTCTCTGCATAACCTCCTCCACAGAGCAGATGCTTCAGTGAACAGTAAAACTCTACCCAGACAAATGGAAAGCACAGTACTGTGGCTACCAGAGGAATATGCTGTTAAACTGCACTCATCATTCCCTGCAGAGCATTCCCCATCCTTTACATCTGCAGGAAAGGGCGAGCTGACACCAATACAAAGTGGGGTTTTTGTCACCCATACCCGATCCTTGCTGGTTTATCTGTAAAACAAGGCGCCTACATTGAAAACACTTACTAGACAGTCATAAATACACTTCATTTTATTCCAGATATTTGGTAGAAGGAAGAAGTAATTTTGCTTTGGAGATCCAGGACACAAAGAAAGCTCAGCTTACAGCAGTTGCTTCTCAGTTTTGCAAGTGTAGTAATGAGCTCGTATAAACCAGTATTGGAATAGTCCTGCCACTGAAACATCCTGCATTCATTTCACACTGGGTCAGCGTTTTGAAGGATGTCTCTTCACAACACTGCTCTCAAAGCAATCTCAGTATCAGCAGAGCAGACCAAAAGCAATAATCTGAAAAGTAGTTCCTGTTTCTCTAATAGTCTGTGGTGTAAAAACACCTAAAAATACAGAAACATCACCTGCAATCTTCTGCTCCACAGTCCTTTCCACTGGTTTATACAGCAATACAAAGCTTTAATAATAATTTGTCCAATAAGATTAAGATATCAATCAAATAAAACATAGTAGCTGCCTCCTCTTTTTGAAAGGAAATGGAATTCTGATCCTTCTTTTGCAGAGAAGACAATTCTGAAGGTAAAACTATACTTATCACACAGACTAAGATAAATAGGTCAAAAATATTTTATCAAAGGAAATACTTTCAAAACCTTTGAAGGCTGATGATTTGCTCCTGAGATGAAAAATACATATACACATGAGAACATTACAAATGAAAACATGATGGGTTTGAAGAAAGAGGTTGTAAAGAGCCTCAATCCATTCAAAACTGTATTACTTGCTATACAGGGCTGCTTGAAAATAAAATAAAAATGTACAAAAATTTACTAAATTTGGGACACGATACAGTACAGGATCCAGTGTTTTGGCTTAGAATTTGATAAAACAATCCTAGAAATCATTTGTTTTTATTTAGATGGAAACACACTTGACAAGTACATCTGCTTTACATGTCCAAAGGACTACAGCAAATAACTTGTATGTCATTCCCTATCATGCAGCTCAGTCACGAAGAGGAGGGACAGGAAAGAAAGCTGCTGAGGCAAATTTTGCCAACCATCAGCAGAGTCACTAAGGGATTCAGAGAGGCATTCAACAAGCTCTTTGAGCAGTCTCTGAAGGTGAAGTGTCAAGTTGCACAGACACTGGGAAAATGAGAAGTGCATCTGCACTTACTTTGGGTTTTTTTGTTTGTTTGTTTATTTCTGTTTTTTTTTTTTTAAAAGCATCTATTGGCATGGAAGCAGAAAGCAAAAGTGAGTCTTAGAAAGGTTTCACTACCCAGCATAAGCAACCACACTGCAGATATGAAAAGCATAGTGCAGGAATTACAGCAAAACCACTAAAAGGTTAAGGATATTTTACCTTTATCCATTTCCATAGGCAATTTATCCTCAATTCCAAATTTTCATCATTGATCTCCAGCTCACAATTAGCCACTCTCAAAGAAAGAAATACACAAGTAAATTGCTCTGTTTTCATACTAGACTTTGAAATAAGGATGGAAAACTATCATGGTGAGCTATTGCTAATTGTAACCATTTTACAGTTAATCACTGATTAATCTGTAAAAGAGAGACCTTTGAATGAAGTCTGTGGGGAAAAAAACCCTATGTTCTACATGGTCATATTTCTTTCAGCTGATCATAAAAGAGACCAGGTCTGATTTTATATAAATAGGCAGCAGACAGGTCAGAAATCCCCTCACCTTTCATACCACATGGCAAATTTACTCAGCAGAACCATTTCTACTGAATTACAGCCCTATCAGGGACAACATATTTGCAAACAATTCACAGTTAAACTAAACCTTAGAGAAACTAAACCTGATTTACTGGCTATAGGTCAATACTCAAGACTTTCAAAGAGTACAAAAAAGTTCAGTGTATGAGCATCCATAAAATCATAGAATGGTTTGGGTTGGAAGGGACCTAAAAGATGATCTAATTCCAGCCCTTCACCATGGGCAGGTACAGCTTCCACCAGACCAGGTTGCTCAGAGCCCCAACCAAACTGGCCTTAAACACAACTTCTCCAGGCAACCTGTGCCAGTGCCTCACCACCCTATGAATAAAAAACGTGTTCCTAACATCTAATCCTTAGTTTAAAACTTCTTCCCTTGTCCTATCACTATCAGCTTGTGTATTAAGCTCTCTTCCATGTAAGTCAGCTTGTTGTTTTGTTAAAAACTGTGCTGGACTGAGAAGCTCTATCTGAAGATACATAGAAAAGAAGACAGAGGAAACCATATACACCTAAGGCTGTTATCAGTTTGCCATTTTTTCCCTGGATAGGAACAGCTCAGAACCTATAAGGAGTTTATACCCCTAAACACTGTTAAATCACAGCTCTGTCTGTCGCCTTAGCCTGTAATTGCCAGTCCAGCAAGGAAAACCAGACCAGCTTTGCAGAGCCACAGCCAGATGGAGATCCAGCAGCAGCCCCTGCTGCCAGAGCACACCACTGCCATGGCCCAAGGCATCCAGCAGGATGGAGAGCTTTGATAATCCAGCCTCTAAATCCTGACATCCCCACTGCTGCATGTCCATGGCTGCTGTGGCGAACATGCTGCAGCCTTCCCCTCCTGCTTCCAGCACAGAAGCAATTTATTGTGCTTTTTTTAGTAAAGGTTGGTGGAGAATTCAGTGAATTGCCATGAGGGAAATAAGGTTTCAAATTCAATTACAATGTGGAAAACAAATTACCGCATTTACTTTGCCTGCCTGTTTTGAGCCCTACTTAAGTCTGTATACAAACGTGGAGTTAAATATTCATCTGTCAAGACTTGCCTACATGTTGTTTTATTGATATTTGTCAATAAAGAGCAATATGCAGCTGCTCATATCCTAAGTTTAAATAGGTATCATGTACTAGGACAGAATTTTCACATTTTCAACACAGGGCACAATTCTGTGTGTAAACCAACACGGGTAATGTTTTGAAAGATACTGAAGTAGAATGAAGTTATTAAATATAAATTACCTTATTAACTTTATATTAAAATTATCTTAACAGAAGTAAAATAAAATTCTTCTTCAGATTTCAAAACTCAGATTCTTATCATAGATATAATGTTGTTAAGGTTACTTCCCTTTTAATCTCTGAGGAGCTATAAAATACAGGTGTGCTCTTATTTTTTTAATTCATACATATGAATTAGAATTGATAGAAAGAATTCCTTTTTAATATCAAATAAATGACTCAGAGATGTGCAGTCATTCCCCACAATCCACTAATCAGTACACAAACATGCATCTTTTCAGAAAGTTATTTTGCCTGCATATTCCTAAATGTATCTGCTAAGCCCTAATTAGGGAACAGAATAGTATTTAAGAATAACAAATAAAAAAAAAACCCACCCCACAACCCCAAATCCCACACCCAACAAGTTAATAAGCAGAAAAAAGAATTGATTTTCCATGCTCACCAAGTAATTAATTACACAATCATAATTTAAACTGCAGATTGTTCAATCTTATAACATCCACATCTGGGAAAAAAAAAAAGACTGGGGGAGAAGCATGCATTCCATACAAAATTTGGTTCTGTATTTGAACATGTGTCATTCAAGGGCTTATGAGAAAAATGGAGGTTCTTCTTCATGACCAGAGTTTTATTATCTAGTTTTATGTGGCTTGTTAGCAGCTGCTGTAATGCAGTTCAGAAGTTCTCATTTAGAGTTTAACATGCTTACTAATTATCAGAATTTTCCTCCCTTCTTTCAATGTACACCCATGCACCAAGAAAAAAAATAAAGAAAAATAAAAATTTAAAAAAGTCCTTAGGAACAGGAACAGCACCATGCAGTCCTCTCCTTAGTTACTGAGTAGCTCCTGCTTTTCTAATCTCTTGTGTACTATACCTGAAAAAACTCCTTATCAGAAAGTTGATTCTGCTTCTATAGCCTGTGCCACAGCAAATATTGTATTTCAACTTCAAACGACCTGCTCTTCCACACACAGCAAAAAATAAATAAAAATAATAAAAAAAAATCCAATTGCAGGACTTAAGATCCCCCAGCTCTGTGTATTTCAGTTTCCAGCTCTGTTAGCCTTACCCACATTTAGTGCTGCCTGTCAGCGCACTGACTATAATAAGCATATAGTCCTTGTCAGTCTCAGGAAGGATAATATATTCTCACTTCTCATATTTAAAAAGCATTTTTCCTTCCTGAAACTGAAGCTAACATTTGACAGCAAGCAGCTACTTTGTTCGACTTCCTGAAGGAGGAAAAGTACTTGGAGAAATTCCTCCATGTCCATCCCAAGCTACAGTTTCAGGGTGGTACAGGGGCACAAAGAGTTACCTGAGGATGAGCATGTGGGAAGCAGGAGTGGTTCATTTCTTCCAGAAGTACTTTATACAAACAAGCAGAGCCCAGCAGAGCTGAGCATGTGGAAAATGGTGATTACTAAATTTATGCACTCTCATGGTGTCCACAGAGAACAATTCATCTACTTCTGCTCAGGTCTCTAATCTCCTTCCCTGCAGTGAGAGGAAGGAAAGAGTGAAAGATTTTTTTTTTTTTTTTTTTCCTATTAAGCCAGTAACAGTGTGAGGAATAGCACTGTACACCACAGGGCAGCAGATTGAAAGGAGCTCTTTTTCCTGCAGAAAACTCTCTCCAAAACAACACTCTGACACAGAATTCTGTAGTTTTTTTCCCTGATCTATCACCTACCTCCACCTCTAGGCAAAAGGGAACAATTGGAAAAGCTAGTGCTGCAAAGGAGCACTTGAGACACTTTGTGGGTCCGAGCTGTGTAACTGGAGTTTTGGCTCCAGAGTCTGCAAGTGAGAGTTTGGATTCTGTAACTTCCCCATATTTGAGTATTCCTAATATCACACCTAAACAAATGAACTGGAAAATAGTTATCAACTCTTGTGCCCTGGAGCTGTTTCCCATTGCAGGTACTTCAGCACCAGTACCAACCCAGGCTTCCAGACACCAGTCATTTTCCCTGTGTCAGATTTAAAACCTCTTCATTATTTGAAAGGACTACATTAATATTTTCTAAGAAAACCACAGTGAAAATTATGAGTTTTTAGAGAATAAGAGTCTGAAATATCTGAATCGTAGTTTTAGAAGACTTTCTGATGTCTCCTGTAGCAGAATCCTGGTCCTGCTCACCACTGTCACAAACTGCATGTTATTTCAAATCACATGTTGCTGGTCACAGATGCCTTGACGCCAGCAAAACACAAGCAATCACTGAAGGGCTTGGCACATGCCTTTAATCAACACTGTTTAGCCCTGGGGGGGAAAAAAATAATGTGAGAGTTTGAGATGCATGCAACACCCCTAAAACATTCCTATTTTCTAAATGATGTAAGCCTTTAAATCAGCAAGTCATAAGACATGCATGGTGAAACTACTTGATCTCTTTTTCATGTAGAACCTACCACTGTGTTATCTCAACATTTTCTGTAAGCTACATGAGGCACAAAACTCAGTTAAGATTCATTTTTAATCAGGATGCAGCCCCATACAAGACCTAAGTGGCATTTGGGACCTAGCAAAGAGGGCACAATATTCACAGGGATAAGGTACATGATGCACACCACGTTACAACACCCTGGTATTAGGTTTTAAAATGGTAAGCCTACTTTTCTCCAGCAGCTCAACTGCAATTGGTGACAACAGCCCTGAAAAACCCCATAAAAAACTAGTGAACTGTTCAGTTGGCATTGGCCACCTGAGAAAAGCAACCATAATGGTGTTAAAAGGTAAGAGTTGTTAAAACCAGGAAGCAATAATTCCCCACAGTTATGATGAACGGACACTTGTTTGTTTAAACTCCATGAAAATCCTTTGAAGAGGTAACTCACTTGGGTTTTGAAGTTCCTTTAAATTCCTTATTAACACACACAATGTTAATATTGTTCTCATTTCTATAAACAAAAAGCTTTTCGTATATGCCATGCACAAGCAGCCCTTACACAGGAAATAAATGAATTGAACAGTTGAAGAGGAAATTCTCTACGCTGAAGACCAAGGGCAGCCCTCACCAGCACAAGCCAGATCTCCTGCTGGCTAGGCACAGCAGCTGGGCATTTCTCTCACCCTTGACTGTATGGCAGGAATGTTGTTCTAAAGACACCCCCTATGCAGGACAGGGAAAGGATGTAAAAAAATCATGGTGCACAACCCACCTCTTGGGTTTGGACAAATACAACAACCCCACCATACCCTCCACAAACACAAAAGCCACGGCAATCACCCCCTGCTGCCTCACCTACCTTGTCAGGCTGAAGGAGTGCCCTTCACCTGCAGGTCTGGTGAGCTTGTTTGTCCCCTGGATCAGTTAGAGATTAATAACTCATGAAGAACACTGCTTTACTGTATTATCACACATAACTCAAGAGCACACAGAGGTAATTACAGCGCAACACTCAGCTCAGATTACCAGAACCTGGTCAAGTTAAGCTGCTGCACTACAACCACTCTGCTTTCCAAAATGGACAATGGTTTTTAGCAGTAAATTGATGCAACTTGCTCCCAAGTTTAAAGTACATCTTAATAAAATTCACACTGCTCTATATTTAGAATAAAAATAAGCCAAAACACAAATGCTGAATAATTTTATGCACTGATAGTAATTCTGATTTCATTGTACATACCATAAAAATCAGACGTTTTGCAAAGTCTTCACTAGAACCACATTTTGCACAATAATTTCCAAGCTTTTTTTTTAAAAAAAAAGAAATGAAAGGCCTCTTTTAAGAATTAAGATTTTTCAGGCTTTTGAAAGCCATCCCCAGGTGTCTCATCCCACATAACTTTCTTGAATGCTCTAGAACTGCTAATCCATAGGAGAATAATTGAAGTACAAAAGGATTCTACCCCCAGAGGTGAAATGCAACCACTTAATAAGGAGAGTTAGTGCCAGACCGAATAAAAAGGAATGTACAGTATGTTTGTATTAAGACAGGGACATTTTGGCAAGAGCCAGTTGAAGAAAAGGCTGATAGCAGTATAATTGCATAAAACTGAGAAAAACTTCAATTCTGTCAAAAACAATTGACTTTTTCTGTACCAGTGACTTTGCTTTGATTCTTAACTCACCGATTCTGAAGAGAGACTTACTTAGCCAGTAAGTTTAATTTCCTAACTCAGCTACTGTATATTACAATATACAGTAATATATTGCAATAATAGATTGTATTTATTATATGCAATATAAATAATACATATATACTAGTATTCAATTAAGGAAGTGAATTATCACAAGATAGTGAATGGTGGCAAGAGATGGCAAAGAGGAAAAAGATTTTAATAACTCATTGCAACAAGTTGTCATTAAGCCCTTGTGATACAAAATACTTCAAAAGCAACATGCCTTCAAATATTATTTGCTTTTACAATTTTACAGTTCAGGGAATTTATGGAGCTTGGAGATTTTAAGTCTGCTGTAGACACTGACTTTGATGTCTGATTTAGAATACCTGTTCCACGGTAGAAGTGAAACTAGGAGCCTTCTCTCCTGTGAGCCAGCAATACTACAGCGTTCAAGAGAGTTGTGTGGCATATGACAGGCTCCTGAGCTTAAGCAGCCAAATGTCTCAGCCCACCAGGAAGGTGAAGCCTCAAGTAAATAAATAAGAAGTCACCCTAGCCCAGCTTTCTAGCTGGAGCTCAAAGACTGGGCAGTCCCCACAAGGAGCAGCAAGTGGCCAGGTCAGGGTGCTCAGCCAGAAGCAGAGGCAGTGCCAGGGAGTTCTGCGCCCTATCCCTACATCTTCTACCTTGAGAAGCCACCAGGAATGGGCAGGGGAAATCTGCTCTCAAGTTTTGCAGGCTGAGGCCTCTCGTACTTCACAGAAACAGAAGATGCAGTTGGAAACTTCTCAGTTGACTTCTGCTTCTCAAGCACCACAAAGTCCCCAGTGGTGACCAGCAGAGCCAAGAGCCCGGCACGGAAACATCACGCACCCAGCTAATAAAAAGCCAAACCCTTGAAAGGGCCAGAAGAAATTCAGCCACTGAACCAGGCCGTGATTTTTAATCACTGTTCACCATTGTTTCTCTCCTAGCCTCATCTAATTCTGGCCACACCAGCATCTGGGTGAGAGTGAGGGGAAGGCTACACCTCCAAGCTACATTATCGCCTGTGCTGCAAGGCATTTGTTCAGAAGTCATTAATAGATCACAGAATTGCACATGTCACACTACAGTGCCACCACATTTTTCCTTCTTTCCAGGCTACTTAACTTGTTTCACATTAACATCTGACATACTTAGCATTAATACTTATAATGAATGCTATGAATGCTGTTTCATTGCTCTGTCCTACCTTCCACTCAGTGTCTTCTCCCTCTAATTTTAACACATTTTATGCTCCATTTTACTGAGTTTCAGTGCAATCAGAGGTGTCAAATTGCTCTGAAACTCATTAGAAATGCATTTCTTTACATGTCTAGATTTGCAGGCTACTGTAGCAGAAATTTTCCTTCTCTCCTGCTTTTACTCAATTCTCCATACGTTCTGTTATCACTTTACTGCTGTGTATCTGTACCCTGGAACCACAGCTGACTTCTACATGGCTTGCCAACATTTCAACAGAACCACATCCTCCCTTCCCTACATTTACTTCAAAAGACTTTTCTTCTGCTAAAGGCTTATCTCTGTTAAAATGCTATTTCCAAGGCATCTAGCTGAAGGAACCACTAAAAATGCCTCTTTCCATTTCCTCCTTTGTGCTCAGGTTATTTACACAACCTGGTGCTCTGGGGATACTCTCCCTAAGCAGAGTTCTCCGTCCCTTTGTCACGAGTACAGGAGCTTGTTGACAATGGCCTGATTACATCGAGCTGCCCACTGCTACGCATTTGATTAAAATGTTTTGACCATCAATAGCTGGAGGCAAAGTTTATTCACAGATTTAACAAGATGAAAAGGATCATTCTGATCATCTAAGTGTAAATATTCATCCTGGATCACCTTATATTCAGGACAGTTAATATACATAGTATCCCATTCTGGAATAGAAAGCCATTTTCTCCTCTCACAGAAATAGAGTTCCAGCTACAAAATTCACAGTCAGTAATTTGATTAAAATATTGAATTGACAGAAATTTTTTGAAGGAAGTCTACCCAATATTAAGAGAACTAGAGGAAAAAGCCCACAAGTGTCTCATTTTAAAATAACTCCTTGCTTCTTATTTTTCCTTTTCCTCTGACAAACCCCCCATCCTGGGAAGACAACTTATATATCAAATGCATAACACTGCTTTAAGACACAGCAGTGCAAAACACTGCAGCTGGAGGGCTGTATCATAGATCTCACTGAACCCAAGACATACTGACAAACAGTGCCAAGTACTGCCCAGCTATGAATAGGATTTTGACTGGAATGCTGGGAGATGAGATAGTCCCTAACTGGGACTTCAGTAGTGGGGGAAAAGTCTGATAACCGCAGTTTTAAGCATTATGGGTGCTGACAGAAAAAGGAACAAAATACTTGTCAAAGGCAAATCACAGTTATTATTTGTTTTTTATTTTTTTATTTATTAACAGCTTCCTTGGTCAATATTTGATTTTACTTGTTACCCAAATGTAACACATTCCTTGAACAAGCTCTCCTTTCCAATCTGGAGATCTCCCAACCACATTCATTAATTTGTCTACAAAAGAAACCAGCTCTATGATTCTGTACAACAAACTAATTTTGTTTGTACTGTGCAAATTATTACTTTCCCAGTTTCAGCAATGCCTAGAAGCATTTCAGCAATGGTACTTACCAGAACCAAAGTGATTTTGGCCTCTCAGGCTATATTTAAAAGAAGCCTCTAGAGCAAGGAGTGGACAGTTTCCAGCAAACCCATGTCAAATTGCAACTCTCCTTTGAAATCTTTTGTGTATTGTCACTTAAAAGGCCATCAATGAATACAAATTTTAATTTATTTTAGGAAATCAACATCGAGATCACCAGGAAGTCAATATTATAAGGCCAACGAGAATTATGGGGTAAAATAGACATTGTCAGACAAGAGTTAAATGGAACCTCAAGCCAACCCAAAGGACATACAGACATGACTGGATAGTGTATGAACTGAACACTACATTTACTGGCTTTGAGGGGATTTTTTTTGATCCTGAATGTTGGATGAGAAGTGGGGGGAGAAATGGTAAAAGCAAAGTTCCATTTCTTGGCACTTCCCCACGTTTGCTTCAATAAGGGGCAGCGGTGATTAATTTGGCCCACAGAAACAGGAAACTCTCTAATGAGAGGAAAACGTATTTTCATGCAAGTTCTGCATAAAGCAATTTGTTCTGCTTTACTTCCCCTCATTTTTGAAGGAAGAGAAATATTTGAAAGCAGTTTCCTTATCTTCACCTTCCTTTCTCAACATTTTAAAGTATCAACACTCCTTGATAAAGCTCAACTTTAGAAAAACCTCAGAAAGGCTCCAATCCCCAGGAAGGCTTGTAAAGCAGCTATTTTTCTTTGTCAGTGGTCTCTAATGCACCTAGAGATGCAAATCTCTGCTAAGATTTGCCCTAATGATTGCATAGGTCTTTCCTGAACACACTGTATAGCAAATTTTCAATCACTGTAGACCAGTCAACAAAATGCAGCAGGTTATGCAAAGCCAGGAACAAGAAGAATAAAAACCCAATGTTCATTACTGTATTTTCAAAGGTAAAACAACAAAGAGAAGCTGTCAGGCAGGCCACAGTTGTCCTTCTAGCATTTAAAAAATAAACAACAAAGACATTTTTCAAAGACTGGAGCAGCATGCTATTAGTGTCTCATTTAGTTATCTCCTACTGCAAGGTGGAAACCCAAAAGGTTACTGGAGTTTCTTGAACATAATCCCATCGTTTCATACCTGTTTACAGGCAGAGATACAACAGCAGCAGCGGGGAACTATTTTTTTTCCTGTCAGTGTTAGAAGACACCTTGCTGCAGTGAACGCTGTCCTGAATTCAAATTACCTCAGCTCCCCACGAGGCATCTGCAATGTCTGAGACTGCCAACAGACAGCACAGCGCCAGCAGATGGACATTTAGAAGTCGGTGGTCAGAGGAAAACTTTCCAGAGAGGGTGAAAATCTGCATTCCAGTGCACAAAGCCGGGGAAGTGGTGCGAGAGTTGAATGCCACAGAAGTTAATCTAGTTTATGTGCAGCGAGGCCAGAGGCGACTGTGCTGATGACAGCAGCAAGCTATTTCTTGCTGTGAGAGTGAGTTACTGTGTCCCTGTGCTCTGAGTGGTGGCTTCATGCCTTAATTAAGTCGGCTAAGTGGGGGTAGAAGCTCCAAGGGCAGCTCGATCCTCAGTGGAATGGAAGTGGTGCCACATTCACACCTCGCAGAGCTCTTGGCTTCTCAAAGTGCTGATCAAGCAAGTTGTGGCCTAGACCTGTCTCCAGGAGGGAGCTAATTTTGAGTTAACATGCACACACACATCGGAAGTAAAGATTCACTCAAGTCGCACAAACTCTGAATTCTAATTTAGCAGGGAAAAAAAGACACCAAGTCCACAACAGTTATTCTCTTCAAAAACAGATTGTTAATCGCGTTACCCCTCACAACACCCTTCTCTAAACCCTCTCCAGATACCAGGTTTGACATTTTCCATCCATTTCAAAGTATCTCTGAAGATTCAAGTACTCTTTTGTCTAAACTTTTAAAAGTCAGCTTCTAATGAGAGATAAATTTTGCTTTGTCTGTAGGCAGTTAAACACACCAAGCTTTTTCAGACTCACAGGTTAATAAAATATAAATTGCCACTTTGCACATGACAATGAAGGTGAATTTGGGCTATAGTATGAGGAAGAGCAGAAAGATTTTTCTGTTACATATCAGAAACTTTGCAGTGCACAACAGAAGGCTGATGCTGTAAGAGAAAGCTTCAGTAGCTTATCTCAGCACCAGAAATGTTTTTGAGCAACAAGAATGGAAACACTCCTTGATCTTCTGCCTCCCAGCACATAAAGTTGCAACATTCCCTCCTTCATCAGCCCAGTGTCAAAAGCTGTGAGGCAACTATTGAGTGCACAGGAATTAACAATAGTCTTTATTATGTCTTTGCACTAATTAACGCACAATTTACTAGTTTGAGAAGAGTTCTGATATGCTTCCCATATGCATTATCCAGAATTGTTTCAAATGCATTTACAGCTCATAAAACAGATTTACTTTCTCAGTTCCTTTCCAGATACAGATCTAAGACAATTGCCTGAGTACTGTCCCCCAGGCAGTAATGTCAGTAACTCTCATATTGCACAACATTTGGCATAGACAAGCATTGGAGATGGGCTACACTAACTCCTTTCCTGTAAGATTTTCAAGCAGGTCACAGGCAGAGTACTGCATTTCAAAACCCTTTTCAGATCCAGTTAGTATTTTATAAGCCAGAGAAGCCTAAACACCTGCCTTTCTTTTTTTTTTTAATAGAAGAAAGAACACATCTAGCTTTGTGTTGCAACTGTGAATTAATTTTATTGCAGAATCTAGGCAGTCTGGTGAGCTTTTGTCAGCCACAGAAGCAAGTGCAGTCACATTCTGACTACCGAGAGCTACAAAGCTGTCCTGGGTTTATAGGATGCTGGAACACTTGCTCCAGCAGCTTCTGCAACAGGAAGAGCAGACAGGGTGCCAAAGTTCCACTTTGAGAATAGAAGTCATGTTCAGAAGGCTTCTTCATCTCATCTTCCAGGAGAATTGGATTATGAATGGGAAAAAAAAAAGAGAGGCTTTATATGCACTTATATAGAGAAATCATCACAAAATCTCCCTTTTATTTCCCACATATTTGGAATTCATTTCCTTATCTTAATTTGTGAGGTTTTCATACCTGGAAGTCACAATACAAGAATCTACTGTGAGTTTGGTTATTGCAGAGCAGGCATACTTGACTAGGAGGATATTGCTTCTGTCGTGGACCTCACAACCTTTCTGCAACCCAAAAGCCAGCAAGAGTGGTCACACTGAAAGGCTGCATCTTGCACAAATGTTCAGTAAATAAGTCACCTGGTGGAGCTAGTGTGAGCACAGATGAAAAGAGTGGCAATAAATAGATTGTAGATGAGTATAAATACACTACCCAGGAGTCTAAGGTAACAGAGAGCAACTGCAGAAGACTAAACAAACTAAATTACAAACTAACAGGAAACACAGAGTCCTGGTTGTAAGTATACCTCTGTTTGAGGAGATTAAAAATCCAAGTCTACATGCTGCAAACACAATTACCAATTTCTCTTTCCCAATGCAAACAAACACATAAAGCCTCGGGGGGAAAAAATATCCCACCACCAATAAAATATTGTGGTTTCATGAGCAAATCCAAAGTCGCTACACATTAAATCTAAAAGAAAGGATCCTGTGAACATCATTGTGATAGTCTGTTCTTCTCTGTGCGTACTCATTGTTAAATTAAGCAGGGCTCTTGCTCAGGAAGTCATGGACTGTCCCAAAGCAAAATACCCCGTCCTAAGTATTTGACGTGTCATAATTCCCAACATCATAACAACCATATGGCAGAGATTTCAAGCTTTATTTCACCCCCATAAAACCAAGGTGCCGTGGCACCACAAGCATGAGGACAGCACATTGCACACACAGCACATCGCACTTGCTGTCACATCACACAGCTCAGACCTGGAAACATGGGCATGTGCGTTCACTTGCTGATAAAGGACAACCTTCTGAAGTCCAGATTTTATGACTGTACTTCTTCAGGGTGGCCAAGGTAACACAGGTAACCTGCCAGAGTCTGACTGTCCCTTTCAACATTATGTAGCTGCCTTCTGAAGTGTAACGTGTCAAACAAGTCTAGCACAGGTTGCCGCTGAAGGGGGAAAAGAGAGAGGCACCGGGGAGGGGCAGGTGACACGATCTGTGAGAGGAGGAACATTGCTTTCCTGCCGTCCTAAGAACTACCAGCACAAAAGTCTTAGATATAAAAACATATAACATTCTAACATATAACAATGTAACAAACACGGAGATGAATAAAAAGTACAACTTGAGTACATTCGTGCTGAAGGTAGGAGCTCCGAGGGCGCTGAGGGGTTTCTCCCCATAAGCCCCCGAGTTCAGCCCCTGCGAGCAGCGGCCCCAAGCCCCGCACGGCCGGAGTTCCCCCGGAGAACCTGCCCCGGCTCCGGCAGGTGAGCAGCGCCTTCTGCTCGGGAGCCAGCCCGCCCCCAGCCGCGGCCACAGCGCCGCTGGCCCGGCAGCGCTGCGGGATTACCGGGGCTTACCGGGGGGCTTCCGGGGGGTTACCTGTGCTGTTAGCGGGGGGCTACCGGGGGTTACCTGCGGGCTTACCGGGGGGTTACCGGGGGAATGACCTGCGGGGTTACCTGCGGGGTTACCTGCGGCCGTGCTGCCGGGTGCTGCTCCGCCGGCACCGGGAGCGGCGCTGGATTTCCTGCGGATCGCCACCCTCCTGAAGCGTGCGCCCTCGGCTCCGCTCATCCTCGGGGCGGCGGAGAAACGGAGAAAGGCGGATGGGGGGAGAGGCCGGGGGTTCCGCAGGGTCCCCCGCACTGCCCCGAGGGCAGCGCCTCCCTCGCCGCCCGCCTGCATCGCTCGGCCCTCACCTGCCGCCTCACCTCACCCTCGCCGGCAGCTGGCCGGACACCGCCTCCCGCAGCCCTGCCCTCGCCACCTGCCCCGGGCGGGGTTCCCCGCCGGCACGGCGAGGCACGGCCCTCCGCTCCCGGCCCGGCTCGGCCCGGCCCTGCCCGGGGATGCGCGGAGACTTTCTCCGAGCCGGGCGCCCACGGAGCGGGTTCCCCCCGCGGGCACCGCACCTGCTCTGCTTCCTCCCGGAGCCTCGCCGGGAAACCCCGGGCCCGTTCCCCTTCCCGTTCCCCTTCCCGTTCCCGTGGGCGGCCGCGCTCTCCCCCTGCTCACCTCCGCAATGCCTGCCCTGCCGGGGGAGGCCAGCTGCTGTCGGACTGCCAGCGAACATCAAACCAGCTGGCCGTAACGCAGTCCCCCGTGTCTGACGAGAACATTCTCAAAGGCATCTCTGAGTTCCAGTACTTAAAAGTGAGTTTTGATGCCAGGGATGGAGCTGCAATACTTTCATCAATAATAGTTCCATCCAGGCCAAAACTCTTGCCTCTTTGCCAAAGTCTCTACATTTTCATCAATGGGAAAGGCAATCAGCAGGCTGTAATGCTTTGAGATTACAATCACTTCTACAGCAGCAGTGTCTGAAAGCACCTGTTTACCTGGTTAACCAAAACACAGTGTTCAGAAGAACATCTCCACCTGTGCCATTGTGAGAGCTGTCTCTTAAGAGCTTTGAAGTCTGCCAGGGAGCTTGATGCGGTGCAGTTTGTGGCGAACCAGTTGAGAAGCAGTGCTCCTACTACACAGGGATTTCCTCGCCTTTGCAAACCCAAGGTTTTAGGACTTCCCTAAAGGTGGCCTTCTGTTTTGGAACATGTTGCCTCATTTGCCATCAGCAGTAGTTGCAGGATTTCCTCCCAAAAGAGGAGTGCAGTGAGCCACACTCCAGGGATGGCGTTCCTTTGGCAATGGTCCAACACAACCTTTGCCAGGAAGCACATGAATTGCTGGGGCTTGGGAGAACATTCTGGAGAAGCACCCTCTGTACTTACCCTGCTGTTATATCTCTTTTTGACCACTGTCAGAGATGGGAAGTGGGCAGGCAAGACCTTTCATTTGACACATACAGCCACTCTTAGGCTTTTACATATTCCAAAATGGGATTTTATGGACTGCTCAGGCAAGCTGCTGACTTCACAACTTCCTTGACTCCCAAGGGACAAGGATACCTTTTGTCAGCACCCACAGAGCCATGCATACAGCACAGCCACATCTGCAGGGGGGAACCAGAGATGGGGCATCAGCTTCCTCCCAAGTCCTGTGCTACAGGGTGAGGATCCTGCTGAGTCTTCCAGGAGGCTTCCTTGGCATGCAGAACAGCAACCACACCTGCTGATGTCAGGGGACCACCCATGTGAAGCACCAGCAGTGTCTGACCCCTGGAAGGAGAGAGAGGATGACGTGCTTCTTTCCATACCACACATGCAGTAGTGAAGGATCACGAGGCAGAAGCCAAAGGAGTGGATCTTCCACTTTCAGTGTCAGCAGTGAGTGGGGAGGAAGAACTGGTGCAGCTGGGCCATCTGCCACCATGTGCCAATGATCTCACTCTTTTGGCCTCTGTAATCATTCTCTGCCAGAAGAGGCTAGATATCTTACAGCCAACCCCTTCAGTTCCCAATAAAAATGAAGCGGCCAGATCACCTCCTGGATCATTTTTTGTCTGCTTGCAATTGCAAACATGAGGTTTGACTTTTGTAAACATACAAAATAAAGCAGTGACTCAGAGACAGAAGACTGATTTATGTCCTGACTCAGTCACCAGACTAGGGCTGGGCATATAGACATGCATATATCACTTATTACTGAACTTTGTACTTACCTCTTTAAACACAGAGCTTTGCTCCTGGAAGGAGAGCAGCTAAGGAAGCAAGGGCAAACACACCCTACAAATCTTAACTGAATGGTAGGAACTGTGCTAATTTTGATCTCTGCAATGTTATCAGTGAGTGGTAACTTACTACAGTGTCACTCTGGAAAATAAAGGTCACCTCAGAAAAGAGACTCATGTCAACATGGTGGAATTGGAAAACTGGCCACAAAAGCTCCTTTTCTTGAGAAAATCCCCCTGAAGCACACTGATATATTTCAAGCGGTGAGGTGACAGCCTGTGATAGAAGAAATCCAGGCAGACAGTAAACTCCCAGTAATTGCAGAGCATTTGTACGCTGCAGCATGGTGCAGGGTTCCCAGAATAACTTACTGTCTCTCTTCTTTTCAATTAGTTACACACAGACCTGGAGCAGCTGGTTCAAGCTGGCTCTGAGCTGCTGTACACCAGCAGCTGCTCTGTTCTGCCTGCTTTGACAGGGTAAAACACTTCCACTCCTTTTGGCATGACCTTCCTCCTTTTCTGTACACCCTCTGTCCCTGTTGTTCTCCATCTCCGGGCACAGAGAGTCCTTTGGCAACGTCAGCAAAAGGAAAAGCAATTTAAGTATAAAAGGTCAATCAGAGATAGGCATTATCTTGGAAAACATCACCCTAAATGATTAAAAGATCAGTGTAATAACTGAAGAAGGGATTTGAGAACAGAAAAATAAGCTTACATGTAGACAGTACTGCCAATGCTACTTAAAATATATTAAGGTCAGAAAATGGCACTTCTTGGCAAAGATCCTTGCAGCACATGTCCCACCCCAGGAAAAGTGCAGGAGTTACACACCCCTCAGGTGCCTGGGCACCAGCAAGCCACAGCCAGCCCAGCCTGGGCAAGAGCTGGGGCATCCAGCTCCAAGGCTTTTGTGGGAGTGGTGAGAAATGCAGTGGTGGACACTTGAATTAACTCTACCTTATTTGCATGTGGGAGGAACAACAGGAACCCTGCAGATGCACATGGAGGTGGAGGAGAGCAAGGACAGCAGGCAAGACAGCCTCAAGAAAAAGTTGAGAGAGTGCTTCTGGTGTGTGGAAGTCTTGGGAAGCATTCATCTTGTGCTGCTGGAGACCCACAGCATTCGGGGAAATAGGACTTTATAGGCAATCTTTGTTTAGTTTGTAAGAAAACAAAAACATCACTCTGCATGTAAACCATTGTTCCTCCAGTAAACCTCTTTGGATTAATCTTTTACTAATGGAAGCAACCTTCAGGAGACTTGATTTTAACTAGCTCCTTCAGTTGGTTAAAATTTCTACAGAAATTCCATTTCTGTTGTTGCCATTGGTCAAGATTCTTCATTTCTGCTGGAATTTAACCTTACTGTCTCCATAGTTGCACTATAAATCTGTTCCATGATTCAGTTGATAGCATCTAGCTTTGATTTCTCTGAGTGCTCTATCCTGTGCACAGAAAATCTCTGTAGTAACATATTTTTGGAGCATTAATCCACAGGACCCTGAGAAAGAAGATGCATTAACTCAGCACCTAACACTATAACATTTATAAAACTTTCTAAACATTAAAAACATCAACTTGTTTATAGTTTATTTTGAACTGATAGACAGTACCTTCTCAGTGTTCTGAGAAACAAAGCTGCCTTTCTGTTAAGTATGAACCTCCAAATAAAAACTGAATTAGAATGTAGGCTATAATACAGAAAACTCATATTAAATACATAATAATAATCAACCCAAGTCCTGCCTAAGTCACTGTATAACTCATCAGTTTGAATATTCTGTGAACTGCATTTAAACCACAAACCAGTTCTGCCAGCAGGGAAGTATAATGAAGAGCAAGAACCGGTAGAGCAAAAGATTGAGGAGGATACTAATTAGAGAAGAATTTCACTCATCTCAGACCCTCATGCACATTCCAGATGAAAAGTCTCTTCCAATAGCAGCAGCAGCAGCAGCAGCAGCTACAATGCACAAAGCCACTGCAGTGTGTGAAACTGATGCACAGACTAAGCAAGTGAATTTGAGGCAAATACTCAATCTCACTCAAACTGTGATGCAGGCAAACACAGCACTCAAAGATATAAATGTGTCTTTCAGCCTGAGGCTGCAGGCTCTGCTTCTTAGCCTGGGGAGTGGCTTACAAAGAGGAGAGGGACTTGGGCCTGGTGCGTGTTCCCTGCACAGCACCCAGTGTGTGTGTCAGAGCAGCGTGGGGAGACTCGGCGTGTGGCATTATGCTGGTTTCCACCAAAAATGCACTTGGGCTATTTTGTTACTTACTGCCATATCTTAGGAAGGAGCTGCAGGGTCAACAGCAGGAATTGGAGTCAAACATCAGAAGTGACCCATGACAAGCAATCTGAGAGAGGTCAGACAAATCCCGAGTATTAACTGCTGGAACAAAACTGGATGGGTAGACAGCCCTCAGAAGAAAATCCATGGCAGGCTTCTTTCATCCAAACAATGAATATAACATAATATAATATAATATAATATAATATAATATAATATAATATAATATAATATAATATAATGTAACGTAATGTAATGTAACGTAACGTAACGCAATGTAACATAACATAACATAACATAACATAACATAACATAACATAACATAACATAACATAACATAAATCTCTGTTCTGCCTTGCTTGACTGTGTAAGAGGGAACAATATTGTGTTTAATCTCTTTCTCCCTGTTGTCGTTTTGGGCCCCACTGAAGGTAATGATCGGGACTTTCCAGCAGCAGGTTTTGTCCACTTCCAGCTACTGTCATAAAGAATCCTACTTATATCCCCCTAGAGCCAGGGTTTCTCCCTCTGTCACACAGATGGGAGCTAACATGTAGCTTTGCAAGAACAGCAGTATGATAATTAAAGGAAGAAACATCCCTGCTGCTTATTGCCTTGTTGGTAATTTTTTTTGTCTCACCCCTCTTTTTGCAGCACAGAAGCATTTGGTCTACTGCAAGAAAATTCTTTTCATATTTTACTGAAAATACGTGGAGATAAAGGTATCAAACACATCCCTTAGTTTTACTGAAGTTTTACTTAGTTTTACTGAAGGATTGCTGCTTAAAGGGAGTAATTGCTTCTTCTGATCAGTTTTGTCAGGTAAGTCTTGCAGAACGGCACGCATTTAACAGAGCCTGATTGCTTTTAGAAGTTAGAATATTCTTCATTATCATCACCACAGATTAATGAAATGTGTCTTGCTATCCAATTGATGTCAGTCATTTAGATACCCTTAGCAACAGTGCTTTAGCTTTGATTTGCACTAACTAGAGGTGAAAACAAACTTCCATAAGGTCATGTTAGCAGAAAGGAGAGAGAAAGGAAGCTATGCTCAAGAAAATGTTCTACTTTTCTATTTCATCTTTTATTCTGTAATGAGAATCAACAGCCACATTAAAAAAAAATAAATTAAAAAGATGTGGTCATTTGTGACACTTTAGTGGGGTTTAGTGGGAAGATGCTCTAGGATTTCCTTGGAACATTCTCTCCTCCAGGCTGAACAACCCCAACTCCCTCCATCTGTCTCCATAGGAAAGGTGCTTTGTTTGAAGAGTCATGTACTGCTAAGGTGCTGGATACATTAAATATTAACAATTGTCCCTCTGTGAGTGCTTACCTAAACAGTAAAGCAAAATGTTTTGGTTCTCTGCTTAACAAATCAACACAGGTAGAGCATATGGTTGATAAAACATGTTGTGAAAATAAAGGTCTAATTATAACTTCCAGCTCTGGAAGAAAATATACCAGTCCCAGTATTGCAATACTGCTTTAATTTGGGGTTTTTTCCTTGTTGTAAAAACCAAGCTGTCAGGTACTTCGTATTACTTCTAACAAGGCATATGGTACATGCACAGGAGTTTCAACATGCTTCTTAATAATTTATAGTGACTTAAAACAGAAAGACTTCAAAGCTGTTGCTGCATTTACAGACTCCTCTTTAAGTTTTCCTCCCTTGTTTTCCTCCATTCTGTTCTGCATTCCACAGACTCCCTTGGATGTTTCTGGGATGAAACATTATTATATGACTGTGAAAAGGATATAAATGCTGCTCGTATTCCACTTAAACTTGCTGTTTTATCCTGAATCTCAAAAAATAACATTCTATTAATACTTATAATATTTAAAACTTATTTTTACCCCCAGAGATCTATTGTTATCTAATTTTGGAACATAGTACTTCAAACAATCTTTATAGTGTATATAAATGCAAGCTTTATGCACTGCAAACAGCTGTACCTTTCCAAACTGAAATGTGCCATGTGCTTTTATTTCAGCAGAGGTAAACTAAGCATAAATGCACAGATGAGGGGTTTGAAACTTCAGAACCTCCAGAATCTTCATTTGAGTTTTGTCACAGATTTATATTAATGGTTTTGAATACCCTTTTAATGGGTTGTACTCACTGAAAAGGAAATTCACATTCTCTACCAGAATAAGAGCATCTGTATTTTATTGAGCTATCATTGTTGGGGAAAGAAAAGTTTTCCCATGTTCAGGCATTATTTTTGTCTTGTGTCTGGTGAGTCAAATTGCCATTTTGGTTACAAGCCTGGCAGACAGACAGAAGGAGGGCATAGGTCTACAGAAATTAAAACCAGCAAGAGGATGTTAAACTCCAGCTATTTATAGTGAGGCTCTATTAATACTAAGCACTGCAGAAATAGGAAACAAGCTCTGAACCAACTCCAGCACTTGAGCAATGCAGGTTCTGGGACAATGTCTATACCACATGGAGTAAACAACTCACCTTCACATCTAAAAGCACTTTGGTATTTCAGTGTGTGCAGGGCGAGGTATGCGGAGAGGTGAAGGATTACATGTAATCACTTTATTGAGTGTTGATGTTTTCCCATCACACACTCTTAATTTGCCTGTCTGTAGGTGAGAGATAACAGCACCCAATTTGCAAAGATGTTTTGGGAAAGAATTAATATGCATAGAGTGCTGTAAAGATAAAAAGAGTTACTCTGCATTTGTCCAAGATAATAAAAACCTTTGAATGCCATGGTGGCTTCACAGAGGCATTTTCTTTTTAAGTAGTGTAGGACTTTGAGATTGTTGGTATTTGTATTGTGTTTCTATAAGTTCTAATGTTATGTATGGTTTGCAAGGCTGAAATTGAATCACAAACTGGTCACCAAATATTGGGCTCACATCCTCTGCCTTCAGAATTTGCTCTTCAAGGAAGCTCTGCACTCAATGTAACTTTCCATATAATGTTTCCAATCTGAATAACAGCTTCAGTTTTAATACCTCAGCCAATATGACAGCATCAAATAGCAAAAATCAATTTCCTTGAGAGACATAATCAATGCTAAAAAATATGAAAACCCTGCACAGGTAGGAAATCCTATGAATTAATTTAAATGGATACAACTGTCTCATTATTTATTTCCAAAGTTTCCTGATAACTCACTTAAGGGATATGAATGTCCTTCTTCCCACCCACCCTCCCCCCATATAGAGCTTTCTTACAAATAATATTTTCTCAGTCATAAATTGCTATCACAATAAATTAATTTTTTTTTTCTCTAAAAGCAGCCAAAAAATCACATTCCTGTAGTTGGATACTTCCACTATGATACAAGAGAATATATAAATAATAATGAAGGAAATAAGTGTTTTCTAATATACCACTCTAGTCAAAAAGGAAAGAAAATCCTTCTTGCAAAGGTCAATATTTTTTATTGGTTTATTAAGCTTCTGCTGAATTGACAACTATAGCACTGAGCCTTATTTTTGTGCAAAGTTAAGACTTTCTTCTTCTATCCAGGCAGTCACTCAAACTTTCTACTAAGAAAGCGGTTGTGCCTGTGCCTTTACCATAAACAAATCGATGAAAACTGGCTTTATTCCAAATAATTTTTCCCAGGATGCACATAATTACGACTATCTATTTTAGCTCCATCTTTCCTCTCTATCTTGTTCTATAAATAAAATCTTCTATGTTTGTGATTCATAGGCTGCTAGAAGATGTGGCTGTCAAGCCCTCTTCATAATTAGTATCTCTGTTCTTATTATGGGTCAAATGAAACCTAGGTTTCAACATTGTTCAAAATTAATTTTTTTCCTGCATACCTCACTTGCCAGTGCCCTGTTAGTGTTTTATAGTGTTAGGAGAGTCAAAGCACAGCTCCTGCTGCCTTTAGGTACAACTGAAAGTGCTCTGCGTTTCTTTATGTATAACTGCAGGATTTATTAAGGGAGGTATTCAAAAACCAAGACTTCCTGTGACAGTCACTGCAAACTTTACCTTCAGGATCTTTTCCATTAAAATCTGGCATACACATAGCAGAAAACCAACAGTTCAATGGTCAGAAGTTACCTCCTGCTCCAGAATATGGAGTAATGGTTCTTCCCAAGGCAGAAATTACATAGACATTTTCTTCGGAACACAAGTTACATCTATTGAGGGTTTTTTTCAATTTGTTGGGTTTTTTCCCCCATTTTGTTTCAGTGACCTTATATCATTTCCTCTCAGGGCCCTGCACAGGACCAGCTGAAGGGATGACACAGAGCAAGGGGAAGGAGCAATATGGGTTACAAGTTTCTCAAACCACCTTTGAAATCAGAACATTCCCACAAGGGGTAGTCCCTCTGTGAAACCTCTTCTTCACCATGTTTTGAAAGCAAAGTCTGTTTTTTCTCAAATCACAGAAACTCTCAATTCAAAATTGAGAAAGAGGAGTACCCAGTGTGAAAAATTCTAGCAGTCACACCTTCTGCTAAATGATCATGGAACACTGTTGCCCAAGGCATTCCTGCAATGAGCAAAGATAACATGGGAGAACAACCCCTGCTAGGTGAGAAAAAGAAAGAAAAGAGCCAAGTGGGAAGAACCTAGACAAATAACAGCTCTCAGACTCCTTTTCTGTCACCATGCACAATTTGTGTTACTATCCAAAGCACCTCCCCAGCCAGCCAAAAAACCAACCCAGATGTCTCATTGAGTCAAACGTCACAGCAGGCTTGGAGATGTAATCCTTTCTCTACAATCTTCCTGACCCACTTCCAAAAGCTGGACATTTTTTACCCTTCAGGGACCCTGTGAACAGCAAGGTTCACTGGAGGAGTTGCAGCAGCCACCTTCCTGCCAGGGCCAAGCTCCTGGATCAGTGTGGGGTGATTTTCAGCACTTTGCTTTCAGAGCATTGCTCTTCTGCAAGAGAAAAGGATGCTTCTAAGTGTAAAAAAGCAGGTATGGCACAGCATTCCCAAGACAAATTTATGTTGACTTCAGCTCTTTTGCATCTACATCCCCTGAGGATGGAGATTTGCATCTTACAGAGAATTCTTGTGCTGAAAGTTTATGCAGATGTTGCAGCATTTCAGAGATCATTTAAATCTGCTGGAAACACTATATAGAGAAACTGTATTTTAGTATCTGCCTCAAACTCAGAAAACAAAGGAAGGATCCTGGCCTTAGTTCTGATTCCCTTTTCCTTTAATGTTGATTTCCTTTCTAAATTTCCTCTTTGATACATTTTAAACTTACAATCATTGATCTCCAAGAACTAAATAATTGTGAAAGTCTAAGCCAAGGCGAAGCACGGCAAATGGTTGCAAACAGAAGTAGACCAGACAGAATTGTGTTAAATGAACAAAAATGGCCAGTTTATTCACTGGAACAGTTATGCATTACACTGTAATTTTGATTGGAACATAAAGACGTAAGAATCAGTATATTGGCTTCTTTTAATTTTCTTCAGCAGTAGAGTGTTTTTTCCCAACCATTTGACTGCATGATCATATTACACATGTACAAGCACAGACTTTATGAATCCCTCAAAAGGTATGAATCTAGGATTGTCTACAAGGACAAGGAAAAGTTAACATGAGAATTACTTCAATTTTAAAAATAAACGATGCATTTTTGGAAACAAGAATTATTTAACTTTTTTGCTTTTAGCATAAAGTAGCAACAAGAAGAGTTTCAGATACTCAGTCTTTAGCAAATGAACATACATATTTTTATATTCTTCACCACCTAGAAACACTTCATCATTTAACCCCAAGAAGGCAGGACAACATAATGTCAATTCAACATAGGAGTAGCTGAGTTATTACAGCAGTAAACATACAGTATACAAATTTGTGTTTGTCACAACTCCACCAATGCTAAAACTCTTTTGAAAGGAACACAGCAATCTGTATGGTTCATTAAATACAGAACATCATGCAAATGGAAACATTCAATAGATTACAAAAGTCACAAAACATCAGTTTTCTTTTTTTTTAATTGTTTACAAAGGATCAAGTTAATTAACCCTTTAACAGTCAAACCACAGGGCTGAAAATCAAAAGGGCAATAAGTAATAAAATGGACTTAATTTAACCACTGGCATAGCACACACAGCCATATCTGTGAAGAGGAGAAATAATAATAAAATAAGCTAGATTACTCTTATTTCTTGTTCATAGCTGTTAAAATACCAACTAGCTAGCAAGCCAGTCTACTTGAAACTTTCATCAAATGCTTCTGTTTATTGATTTTTCAAGATATTTTTGAAATCAATTAACCACATAGTCAATAAAAACTCAGATTACTAACACTGAGAAAAAACATACACTCTTATCCACCCCTTTACAGCAGATCATGATAATCAAAACAAATATAAAGCTTTGTAGAAAGACATTTTTGAAATACAATGCTCTATCACCCAGAGTCTGCCCACACATTAACTCCAGTAATGAAATATTGGATTTTTCCTTTACCTTTTGTCACTTGGTTACCATTACATTTTACAAAGGGGATTTTCAAGAACTCCACAGGAAACAGATTAAAAACCAATAAGGATTTAAGCTGTGCGCCTCCAAATGAAAGATACAGACTCTCTGTGATAGTTGTCTTGCCCTTCTAGCAAGAGGAATATGCATATCACACAAGAAATAAGAATTTTCTAGCTTAGTAATGGATATGGAGAAACAACATGATCTTAACAATGTCATGCACACATTTTCCATTGCATATTTTGATGTATTTGTGCCTGAAGGCGAAAGGCAATTGCTTTTTTCTTTCTTTTCCACTTAATTACACTAAAAAAAACCCCTTAATGGTTAAAAAATGTCTGAATAGTATATATCCATTTCAGACTCACTGCACACATAGCAAAGGAAAGCTGAAGAAAAAGTGATGACTGGAATTTTTAAAGAGGTAACTATGGCAATTATCATACTTCAAAGGTAAAACATCAGTCCCTGCCATTCTCAAACAAAGATTTCCAAGGAACAAAAGAAAGAAATTTACTGTAACCTCAGTGGATATGCATCTTCTGCCAAAGAAAGGAACAGATCTCAGAAAGGCTGATGCAATCTATATCTTATGATGATGATGATGATCAATCCAGCTCTAAGTGGAGCTGGCAGCACAGCTACTGACTTTGGCATTGCAGGATAAATGATAAGGTTGGTACCAAAATTAGGGCCTGGACTGTGGGTGTCATTCCCAGTGGGATAAGGACTGGATCAGATTTTACTAACAGCTTACTTAAGTATTTCCAACATAATTATGGTGAGCAGCCTTCATAGGTGAGGTCATATTTCTTAAGTGAGGTTATATTTCATAACATAATCTCCTTTATGTACACACATTAATATGGTAAATGGCTTAAACAACTTTGTCATTGTTTTAAAAATAAAAAGCAAACTGAAAATCAACTTGGCATTAAAACTTGCAGCGTTAATTACAGTTTAATTCTACAAACTCTGCTGTATAGCTATGATTACATTAATTTACTGTAAAAATGTGGATAAAGCACAGAGATGCCAACCTGTCAATCAGATCAATCAGAAAGAATATCACACTATTGCCTCCATTTAGAAGGCAGAAAATTCTATACAATTAGCATGAAAAACAGTTATGTCCTCTTTCTGTAAAACCTCCATATATGTTCTGACTGATAGAAAATATATTGTAATATACTATTACATTTTAAAATTTATTTTTCATCTTTTTCTCCCTTTATATTTGGGTTTTTTTCTATTTATTTCCTTTTCTTCTTTTCTTCACACATTTCCTATAAACTGGATTTCCACAAGCAGATCATTTCACTGAACAAGGAATAATTTTTCACTACATCAGAAAACACAAGCCAAACCAAAATGCCCCTGTTTTGACCTAAATGACCCTATTTTGAGTAGGCTATTTCAAATCAAAAGAAATTTCAAGGCCATCATAGAGAATAAAAGCTGTGTTTCAGACACAGAAGTCATAGCAGGATTTGAATTGCTTCTTTACTGAGTAAAACACATAATAGTGATTCTAAGTATACTCAACCATTAAAAATATATGAATAATTTTTTTCTTAATCATTAAAAATCAGAATAGATATCAACACAACATAAGCTAATTTTAAATGGGCAAAACGTAATATTTTGCAATCCTTAAAAAACCCAGGCTTTTGTTTCTGGTTTTATCTGAATGTAAATATTTCCTACAAAATCTCTCATAAAGTTTTATGTTATCAATCAATATATAACAAAGAAGAGGTTTTCATCTTAAGTTCAAGGTACGTATTTTACTTTATACTGGTTAATTGACAAAAGTTGTCCCAGGGACCTACAGAATTCTGCAACTTACAATGCAATGACTACAACCATTTGTACATCGAAGTTGGTTTGTTTCTAGTTCTCTCACATTTCCAACAATTACATTTTATTACATATAAAAAAATGTAAATTGAAAACTTAGAAATTAAAAATTTTAAACTTAAGAGAATAAAAAAACTTATTTCTATAAAACAGGGCCACAACTTCTATACCACTGAATGTTCTTTCATAACTCTTGATCCACATGGACATGCATATGTTTCTAAACTGTCTTAATACCTTTTTCCCCCCCCAAAAAATTTGTATCTATATAGAAAGGAAATGTATTTCATTGAAATACTGCTTAACTCAAGTTTAGGAAAATGCCTTTGATTTGGATATGAAAATAGGAAAAACTATTCCAAGTGCAGTCAGTGGTAACTGTATTCAAAGTGCTATGCAAATTCCTTCTCTTATTAACACTATGCAGTAGCTGTCTTTGTTGGATGCAGATATTCATACACCAGTCAGACAAGGTCAGAAATCTGGAGATGCTTTCTGAAAGCTGAATTTGCCTCAGACAAAATACTGTGGGATTTTAAAAAAAAAATCAAAATAGCAGCTAAACTCAGTGTCAGACATCATGATAGAGCTGAACAAGGTTTCACTTGAGCTTTCTATGACAAGACAACAGGCAGTTCAATTATGATACTGAATAGTGATGTAAAGGTATATGAGAAGAATCACGTGAACCCCATGGAAACCAAACTCAAAACACTGCCGAGTGTTATCTGTCTGATCTGATCAGGACTGGGTACCAGTTTGTTCCTATTTTCTCTATCTCTGAGTGTTTTGTTACAATAGCTCAGCTGCTTTGCCAAGGTTACACGACAGACGTTGTTGATGACATAAAATATTTCTATTTACAGCACCTTTGTTCTTGGTACTATGGTAATAATGATTTGTTAGGCACACTGAGTGGTCACCGATTCTTTCCTCTGCTGATGTTTTCTGTATTGTAACATTTGGTAAGCACTGTCCCTAAAAAAAACTGACTTCATTTTCTCAGACTCAGGCAGAATTTGAAAGAATTGCTCCAGCCACAGATGAAGCAATTTCTTTTTCCCAGCTACCCTATACCTTAGGCTGTACTGTGTTCCCACTTGTCAGTCACACATGTGCTGCAGAGAAGATATAAAGACATGGAAATATCTAAGCCTCTCTTCTGTAAATAAATTAAGGCCACCTAAGAAAACAAGGAGCCTGCTAGTTACCAACAAGTAGGCAGCACTGCAGACTTGCTTAGCTGACTACCAGACGGGAAACCCACAGATGCTGAACCATAACCCTCTGCTTAGCCACTTGTCTTGCTGCCAGGTACTGTGCAAAATAAATTCCTCTATCCTTGATTTTGTTCTGAAAATCACTGTTTTTAAGAGAAAAACAGGCTTACTCAGCTTTTAAAGGAAAGAATCTTTAACTAGGAACACTGTGCACTGTTGCGATAGAGTCTGCGTAGTGTTGATCACCTGAGTATTTGTCATAAACTGACATGAGCTAAGGTTCTGTGTCTGTTGATTTTTGGCAAGGAAAAAATGCACTACAGTAAAGTCCTGCTGACTTTGATCCACACCATCAACCCTACCTGCATGAGTTCTTTCACCACAGAATACTTCACACAAAATGCACATGACTTCCTCATTCAAATTAGCCTTTCCTGGTAAGGCCTCGAGCTAGGATCCTGAATATGGGAGCGGGAGGAAAGAAAGCATTTAATTAGCACACAGCATTTTACTTATTTTAGATTTTCTTTCTCAGATACCAAATAGAAAGTAATCCCAAAAAACAGCACCAATTCATGATGCGAGAAGTATAATTACAATGAGAGCAAACAACTGAAAACAAATCAGTACATTATCCTTTCATCTCCTTCTTAGGCTTAATAATTATCTTTCAGTGAAGAGCTAGAACAAAACCAGAAGCTAGTGTAGTAGGAATTAAAAAACCAAGTGCATAAACAACATCAGTGCAGCAGCAAAATATACAGTCACTGTTAACATTCCAATTCAACCCATTTCCAACATTTTTGTGCAATAAAAATTGGCCATATGCTGGCCAATGCAACAAGCCTTTTTTTAATATTAACACAGTCATTCTTCACTGAAGCTATTTCTGCTTGGATTTAAAAAATAAAATTAGTTAAATACAACTCTCACAAAAAAAAAAAAAAAGACTGCATTTTATAAACACAAAATTCTGGTGCAAATAAAGTAAGAAATAAATATCACACCCTTGAAGACAAAAGGAAATTTGAACTGGTTCCTATGGCTGAACTTAGAGGATGTGAGGGTAGGATTTTTATAACATTTTTTTTAACATTGGCTTAAGTCTCTCGTCGTTTCAGAGGTAAAGCCAAGCAGCTGGGAGGAACATTGTTGTCGAGATGTTAAATTTCACTACACTTCAGTTGTGATAGCACAGTTTGAGTACAATCAGAGGAACCATAAAAAGTCTTCTTGATAGGTTGGGCTCTGTGCTTTGTGTTCTTCTTCTCAACCTTCCCTCAGTTGCCAGAGCAGGGGATATGAATCCAGACTTGCCAAAGCAGCAACAAGGCAGGATTGTCTACCCGCTTGCTGGGAACAACCCCAACCTTTGTTGCATGCGCTCCACTCTGCATTTTCTCTTACGTTGCATATGAAGATTAGGGCTAAGGAGGAGGCTTAGAGAGACAGTTGAGAGGGGCACACTGAGAGCTGGAATGTGGCTGCTCTTCTGGAAGAGCATTAGGACTGAAAATTAAAAAGAAAAGAGAAAAAGCACTTAAAATACAAGGCAAACTCTTTACAAGCATCTAAATAGTACAGGGCTGGAAATGAGCTTTAAAAGGGGGTGAAGCCTCGTCTCTAAATCCATATCCTCAGATGCACAGCGTACATAAAGAAAACCTCAGAGCACAGCAAGTCAGTGACACCTGGATGCATTTGTGAGGTGGCCCTGATATCCCACTTCACAGCTGCCATACACAATTGCTGTTTGCATGTGAGACGACAAAGACTGTGGAGGAAATAAATGCATCTGTGAAATGAGGGAGCAAATTTGAAGGACAAGATGCAGGTGCCATCTTTACATGAGTATTAAAGATTTTCTATATGCAGCTGATTCACTGTTTGAAATGAAGGACAGTGCCAGGCTGGAAATCAGGTTTCCTAGCTTTGTGAAAATGTCATGTCTTACTTGAATGTGACCTATTTCTGAGTTCATTTGTACAAATACAGAGTAGCCTTCTTCATCAGGCCCCTTAATCATTACATATTTTGTAATTTACACTCCCGAAGTATGGGGATTTCTTATGTTTTGTTTTCTTCGGGGTTTTGTGCTGTTTGAATCCTTTTCATTCTGTCATATTCTTCTGTCATTTGACTATTTTTCATGTACAATTTGTCTGATAACAGCATTCACCTGTTAAGACTCTAGAGTGCATTTATAGCATTAATGGCATATAGTTCAGAGAGGTTTGAACCACCTTACAGGGGCTGGAGTAGCAGCAAAGAAAAGGGGCAACTAACACAAATACCCCCCACTTCTTGGTGCAGAGCTGTAGAAAAACAAGATAATAAAACAAAAAGCTAGAAAATGTCATTTATAAAGAGAAGGGGGAAAAAAACCCCAGAAAAATACCACAAACCCCAGTTCTTTAATGTGTCTGGGAAGAGTTTTTTTCCCTAATGCTTCAAATGTTCAGTGTTGAAGTTATTCCAAGCTCAACAGTGTGATTTATGATAAAGCACCATCATTTATGTCTCTGTCTTCAAGAGAATTTGCCTTTTCTGTTTTCTTTCTTTAGAAACCATGCTTTTACATATTATCTCTGCAGCACAGACTACTGGAGTACTGGCTGAAGGAATGCAATTAGTCTATTGCTGGAAATGAATCAATTTGAAATGCCAGAGGTGTTTGCAAAACTGCTACTGGAAATGCCAGTGGTACTGAAAATGTCTTTAGTTTCCACATGCAGCATTTACTTAAGGAAACAAAGAGATGACATTGTGTTTGACTGAAGAAAGAAGTGTGCACCATCACCATTAAGTAACTTGATGGCAATGTCTACATATTCAAATCAGAGAAATCTGGGAGGCTTTGGCCACAAATACACAGGTATTACGATTCAGCAGGTGCCACAGTCCTTGCACCTCTGAGCTTATTTGAACATCACAGAATCACATGTCTTAAGTTAGATTCTGTTTCCCATTAGTGCTCCTGAAGATGAGTTTCTTGATTGTAAAATGGGTGGTGAGTGGGGGTTATAGAAGCTCAGGATCCCACAAGCTTTGTTTTGTGCTCAGCTGAGAGTTCAGTCTCAAAGTGTGTACTGTTATTGACTATGACCCCTCAGAAGAAATAATTCTTTCCATGGCTATATCCATCCTTCTGTCATATTCTGCCACATGCAGATGCAGATAGAGCATCCACAGAGAGATCTTACTGAGATCTATCTTTATCTGTTCCACACTAATGACTATGTCAGGAGTGACTGCAGATTGACCCAAAAGGTCTGTATTTACTCTCAAACTTTCCCACTCATCAGGAGCAAGCTCCTGGCTTCAGTGTCTCCTAAGTTTTCAAGATACGCTTAGGAGAAGCAGTAGTCTTAATTCCTTCAGAGATAGAAAATTGAATTAGAATCTCGACATCACATTTGGGGAAGATAAACAAGGAGGTGATTACACAACCCAACAAAGACTGGCTTACTCTTCTCCCTTGCTGCCTTGTTTCTTTTTAAACGGGACTCCTATAATTGCCAGAGAGGAACAGAAACTCAACACACACATTCCTTGCTCATTAGCAGAGATGTGTTTGTCTTCTGGGGCTTCCTTCCTAACTTTAAAAATAAGCAACAAAAGATGCTCATGCTCTGAGGGAGAGGACTGGTGAAGAAATGGCTGTAGTTACAACTAGTTATGTACAGCCTCAGTGGCCTGAAAAAACCTCTCTGAGACACATAAGATTCTCCTCTACACAAATATAAACAACCATAATAACTTTACAGCTTGACCTTCAGTACAAAGCCAGCCATGACTGTAAAACCCGTACTACAGACTGTCCCAGGCTATGCTCAGATTAGCAATTCAAAGAACTGTGCTTAGTTATATTAATTTTCTTCTCCTGGTAGTTCTGTGTTGCTTCTTACTTTCAAATACAAGCACACTTTGTGTCCAGAAGAAATAGAAAAAATTATCTCGCTATTTCCTTTTCAACCAATAATAAATACTAGGGGCATTTGGAAGAGAAAAAAGAATTTCAAGGCTAGCAGGCACCTTTATAGCAAAATATATAACCACATCACCTGCAGCTCCAATAGATTTAAGTCCTTTTCTAAAACTCTGCTGTTATACCTTCCTCTCTTCAGAAACACAATTCATCCAATTCATTAATGCAGATTACTGTAGCAGTACATAAACTAAAAATACATCAGAATCAGCAAGTGACACGTGGCATTGAATGTGCTTTTTATGGCAGTAGAGGTGCTGTGGCAGCAGGTGCTGGAGCTGAGTTATCAGACATATTGACAGTCACAGACAGCAGATTAATAACAAAAAGCAAGAGAGAGACATGGAAGAACTTGAGTTTCTGACTATAAACAGAAAATAACATTGTTACATTCACCCAACGGGATATGTGTAGTTTTTGAAACATTTGGTTTTTACAGACTTTTTGAGAACATCTTTTTAAATGCCTGTATCATTTGGGGATGTACTCATTCAATTGATGAATAAAGTCTGTGTAACTTTTTTGTGTTAGTATTTTTTACTGTGTTAATATTTTTAGTTAGTATTTTTTGTGCTAGTATTATTGTCTGGCTTTATGCAGCTCTCTTGTTTTTTTTCCCTGGCACTCAAAATACTAATCAAGTATTTCTAAAATTAACTGGAAAATAGTGTGCAAAGCCCTTCAGTGTTTGCAAGTACTCTGTTCTGGCTTAGAGATGTCATTCACATGCAACATTGTCTGGCATTGATTGTAACTGCAACAAATCAGGAAAGGAAAATATAAACAGACCAATGATACTTTCAAAATGCAAAAATTTTGCATGTGTTAAGTTGCGTGTTTTACCTTTCTTAAGATTTATTTCCTACTTTATATAAGTAAAAGCATAATTTCATATTAAAAGGCAATATTAATTTAATTTGAGGTACCAGGGAGTTGTGGTTTGTTTTCTTATTAAGAGATAATTTGGGCCTAGAGTTTTGGCCTCTGATAATGAAAATGAGGTTTTCACTGCATTCAACAGAAATCTTAACACAATCCAATCATGGACTTGCTCTTTATAATATTGGATATATTATACATATTAGATAATGGCAATATTTTAGCTTTGTCCAGTATAGTCCAGCAGACAGGTAGCTACAGATGCTGGGAAGGGGGAACAGCATCCAGTAATTTTCAGGGCAGGCCTGGATTTGGTTGCTTGCCCCATATCCCCAGACCTAGAAACTGAGCTGATGGGTGGAAGGCAGAGTGAGATTTTTGTGCACTGTTGCATTAAAAAAAACATGTTGCTTTAAAAAAAAAAAATCTCTTTAAAAAAAGTCTCTTAAGGAAAGTTCTCACAGATCCTCCAATCAAGTTTCAGTTAAAACATGCAGATTCAAGCAAAAAGGCCACTTTAAAGATAAAATAAATTCACTAGATCTGCCCTGGAGTGTCATTTGGCTTGAAACTGCATTGCTTATCTAGTGAGATTCACCAAAGCCTATGCATTGGAATCCCAGTTACTAAAAATGCCAGAGTTATACAAGTCCCACTTAAAAACCATAGTGTAAATAATGAATGAGGGAAAGCTCTCTGTGACTACCTGTGCTACGGTCAGGTTAATTAACTGGTTTGAACACAATTAGACATTGCAGGATGTGGAAAACATTTGTGTGAAGCACAAGCCTTAACCAGCTCTTGTTGAGTCCTGAGTGAAATGCCAATGAGAGGTCACATTACTGCAGGAATTGTGTTGGAGACTTTAAAAAACAAGCACAGCTCTCACTTAAAATGGGTGACTTCAGGGCTGGGCAGAGCTTTCATTTGCCTCATTTGGCATCACCCTGTGACATAAATCGTATGTGCCACCCCAGTAGGGACTGTCAGAGGACAAGGAAGGGTGGAACAAGCTCCTGGCTTCCTTCTCTGCTGCATTTAGAAAATCCAAACTTCAATAAGTCTAACTGGTCCTTAAATGCCCTCAAATTTTACTCCAGGTTCCAATTACTTTATTTAAACCACTCAACAACTGATGTCATCATGCTGACTTGCATTAAATCTGTTGTTATGCTTCATTGCCTTACAGAGCTGGGCAGGTAATGTGGCTGAGGCAAGCAAGGCAGCAGTGTGAATACATCAAAGTCTGTGTTGTTTTGACTTCACCAGACAAGTACAAATCTAGGGGTAAAAAACAATAGCTACGTGAAAGTCAATTTTGTGTGTAAGGTGTGTGTTGTTTTTAGGATGACTGACCTGAAGTTTTTCAAATATTAACCATATTTTAAATTATCAGAAGAAGTTCATGTTTGCAGATAAATGTACACAAGTAGCAAATCAGGTAGGTTTTCCATTCTGAGAAGACGTTTTAAAATTACAGAAGCAATTATTTAGCATTTAGAGAGGGATGGTAGTTGAGCATATTCTCCACTAGAAGAGTAGCTCTGGAAGGAACAAAATAGTCTTTAATTTAATTAAATAGGGTTCAAATAAGACTTGTTGACATTAACCTTCCACGTTTCCAAAGCACCTATTGCTAATCTCAAATTGCTCTAACATCTAAAATACAGCAGTATCACTTTACTGGCATATTAAGGATTTTAAGTGTAACTTGTAATATTTCTTTTCTTTCAGTAAGCTGTAGAAGTCCAAACTCCATATCAGTATACTTTCCAGTTATAATGAGTTTACACCAATTTCTCAGTAAGATTTTCATATTGCTCTTACATAGTAAAGAAGATAATAGTACTTCCACTTTGTAGGCAATAAAAGAGAGGCACTAACTTGGTCACTACAGTTCAGGCAAGGGCCTAAAAATAATGTAACCTATTTCAAATGAGAGCATAGACATAAGTGAATATTTGCACAGAATGTACCATGAACAGATAAAATTATTGTAATGTCCTTTTGTTTTGCTTAGGTTTGGGGGTTGTGCCTTGGTTAACTCAGCCATCCCAGAAGCATGATGTGGCCTTTGCACCACCTATGAGCAAGGGCACCAGGAGTTTACTTTTAGAAACAAGATTAAAACCTGATTGCCTTGGGTCTGGGTTTCCAAGTCAGGGAGAACTTAGAAGTGTCTGCTAAAGTCTCACAAAGGCCTTTAAAATGCCACCTTACAAAAAGGAAGCCTACATCTACCCCTGAAATTAAAAGTCCCCCATTTAAGTAAATCTTTCTAGCAAAAAAATAAATTCATTACTATTTTGGCATTGTTGAAAAACTGCATAAAAATATCAAATGAGGGCTGCAAGATCCAGCTTTGCATTTTTTCCATGTTTTTACAGGGAAGCAAGTGCACGAATGCTGTGACTCATGTTGGTACTGTCACTGCAGAAATTACCACTGTTCTTCAAGCTGTTAGAAGCTTGCTGTCAGAGAAGAAGTGAAGAGTTTTTGTTTGAGGAGGAGGAGGGGGGTGGCAGGCATGCATGCAGCTATGTGCAAAGAGAGGAGGGTTAGTGGAGTTTACCTGACAGTCTGGCAATCTGGCCCCCTGGCTAGTTGTGAGCCGTGTGGCGGTATGGAGGCAGCAGGCTGCTGACAATCTACAAGAAACTGATAAATTAGACATATATACAGAGAGATTACAGAGCAAGGGGTTAGTAACGGCAGTACACAGGCTACGCATCTCAGGGAGAGATTTAGTGAGGAATGTGCTCTTGGTGCCTTATCTGACAGAAACACCTTTTGTCTGATAGCAGTGACATTGGCTGTTGCCTTTTTCTCCTTTTCAGAAGAAGCATTCAAAAAATTTTTGTTTGTTTTCCCTTAGCACTGACAAATTTTTGTTTAGACAGACAGCAGTAACGGGTGGTATTCAGGATCTGAGTTTAAACCTTGTACTTCTCATTTTTCTGCTCGTCATGAAGTAGTTTTGCTCACATCTAATATGAAAAGTATCAATAAAGCTACTCAAAATTTATCCAAAGGACTTATATCCATACAAAAACAATTATGTAATCTCATTAAAACATACAAGAAAGTCTTTTCAATTTCTGAACAATGCTTGTGAGATTGGGGTTTTTTGGTAGGAAAAAGGGAGAACTTGATACAGTCAGTTTCATTATTTTGTCTCAATTATTTTATCAATTCTCTGTCAAAGAAGTTTCCACATCAATCACTTGCAAAGTTGTATTATGGTTCTTAATTTATTAAATAACAGTAAAGCCAAATAATCCTTCATTGCTTTGTTTTCCTGTGACATTGAAAATATGAAGACAGCTTTAGACTGGATAATACTTGTGGGGCTTCATGAAAGTAGTTTAACAAGACAACCCTGCTTTCTAAGTCAGTAGTGTTTACTGAGATTTACAGATCTCAAGATTTGCTCATTTTCCCTGCAGCATTCTGGCCTTTCATTCCACTGTCTGTGTGATTCAGATTGTCACACAACAGAGTCATCAGGATCTTTTCAAATATTGGAATCTATGGGTGAAATTCTGACCCTACTAAAAACTGCTGGAGATTACTTTTCATCTCCAGTAGGATTTGCAGACCTGTCATCCTCCCTGATTGCTTCAACCTGATTCTCAACCTGTTTGATAGAATGGGGTTATTTTCCCCTAAACCTTAAAAATGAGACAAGGGACCTCCATGTACTCAGAAAGAACTTGATTTTTTCTTCCAATTGTTTGCTACTTAAAGCTCAACACCAATAATAATTTCTCTTTACAATGTAGATGTGTTTCAAAACCCCCTTCTGTTCTTTGTCTCAATCAATGGAAGAACATGCAAGTAATTTGCTGTCAAGAGTGTTGAGATGACATCAGGTACTGCAAAGCAACACACCTTCATAGCACACTGAGCATCATATCCACTATTATAGTATTTCCCTTCCATACCAGCCCACAAGGCTTCTCCCTAGCTCCTGTGAAGATCTGTGCTGACCTCCAGTGGGTAAGAAGCAAGTGTACCCAAATCACTGATTTCTTCCTGCTTCAGGAAAGAAGAGAAGGGTTTGGACCTATTTTCTAGTACATAGGTTAGAAAAATATGTGCAGACTTTGTGCCGGCAGCATTGTGTCCCAAAGCAGAAATGGAATAAGAAAGAATACTCTGCCACTCTCATTTACCAGGATTGTCACTACAGTCCTCACTGTATCCTTTAGCAGAGGAGTGCAAGAGTTGGCAATGTATTTGAGTCATGAATAGAAGGGTCTGTCATTTCAGCACAAAGCTCAACTAAAATAAGAGGTGTCTGAGGAACAGACAGATCAGGCTAACTGCAGACAGAAAATGATAGCAAATAAATAAGTAATGCTTTATTCTAAACAAAATAGTTTGCAGAAGTCCAAAGTAAAGTCATTCCCAACAGGTTATACAAAGTTGTCAGTGAGGAAAGAAATACAGAACAAAATGCTGTGTGATGAAAAGGTGCAGACAGGTTTCACTAATACAGAAGAAATTGTTCCGACAGGCTTTTCCAGAACAACACAAATGCCTGATTTATGATCCTGTTCCAATATCTCAAACCTGCTGCAAATATTTTATGATGCATCTTGATCTGCTACATTTGGCAGAATGCTTGACTCGTGAGCCAGGTCCTGGGAGGATTATGCAAGCTGGGTAATAACTATTTCAGTGTGAAACACTATTCTAGCTGGCGTCAGCAAAGCTCATGCAATCTGGTTCACGTTCACATCAGGACCACATCTAGTGATCCACATGTCTTAAGATGACTGAATCGTCCTCCTACATCCTCCAGGAGTGAAGTTTCTGAGGATTATGCTAGGAAAGAGCTAAGCAGAATGCATATGGCTTGCATAGACACATTTCAAATTCAAAGGAGCTTCTTATCTACTTATGCCCAAGTAGCTGTGCAAGAGCTAACTTTATTCCTTCTATATTTAATCCTTTTAAGTATTTTGGAGGATTTATGACACCCTTCTCTAATGTCATGACAATCATAAAATGACTTCTTTCTACTAAGGAACTCCTGCCTGTATTAAGCAAATGTTTGTTTCTTTCTGAAATACTCTGTTGAAGGTTAAAAGTCTCAAAAAAGTCTTTACTAATTCTAATGTCACATGCCATAAAGACAAGGTAAGACATGCTTTCTATTACTAAAAAAAAGTAAAAATAAATTTTAAAATCACATTGAAAGAAGCCTTTTACCTGTACCTTTCAAATATTAGGGCCTGTCAGTCAAGCTGCAGAGTGAAAGGACAGGCTGTCATTTATGTAGAAGGTACTTGGGGTACAGACACAGTTTACACTTTTTGGTGTGTCTTCTGACACTACCACCAAGAAAATCATCAATGAAGTTATTAAATACAGACTGTCTTATTTCTCCATCATCTTCACTTGCTGTTAGGAAATAAACCACTTTGGGGCAGGGGATGAGCTATCTGATCTCAAGTCCTTTTACCATTCCATGAACCTATAACAAAGAAATTAATTTTAGCACTCATTTCAACCACAGATGACAAAGAGGATCTGCTATACACAGAAATCCACATGCCAGTTTTCACTGAATTCAGCAGGACTTGTGCTGGCAGATAGAGTGTCTTGTGACACTCTCCAACAACACTTACCACTGGAATTTTGAGGAAATATTGGAAATTTGAGGTTTAACTTGTGCTATATGTTAGTCCTCTTTTGATTTTTCAGTTCCTGACATTTTAGCCGCTTGCACAATGATGATATAAAGGGCTCAGAGATTTCCTCTCACACAGATTAGCCACTGCTGATTTTCCTTTGGAACCTAATGCTCAGTCCTAATCGGGCTAATCAGCTCCTGATGTAAGAGCATTAAAAAAAACCTAGGCTCAGAGAAACTACATCTGCTCACATGAGCACTGAATGTGCTGCTATAAATTATCTGCTGAGAGCAAATCTCACCAAAAAGAGAGTATTTTCCTGTGCTTCCCTTTGGATCAGTCACAAAAACAACGTGTTTCTCTGGTGTCACAAGATGTGCTCTGCCCTTCAGTCTGTGAACTGGTGACTCTAACCAACACAGGTCTGCTTTCCTGGGTTATTTGTGTCTGAGATGGGCTTGGCTTCTGGTGACATCAGCAATGTCCTCTGCGAAAAATCTACATGCAAGCATTTCCAGTCCCACCTGCTCAGGACCCAGCACACTGCAACGAACATTTCAGCACATTCTGACTCTTAGGAAATTCCTTATCTCTACACAGTGCTCTCAAACACCAAGACTACTCAGAATTCCAAGATAAGCATAATAGATTTCTAACTGCATTTAGTTCTGTTAATCAATGAATTTTTTTTTTCCCTCTTTTATCTGAAAAGGTAAAATGGAGAGCCAAACAGCAAACCATCAGCAGGTACTGTAACATATTTTGCATTTCTGATATGAAAACATTTGGAACAATCTGTTCTTGATAAATGAAAACCTGTCAATAAATGTTTGTGACCAAATGTGAGATTGAGGCTTTTTCAGTCTGTTAAAACAAACCTTGCTTAGCATCCCATTTATCACTCCAGGCCAACAGAAACTCCTTCTTTCCTAGGTAAAAGTTTTCAGGCTGTCTGACTTCATGTTATGCTACAATGTCAATTGAACTTGCTCCACCAAGTCTGAGGAATTTGATAATATGTCTATGAAGCTGTTATTGACAATTTACTTGAAAAGAGAGTATGATCATGGATTGTTTTCATCCCTGAAATGTCAATTTAATGGGAAAGAATTAAGGGTTAATAGCATGAGTTGAAAGTATTGGGCAAAGAACAGATGAGTAGCCTTCTGGTTGTGCAGATGTAAAAATGTGTTACATCACAGAGCAAGACCTACAAAGACAATAAATCGATCCTCTCTGCTCAAAGGTAAGAAACAAGGAAGATTTTCAAACCAAAAGACAAATGTGAGATGTCAAGAAGAATGGAGCAGAGTGTACTAAGATGCTTGCCCTCTTCGCTGAGATTTGTAGAGATACTTTCAAGCTGCAATCTGACAGGATGAGAAGAGTCCCCAAACTGTTTATATACAAGGGTGACAAGGACATAAGTTTATACAATCATTTGGCAGCTGATTTCACTTATAATTTATCTTTATTTTTCTAATGAATGACAAGAAAACTTTGACCTTCCTCAAGGCCAAGAGGAACTTTAAGAGGTAACAGTAATCACAAACAGCTGGTGAGAGAACAGCTGTGACTTACCTTTGGAAAAAGCCACAAACAATAGCACAGGTCAAAGATTAGAAGAGTCTCTCCCTTCTCCTGCTTCCAGGGTCAGTTTGAGTCTGGAAATAACACAATTATCTCTGCCCTACACACAGCCCCAGCAGATTGGTCTGCCAGCTGAAAACTGGAAACTGAAACAACTCCATGATTCTGCAGGAGGAGAGGGCTATGGTGGAGCAGCCTCTGGGGTTCCATCTGGAGCCTGGCTGGCCTAATTAACCCCAGCTTGCACAGAACAGGATTGAGTCAGCTTGTCCTGGCCTGTGAGCCAAAGGAGCAGCGTAGGAGGACTGGCCCTTGTGCAGAGCCATTCTACCACTCCAGGAGGGCCAGCCCCATCCTGGCACAGCTGCACACCAGCAGCCAAATGAAATTCACCAGGTGCTGCTTAGCTCCTGCACATTTTCCAGCACCCACATTACCTGCAATTTCCCACTGTCTGAATTTTGCCTCAGTTCCATCAAACTGAATAATGGATCATTGATTGGAGATAGAGAAATGTGTCAACCAAGTATCATTTTCAGCTTTCTTCATGTTAAAGGTAATCTACTATGAGATTCCTGTGTTGGGAGAGGAAGTACACAGGTAACTCACAGCTTAAGCTTACTATTCAGGAAACTTAATAGCTTAGATTACTTCTGATTGGAGAAGTTACATCAACAATTAATTATTCCACTACTTATTTCTTACTCTTCTTAAAAACTATTTAAAGAATAAGAGATGTGAGCATGCTGCTGAACTCCCATTAATTACCAATATCTATACATTGCCCTAAGATGCAGTAGGCCAGCAGTAGGATGCATCTAAAATCCTCATCTCTGTCATCTCCCCGTGCCCATCTTCTTTTTCTGGCAAAGCATGCTCAGGAATGTCCCACTGTTTGTTTCTACAATCACAAGCTCCTGACACAGGCCCTCCTTCTGCTCCTCCTCCTCTGAGCACCTTAGGACAAGGTCAGGCAAAGTTAACCTAACAGAGGGTTTGCTGTTAAATGCTTCTCAAGAGTAAGAGCAGGTAGGGAGTTTAACTGCTATTCTCTTATGGCATTTGGGGAAATGCTATTTATCTTGGTGATTTCCACAAATGGGCTCATGGAGCATCACTAACCACGTCACACAGCACAGACAGCCATGATTTAGTAGGTCACTGACTCAGGGGCTTTCCAGAACACATCAGGTTTCTTGGCTATGTCCTAGTGAGTTCATCTATACAGCAGCTACACTATATGGAGTGCTTTTACCCTTAATTTCCTCATTCTGCGTGACTTCACTTGTATTTTCTTTTTAGACCTGAATTATCCCAAATCTAGAGAGCTGTTCCCCCATCAGTCCACATGTTTCAGTAATAATGTGCCTGCTAGCTCAAAGTATAGTGATAAAGCCATATCCCAGCCTTGCTTTTCCTGTAGCTCATATTAAGAGTAGCTCTTAAAAAATAACTGATACCTTGTGATTAACGAAATTAGTGAAGTGCATTTTTCTCCAGTTACAGGTTCAGAACATTTAGAGGTTTCTTGTTACCTCTGTAGCCTTTTTCACACTTTCTGTATCATGACGTGTTTCTGTTATTTGTCAAATGGTTTCTGTGAATGCTTTAAATAATTCCTCATTAAATCTACTGAGAAGCTAAATAATGGGTTAGTAAAACAGCAGGAATGGAAATGGCATAAGCTGAAAAATATATCTTCAGTTCTTTTCTTTTATATACAGTTCATAAAAAGCACATTTAGAAATGTCTGATGATTCATGAAGCACTTACTAAAAGATACACACATTTTAAACATTTCAAAAGAGGAAAAGAAAGGTCTTAAAATTACATAAATCATCACATTTCAGTCTTGTTGTTTACCATGGAAACATAAGTCGAGGACACATTTCAGGTCACAAAATCATCCATAGCAAAAATACCTGCACTATTATATGGATAAAGAAGGGCCTGATCCAAAGTTTGAAGTCCATGGGAACAGTAACTTTAGTAGGCTTTGGAAGAAACAACGTAAGTTACAATTGTAAGGTTCTATGGCCCTAAAAAATGCAGACAGGGAGATACAACCAAGGACACTAGTCTTGCTTAAAGAACTGCTGTGAACTTCCTCCAAACACCACAACATCCCAAGGAATTGCTCTATCAGAGAGCTAAAATGTCAGCATGTCTAATTCAAACAAAGACTCACTTCTGTTTTGCCCAATTTATGAGGTAAAAAGCACAGTATTGAATATTTCTGTGTATTTGATGGCAAAAATCAGCAAGTCATGAAACCCCATTAAAACTTCTCATAAAAGAAGATAGAGATGGATGACTTTTGTCACCAACACTGTAAGGTTATTTCAATCTCTGTTTTAGTTAATTGATAGGACTGGATTCCAAAGCCCAAAATTTTCAGAGAAAGCAAGAAATATTTGGTAAAATGCCTTAAAGATTTCACGTGTCATCTGTATACCTGTTTAGCTAGAAAAAAACCCAGAAGTCTAAATAAGACTTTACTGCAGAACTTTAACAAATGATGCTAACGTAAACCTTTCCATCCAGCAAGCTTAGACAGAGCTAGACAGAGAGAGAAAAATGTCAATAACCTTTTAATGAAAATACACAGCAGTAAGGCATGGATTTCACTGCAATCTCTTTTTCTTATTATTACTCTTTAATGTTTTATCAAACAAATTAGGGCTTCTATGAAAAACTGGTTTTATTTCAGGATTATTTTCTTTATACAGTGAAAAAACATAATAAAAAATAAACTAAACTTGTAGAATTGCAGTGAATTCATGCCATAATAGCTAAATCATATTGAAGTAGCTAAATTATATTGATCAGCATGAAATGCATGGGTTTGGTCTCATCAGTGGCAACTGGAAAGCTAAATGCAAGAGAGGAAAAGCACAGAGTGAAAAGGTCCTATTCACAGTGGCACCAAGAGGTAAAAGTACATTTAGCCAGATGAATTCTTCATCAGTTACAGCCAACCAATGTCCTTGGCAAGGACACTGTTCCTCAAATTCAAAACGGCTTCCACAGGGACAACACACCATGCTTGAAATGGTATAAATATGCAATGCTCATTAAGCTGAGATAAATGAGCATATCAGATGCAGGACATGGCCCTGAGAGCAGGAAGATATATACATGTATCTGTATATATGCACTGATACTGCTCATCAAACAATGAACACACACAGATACAAATATGGCATGTTTACAGAACCCACAGAAAATAGGAGAATGCAGAACAAAAAAAGAGAACACGGATAATAAGTAAATAATGACTCAATTATCCCTTTTGTGGAGAGCATCATATTCACGTTTAAAAAAACCCTTACACATGATTTTTTAAAAAACCTACTAAAAACATATAAAATCCATTTTTTTATGAGGAGCAGAGACAGATTAAACCAATACTGCATGAGTCTCACAACAGCCAGTGGCCTTTCTGATTGCACAAGCTCAGAGACATCTTGCAGCTACAGGATCATCATCAACACAAGTACATTCCCAGTAGATAAAAATACAACATTCTTTCTTAGAAAAATTATCCATGGATCTCTAATGAGATGTTCTAATGAAGAGCTCTAAAGAAGCAAAGGGCTACTTGTACTCAGACTAAATTTGTGTTACCAGAATAAAGTTGTGGGTTTTTTAAAAAAATAATGGTTGTGAAGATCTTCCATGCTTTGGATTGCTTGGATGAAACAAAACAAACTTTCCTGAGGGAACAATTCAGCCTGACTAGTTAAATTTTATATGGCTGCATATCTTACATAATGGTGGCTTGGTTAACCACCTGTCCTGCTTTTCAAGAATAAACTCTTTCACTCAATGTACAGAAAAATCCACACTGTTAAGAACCCAGTATAAAATTATCTAACTTAAAATCAGCACAGAAGGAGGTATCTAGATCCTAAACATGTTGATTTTCCTCTTCATCAATCTATAAAATTAATTCGCAAAGGAGAAGTAAGAAATATTTAGAATTCTTCACTGTGTGACCTGAACAATCACAAAGCACCCTCCTGGCAAAATTCAGTTCTGAGCTGACAAAGTTCCTCAAAGGACTTCCTCCACCAACCATTTTTAAAGGAAGCTGTGCTTTCTGTGTTCAGATTTCTGACAGTCCTGCTGTTTCAAAATTGAGAAGTGCATAAAAAAGCAAAGTTGAGATACTGAAGTAATGCCTACAGCAGCAAGGCTTAGAGATTTGTGAGGTGCTTTCTGACATTGGTACTTCAGCTCAAAACCAAAGCTGTTTTTGGCAAAATATTCCTAAACAAACAAAAAATGTGCACAGCTAAAGTCCTTGAAGTAAACCCTTTCCATCACACAAGGAAAGTAGACACAAATCTGCTATCAAAAATGTGTTTCTCTGACCTTTACACAGGCACACCTCTCCAGGCATCAGAGAGGTGTCAGCCTGAAAAATCTCTGCTCATTTTCCCAGCCCCTGCATCCAAAAGGGAAAGGTAAGGCAGATTCTACTCACAACACACATTTTGAAGAAGATTTACCATATCTTCACACTCCCTAAACAAAATGAAGAAGTAAGAAGGAGGAGAAAACCAACAGTCTTGCCCCACATGCCAAGCTCCACTTTAAGGTTATTGAAAGAAAAATACAGAAGGAACATGAGCTTATGATTCCACAGAGAATAACCTTTTCTAGAATATTTTGGAAAGTCACATCTAAAACACTGTACTTTAAAAAACTCAAAATACAGAAGGAAAAATATTTTAAAATTGTATAAGAGTTTATTTCTCATCTCTTGAGCCAAGAGGGGTTACTCAACACCCTCACATGGCCTATCACATTCCCTATAAGACTAAGAACCACCCTACTCAGAAGACCCTCTGCTCCTTTTTGTGGTAAACTGTGTTTGTGCTACATCGAACAAAACAATGCCTTTGTAGGTTTCTTACCTATTCTTCACATTTTAAACCACGCTCAGTGTAAAGACAAGTAGCAAAGACAACTCTTAAGCAATTTCCCTTGAGTTCCAGCTTAAAGATTTAATTGCAAGACTTCCTGGGACCTCAACATTTGGGTCATTGAGACTTCTATTTTCATTGTCCTTGTTAGCTTTAAAAATACTTTCCACCTACAGATGCTGTAAGTTAGTTATTGGTGACACTCCAGGAATTGCCTTTGGGATAGAGTTTTAACAAATGAAGTTAAATTTTATGGTAAGAATATAAATCAACAAACAAGAGCTAGTTATTTGTATCATATTGTGATTCATATTTGATTTTCTGTAAGTATAGAGCTATGTCAGAAATTAATCTTGGCTGATTTTTTCAGTAACTATTATATACTCTTAATTACATATGGTAGGTGGTGAGCTGAGTGCGTGAGCAGTTGCTATACTATTATGTGGAATTTTCTGTGCTGTCTTTATCTTCCACATTAGTCTCTTCTTGTGAGAATTACATGCCAGGCTGTAAATCACTCTTGAAAGATAGCTGAAAAGCAAGTGTGCTTTCAGGTTTCTTGTGCTTTCATAAATGATCACCCATACAAAACCACCTATTTTTGCAAGGTTTGTTGTCTTTTTCTAACAGGTTTTTAGAAGAGCCATTTCATGGGATGGTTTGTAACAATTAATCTGAGCACAACAAAAATACAAGTTTGGATGACAGCAAACTAGCATAGTTCTGTTGAAATCCATGGGTCTAATCCTGGACTGGGTCAGCCAAATATCTGACCTCAGCTGGGCTTGGAATTTGAGGGAAATGTGTTACATTTAAGGCTGCTACCTTCCCTTTTCTATTGTGATAAAATAAAATCGATACAGCAGTACAGATTTCTCTGAAAGGATTGCTCATTGTGATCTTATGATATGTATTCCTTCAAAAGATGAAACACTTCATTTTTTACAGTGTTTTCCTTTGTGAGATTTTAAATACTAAGCATAAACAACAGGGGAAAGAAGCATCCACCCCATTTTGTTGGGAGAGCGCTCCAACAAAGGAGCTTCTCAGGTGGTTTGTTGTTGACTCGGGGTGAGAACTGCAGCCATTGGTTAACTGTTCTTCTCATAACCTGTTGGGAAAGCTTTTACTTCAGGTACATCTTCTACACAAGGATCTTGATTTAATTTTAAGCTAAAATAGCAGAACTTCATATTCAACTTTTGGAATTGCCATGCTAAAGTATCTGACAGAAAAAAGAGTGCTGTCAAGGCGGATACTACGGGGACCTTTTCAGTCTTGTTCTTTCCTCAAAGAGGTTGAGAGAACCGTATTTCATATTTGGGATATTAAGAGGCACCTAGTGACTTCATATTCAAGGAGTTTGAACACAACTGCAAAGGAAAGGTTATTTTTACAGTGTTACACGCTGCCAAACCCATCACTAGGCTTTCTATATGCCCTGACTTCTTCATGTAGTTGGGAAAAGAAGCACAAACACATCCAAAGGTGGGCTGAAATTTTGCTGGGCACATACTGGCTGTTATCAGAAGAATAAAGAATTGAAAGTGTAAAAATACATGCTAGAAGAACAGAAACAAAGAAGAAGCAGACAAGAAAGCTAAATGCATGCCATTGCCTAGGAAAAATGGAGCACGATACTTTGAAAAAGCACTGAGTGGTATTTTTAGCCCCTGTGGGCTGTTAAGATCTATTACTTCAATTAGAAAGCCCAGATCAAGTCCTTCAGTCGCAGCTTTGTGTCAAAGGTACCTGTGTGCTGATCTAAAGCTGTGGGTGTTCAAATGGAAATTGAGCAGGACATGGCAATCTCTTGCTTAAGAGGTCTTCAATTCAGCTGGTCTTCCTCTGAAGAAGGCTGCCAAAAGCAGTCCAGCTTTCCCCCTCCAGGTATCCAGCAGCAGTCAAAGCAAAGGCAGCCTCTTCTGCCAAGCACCAGTCCAGAAGGAGCAAGAAAAACACAGGCACAGCTTGCTGCTGCAGGGGGTTCATGGAGCAGAGGAACCTGTCCAGTACCAACTTCAGCTATTTTGGCTCTTGGTCTCAATCTCCAACCAAACACATTCCCAGTTATAGCCTCCCAGTCACCACATCCCTGGGAGCTCATGAAAGAACAGGGAAGCTCTCACATCACACAGGTGAAAAATTTTAGTGAAGGAAATAGTTCACAAATGTAAAAGAACAAAATGAAAATGTGTTTCCATTTGATGTAGGTTTGATTCATTCTTACTCCACACCTGGGGACTCAGCCTCAAGCCAAGCTACACTTTGCTCCAAAGTGTTTGAGTTTGGATGCAACTTTTTTGCACCCTCTCTGATGAAGAAGCAGGTGTGGGTTGTTACACTTCTTGCTGCCTTGCTTGACTGAACGAATCATCTGAGATCAGGAGCTCTTTGTGAGATAAAGCTCTTAAACATTCTCAGTAAAAGCAGCAGAATAACATTCTTTGCTGTTCCTTACTTTCAGGAAACAGATAATTAGACAGATGGCAAAAAAATCCTACTTGGTACATCATTCCTTTCATCTGTTAACAACAGTAAGAAATCTTCCTGAAACTGGTAAAAATAATGATGAATAATTCCCTGCCTAATCCTCAGCTTGGTTCTAAACTGGTCCTGCCAACACTGGAATCTGAATGCTCAGAAAAATCTTGGATTTGGACCTGTCAGTCTCACAGGCTGAGACTAAAGCCATGTGATGGTATAAAATTCTGACAAATGCATTCAGAAAGTTGAGATTGTTGCAGATTCATAAGGACAGCTGCAACATAAATCAGTGACCCTGTCTCAAGACCCTTATACTCTAAATACATAGAGATGTACCTAAAGTGACAGGTAGGACTCCAGGAAAACATCATTTTCTGGCCAATTCTACCTTTCAGGCTGCTTCATCCTTTGGTCTCTGTTACTGGACAAAAAAACTGTGTCAGTGTTTCTCAATCATGTGGTCCATACATCTGTGATGTTCCATGAGATATCAGATGCTTCTTTCCCACCACTCCCATGTTTTTCTCCTCAGGAGACAGCTCTTTGATTAATTTACTGCAACACACCCTAGGAAAATGTCTTGTTTAGACTCTCTGCAGTTTTACACTTGTCCTCTGAGTGGGCGTTACTCACACAGCACTACTCAAAGACCCTGATGACACTGGGTGAGAAATATAACCTACTAAAGGGTGCTGCTCATCTTCCCAGAATAAACATTTATTCGAGCAGAAACTACTTTTATTTGTTTTAGCTTTCATATTCATATTCAGTTTTCCTATTTCATACTTATTTTGTGTATAACATATTTCAAAACAAAGAATGAACAAAATTACCACAAGGGACAAGACTGTGCCCAGTTAAAGGCTAAAGGTCCTGCTCAGGTGCAGAAGATAAGAAATTATTAGCGGTTCTCTCAGGAGAAGAAAGCTATCACACCTTTGAAATGTCATCCCAGTTTGCATTTCCTTTCTACGCCTCATTTGAAGCAGACGCTACATTTTGGCAGGAAATTAAGAGCAAAACCTTCCTGCATAGATAAACTTCATGACTCAATTTGTATAAACTAAGCCTTCTGTGAGTTGAACATGACTCTTTGGAAAAACCTGACTGAATGCCCCAGGGTGAGAAGATGGGTGCTGCGGAGGCTCCTGCACACTGCCAGCCGTTCCCTTACCGGTCCTCACACATCTGACTCCTCTATCCCGTGGGATTTGTGCCTTCCAGAGGGACTACCAATGCCACCACCAGGATAAACTCCACCACCCAGGCACAGGGGTGCAGCCTCTGTGGATGCCAGTGGATGCACCCACATATACCACAGCAGGACTTTCCACACTGCATCTGAAACCAGTTTGGGCCGCTGCTGGCAGAATGTCATCTCCCGCCACATGAGACACAGGAGGAGACATTTTGCTTTCCAAGAAGGCGCCCAAATTAAATTGCATCTGCAGTGCTGAGAGGATCCCCTGCTCTGCTAACCACTCAGCACCACATGCACCCAAGGAAAAAATGTTTACCTGGTGTGGCCACGGTTAACCTTTTTTCCTTGCTGAGACGGTGCCCATGGATGAATTCACTCATGGAAGGGGAGCCCCTCAGAAGATATGATTCTGTGGAGGCGGGATGAGGGGGGGCTCTTAATAATTTCTGGAGGTAGGTCCCTGAAGTCCTGGGATGGCTCTGATCACAAAGGGAAGGTGAGAATAGTCTTGCAGGAGATCCAAGAAAAATACATATGGAAACAAAAGAGTTTTACTTTAATTACCTTTCAAAGCCTCACGAATGACAATATCATCTTAACTTGCTTAACAGGCAAAAATCAACTATGGTTGACACCCCATATCATTTCCAGAGCAGGACACCTTGCCTGCATTGGAAATCCTCATTCACCTCAGGGAAGGAGGAGATGAGGTTGGGTTATATTTCAGCATCCTCAAGTCAGCTTGTACAAGGTTCCCTGATTGTTCTCGCAGTTTTGCATTGTGATTAGAGCATACAAGAAAAGGGGATGATTATCTAGGACTTCTCTAACAGAGTCCACTTCATCTTCAAAACCACGGAAAAGCCCACACCTAGAGAGTTTTGGCAGGGGCAGGCACAAGACATGAGCTCACTGCTTGAACAGCAAAATATTTGCATTAGGTTATGAATGGCAGCCATCCCCTTCAAAAGGTTTCTTGCTCCCATGTAGAAAAATTGATCTGAGTGAACACATCCATATTCTTTTCACACTGATAAAGAACAAGTGAGCACCAGAGCTTAACAAAGAAATGCAGTTTCTTTCATGTTAAGCACTAAAATGCTCATAGAGCACAATCCTTCTTTTATTTCAGATGCTCATTACGGAAAATCGTAGGGAAAACTTAAAGAAAACTTACTAAAGAAAATACATTCACACTTAATATTAAAGACATACAAGATGCACTGAGACACTGACAGAATATAGTGCAAAACACTGCATTCAGAAGGAGGAAATAACAGTGAGTAGGTGGATCAGAACCACATGTTGCCAGGCTTTGAATTTCATACTCATATCCTCCCCGCCTCCTCCTCCCCAGTCAAAGTATGGAAAGAAAAAATAAGAGCAAAAAAAGGAAACATCATGTTTACAATTCAGTGAACGACTTTAATGCAAGTCTGGCTACTGCACTGTACTGTAAAGATCACTGCATGCATACCTTTTCCTCTGAGTGCCACTGCTGACCAGTAAGTTTGGTTGCTGTGGGCCCTGACTATGCAGGAGGAAAGTGTCTATGCTTGGCACGGTGGCTGATGCCTCCTCACTTACTTTAGGGCTGCCGATCTTGCTCTTTCCCAGCTTGCCTTTGCTGCGTCGGGATTGCTCATGGTCGAACTCTAAATCCTCCAGTCGCTGGGTCAGGGCAAGTTTTTGCTGGATAGCCATGCGCAGCAGAGAGTTCAGGGTCTTCTTCTCATCCTCCGCAGCTGCCAGCTGCCTCTGCATCTCATCCAGCTGTGTGACGTACTCATCACACCTGCGGAAAAACAGGGCAGAAATCTGGGGAAACGGCCCAAGAACCAGTTCTACCAGTGAGCACATTCCTGGGCTTCAGTTACAGAGCCAAACTCAGATCCCAGCTTTTGCTGACCCTAACCCTGACAGCAGGCAGCCTGAATTCTTCTGTTCCCACTTTGAATAAATTTGGACTTGGACCTGCATGTCAACACTTCCCATTCAGCAAGACAACCTGTGCCTATATTAACATAGTCTATGACAATGTAATGTGTTTCTGATGCAGATAAAAAGCAATTGGAGGGGAAGTATGGGATTTTTTCCAGTTTAGACCACAAATAATAATTTTGGGTGCTGCTTCTACTAGTAAGTCACCATTGGTAATAACATCTACCAACTAGAAAATACTATTTTCCACAGGCAGTAATATCCACTTCAAGAAAGTATTACAAAAGAAGACTGCAAGTAGTTTGAACACTTGACACATCAGATTTTGTGAAATGAGAAATCTTCAGTTATTTACCCTTGTTAACCATTTATTACCATTAGTTACCATTGATTAAAGGGTACTATTCAGGAAACCCCACACCTGGAAGTTACTTCACATTTACTGTTGAATCTCTTAGAGGTGTTCATTGCTATGGTCACCTACTCCATTTTAATCCTCAACCTTTTTTACCCATATGAAAATTATCTTTTCATTTGCTTTAGATCTCTGAGAACTAAAACCACCTTTTTTTATGATTTGAGACCAAGTTAAATTTATTTCTGCTTTTAGCAATACTTCCCAAAGTTAACAGAAAAAGCAAGGCGTTTCAAAATTGTCTTAAAACACTTTTTGAAGTGAAATAGCTTCAATATGACAGCAATAGACCATCCAATCAGTAAGACCCAAGAGCGATAAAAATAAACGTATCCCAGCAGTGAGATGCTTCACACACAGCAGTACTGCCTGACCATCAGACACTGTCCAAGGATTTTTCATGTTGAATGATGCAGCTTTCACCAGATCTCCTTCCCACAAGATCTAAGTAGCTTTGCTATGTAGCTGCAATTGTGTAATGGATGAGGATGTAACTTTATCAGTATCACTTACAGAAAGCAAGCATAAAAAATTATTTTAGTCTTCCTTATCGAAATGGGTGATGCAATAAACCTTTGAATTACTGTGAACTGAGGGATGAAACTAATTTCTCTGAAATTTTAATCTTCCCCTTGGGAAACAGAAACAAAGTATACTTGAAAATATGTAGTTAGTTATTCTTTGCACACAAATACTTCTATATATATGTTGCACTCCCCTTTTCAGTAATTCAGGCACTGCAAGCAAAATTACTAAATCAGATACAGCTTCATCTAGTTTCAGTATTATATTTCTTCTACAGGACCTTAGTAAGCATGACTGTTGCTACCCAAGCCTTGAGGAAAAGAGATACTCATGAAATGCTGACTTAAAGCCAATTTGCACACCTGTTTCTGCTCCAAGCTGTGAGATGTCTGTTGGTGCTCAAGTCAGTTTCCTTGACAGAGACATGAAATCAGCATTCTGAATATTATAGTAATTTCTATTTCAAATCAATTTACTTTGATGTCTGTGTTATCAGAGTTTTAAAGCCTCATTTTTGTAACCAGACGGGTCTTGTATCCATGTCTTTTATTCTCTCCTGCTTTCCTCTTTGTTCAGGAGACTTCTTTTATTTCCAAATGTGTTTCCTGTTGAAAATTTTTAGACATAACACCTGCAGCAACACCTGTGGCACACTGCCACTAGGGGAATGAAATATCTTCCTTTAATATGCCAATAAATCAATTTTGTTTTTAGAAAAAGATAGATTTTTCTCAATCCTTAGAAGGTGTTCCAGGTATTTGTGGATCTGATTTGTAGAACAGCCCAGAAACAAGTGAACTGAACAGCTAAGAAACAAGTGCAACAAAGGTGGATATTACTAAGGCAGTCTTAGATGAACCTGCTATGAGAAATCTGGACATACCATATGCTATTAGCTGGTCTCATACTTGAGACAAAACCAATCTCATTAATACATTTTCTTGCTGTTCTGATTAATTACATGTCCTCTTGTCCTTCCTAGAATGTCCCAATAAGAGCAAGCCCATATTTCTGCTAGTTCACTGCAGTGTTTGGGTGGTTCCCGTCATCTGACCTCCACCATGACTTGATGCTTCTAATTATTTTTCACAAACACATGGTCTATTGTCTCTGGGTTTTTGCTGCTCAAGCTTTTTTTATTTTATTTTTTTATTTGAGAAACTGTTCAGAAAGGTTAAACCTATATCACCCAAGAAAAGGCCTTAATTAACTTTAGAAACTGCTGAATTAACAGCCTCAGGTCTCCTGGAATTTTGCAGCAGGGAAGGTTATACTGTGTAGTGAGAGGTAACAACTGCCTGCAGCTATAGAATTTCCCTTCACTGAAATATTCCCAGCTATGTGCGAGTGTAGCATAAAAGGAGACATGTCTCCAATTAAAAAAGAAAAAAGCATTGCACACATCTATATTGCCTTTCACCCACACGTTTGATAAACACTCACCGAGTCTCACAGAAGGAAGAAAAAGATTAAGGATCTCCTAAAAGAAAAAGGTAAAGAGCTCCTAAAAAAGATGACTTCTGGCATGGCAGAGACCATTGCAGTGCTCCAGGATACTCCAGGGCTCTGAATAGGTCTTTCAGGAGGGTTCAAATAGTGATACCAAAAGTTAGGTCATGTCCTCCTGAGTCAGAACTCTCCCCCAATTTCCCTCTTGCCCCAGGACAGGTTGTAAGCTGCAAGTGACTATTAAATAAACAACACTTTTTCTTGCTGTCTGCTGGTGTACTTAGAGCAAAAGTCAAGGTTTTACCTATCTTTTATTTCTCTCATCTCAGAAAGTAAGCAGACAGACACATAAGCCCCCTTATTTTTTATATCCAAGAAGCTTATATAGGATTTTCAGGGATTTCTGGTTCCATCTATCCCTCTTGTCTAGGAACATAAACCAAATACCAAATCAGGCTTAAGTGTACTTTAGGTAACATAAATCATAGCAGAGTTTGAGCTAAAACCTGGTGACACTGACAGTGACAGGTCCCTGCTCTAACCATATAATTACAATTCTCTTCTGTTCACAAGTGTTTTCTCAGCTCCAGGATCTGTCCCATCTCCTTACTCCATCTCCTCAGCACACATTTTTCTTTAAAAATTATCATAAGAAAATAGGTTGATGGACGAAGAATAAAATCCATGCATGTAGTGTCAGGACTATGGCAACATCATAAGCAATACTTCCTGCTCTCTCCTGTTACATATCTCTGTTTAGGCTGGGAAAGCAAACAGTGTAAGGACTCAGTGAAGTTTGCTTCCTGAATCGCTTCAGGATCAAGGCTAATCAAAAGGGAAGGAGGAAGCTGTAGAGATCAGAATCTCAGAGATTCTGGGGTCAAATAGCTGCTCCAGAAGGAAAAAGGGCAAAAGCAGCAGGACAAGCAGGACAGAAAGACTTTTGAGACAAAGAACTGAAAAAAGAATTTAAGGAGTGAAGGATGAACAAGTGTCAGGAAAAACACTGAAAAAGGAAGGCTCCTGCTTTCTGCACAGGGAAGCTTTGGAGGAAAGTGTCAACTTTGCTGTTCAAACCAGAAACAGATTTGCTGTGCTTTCTTTATAACATGTGCTATGACCTTTATCCAGTGTATTTGAGGAAGGAACCATACAGTTCAGCACCAGATGAACATCCACTTGGGGATGAAAATGATGGTTTATGGAAAGAGAAAGGATATTGTTTATCAAACAGTATAAGCAACCATTTCCAGATCTATAATACAGTTGTACTATCAGAAGAATGATCTTCCTATGGTACAAAAGCAGGAGTAAGTACCATGTGATACACTATAACCATGGAAACCACTGTTTTATTCAACTAAAGACTAAACAATTGCTTTTTTATGCTGAAGGTTGCTACTGCATCTAATGTTACCTTCAGCCTTGTATTTTCAAACAGATTTCTCTTCTTCAACAGACTTTCAGAGTATATCAACTCTGTCATTTAAACAAATGCTCTTCCAAATGGACTATTTGGAATGAGTCAATGATTTGACCATTTAGGAAGATTGATTTAATTATAAAGGCCATTAAACTCCATGCTAGGGAAGAAAAATGAATATTTTACAGCAGAAAAATCTATAGGAACATAATGATGTGGAAGAGACCTTATAGTGAATCATTTTTTATAACTGTGCTCAGAAAATACTGGGCAAAACTTGGGACCTCAAGGGCAGGGGTACATTCCATAGGACATCACTGAGTGTTTAATCACTAATACATGGAATTTACCAACAGCAGTAAATTCTTTGGGTGGAGTTTATCTCTACTAACATTAGAAATTTGTAAACTAAAAATATGCAACTCAGCAAGTCACACAGACTCCATTTTTAGTTCACAGAAGAGGAACAGAAGTTTCTTTGCATCCTACACACAAGGCATCTAGAAAAGATACCATGATGAGTGGCACCAGTGAAGCCTAATTCTCACAATTAGGCAATGCTATAGCTTCCCATCAGCTCTAGGATATGCCTTGAACACAACAGAAGTCTGCACTCAGGATGCCCAAAGTGGGTAAGGAGTATTCAGTACACCAACAGTCTAACATTCCCTTTAATTAACTTCTAAAGCTTTGCAAACTACTTTTACCTTGTATGTTGATGATTTATGGCCCATGCAAGAGCCTTGTTTGCTTTATGCTCACGATGCCACTCCTCTGCTCCAGAGTTACCCGCCTTCCATGAGCTCTTACAGAATTAGAACATTCCTGTGTCTCCTAGAGTAAGGAGCTTGCAAGGAAAGGTCAACACATGCATTTCTAACATACAGACACAACTCTCCTTTCTGGAAGAAAATCTTTAGATGTCAATGAAATCAATCAGGCTACCTTGGTTCACACCACCTGCTGAGCTGGGTCTTCGTTTCCATTATGTCGCTACACGCACTCTTCTGACGATGGACCTATGATGAATTTGTACACAGCACCAATGTCATGACATATAAATGCCCCTTTTCTCCTTCCTTCCCACTTCTCCCAGCTGCTGCTGCCATTGTCACTAAGCAAAAAAAAACACCTTAGAAGGCTGGAAGTGGTGAGATGGCACTGCCGGCAGCACTGAAGAGATGTTGGCAGAAGGTACAAAGATGTCTTATTTATGGACTACAGCACAAACAAGAAATCTGTACTGTGTTTGACCATAAGAGGGGGAAAAAAAAGTCTCTCTTGTGTATTTCCAAAATAAGAATTCATTGATGAAAATGCTGGATCTTTTTTAAAAAATTATTTCCTGGTAACCTTTTAAAAAGCAGCTGAGAAGACACAGTCTTAATCTGTGCCAGGGGAGGTTGAGGTGGTCATTAGGAAGAATTTCTAACAGAAAGGGTCACTAGACATTGGAGTGAACTGCCCAGGGAGGTGGTGGATTCACCATCCCTGGTGGTGTTTAAGGAAAGCCTGGACATGACTCAGTGCCATGGCCTGGATCACAAGGTGGTTTGTGGTCATAAGTTGGACTCAGAAGTATTTTCCAACCTAGTTGATTCTGTGTAAAATCAAAAGCACTTCTGAAGAAAATGTGGGAGAAGGAAAAGATGAAAGTTGATTAATTACTGTTCTGCCAGAAAGGACTATGTTACAGAAGATAAGTGAAGCTTTTATCCTGTGAAGGAGAAGATAATAAATTGAACATCACAGTGGGAGAAAATAAGAATTTATGCTGGAGTGGGAAATTACATGGCCTTACAATTATTAGCACTGGATTACAGCGTAAGTTAGTTGATTAAATAGATTTTACTACTGGTAAGTAATAAATCTCACTGTAATGAAAATGTGGGGTTCTGAAGATCATCATTAACCATACAAAAGCTTTACATGACGGAATCGCTGCGTACTTCTGGATGGGAAAATCAGCAACATAAATCCACTATTTGATTTTCACTTTAAAAAACCATATAAATGCAAATACGTTGGAGACATATATTGTAATTTCTAACACTTTACTCAAGGTTGTATTGACATTGCTATTCTTCAGCTTTATTTTCCAAGACACGTGTCTCAGCAGCACTTGAAACCTTTCAAGTTTTGCACAGTGTGCACTCTAGAACTCATTCACCTTCATCCAGCAAACTCCTGACCACGCAGAACATAATTTCTCTATCCTCCTAAGCACCCAACACACACAGCTAAGTGTGTTCTCACTTAGCACACACATGTTTACAGTGCTGAACCAGATGGTGACACTGTTTCACCTTACCTGGTTGCAAACATCGCCCTCAAGGATGAGAAGGTTGCTGCATCTTCCTTCAGAGCCTTTAGTTCATTCCGTAGTTTGGTCATGGTCTCAGTCACCATTGCTTTTTCATTTTCATATTTGTTCTTCAAATTGGCCAGTGCCACTTCAGCTGTCTAAAACACAAACAAGGATATGTGCTTATGAGACAGAGCTGTAAGAACAGCTAAAATCCCATGCCTGATTTTGGTTTTGATGCCCTTCATTCACACAGTAAAAGAAATTAAACCTGATCTTCATTGGGCTGCACACTTTAACTTCTTCTTTTAAGCTGTATTCCACAAAACCAGGAAAAAGCAGCTGTAAGGAAAAAATCCATTTCAATGGCAACTGACAACAACTCAGCACCTCAAGTATCTCTGCAATACTGTGCAGCTTTATGTGGAGGACTCAGGCAAGTGAGTAAAGTTACAAGAGCTGCTACCACATTGTTTGAGCTGCAATAAACAACCAAGTGTGTCCCCTGGCCACTTTGTAAACAGGACAGAGAGCACGTGAGGCTCATCCTCTACAGCCAAGTTGTGAATCACTAAGTTTGGCCTCAAGCCTCCAGCTGGCTGACGCTTTCCTTGGGCACAGGGACAGCCTGGACCTGGCGGCTTGATTTATGCCTGATAACTGGCAATGTTCACTGCTGTGCAAACCAGCATTATTTTAGCAGTTTTAAGCACTAAAAAAACCAAAACAAACAAACAAACAAACAAATGAGACAGAGAAAGTAAGGCTTTGTATTTGTCCTATTCCTAAAATTTTGCTGGTCTCTTCTTGCTGTTTTCAATTTCATCCATTAAATTTCTTTCATTTACTGTAGTGCTTTTGATAGTTACATTTGTCTCATCTTTGCAAGACTTGAACATTCTGCTTTACCTATGAATCTAGTATCACTTTGAAGTTATTCAAAATACATAGTTTTATAGAGGTTTTATCCTACTGCTGCTCGAGACATTTAAAAATACTGCCTTTGAATGAAATGAAGAAAAATTTGCTTCCTTTTACATTTATTCAGAGAGTGTTATGGCTGTTTTTTGCACTTCATTTAGTGCATAATAAGTTGCAGCAATTCACACAGGCAATCAATTTCCTCTATTGATCTTATGGGCTCTTGAGTCACCATCAGGGGAGAGAAGTTTAGAAGAACATTAGGTTGAAGCAACCAGCAATGGACCAGGACAAAAGATGGTAATGACCAAGCAGTTGGAAACCTATTTCAAACAGTCTGAAACTCAATACATTTCCCACTAACATTATCTCTTAAAAAAAAGGACACATTAGAATCTCCTACTAAATTACACCTTTATTCATTTGTGTCTTGTTAAATAACGGTGTTAAAATAATTAATTTTTTAATTGTATATTTACCAATAATATTTTCTTACTTTCACACCAATTTACATTAAGAGAATAGATTTTTAAAGGGCAGTAGTAGTAACCACCTATCACTTTAAATAGATGCAGTTTTCCAATCCAGCTTTGAAATCATCAACAGTACATGTTAAAATTATCAATCATTTAGGGATCTATTTAAATCAATTCTGCTTTTTTTTCAGCCTTGATGATATATGCCTTGGTGCAGTGTAGGATGTGTAGGATGGCAGACACCAGCCTATGCCTTGGCAGGATAAAGCAGAAATAATCAGCTTTTTGTCTGTTTTCAGCCATGACCAAAAATGCACACTCATAAATTAAGAGTAATTTACACCTCACTGGAATTAAGCACGATGATCAGATGGATTGTGATCCCCATGTTTTAGTCCGTATGTCAGTGTAAGCTAAAGGGATGTGCAACACTACAGGATAAAAATATAGTTTACTTGGTGAATAAAAGTAACTGAGGAAGAACTGTGTCAACTCTTCAAATATTTTTTTCTTCCTATTAAAATTTCCTATAAAACAACACAGAGAATACAATGCATAAGCTTCAAGCCCTATGGGAAATGCTTCATGGCTCTCCATGCACTAGTCAAGCTGCTGAGGATCTCCCTCCTGAAAGTCTCCTAAGTGAAGAACAAGTGGGGATAAGTGCTCTGCTGGAGAAGCAAAACTGACAAAAAAAGTGGGTTTAGTAGCAAAAGAAAGAAGGGGAGCACAAGCTGAGGAAGCTTCTCTTGGAAGTTTGGGGAGCCTGAAGAGACAGGAAACTTGCCTGAATCCTGAGAACACCCTGAAGCTTGAACGTGTAATGGAGAGTGAGACAGAGGATAAAAGAGGAACTCAGTCTCCATCTATCAGAGACACTTAGAGTGTCTGGTCACCTCAGCTGTACTGTCACACTGTGCCAAACTAAAAGGGACAAAATTAACTGAATGAACTGAAGACACAGCATAACGTTACTCCTCCAGAGTGCCAGCTCTTGCTGAAATTATTTCTATTTGTTCCCCGTCTCAGCCAATCTCCAAAATTGTACCCACTGAGCCATATATGCCTGGTTATACTTGAAACCAGTTCTGTAGGAGAATCCAGATTTAGGTAATCTAGAACAGTGTATACAGAGCAGTCTCTGAAAGGAAGGATGGGGCAAATAAAAGCCTTTATCTCCAAGTAGTGGGTGCCACAAGGAAGTAGGTACCCAGGACCTGACTTTAACAGCTCTTTCTGAAGCATTTGTTTAAAGCTGCGGTTAAAGAAAAAAAATTGTATCAGAAAAATCAGAGAACTTTTTTTCCACACAAAAACGCAGCCTTTCATCACACAAATAGATGGGGAGCACAAGAAAAAAGATGAAAAAAACCAGAAAAAAACCCCCAAAAACCCCATAAATATTCTTCAGTGAAGTAAATAACCCAATAAGACAGTAGAGGTGCTCATGACACTCGTGTCAGACCAGTCATGCTGAGGAACTGGGCAAATGAACTAGCCAGGCTCCCAGCCAGCCACCTGCAGACATGGGATTGACGGCTCATGTAGCATTTACTGTGTAGAAGTCACCTAGAATTGACAGCAATGCCAGGAGGAAGCAGAGAGCTCCAACACCTCAACTCCAGCGGGGTGTGAAATACTATCAAGGAAAAGAGAGCTGGGGAACACACAGAGCTCAGCTCCCTCCTCATCCCTAAATGCCAGCCCTGGAGGTGAACAGGCTGAGGTGAGCACACACTCGAGCCCAGGACCTCAAGCACTGCCAGAACTAGCAGGGTCCTTTCCATCCTCCTCTGTATCCTTACAGAAGAGATGTTTGCCAAACTCAGCCTAAAGGTTGCCATCTTCATCCTGAAATCTGAGAAAAAAATCTCATTTTCTAAGACAGCTTTGTATTCCGTTTATTTTATAGCTGAAGTGTGAGAAGCAGACCAGCTAAAATAATTGTTAATAAATATTAAATCCTACACTGGTAGGATTTTTATTTCACACACAAAAGCAGAAAACTAGCCTGTATTTTTAGAGCAGAACCTGTACACGGTACCAGGTCTTTTCATCAAGCCTCTCTTTGGCAGTAGAAATTCTGTGTTCTGTCTATATAATATCAGGGCATTTGTTTATAGATAAAATACGGTATGTCTGGGGTAATCAAAGTATTTTTTCTGAAGGACTTTTATGGGTATTGCAGTTATGGGAGTTGGAGACACCACAGTTACTGTTAATTAAGACGTGAAGGTCTTGCTGACTCAATTCTGTCCCACTGAACTATTTACTTAGGAAAACAACTGATCAGCTTTCCATCTGTACTTCAGGATATTAAATTCCCCTCACAGGCAGCTCTGCTTTCTGATTGCTATTAGGAATCGAAATCAAACCCATTATTGAACTGGTCCTAAAAGTTACTGCATCACTGATTCGATTTTACTCTCTCATTTATGCTACTTGTTAATGTTTATTCCACCACCCTGGTACAGACACAGTAATCTTGGCTATGAACAAATGGATATATAAATCAAGACAAGGTAAGCAAGCCATCAAGATCTGTGTGCCTTGCTTTCTTGGGCAATTGATTTAATAATCCATTTTCATGGACTTAGGTTTCCATCTTCTTACGGCAAATCTTGCTCTCTTCTTCCTGCTAGAGCCTTGTGAACTCTAAAATGCTTATTTGCGAATACTACTCACCAACACTACATACCAACTGTGCTGCCCTAGTTAAGGGTGTTTTTTCACTAAAGCGCAGTCCAAAATAGCAGATCTAAGGAAGGGTCACACAAGGGAAAAACATCCCCAGCCTTTTGCTGCTTAGAAACTTACTCTTTTGAAGGGGAAGACCTTAAAAGAATAAATCTTAACTCCTGTTTTTTTGAACATGAGTCAAAATATGAATTTGGGTTCTGGGATATACCCACCACTTGAGGCTGGCACATAATAAATCACTCTTCCCCTCTCCAACATTAGATTTCTTTTTCCCTTTACATTATGATACCTTTTAGCTTCAAAGTTTGAGTAAGTTGATATCAAGTTTGCATGAACAAGTATTGCAAATTCCTGTACGCAGCTGTACAATTACCAATATCTATGCTGCTATCCAGTAAGTAAAAGATTCATTAATAGCAGCTCCTTAGTCAGCAAATCTATCTTTTCCATTTCAGTGAGCATGCCTTAGGATAATGCATTATTTCTGACAGCAATAAAAGAGTGAGACTTAGATAGATCTTCTGGTAGCAGCAAAAAATAAATGATAACTCTATGCTAATGGGAGAAATCTTTAATTTGGAATCACAGAATGTATATCCCCACACATCAATTCCATCTAAATTACATTTTAATTACATGGAAAATCCACATGGAATTGCTCTGAGCTATTATTGCTTAGCTAGAGATGGTATTTAATTACTTGAGTTAATATTTAACATGTGTTGTATTGGGAAGAGCAGGGGAATGCTATAAAGACTCAATATATGTTGAAATATTGCTGCAATTTAAAAATCCCCAGTACCCTATGCAGTTACAGATACAACAATCAATTAAACTGGAAATTGTAACTTCAGAATAGTTGACTATTGGGAATTTTAACACTGAAATCCCATCATTGTCAACAGCTAATAGTGTGCCAAGCTGTTAACCAGAATTCAAGCCCCCATGTGGTGGCTTTCAGATGAGGAAAGTGCCAGGCAACCTAGAAAAAAATCACTGCCACTGCAGCCTTTTGTATTCAGATTTAATTCTGAGCAAAAGGAGATTCATCAAAGTAAATAAAACTATTTGCATGTTTAAATTTAGATTTTTTTTACAGTGTTTTCAGACCTGGAATCTAATGGATGCCAAAGGCTTGGTAGATATACCACACAAATAAATGGACAGTACTCTTGAAGAACGTAGCATTAAGATAGATTTCTTCGGGCATTTGATATCAAGTACTATAATTTTTGGCTTCTTTTCATTGGTGGAGCATCAAAAATAAAGTGGTTGGATGAATTTCTCTTAAGATTTGAAAAAATTCAAAACAGTATCTTGAAGGTTTTCATTCTCCTAAATAGAAGAGCGCACCACTGAGAGCTTCTCCAGGTACATTATATTTTGTTTTCTAACCCTGGGAATCTTAAACAGTTTGTGCTAATACTAGCAACATGCCTGGGAAGTAGCTGGTCCCTGCCTACACCTCTGCTGAGTGAATGGTGGGTGCTGAGAAAAGCAGAATTCAAGTGCTTAAAGAGGAGGCTGGGAGGGAAGGGAACGAAGGTGTGTCCTCACTGTGACTGAGTGAGAGGCTAAAAGGTATGATGTATAAAGAGGTAAGAGATAAAACCTCTCCTTCAAAATACCCCTGGGAAAGCTTGTAAGTGACCTGTATAAATAACAGACTTTGCTGAGTGCTTTATGAGCACCTTACCTGCTTGTTGGCTTTCAGCACTGCTCTCAGGGTCGCGATCTGCTCTCGCTTTGTACTCAGGAGTGACTTCAGCTTCAGGATCTCTTCCATTAAGGCCTCCTTGTCTTTGTCGATCATGGGTGCCAGCTCACGGGCCGCGGCCCGCTGGCGTGACAGCTGCAGCGACCGATCCACAGCCTTCTGCAAGTGCTTGATTTGGTCCCTTATTATGGCATTGAGGTTGTAGATGTTCATAGGCTCTTTGCGGATGTCACTGGTGTCAGAGACAGGGGAGGAAGGAGGGGCTGTGATGACAGGAGAAATGGAAGGTGTTTTGGTTGGGCTCTGTTCCTTGCCGGGCTCTGTGGCCTCTTTTGTCACCTGCTCGGTCGGGGTCCTGGCTTCTACGGGTGATGCCACCCCCCGCCTGGCAAGCCGAGGGGAAAGGAGACCTCGAGGGTCATCCGGCCCCTTCAGGCTCCCGCTGCGGGTGACTCTGCTCTGCCTGTAATAGTCCAACATGACCCTGTTTGGCGTCTCATTGTTGCACAGGCAGACGTGGTGGTAGAGCTGAGCCAGCTCCTCACTAAATGTCACCAGCTCGTCCTGGGCAGTGTTAAGGGTATTGTGGTTTTCGTTTGCTATGCTTGTCATCCTTTGTAACTCCTTTTCCATGTGGACCATTTTTTCCTGGCTTTCCTTGGTCGACTTCTCCAGGCTTGTCACCTGTTCATCGTATGTCTGGATTCTGCTCTCATACTTGGCCTTCTCTTCGGTGTAGTTTTCCACATACTTATTATATTTCTCCTTTAAGGCTTTGATTTCTGCTTTAAGGTCTATCACCTCAGTAACAGCTACTTTGTATTTACATTCCAGGATCTCCAAGCCATTGATGTCCACTTCGTAGTCATGTGCTTCCTCGCCGGAATCTCGGCCCTTCTCACAGTCAAGCTCAACCTTCAGCTCCTTGTTGCTCTGCAGCCCCCTCATAGCATTGACATGCTCCGTGAGCCTGTGCACGCGCTCGTGCTGCTCCGTCAGGGCTCCCTTGGTGTGCTCCAGCTGCGTCTGAGACTCCTGGAGGTTGGCCAGGAGAATGGCCTTCTCTCGCTCCACCTGCAACAGAGGCAGAGTGAGAAACCCAGGATCTCATCCTACCCATGCTGAGCACCAAGCTCTGCAGTCACAGTCATCTCTTCCACCCTACCACTGTCTGCAGCTTGAGGGCTTCTGAGAGATTTTAGCCATATACACCTAAACCATAAAATTAATTTATAGGGCACTGTGTAACTCTCAGAGGTTTAGGAAGTTCCAGCCTCCTCTACAACTTCCAATATCACTAGGTCACAATTTTGCACATTGCCCACTGAAGAATTACCAAGTGCCCAAGCACTGTCTCATCAGCTGGAGTGAGGACACAGGATTTATTAGGACATATGTTCCCTGAACACAGAAACTGCATCACTGTCAAGCCTTTTCTCAATGGAGTTTGAATTTACATTTCCCATTAACAGTTTTACCAATCTTTCACAATATTCATTTACATCTTTGAACTGTTGCACACTTTCATTAAGGCAAATGCAATAAAAAACTAGTTGTGTACATTTCCACAGATTGAATAACCTACTGTGTGGAAATGTAGCACAGATCAGGACACTGAAGACATGCAACTCACAGGACTGCCCACCCCCAGCACTTATATGTAAGCAAAATCCAACTGTTTAAATTCAAGCCAGGAAAACCAGGATTTGCAGCATAACTAACAACCCACTGGTTGTGACCTAGTAAGTTTCTTTCCAAATATCCACATAGAAAAGTGGACGTTGGAGAGCTGAAGACATCATGAAGGACACCTCTAGAAGTTTTCATGCACAGCAATTTTAAAGTGAAAAAGACAAACTTACAAGTTTGATCTGCTCAGGTATTTGCTACTCATCATAATACCCCTGAAGGACTTCCAAGAATTAAGTGAAATGCTCCAACTTTTTCCTGTGTCATTGTCCTATTCTGAGGTATGAATTGGGAAGAAGAGAAAATGCTTACAGAGATAAGATCCTGTTTCCTTTCATGGCTTTTACAATAAGACCCTGAGCCTATCAGGTTTACTGCTCTTCTCTCCCTCTGTTGTAGTATCGCAGCACATGCAGTGAAAATGGCACTTCCCTTGATGAGTGGTGCCATTACGAATTCTGAGAATTTAAAGTTTTGTTACAAAGAAACCTTAAAAAAAAACCTTTCCTTTGTCATCAGTAGTATGTGGAAGAGAATCAAATCAGCCCCCATGGATCTTAGCAAAGGAAAATAAAAGCCTTTGAGAAGCTGAGAAGGTATTAATACCATCTCACAAAATGTTCCAAGCAGAGTTTCAAACTCTTGTTTCCTCTTAACCAGGCTTTTGAGACACAGCTGCTGCTCAGAAGTACTAAGACACTGGAGCACACAGTGATCCCTTGGTTTCACAGATAGGCTCTCAAAACGTGACCTCCACTAGGATCTGCAATCAATTGCGGCCAGAAACTGTACAAATAAAAATAGAAGCCATGATAAAAACATCTAAAAAAATCAGTCTACTTTTCTTGTATACAGGGAACTGATGCCTTAAGAATTAAAAAAACAAGACCAAACCTCATCATTATTTTATGATCCAGGAAGAGTCTATCTCTTTAGATATGAAGTGTTCCACTTTTGGCACTACATCATCAGTGCAGAAGAGGACAGCCAAGAACCACATGTATTTTGTTATCTTTCCCTATTTTTCGTTCCCCCATTGCTACCCCAGTATGTCGCCATCATACTTGTTGCTGAGCCCCCACATCAGCCCACTCTTGTTGAGAAAATACAAAATAGGGTAAACTTCCCTTTTGCCATGTGCATCTTCTTAAAATTTCTGCTTTCTACAGATCTCCTGGTCAGGCCTGTCGTGGAGATGCTCAGAGATCAAACCAGCAGGATTGAAAAAAGCATTCCTCTTTTTTTTATCAAGCTGGCTGGCTCATGTCTGCTCTCCCTAGAAACCTTCAGCTGACCTCCAGTTGTTACCACCTGGTATAGCAGGCTTCAGTGCTAGTTACACTGCCCTCATCAGATGTAGGTATTTATTCCTTCAGGTTGATAAGGTGAGCTATGCATATGCAAAAAATAATCTGGGTTTTGGCTAACTAAAGGACCATCTCACCTTATAGTAAGAAAACGTACTGATTATAAAGAACCACACATTACACACAAAAGGCAGTAAGCTTATTAAAGTGTATGGGCCCACTGTGGGCATGTTCACACCAAAGAAGCCAATTCACTGTAGATTGCACCCATGTAAAAATAAACAGTGAATTTTAATAATATTTATTTATAATAAAGCCTTTCCTTTGAGAAAACACCTGTGTGTTAAAGCAGTACAGTGCTTCAGTGCCTGCTTAAATTAATCAGACAGAAATGATCCTGCAGGACTACTGATCTGAGCCATTACACCCTATCACAAAGAAAAACTGCAGCAGAGCTAATTTGGATCTTGATGATAATTTCTCTTCTGAACATAAATGTGTTCTGGAAACACTCATTTCAACCAGAAAGGATTCTTCCCAGAGAAAACATTTTTAACTTTTAAAACCCATCTATCAACTTGCACAGCAGGCAAAAGGAAATACACAGACCTACTCAATTTTATTCATTCTGGACCAGCAATAATGGATTAAGCTAATCCACTTCAGTTTAAAACCATAAATACATGCTCCTACTGCCAAGCAAAAAACCCCAAAGCTCCAGCTCAGTCCTCAGCATACCTTTTGCATATTAATGGCTCTGCTGTTCCCAAGTATGGTAATATTTCCTGTCCTACACAATACTATACTCTTATTTCCACCACAGCAAATTTATGGCAATTCCAGGTATTTTTCAGTCCAGTTGGTGCATTTTTTTGACATTGAAATTGGTAGCTGCAGTAAAGATTTTTATAATGTTAACATGAAAATAAAAGCAATTCAAAAGGAGCTATACCTATTTTGGAATGCATCCTTCCCTTCAGAAATTTCAGCTTGAGGACATTTCCTTCCCAATTTGCATCTATAGTTTGCAATTATGGAAAGCAATTTAACCATAGTCATTTATATCATCACCTTTTTCTTTTTTAATTTTTTTTTAAACATCAGAATTTCAGTGAACAATTCCTGGGGGAGACTGGAACAAATTAACAGGAGAACTCATCTCAAGAGCCCTGAATCTCAGCTACAGCATATTTGTCACAGAGTACAAGGCAGCTGAAGAAGAGTGTCAGAAACTGAGCTGCAGGGACTTTTTATTTTTCTGCCTTTTTTAAGGGAACTTAGATTAAGTTTTCCAAATATGATATTGGCCTCAGAAAAAGGGAAAGCATGACAATGGGAAGAAAAGGAATCCCAGACTTGAAGGATGATATAGAGAATTATTTCCACTGGACAACAAACAGGAAGGAAGAGTGCAAAGCCCTGAGCTTTTCTAAGAAAATCTCAGAATATGAAAATTTTCAGCAAGACATTACACATCAGATATATATATATATGGAAAGGGAATAGGTGCAATCAAATCTCTCTGAGGTACCAGCAGAGCTCATGAAGCAGCAGTATCCAAGAGCTGTAGAAGAAATTCTATTTGTCATACTGTTTCAGTGAAGTCTTCTTTATGAGATTGAGGAGCAAAACCAATTTGCTACACACACTTAAAAAATGGCAAATCTGAAGTTTACCTTTATCCTAAAAAAGAACTTTATGTCCTACAGTCATAAAAATAGTTCCCAATAAATGGTCAGTTCCTCCAGAAACTCTGTCCCAGTGCAGCCTCTTGACAGAAAACAGGAGGAACTCATACCAAATATTGAGTTACTGCTGAATGAACACCATACAGCAAAGACACTGTAGAGGAAAAAAAATAAAAATTCAATTTTGCTGATGATTTACCTTTTGTCAGCTTTTAAACCCAATTAAGTCTCCCATCTACCCCATGGAAAACATTTGGCGGAATTTTTCACATTTAATTTGTATGATCCAAATTTAATTTGTGTGATGTGAACTGATGTAACTCAGCCGAGGAGATCACTTTGTAAAACATCAGCATTTTGCAGTAAGTCTTTACAGTATCTAAAGAAGTCAGGCTTTCACTGAGGTCTAGTCTGTCTCTTTAAACCATGAACCTTTTAACAGGATATAAATGCCAAACAATGGTGGTCACCATTGGCACAGATGTGCTGAGGCTCAGCACCAAAAAAATGGTATGAATGAAAATAGTCATTATTTCTTTTTTAGGGTCCTAAGTTTGTTCCTAATGACTGTGAGAAGGCTGCCTCTTTGTTTAAGAAATAAAAGTTTTTAACCCAGTGAAGATAAAGTCAATTACAGTATCTTTCAAGTAGAAGTTCGCTAACTCATCATGCTCAGTATTTAATTTAATAAAACCAAGAAAAAGCATACCCAAAGACATCAATTTTTTTTTCATTTATAAGCAACTTTCACTCAGAATTTATATTGCATATATTTCCTTGTAAATTATGGTTTAAAACACAGTGTATTTTGAAATGTGAACATTTCAAAGCATTTCTTCTTTGAAACTGTGCTTTTAAAATTTTTAACATTGTATTTATGAATCAAATTATAAGCTGCATCTAATGCATATGTTCACATATGTATATTATGCATATATGTTCACATATTATATATATACTTTTTTATATATTTTTATATATATATATAAAATATATATGTATATATAAAATATATATGTACTTCCAGGTGCAATTTGTACATATGCATATCTACACAATATACAGTCTGTGTATACTTCGGGAAAGTTTAACAGAATTTGTCATGTAAATAAAATCCTAAATTTCAAGCTTTCACACTTAAATGATGCATGCTTTGTGTCAAAGTTATTGGTGCAAAGCACTAGGTGTCATCCATGTTCACCATGTCACAGCTTGGCTTAAAACTTCCCACGGTGAATTTGGCAATGAGATAAATAAAACAATTAACTCTTCAGCAAATAGGACAGACCACATAGGGATTTGTTGTTCTCTAGCAAGCACCGAAAAATGGTTTTGCTCTACTTCACTTCAAAACCACCTTTTACATTTCAGGCAGTAAAGGGTTCGTATTTCCCCTTTTTCGAGGAGGTGCTTTTCAGAAGCCTGAAGCTAGAAAATGCTGGGTGTTTCCTCGACAGTGCTAAAACCTTTCAAGCTGCTGTGGCAGACCAGATGCTCAACAGCTTGGGCAGCAGGACCCTTTTCTCTGCATGGCACCGCACCCCTCCTGAGATGATGGCAACACTGGGGCTGGCAGCTTCAGCTTTCATCTGGCTCGCATCCCAGGCTCCTATTCTGGCTGGGCATGGATGAACAGGGAACAAACGCTGGCTGTCCCATCCCGAGGCACCCCCTGCAGCCCCTGAATCCGCCGGGACCGCCAGCGGGACAAGGGCGCTCTGTGACAGCCCACACGCCACATGCTCCCAGAGCACGGCTGCTGAGAGGAGCACTCCCCTCTTTTTGTTCTCTCCTGACCCTGTGTCAAACCTTGTTCGAGCTGAATTTAACGGCAAAAACTCCTTGACTTGCAAGGGAGCATAATTAAATCTGTACACGCAGGTATTTTAATGAGTTTTCTTCCAGATAGCTTAGTCAAGTTGAAGAATACTGTTATAGATACATATTATATTGTTGGCTTTTCACAAATATTAAAATGAATGTTATATGTATAAGGTCAGAAAACTTTGTTATATTAATATAGTTCCTTCTACTTCTGTTACTGATGAAACTTAGAAATAGTGGTATAATATACATATATGTTAAGCTATGGCATAGTATTAAAACAGAAAGTACTTTTGTTTGTATAACCCAAAGACTGAAAAAGATAGTTAGAGACCCCCCTCCATCCTTAGATTATTTTATCCAGATGAGGACAGCAGTGACCAGCGCTCTGGGGGAGGAATTTAGTGCGTTTCTGTTATCAGGGAATGTGAAACTCGGTGGAGCCAAGAAGATTGATTTATTGGGAAGGTGGCGAGTCAAAAACTAAACAAAGAAACATCCAAAACTTAAGAAGAATGTTTGAATCATGTATGAGAATTTATGGATATGTAGTAAGAGTCTGTTTTCAAGGGACAATCCTTTGTTAGGAAGGTGTGCTCTCTTGGCTGAATGCAGAGACACCCGGCTGTATCTGTATACTTTATTTTTATCTCCTAATTGTCTTTCTATTAAACTTTTAAATTCTATAAAAAATATGTGAACCTCGTTTTTCACAATACCTTATTTCATTTGCAATTTCAGGGACATTTACCATTATGAAAGCAGGAAAAAAGGAATCTAAACCTTCTGTAATCCCAGCGCCTATGTCCCTTTCTCCTCTGCACAAAATATCTGCTCAGGTCACACTGACTTTTGTGAGGCATGTACTCTGTTTACTAGGGATATTTCTGGCAAAACCTGGATATGAAAAAACACCAAAGCAGAAGTCTGGAGAATGGACATATGTGGTCAAGAACATTACCATGAATGATCACTGCAAAACTGGCACGAGGGTTCATAGGAACCCTGTGTCTAAACACACCAGGACATTAAATTCAGCCCTTACCTGCATGAGTTGCTGCTTCAGTTTCTGTATCTCTGATATGTTGAGCTCACTGAAGAGGTCAGAGACAGGGTGCAGAGATTCTCCTTTCCTACTCGTGGAAGTTCTGTAGTCACCGTTGAGTTTCACAAGAGGCCCGTGGATGTGTCCGTTCATTTTGTCGTCATTGTTGGGCTCACCCCCGTCCTCTGAAAACTTCAACCCATCTACTGATATATTAATATGGTTACTATACATACTATCATTGAGGTTGATATACTGGGACAGTTCCTTTCTCAGGTTGTTCTTTTGCTCTCTTTCATTTTTTAAAGTTTCCAGAGCTTCCTCCAGCTGATGCTCAGCAATCTCCTTCAGCCGGATGGCATCTTCTAGCTGGCTATTAAGCAACACTGTCTCCTCCTCAAATCGTTTAATCTCATGCTTTAAGCCTTCGTATTCAACCTGAATTAGACAAGACAAAGAACATTCATAATACTAAAACTTGAGTTGTGAAAATCTGCCATTTATCAGCCCTGTTGAGATAGGTGCTAGAGAAACTATGGCTCGGAATACCAGACATTGCCTGCTGCTGCAAAGAACTGACTGAACAAAAAGTGCAAGTGGAGCTCACTCTGTTAAATACTCCAGTGCTCACTTTTTCCGCATGCGAGACTCAGAAATAGAAAACCCCTTCCTGAACAACTTATGATAAGCAATGAAATTTCATGGGAAGAAGGCTGTTTATTAGCAGATGTCCTGGTGACAACAGATTTACTATGAATTGCCAAAAACAATGTTGGTATGTCATGGTATTTATACCATATATATCTTAGGTTAATACAGCCTGATTTACAATTTGCAAATATTCTGAAGATGACCTCACATATCAACTCCTACTAGATGTAAAGTCACTCAGGCACAGATAACTATCTTGGTAGTTTTCAAAAATAAGGTAGAAAAACAGTAGAAGAGCCTCAAATCTGTTCTCTGTACTTTACAAGGCTCTCCATTATACCAGAGGCATTTAATTTTAAAAATTAAACCGGAATCTATTTTACAGTCAGTTTAAACTCTAAGACACCCCAAAACTGCTAGAGATTTTTAAATTACCAGAAAAATGCAGCAAACAGCTCATTCAGCCCCCCACAGCCCCTGGACTGTGTGTAGGGATGTCCCTCTGGAGCACATAGGAACCTGCTGCTCCGAGCACAGTGCCTAGAATGTGCCCCAGTGACACCCCTTGGCAGCACTGGAGGGACTCACTGTTCTGTCCTTCTCAGAGGGCAGCTCCCTGCACCACACCAAGGTGTGGTATTTTATCAAGGTATTTATGGGCATTGTGAGCTGAGCTAAACAGAAGCTTCTTGTCTGTCCTTTACAGACAGCTCCCTTGTTCAGTCCTTTCCATTTCACCTCACGTGAAACAAAACCTAGAAAAACACAGCCTAGCTCGAAACCAGCTGATCAGGAATACCTAGAGACAGTGCAGGAGATCCCCACTGCAGAATGCTTCCCCTTTGCTGTCCTTCTTCATCTTCCTATTCACTGTTGGAAAACCCCACAGCAATGAAAAGGAAGAGCTTTGTTTGTCAAGGTACATGTCCACACTTGACCAACACAACTGGTAAAAATGATGACACTTTGTTTTTTTAAATTTAATTCTAATCACATTAGTCATCTGCATCTTAATTTTGAAATGAAAAAAAACCAACTCATTATCAGGTGAAATAATTTAATAGCTTGGTGAAAGAGGGAAAAAAATACTGGATTTTCATGTTTCCATTAAAAACCACATTTTTTTGTGATTGATGCTTCTATAATTCAAACACATTATTATCTGCAATCTTAAGGCATCGTATAGAATTTTTTTATATTTAAAATATATGGATTTCTAAACAAACTAAAATAAGGTTCCAGCAGAAATAAAAATACTCGCCATTCCTACTGAAGTAGAATATTTATCAGTCTGTCAAAAGTCTTTGACTTTTGGAAAGGCAGACTTAAAAACAAAGCACTAATCTTCAAACCCAGAAACTGGAAACATATCAAACAACAAAGAAAGTCCCAAAGTCATATTGGGCATTCTTAAATAGAAAAATAAATCCATGAGAGTTTCAAATCTACATTTAGCAATTTAATATCTTTCCTTACTGGAGGAACAGGTCCATCCAGAAAAATTATGAAATTAAATCAAGTAGCTATAAGTTTATAACTTAAGGACATGAAAAAAAGCCAAACCAAACTAAACAACCAACAGTTTTTCAATTTTAAATGCTTATAAAAGCTATATCTCTATGGTTACCTTCTCATAGACTCTTACTTTAAAAAGCTACAAAAAACCCCCAACATGTAGATAATGACATTTTAGCACTGAGATTTTTAACATATGGTTTTGTAAATTCAACCATTAAAGTATAAAATGCTCTTAAATTTTAACTTGCAGATTAAAGTAATTTTAGAAATCACAAGTGCATGTATCTGTGATACAAAATGACTGATTTTTAAAGCCCTTCAAAATGTGGCAATGTTTTTTCTCTCCACAGACTGCTGGTATTTGGTTTCAGTTAGAATGAAATATTATGACAAATATAAACACTTGCAAACAGATTTCATTTTAGGGGGAAAATAGGACAGTCCATAAAGGGGTCGTTTACTTCCTGAAAACGTGAAAATGTCTCCTATGAGGTTGATGAGAAAAAAATCCTTGCCTCAAAGGAAGAATTTATTGTCAGGGTAAATAACTCTGGCAGCAAAGATGATCTGCTATAAATTCTATTTCAGGAGTGTGAAAGACTAGGCATCCTCATAAATAAGGAAATCATGCACCCATTTCCATTACCTGTGTATTCCCTGCAGCACAGCTCTGTTGTTTTAAGTGTTTCAATCACATTTGTACTGGAGCAGGGAAAAAGCAGTAAAAGAGAGCTGAAATAGCACTGCTTATTCCTGCAGGAATAAGGCAGCTTTGCTCCCAGGTGCCATCAGAATCTGTGAGAGAGCTGGCTCTTCCACAGAAGCCCCAAGAGCACCAGGCAATAGATCAGGACACAACCAGGGGCTGCAGTGCAGAGCTGTGACCCTCTGAGAGCAGGTGAGCAGAGGGTGTTATGAAGTGCAAAGTTATGATGGTCTAGACAGCATCTAAAAGGCAGGAAGTGTTATATCATCCAACCTGGATATTTAAATTTTCATCACCACAACTTTACTCATATGACAGGAGACCAAACCTCTTTTGCTCACTTTAAAGGACAGCTGGCCACTGGGCACTGAGTTCCTGAGGAATGGGAACATGCATGAAGCAAAATTCACAATTCTATCTCTTTCAATAATTCCTCTGTGATTCCATAGTTCTGAAATTAAATATTCTATCACAATTTACCAAAACTGAGGTAAGAGCCTCCCCATATTTCAAAAATGGCCAGTAACACCATTTTAAAATAAGTGATCAGCAAAAATCCAACTGGGAAAAAAACCCAAAAACACCATACAAAGAAATGTCTACCAAAGTGCTCTGCGGGATCACATTATGGAAATTGGAGAAAACAGTGACAATTTACAGTACAGAGCCTTGAATCTTTCAATGCTTACTTGATTCTGTTTCAGTGTGGACACCAGTTTCTGTAAAGTGATGTTTTCTTCTTCCAGCTCAGTGTAGTCCTGCAGCAGTCTCGCCTCTCGAAACTTATACTCTCGAATCTCATCTTTCATTCGTATCCTCTGCAGCTCCACCATTTCATTATTCTGACAAGAGAAAACACAAGTACCTTACAATTCACACACAGCAACTTTAATGCTGAACACTGCCTTGAGAAAAGGCCAAACAAAAATTAATCCTGAAATAGAAATGATTCAACAGTGCACATCAAAACACCATCACCTATTAATCTGAGGCCAAGCAATAATTTCAGGTGTGTGCTGGCAATTCAGAAATGAGGACATCTGATAGAGAAGCCTGATTTAAACAGTTTCAGGATTAGATGCTTATTGAAGTGGAAGCCCTGGAAAGGCTGTAGCATCTCATGGCCCTACAATACAGCAGGATTTAACTAAAATTACCACCTGTTTTCCACTGAAGGATGCGTTTTACATTCATACAGAAAAGCAGTGAGTACTGACATCTGTTCTCCAAAGGCATCTGCTTGGGAGCAAGGTGAAGTCACATCTGCAGGCACTAGAGAGTCTCACAGGCAGGCACAGGGTGGAAAGCACTTAGCAAGCTGAGCAGGATCACACCCAACACTCTGGGAGCACACAAGGTCACCATTTCATTTTTCCCATTAGCACATACTGTGCCCAGACAGCCTCATGAGAGAGAACATGAGGGATCAGTTTCACCAAAAATCGATTCCATCAGATTCCAGCTCCGCCTGAGTTTGACATCAAGGGTCAGGTTATTCTGGAAAGACTCTGCTGGCATAACCACAATGTAAAAGGCACTGCAGGAAGACAGAGTTAACACGCAGCTGGAAGAAAACCAGAGAACCAAGAGTGACCAATACAGCTCTGTTGGGAGGAACAACCTTTGAAGAAGTCCTGCTTTGAAGAGAAGCCTGCATTTGTCTGATTAATAGAAAGAGGCATGGTCAGTCACATCTCCTTTCCTGCAGGAGGATCTGAGCATTACCACAGCAGCTGGAGGAGAGACTTTACTGATGGGGGAGACCCCCCTCACTGCTGGAATGTCACAGAGAGCACACCTGGGAAGCAGTAATGAATTTCTGTAAAAGATTCCAGTGTGGAGGGAGGGCAACTACTGGCCTGATAGATACCTGAAAGTCAAATGTTTAAGCAGAAACTATAGTCAGGGAGATCTAAATCAATCAATCTGCACCACTCACTCTCTGGTACATGAAGGCTAAAACCTCACATTCTGAATTAAGGATAAACAGAACTTCACTTAGCATCTCGGTTAAATAATTACAAACCTCTGGAAAAGAACTTTGCAAAGCATGAAAAAAAATAAACATTTTGATGCAAGACTTTACAAAAGTTTCATTTAAAAATGAAAACTTTTTGTTAGAGGAAACTAAAAACCATTGCTCTCCTCCTAGCAGCCAGTTAAGAAGAAATAAAGCAACTCCCTAATTTCTGAACTGAAAACAACTGAAAAGATTCCCAGCAGAAGAGTCACAGAGCACTAGAGAAAAGTAAATATTTCTGCATCCATCACTGACTAATAAACCTCTGAACAAATTGTAAGAGCAACACCACAGATGATTTCAAAAGCTGAAGGCATTTTACACCCCCAGGCTGCCTTTATACCTTTTGTTTCTGCCAGCACAGCTGCATTCCCAGCTGTGGCAGGTGTGGGGGCGTGTGCCAGTCTGAGGCGGTAGGGGGACAACACCAAACGCACAACTCCACCGTGTCAAGGATAAATGAAACTGCTCTGCAACTCTCCCAGTACTTGAGGATGATCAGCCCAGGGAATGAGCTGGCTGACATCCATCCAGCACTGCCAGGAGCCCTGGGAGAGGGAGCATCCTGACAGGATCCCAGAAGTGCTCAGCAAGCCATTCCCAATGGCGCTGCCTGCACTTCACTGCGGTGAGACCAGCAGCAGCAGCAGCAGCCAGGACACATCTACTCGTGATCCAAACTGCCTCTGCCATCAACACTGCTGAGAGGAAGGAGGGCCTCCCCAAAAGGCCAGGCTGGATGGGGCCTTGAGCACCCTGGTCCAGCAGAAGGTGCCCCTGTTCATGGTGGGGGCAGGGTGGAACTACACAATCCTCAAGATCCTTTTTAACACAATCCACTTTCTGGTTCTGTGGTTCTGAAAAGGAAGCATGAAAAAGGTGCCCAGAAATGGAGGACATGAACAAGTAATTTTTACAGATCCTGATGTTTTCTGATAGACTATCAGGCAGGGTAGCTTGAAAAAGCCTTGAAAATTAATTCTGTAAGATGTGAGTACCCCTTTGTCTCAAACTGCAACAGAAAACATGAGCTATCACCTTGCTGGAGTGCATCACTATTTCTTTAAAAGAGATAGCACATTTCTTCACCATTTATAACTGCTGCTTCCTACGTAATCTTGGAGATAGAAACAGAACATCTATCGTTCTCCTCTTCTTACACACAGAGAAACTCCTTCTGCACTGCAGCTTCTATTTGTCCTTTCTCATGGCATTTCATCAAGGAAGAAACAGCAGGAAAAAGGAAGACTCACCAGCTGGAGCATCCAATGTGCCATGTCTGCCCAAACACCTCCTGCCACACTTCCAATGGCCAGGGCCAAGGTCACTACTGGAAGCAATCCCTCTGCTTTGACACAGGGGCAAAACCAACTCAGCATATAACAGAATAGGCCATTACCTTTTCAAAGCAATATAAAATGTGTGTTTTCTCACTGCAAACACCCAGGAGTTATTCTCCATACTCCAGATCCCTCCTCCTTGCAAACATCTGCATTATGCTGGCAAACACCCAGCTGCAAAGCACTCCAGTGCTCTCCATGCTTGTCAGGAAAGGCAGTGATTCCATTCCACAGGCCCAAAACCCAGTGTTTCAGAGGTGTACTAGCAAATAGCCACAGGACATGTGGAAGGCTATTCTGATTTCCTTTATATACACCTCTATATATATATATATATACACACCTCTGTGTATTTTCTGGAAGTGAAAATAGGTCCTGAATCTATTAAAAAAAAAAAAAATCACATTGAGTTTAGTGTCTTTTACCGTTGGTAGGAAGAATATATTAGTTTTCATCAAATGCTTTGATTAATTATATTAACGTCTCACAATCCTATTATTTTGAACAATTTCAAATACACATTTATTAGGCAAAGTATCTGCAGTTATAGAGGAGAGCTCTTGCTCTACTGATACAATGCTGGAAAGAAGCAGATTTTTTTATTTGGTGGACTTGTATGAAAAGAATATGAAAGGATTTAAAAACACAAGGCAAAAGGATGCCAGCAGGGCAGTTATCTACATGAGCCACTAGAGGACAATGTAACCCAAATTATTAGCAAAGTAATTCGTAATTAAACTTTGCTACTCATCAAGCACTGGACTTGCAGGACAAGCAATTGAGCCAGATGCTTTTACTAGGGCACTGCCTCAGGACTTTTTACATTCCCAGAGAGAATTCCCCTATGAACTATGTACTGGGCCTGTAAAAGCCAAATGAATCCAAGAGGTGGAGCTGATGACACACCAACAAAGTTTTAATGGCTGAAAATTATTTTCAATCCCAGCCACCAGCTGAACATGGTGCAATGGCTTTAATGGATTGGTGCCAAAGAAGAAGGAAAAGGCCTCTCAGTGAAACTATAGAAAACAAGAGAGTCCTTGTCAGCATTGCATCTCATTATACGTGAGCACTAATTGTGGAAGATGTCATCCCTGCAGCACCTCTAATGAATGTACACATCATGAAGCAGACCATGGCAAACAAAAAACAGGAAGCTCAGTCCAGACAAAGTCTGTTCAGGTCACCTATTTACTGGTACCTAGATATATGTTCAGAATTGTAATATATGAAAAGTGAAAGACATCTCTAGGTTATGCAGAGACAAGGACCATGCTTGTATACTACCAGCCATCAATCCTGACAGGTCTCTGAGCATCAGTGGAATATTAAATAACAGAAGTTTGTACTTGTTAGCAAATTAAACATTATACAATTAATACAATATTAATTTTTGATTCAGCACAGACTTTTAAAATGCTTTATCTCATATGCCACATAGAGAACACGTTGTATTAATCGTGTGTGGATTCGTTGCAATGCATTGTGTAATGTCAAATAATTGCAGCTGAGAAGGTACTTTAAAACGAGGGAATGGAAATGGCTAATGTTGAACACTGTGAAAAAGTACACAATTTTCATGTCAGAACACTCCCAAGTGCTGCCCCAGGAAGCCACTTGCTATGCTCCTGTGGCCTATCAATTCACCTAAAGAAAACAAACTGGGAAAGGAAGGGACCACTAAAGCTGAGTACTCTCGTCTAGGGGTGAGAAGTGAATTCCGATGGATTCTGGTTTCCTAAATAGTGACAAAACATACTGAATTTCTTGGGAAAGTGGCAGCCTTCTTTTTTTTCTTTTTTTTAGCCTTCTTTTTAAAGTGAATGCATTCCCATTAACTATTTTGGTTCCCCCCTATGCTGGAGTACATAAAGGACTATTTTTTTTACTTCTGTATTTTGTCTACTGCTTTTTATCCCCCCCAAAAAATTGTGGAACTAGTGTTTGGGCTTTTTCCATCCACTGTGTTCAAACAAATGTTCAATAAGAGATTTCAGGTTCTTACTACAGCAAAACATATTTTCACACTGAAAAACAGCCTTATAAATCATCGATTAATTATACATCCCAAACTACCCAGACTAAATCCCTACTTATCTGTTGGAATATGCAAGCCATAGCATGGTGCTGTACATAATTTTTTTAATTTTCATAACTCACTAGAGAACAAGAGAACAACGATATGTTGTATACACCAAAATTGTATACTTCAAATTTAATGGCATTGTTTTCTAGTTGATGCAGGATAAAATCCCATTCTATCTGATGACAGTTTTATTGCACTAGTAGTAAATTGAATACAAGAGAAAGTTTATGCTCAGCCTAATATCCATGATCTTATGTGTTTGTTGACAAGTCTCACTGTAAATTTGTATGTCATGTTTACTTTATTGTGAAGAGGAAAATAAAAGATGTATTTTTTATGAAGAACAGTAATAGTGATAGAAAATTCAATTTAACAGGGGTTGAGAGAAGAGAGAATGAAAGTGGCAACAGAAGAGCATTTTCTTTTTTTGTCATAAGGTGTTTTAAGTTCCCAGAGTCCTCTACACTAGCCTTAAAGTTTCCCTCCCTCATCTACAGGTGTACTCAACTTGAACTAAAAGAATGGCATTTTCCATGTTTCCAGGTATATTTAAAAATATAAAGGGATTTTGTGGATGACCTAAAGTGACCTGGTCTGACCCCTTTGCAGAATTTGCACCCCAGTCCTCCTAATTCACACATTCTGATGCCCAACTAAGCAGGGTTGCGGCATCTTTTACAGAACTGTTTTTGCTATTTCAATACACAGATATCTCTACATCCCAAAATAAATTATTACAAAGATTATTTTTCATCATTGTCAGAAGTCTGCATCCTCCTTTTTGACCTGAATTTTTCTGGTCTCATCCTTCAAAAAGCTTCATCAGATGGCTTTGTTAGACTTCATGATGTTGTATCTGCTCTAAGCAGCTGTATTGGCATCCTACTTTAAAAACACAAATACAGCTCCTATTGTCCAAACCCAGAAATCACTAATATTTGAAATTAGGTACAATTCTGACATCTCTTGGCTTTAGGTATATCACTCACTGTCTAAAACCCAGGAAATAAAAATGCTGTTCTGCACAAGGCATTTTTGAAAATATATCTGTAGCATAGCATAAATATCTATCCATCTTTCCCTTCCTGTGGATAGACTTACAAAGGGAAGGATGAAAAAAGCCATATATTTGTTGGCTATAGCATACAGATTAGAAGCCAGATCATGATAATGTATGTTTCAAGCTCTTTCCCCAGCAACAGATTTCAAATAAAGCATTTACAATACATCTAATAACTTAATCATCTGAAATGCTCAGTGCATTTAATTGGAATAGCTAAATCTGAAGAAGTAGAATGAATTTGTATCAAGGGCAATTAAATAGCCCATTTATGTACTTATCACAGAGTCTGAAACCCATCATATTTAATGTTGCAAATCCTGCCACATATAAATCCCTACAAAGCAGCTATTTTATTGACTTCATATATAATTATATATAAAAAGATAGAACTAAGGAATGTTCTGACAGTTCAGGAATTAAATTTTCCTGCTGAGTATCATGGTCACATAATATTCTTTATAAGATGGTATGAACCACAAATCTCTAATCATGCATATTACCTGAAAAAATAATGGTTTGATTTGACTGCATTTATAGCAATTAATGCACTAAAATTAGTGCATTAATTATACATAAATCTCTTAGTGTATTAATTATACTTATTTATAATTAATATCAGCACTCTGTAACAAACACTGCTATAATATTTTCAATTCCTTTAAAGGATGAGAAACTTCGCCAAACTAAGCCTTATTAAAGCAGTGTGGGAGAAAATTCAGAATCCAGGGTTACAGCACTGAACAGCTAATACACATCTGTGCAATGGCTTCATGCATGAATATTTGATCATTGCAAATAGCAAAATATCAATTAGCTGGAACAAATTTTGCCACGACGAGGACACTGTGGGTGCTATGTGAGCATCCAGACAGGTCCTCCTGCAATTCCCACCTGGTGCACTTGTCTTAGGATAAACCACATTGCCTGTCACGGTGGCAAGGGAGAGAGGGTGCTGGTGGAGGGAGGATGCACATGAAGAACAAAGACCTGATAAGATCATGTTCCATCACATCAAGCACTGTCAAGGTCACTGCTAAACCACATCCATAAGTACAACATTCACAGATATTTTAATTAACTCCAACATTTGTGACTCAACCACTTCCCTAAGCATCGTGTTCCAGTGCTTGATAACCCTTTTGGTGAAGAATTTTTTTACTAATATCTAATCTAAACTGGTGTAACTTGAAGCCATTTCTTCTTACCCTATCAATCTTTAGTTGGGAGATGAGCCTAACCCTGGCTCTTTTCAGGTAGTTCTAGAGAGCAATAAGGCTCCCCTGAGCCTCGTTTTCTCCAGGTCTGCACTCTCTGAAACAGGGGCTGTTGCCCGCTCCACATCACCCAATTACCTCATAGCAGGATGAGTAGTATCATAAAAATACCGAACCCAAATTGCTCTTGACAGATTAGCTTAAAAAAAAAAAAAAAAAAAGGGTTGATTCTAGGGCATATTTTGTACTGAATGGATTATATTTTTTGCCCAGTTATAACCTTTCCTATTACATTGTCACTTTCTATATGCAATTTAAAAAGCCAAGAGCAGTGATTCTACATGACAATGCCTCAAGGCAGGCTTTTTGATGGAGAAACTGCACAGGCCTTTTCAAGCTCATCAAGAGGCCAAGAGCTGGTTTTAAATCCTAACTGATCACTTAGGAGAAGCATCTGCCAGTTACATGTATCTCTTTGAGAGGCCATCTGTCAGGTCCAAAATGCCAAATTTCATTCCAGACCCAAAAGGGGAACTGGCTAACCAACAAAAGAAAAGTTGTGTTAACAGGGTGTGGGGCTGTGATCAGTTTAAGCTCATCAGTCCCTCAGCTGCTGTTCCCAGGTCTTGACCCTCCCTCGGGCCAGTGCTACCTTCCACATCACCAGCCAGAAAAAGGGCAGCAAGCCACTCCAGAAAACAAATAAAGATAGTTTTAATGGTGTTTATACTCCCTGACTTTGCTGACAGGCTGGACACACAAGCACTGGTGCTGGCAGGAGGTAGGGAAAATAGGAAAATATGTCATTTCTGATTTGGGTGTGCTTGCTGCTCAACAACAACTGTATGATCTGTTCTGTTCTAAATACATACTGTGATGTTGGCTTTTTGCAAGTATTAAGATGATCTTAGAATAGCTTTTGCTATGTCTTTTTCTTTTTTCTCCTGCTAGTAGCTAAAAAGTTTTTAGGTGTAGGTCAAGAAGAATTTTGGATGTTAGGGCTATGTCCTGTCTGTACAAAGCAAGATAACCCCCAGTGAAAAGATGAATGGGGCCCAGATTATTCACCCTTACTATCAACACTCACTGCCTGTAGAAGAAAGAACCCCAGCCCAAATAAAAAGATGATAAAGAGAAATCAAACTCTAAGAGCACATGCTTTAAAAAGGTGGACCCAAGGAGTGACCATGCAAAACAGTTCCTGGAAAAATTTGAAAATGTATAAATCCATGTAGCAGGGATGGTATATAAAGGGTGTTTCCAAAACACCTGGTGTGCTCCTGGCAGAGAGCCAAGAACCCGGCCGTTTTAACCCTTTGCTTTACTATCTTTGTCTCCTATTGTCTTTTTGTTTATATTAAACCTTCTAAAATTTATTAGGCGAGTGAACCTCGTTTTTCACAGTTCCAAGTTCCAGAGGTGGAAACCCAGCCCCATTGATGTAAATTATAAAATTAATATAGCCTTCAGCAGGACTAAGATTTCATTGTATGCACTGAAATGTTGAGGAGCCAGGAGCAGTAAAGTGAATGCCTGAAGGTAAAAAGGAAGAAAGAAATAAGAGGGGTGAGCTCTACTACTTTAGGCTTCATTATGATTGGTTGGTATGGAAAAATACATCCCTGTTTATTGGCTGCTTGCTTTCACATTCCTTCTTTTGTCCTTCCCTATCTTTTGCTGTCAGGATCTCAGAGCTCCCTGTGGTAACCTGTCTCCAGACATGCTGGGCAGTGGCTCCACTGCCCCATGTTTAAGGCACAGAGCTAGGCTCCTTGTGAGCTTTCCATTCCCCATGGCCACTGCCTCTCCTCCTCAGGAACTGGAGCTATTTTAATTACAGCTGGCCTCTAGCTCAGCCCTGCCTTCCCTCTATTCCTTACACCAGCAATGAAACCGTGCTGCTGAGGGACACACGTGCCAGGTCAGGGCTCTCAGCTCAGCCTCCCCAACCTGCACTGCCCTGAAGTACTACTCAAGCTCTGCTTTCTCCAGTTTGCACATCAATCTTTGTTCTTGGAAACACCAGCCAGACATTGCAACATCCATGTCTGTAAGTGCCTCTGCTCTCCCCTGCAGTGGGAGGGCTGTGCTGCAGGACTGGGTCAGAGCACAGAAAGATGACAGAGCTGACATGCAGACCCAGGGCTAGCCAGCAGTACCAATAAATCTGGTCCCTGGGACAGTGCAGTTAAATTAGTAGGGGGCTGAGTTCAAATTAGTCAGAGATGTAACTAATCCTGATCCTCAGCTTATCCAAGATCATAAAAGTAATAAAAAATAGATATCAAAGGGGCCCCTGGGCAGCATTCAGTAGTCAGTTTATCTTTCCCAGGGTAAGAGCAACATCTCTGTCATTCCTGATATCCATCTAACGTCTTGTTAAAGACTTCCAACAACCCCATCACCTTTCCCAGAAACTTCCTTCCTGGCTTCACTTTTCCTTTTGCCACGGATGTATTTTGAATTTCAAATCTGAAGCAGAGTCTTTCACAATGAAAGACAAAAATAGTATTTCTTCTCCTACCCAGAGAAGGCAAAAAATAAATGCATCTGTTCCTCTCTGCAGGAGATTTCCATTTGCCCACTCTATCCATCTTCAGCCATCTCTGTGTCCTCTACAACCAAAAGAGCAGGTAAGAAATGAGGATTCCAGATAGTTCCCACCACAGAGTAAACACTTTAGATGCCCTTGCATGACATGCAGGGAGATGGGCAATGAACTACAATGGAAAGTAGATATTGTGGTGGGAAAAAGGAGAACCAGAATAACACAGTATTCCTTCACTGTTCCTCACACTGGAGGAGAAATACACTGCAAGAAAGAAGAAACCTTTAATACTTTCTAGAAAGTGGAGTGAAAAAGTCTAAAAGAGATAAAAAACCTCTTCACAGGTACAAATCTATTTCAAGGGGTCATCTGCTGGCACATTCTCTATTGTGCTGCAAAGGAACTGTGAGAGCTCATCAAAGGGGCTCTGTAAGCCCATGCTCACAGCAGAGCATCTCTCAACAAAATTATTCCTGCAGATCATCAACTGCAGAGGTGTTTTAAAAGCTCTGTGAATCGACACCCACCACCCTCCCAATGACAACAGGCTCTTTCAAGCTCCCCTTGAAAAATATCAATACAATATAAATGGTTGCTATGAAAAGAGGTACAAGAAGAAAGTTAAACTTCAGTAATTACTCTTCTCCAGATGGGCAGAGGCATGGCATCTTTAAACTAACACATCTGAGCAACAAAATTTGAATATAATTATGTGGCCAAATCTGTCGTTATTAAGGGAGAGTACTTCCTCAAAGTCAGGAGCAATTGCAGTAATTAAAATCCATGTAACATTACCCATCTGCTACAAAAAGCAGCACAGCATTCTGCAGCTTATTTGACCTTGTGTGCACCCACCCCCTCTAATTCTTCTGTGGCATGAGCAGAACCATCAATTCAGAAACAGCAACTGATTAATATTAAAAAGATGAACATGGCTTGATGACTAATGGCTTTTTATCATCAGAGACTTAGGGTTTTTATTTTAGAGCATATGTTTGAGTGACGTAGGTAGCAAATAAAGTCAAAGGTAAGTACCTCATCTGTCTGAAAACCACAACTTTTAGGACAGAATAGTACACATAATTTTTACTTGTTACGGGACACATGGTGGTTTGAATTGAATTTGAATTGAATACAAATGCCCACATAAAAGATTTTTTAAAGTAAATTGCACTGAAGGTTACTTGAATTTGTTGATATGGTCAGTAAAAATACCTGTACTCAGGAAGTGTGGCTGTAACAGTGTAGTACTCTTCACCGTTCAATATAAATTGGTTTGAAACCTGATCATGGCTTTTATAATCTGCCCTTTTTTTTTATTCTAATACAGATCATAAATTTCACACACTTACTTTATACATATGCATATTTATCTATATATTACGGTCAACAGTAATAATTTTCATGCTGACAGTTTTCTATCTTTTCCTTTAAAGGCTGCACAAACAAGATTCTTGCTGCTCAGCATGCAGGACAGAAATACAGATGTAATACATGCCATAAGAACACAGTGCAAGGACTGATTATTAATGCTGCAGTTCTCACACAGATTATTGAAGCATGTTGCCTATGGCTGCACAGCCTTAGAATTAAATTATTCCTTTGGGAAATGAATAAACACCAAGTATCATTAACTGCCTGCAATGCATCAAAATGGAAAAAAAAAAAAAAAAGCAAGCCATAAAATTCTGTATTTGCTCAGGGAGTAAAATATCAAGTAAGCTATGGGATTGTTTAGCTATGGGTATAAAAATTACATTTAAATCTATTTCCACTCTCTTGTGCTTCCCCCCTTAAAACCACTGGTGATTTTGTTTCACCATTTGTTTCCACTGGGCTTTCACCCAGCTCACTATGGGTGTTAGTCTGATAGCAGAAGCCTTCTGCTAAAATAGATCATTGATACAGACAAAAGAACTAACTGGGAACACCCATAAAAAATCCCTGCGAACAGTCCTTCAGAAATCTAAAGTTAAATTCACCTAAAGCACTGATAGTTTTCTATAAACACCTTGTGGCATGAGGAGTGGCAATTAACAAGTAATCTTGATGATCATTATAGCACATGTGAGCAAAGGGACTCAGCAGCTCTGGGGGCTCAGCTGCAGCAAGAAAGAGTCAGGACCTTGAGAAATGAAGAACTACTTTCTTTGCAGATTTATGGAAATCTAGAAATCTAGTCCATGTGAAAAGTGGAGAGGAAAACGCTGAACTTCAAAGACATGTTCTCATAAGCCTCATCTGTGTCAATATCAGTGTTTCCAAATTCTGAGCTGAGCCTTCTCTCAAGCCTTCAAGGCAGCTGGGTGAAATGGGGTTGCCAGACTGGCCCTGCTGCTGGCCTTGGCAGGCTCGGTGGCCTGGGGAGATTAGGGCAGTGTGACAGCTTCCCCCCATCCAGACCTCAGCCATGCCCCCGAGGTGCATGGATAACAGGGGAGTGCTGGACTGTAAATCTCCAGGTACTGCTAAGAAACTTCCTTGGCAGTGAAGGACTGCAGTCCAAAGTCTTAATTGCTGACGGAGTATACACGGCTGACACCATGAATGGTTTTGAGCATCAGCACTTTATTATTCCCCAGTGCAACCTTTTATACCCTTCTCACATGCATAACACCTGTGTGCCCTTTTACTCTTTTGTGATTGGTCACTACACATCTGCATTCCCTGCCTTTTCCTTCAGTGCTGGTTACCTATCTTACACAGCTGCAACTTACCAGGGGCGAGATTGCCTGCAGCACGATCTCTATTCTTTTACAATCCATTCTCCCACAAATTGCTCCCTCCTGCTTCCTACCCTCCCATTAGACCACTGATGATTGATAACTTAAGCTCCCTTTGTTTTTTCCTAACTGATTCTTAACATAAATCTACAAAATGTAGAGGATGGCTCCAGATTTGTTACAGTGTTTTTAAATTTTCTGTGACTTCTTAAAGCACTCAACCATGACCTCAATGTGCCATCATTACTAATGAAATTCAGTATCAGTTTCAGCAAATAACTATTTAAATCCAAGTTTTTTAGTTCTGATTCTGTTGTATGCCCCATGGCCTGATACAGCACAACTGAACTCAGTTATACACTGAAAAGAAGTGCAGCAGAATAATCAATCCAATAAAATGACAGCCAGTCTCAGGGAATAAAAACAACATCACTCTTGAACCAGGTCAGAATTCAGACAAGCAACAGGAATAAGATGAAATTTATGAACTCTCCTTCATTAACTGATCAATACATTCTTATGTCATACCTACACAGTTGTGGACTATTGTCAGGTTTTTCATCACTGAAATACTGCTACCAGTGTCTATAGAGAAAACAATCCAGGCTGCAAGAATTCCTTGGGCTCTTAATTATTATACTGAGGGTGACTTAACCCAGCATATCAATCAGAGAATTGACTTAGCATTTTCCTGATCCTACATGCCTCCCTACAAATATATGTATGGATCATGGGATATACAGCACACCTATGCCATGCACTCTGTGCAGGGTAATGTAGGACATTGCCAAATACAAGGGCAGAATAGGAAAAATCCCCCAAACAGAACTTCAAGTGTAATCACAGCTTTTGGCAGTGCATTAACCCCAGTTTAATAGTCTCTCTCTTTGATCACATAGGAACTTCCATAACATAGGTAATTTTTCTTCAGCCTGTACAGTACCTCTTGTGTAAGACAGAAACAACAAGGAGAAAAAATTAACCCTGCAGCCACATCCATCTGTTCTTTGCCCTCATCCTCAGTGAATGGCAGCTCCTTAAGATCAAGTGGCCACACTGCCCCAGTATATGAAAATAAAGTGCTACCTGTTTTAATGTCTCAGAGTAGGGTATCCATTGCTTTGCAGCAGTTTGGTGTTTGCTGCAGGAGTGCTGAAGCTGCAGCAAGCACAGGGAAGAGAGCTGAGCTGCTCTAGGAAAAGAAAATCCCCATCACAAATCAGAGACATTGATTGTGCTCCTTGAGAGGTACCAAGTCAAAATCCCTGTGTTTTCATAAAGTAAGGAATTCTTTCTATGTGCAGTTCAAAGCTTCAAGTTTAAGCTAAAAATCCATTTCTGGCCTTGGTCCTCAGAAAGTGGAAAACATCACTTTCCCTGTGGACCTTTCCAGCTGTCACCACTAAATGGGAAGCTTTTGAAGACAACTTTCACACAGCAACAAAAGGACAAGACATGAGCCTTTGAATCCCAAATTATTTCCCCCCACACTCTTGAGTCCCTCAGAGATCAGCTGAGATTCAGGAGCATCTAGACAGAATGCAGATGTGCTCTTGTTAATTGGCCCAGCACACTACGGTGTCACAACCCCTTCCACCGGGAACATTTTTGTAAATAAATGCAGCATAAAGCCTAAATATTGTCCTCAGTCTATCCCATTAAGGGATTGGAGCTGCTGTAGCACTTTTCTGACTTCCATTTTATTTTTTCTCATTCTCTCAGGGAAGTGTTTGGGTGACCCAGAGAAATTCCAGTAAATATTTCTTTAAATCTAAACATTGTACTGAAAGCTTTTCCTGCCCTAATTTGTCCTAAACTCAGCAATAAAAGCATACTACCCTGCCTAACATCGCCACCAATTCCATTTCTGCTCTAACTAACATATCTGGTCCTTTTTCTTCCCACTAAAGATTGTCAAAATGTTTTGTTCTTTTGCCCCTCCAACCTTCACTTCTTATTTACCATTTTTTCAACAGAGGCATCAGTGTGCTGAACTTGCATCAAATACTAATTTCTCCCCAATATCTGACATTTGGGTTAAACAGGGGTTAATGAAAAACGTACAAATAATGTTTAATAGTTAAATTCAAACTTGCAAGGAAATAAAAAAGATTGCTTACCTTGCAGGCTGATCCTTTGCCAAACCTGATCAATAAAATGCATTCATATCTCAATCTTGACAACTGTTTTAAGCTGTTTATTTATTTGCTAAAACAGAAGACAATATCACGTCCCAGTATCAAAAACCAGAAACAGACCAATAGCAGCAGTCTCTGCCATTGTGTTGTCTGTCTCATGGACAGAGACAAACCAGTCTCTAATAATCCTAGCCTCAGGATACCCTGTGGCAATCAAATGCTTTTTTTTTTTTTTTTTTAATTAACATTTTCTCCCAAGTTTCCCCTTCATTTTAAGATCATGGGTGAGGATGCATATTTTTAACATATACTAGCTAGTGTGTTAATCAACCCACATTAAAAACATACAATGGAAACAATCATAATATCATACATATTATATATCATAGATATCCTGTTATATATATTATTATAGGTTTTTTTTTTTGACAAGGCCCTGAATCTTTGCTTTGCTTGAGATGAAGGGTAATAAATCAAAACTAGTCAGAACTTGACTAATCACAAACAAATCTTATTTTTCCCTTATTATAGAATTCCCTTCACATATTTCACTTTGGTGTAACAGACTGCTGTAAGAGATACCCCATGCCACAAGCTCCGCCATCATCCCCTTTCTTCTACACAGAAATCCTATATCTGACACAAATCCGCGACAATCAAGGGAGGAATTCAAATAGAAAACTTTCACACCCTGTCAGTTTGGTGATCTTGGAATAGGATCCCATGTTTCTGCTATAAGTGCAAGACTGGAAGGGATGGGTAAGAGGGCAGCAGGTCCCAATGCCTACAGCAGCCTGTGGCTCAGCTATTTTCCTGCACCAGCCCTGAGGTCAAGCACCAACTCTCTGCCAGGCTCTGCACAAAGCCCGAGGACTTGTCCCAGCCCTGGCAAATGGCTCAGAGAGAGCCCCACTTGTGGCAGTACCACGTATTTCATCAGCACAGCACCTGTGCTAAGTGTAAATCGAGCTGATAAGGACAGTCAAGGCTCTGGACAAAGCTCGGCACAGCTCTTGGAAAGCACTGAAATGCACAGTACTTGTTTCGGACAGGAACTCTTCTTTGTGTTCCAAGATGAAAAGGGGACTGTTTTATATAAGGCAGTTTCCAATAGTATGGGCTTTCACAGGGGAACAAAAGCCAATGATGCAACTTTTCCTGCCTAGAATCTCAATTAGAAACTTGGATTTAGCACTGGTACACAGCTTTGGAAGTAAATAGGAAATGGAACAGAAGAGTGTATGTAGAAGGGATTCCTTAAAGTGAAAAACCCTTTCTTTAAAGAGAAAGACAGTTGTAACACCCTGTAATTGCATAACAAGCAAAAAAAGGATGGGAGATTCTTTAAATACTCCTTCAGGTAAAGTGCTGAGTGTTGCTAGTGATTTCCATGTTTAAGCACACAAAACACATGTGAAAGAGTTGCTACATGACAGAGTCTGGGTCTTCTTTTGCAATACATAAAGAGGAAACAGATTCATACTAGCTCTGTCAAAAGCTCTTCAATATTAGGAACACTGCAAAGACGATTACAATTTTTCAGCTTTGGGTAGGGAAAGCAGTACACTACAGTTAGTGTTAGGGGTACAAGAATCCCTGGAATTTCCGAGCTTTAAGATGCAGCACGAACTTCCTCCCTCATCTTACACATATCACCAAGTGTCAAAGAAACCAAAGAATGCAAGAGATCAGCATTCAGTTACTAGAAATGGAGATCTGAGCCTCAATGCCTCAACATCCCATTACAGGAAAGAAATCATCTCATTATAACAAATCTGTACAAATTACACACCTTAAATTAGACCACATTTAAAACAGTGCAGACCTTCTATTGGCATTCAAAACAATGCATTCATTTATATAGAAAGGTAAGAAATTGGCAAAACATGTCCTGGTTAAACAAAGTATTATTATTGAAACAATTTATTTCCACAGTATTTTATCCCTCATATGAATAAGAGAAATGTGTGCTATAGGAACAGACTGGTAAAATTATCTCACAAAGCAGGCAGGGAGATGAACAGATGGCAGCAACAGGCATCACTAGACCTTGCTTATACATATGATCTTTATCATTTCCATAAGACTAGAAAATTACTCTCTATGAAATACAACATTCTGAGGGTGAGGCAGAAATATTTTTTTGGTTTCCCATGGAATCAAAGATTATGGACTGTCCACCATGATAACGTTAGTGGTTCTAAAAGGAAATTCCATACAGAGATAGTTCATTTCCGCTAATTTGTCTACTGGAAGCTACCTTGGGTTTGGTTTCTTTGTAGACAGGGTGTTCTTTTGCAGAAGATTATCTTGAACTGCACATATACCTTCATCTTACCCAAAAAAAGAGACAAGTTTAGAGCATGCTTAGTGTGCCCAGCCACAACATGTGTGACAGCATTTACAGGGAGAAAATCTCTTAGTCACAGAAGGCAAACCATGGCTGGTTTGGGCACTTTTTTAATTTATAAAATTGCTTCTCTCTCCAACCAAAGCACTTTTTCCCACTGTGTGTTTCATACCAAGCTTCCTTCTTCCTGCCTGCTTATCCCATCCTGCCATATGTTCCAAATGAGAAAGGTTTTAATTACAGCAGTTACTGTAGCACTTCCCTGCCTACAGAGCACAGCAGAGTCTTTTCAGAAATAAAGAATTGGTTTTATCACTATTATCGTTAACAGCTAAAAAATCCATTTGTGAGCTGTAAGTGAAGTGTTGCACACAAAGGACAAGAAAATTCTACAGAATGGAAAAGAGAAGCACTGAGGATTTGTGCAGTTGTTTTTTCCTTTGACACAGCACACCATCATGCAAATGGTTAAACACCAACATGGAGCAATCTTTAGTAGCAATTTTCAAACAATGAGGCAAATATATGCTAGATATGGTTCAGCTGATGTCAAAGAAGGGGGGAAGAAAGGCACAAGCACTTAAGGTCTCGAAAACTTATCCCTCACATAAACATTAGAAAAGAAGACAAAGAAGATCACAGACTGGAGCAGAGCTTCTTAAGTCTGGTCTGGCACCAAGTAAGATGCTTCTTGAAGCCAGCTGGCCATACCTTACAGGGAAAAAAGTCTTCTGGGGTTACTCTCGCGATGTAAGAAGGCTGGAAATGTTTTTTGTGCTGCACAACTTGAGTCCAGTGCAAATCTTGAATTCAGTTTTTGACAATAACTCTGAGGTTTAAGGCCCTTGAATCAGGGGAAGTGCACAAAGCTGAGGGGTGGTGATTTTTATATAATGACACAGTGCTGGGCATTCCCTGCATTCCCCAAATAAGGAAATTCTTAATTTGAGGATACAGTACATGCCTTCAGGCTATTTTTACACAAAAATAGTTGAAATGCAGGTATCTGGCCTGAGTAAGGCATAAAATTATTCAAAATATAGGCTGTAAAATACACTGAAAGTCAATAATGCACAGGTAAAGAAAGGCAGATAGTCCTCCTGGGAGAAGATACAGAGAAAAGATGTTTGAGTCCACAAGAGAAGACATCTATAGCTCTCCCGTTATTCAGAAATATTTGCAGAAGTAATTTCCTGGCTGAAAAAAAGCCCTGGAGTCAGCTACACTTGGTTTTTTTTCATTAGCTCCTCTTAAAACACCAACTCCAATCCTACTTACCTTACACAGCAATGATCTTGACAAACAAACAAAAGCCTAGCATCCCATCAGTCCAGAGATAAGGCCCAGACACAACCTCTTTATGTTCATTATCTTAATCAGGAAAGATGCTCTATTAGTGCTTCTGGTTTTCTTTCATATCCATGTCCCCTCATAACTTGACTGCTGTTCTGCTTATCCACTCCCAGAAAAGCCACTCTGGAGCCACAGAAAATTCATCCATCTCCTCTGAGAAAAAAAATGTCATGTGAATAAGCCCCAAGCGCTGCCAGCCAGCCACTCAACAGCACAGAAAACCTCGGCTAGCACTACATTTCTTGCAGTCAGTGCCCTCTGAAAGCCCAGCCATACATGAGGGAGCTCAGCACACCCAGATACATCTCCACCATCACAGGTAAACCTCCCAGGACAGTTACATCTTAAATCTGGCTGCATTTAAGAGAAGGGGTGAGATGTGGCTTGGACTGTGTGACAATGGTATGCGATGAACAATTTGTTTTAAAGGCAGTTTGAGTTTTCTCTTTTGTGAAAAATTACGCAGGTAAGTATCGAAAAATGTTCACCTTGGGAAAACTCACTCTGCTGTTAAAAGAATTTGCTTATTCTTTATCTATATGCAGAAGTTCCTGAAATAAATGACATTTTATCTTTCAGCAAAGCTTCTCCCTCCAAGGTATGTGAAAATTCTGGATACCAATACTGCACAGGACTTGCTTTTCAGCCGGCCAACAGCATGAACACCACACACATCAGCAGGAGCTGCAGCACAGGAGGAAAGATGAGGATGAGATGAGAGACACTTCATATTATAGGTGCACTTTCCTGAAGGGTCAAATTACTGCTTCAGTGCTTATTGGTATTTTCTAAATAAAAAGTAGCGAACATTCTATGAAAATGCTATTTTTTAAAGTCTATCATCTGGAGAACAAGAAAATGCCTCTTAAAATCAAAATGTGTACTTCATATACAATCTCTCTCAGACCAAATGAATTTTCCTCACCCTTGGTTCAACAATAATAGGCTATCAAGGCTGTGCAATAAAACCCCACGGGATAAATTGAAAATTATAGCAAGAAAAAAAAAATCTCAATCCTGCTGGATGATATCCTAGCTGAAAAAACAGGTTCCATCTCTGTATTCATGAGAGAAAGCAGCAATAAATCATGTTTAGAAGTTAACCCCAATCATGCTGAAATAATGGAAGTCTCTAATGGACTACAGACAGGATATAGAAAGTCGAAAGAGGAGAAGGCAAATGGCTCCTCACCCCAACAGACTCTGAATTATGTGCTTCAGTGGAGGAAGTGACATGTGTATTTTACTTTACTGTTGTTTTTAATACATATTCATAACGGTGACACCTCCCATTTCCCCCTTCATATTAAAATACATGATAATGAGTTTAAAAAGTCATTAAGCCTGTCAGTTCCCTAAATTAAGGAGGTGGTCATGTTTAGTGAGGAGTGGTTGTAAAAGACAAAGGACAACCCATCTTCCTCACTCTGACCTTTCTACCTTTACAGTGGTTGACATTACAACTGACATTTGAAGGAACTCCAATTTCCTCCCTTCATGACTTTTAAATGGGTTTCCAGATGTAAGATCTGTGTTCTTCCTGGGCCTATTTATCAGTTTCTCTTCTTCTCATTATAAGCACAGCTAAACAAACATACAATGACAAGTAATTTGTTACCTAAATGCAGGATTCATTATCGCAAATCCTCCTTCTAACCTAATCATTAATTCTAACTAATTCTAGCAAAGCCTATCTCTAGCTAAGATCTTTAGCTTTTCTAAAATTCTTAATTATTTTAAAATTCATGTCTCATTTTCACAACCTATTTTACAATCACATTGAATTACACCTTTATAAGGCCTGAACTGTTTTCCAGCTGCAGCACTAGATTTAAAAATAACTTGACCTTCCAGACCTCAGATGGGAATGATGCATAGAGCTGCCTCCACTATTATAAGGCACAACTAAGAGAAGTGACTTCCTTATAAAACTCAGCATTAAAAAAAAACCTGTTAAAGAAAAATGCCTTAACACATATAACAAAAACTGACTGTGGTTTTAGGTTTCAGTAATAAGACAAGTCTTGCAAGACGGTGTCACTTACAGCAGATGTAGCTTATATATTTTGTTGTGGTGTTGGACAGAAAATAAATAGTCATGGCTAAATTTCCTTAAGCAGTGGCATGCAATAAAGAAGAAACCAGCCTACTTTGGTTTTAATGTCTTGGACTTGCTTACAGCCCCTGAGGAAGAGGTCAGTGCCATATGAAAAACAGAATGATAAACCAGTCTTTGCATTTGCTTCTTGATGGAAAGAAAGATTATCTCTCCAGTTCACTCTGAGTTATTGCCAGGATTTTTAATTAAATGACAACAGGGATGAAAACAATCTCCAGTATATTTGCAACCTTGCAACTGGAAAGCAAGGAGATTTCCAGTTGCAGTCAAAACCCAACATTTTTTACTATCCTGTCTTTAAAAAGGTGATCATGGCTCCTTCTGCCTCAAGGCAGAACTACCAGAGGCTGTAGCAGTGGCTATTCTGACTGTGCAAAGAACCAGTATCTTTTGATATTTCTGAATGCAGCTAAGAACAAAAATACAGACTGTGGTAGGGGAACTCAGCATTTCATTTTGCAATATGCAATTAGTGGCTATGAAAAGGAAGTACGATTCCCCAAAGTATATGGTAAAAGAATGATTAATTTACATAAATGTTGCTGAAGCTGAGCTGGTGGTTGATTTGCCTTGCCTTTCTGATAGCTGCAGTGAGAAGCTAGGTAATAGCATGCATTGAAATCCTGAAAATTGGTCCTTAGCTCACCCAGGCAATCCACAGCCTGAAATCAGCACAGAGCAGGTGGTGCAGCTGCCCTGTGTTAGAACTGATCATAAAATAAGAGCTCATTACTCTTGATAACATGCTAAAAGGTGGAGGTTTTCTTAAACAGAAACACCATCAAGGCTGTGCATTTCTCATTTTAAGTTTAAAGACCCACCTAGTTTTATTTTTCCTTCCTAATACTCTAAATTTTTTCACTTTTTGAACTTCAAAGCATATACTGTCATTACTTCTTTCCCTTGAAGATGGCAATATAATTTCAAGTGGACTAACAATACAGAAGCGTTTTTAAATTCTATTAGCAATTTAAGGTTCAATTTCCCTTAGAGCTGATAAAACTATTAATTTTAAAACAGAGTTATGGCAGTTATGACTCTGGCATAAAGCTCCATCTCCCAACAGATTTGGTTGGAAGAAATTAGGTAGATTAAAAGAAGGAAGAAAAAGTAAAGTAAGTTATAAATTCTAGAGGGCAAGAAAAGTGGCAAGGCAAAACTCATAATTAGCTTTTTAAAAGTATTTATGATGGATAAAAACAAAATGCAAAAAGAATATATGAAAGCTGTCAAAGGGCTGACTTCAAATCACCACTGACATTTAGAGAGCACTGGCAAACCAAGTTGCACAAAACCAGCTGTGCATCCTAGCCTCCAAAACTAAAATATTCTGATGATGACGACTCAAAGATCTTCAGTAAAATTAATATCAAGAACACACCAATCATATAAATCTACATCTCTAGCTATGGCTTATCTGCTTAGCAACTCACTGTACAGTAAAAGGGCAATGGGAAGTGCTGCCAAAATAAGGTGAGCTCCAGCTCTACAAAGTGCCTATGAACATCTTGCAAAGCGGTCTTCTGATTCAATCCTTCAATCCTTCGTCCTCATTGCATTTATGCCTTGGATAACATAACATTTGGATAATCCAAGGATATTCTTTTCCTCTCACATTTGTGGAGCATGCCAAGGCATAGTGTCTTTAGGAAACCTTGTTGCTGACTTGGTACAGACCAAAATATTGAGTTTTCCCTTTAATATATTCCCATTTATTTGACAACCAATCTCCATCCATACCTATTTTTTGCAATTTTTAAATTTTTCTTCCCTGCTTTTCTCATGTGTCTCTCTGTGTACCTCATCTGGAAAAGACAGATAGTCAGGGCATGTGAGAGAAGCTATTTGTGAAAGAAACACTTTCCCTTCCTCCACCCTGACCCATAATTTTGCCCTTGCCACTTTACCACTCTGCCTTTGCCACTTTAATCACATCCAGCCACTAAGCAAAGAACCGGAATCCTGTATCTTCTCACTACTGCTGTGTTGTCACTTCCCTTGGGAAAAACAAGACACAAGGGACTCCGAGAAACAAATGCCAAAAACCCTCGTGAGCCAAACCTCACAGTATTGCATTAGTGAAGAGCATTTCCTCTGAATCCCCTTTTCGTGACTAGGTGTGCAGGAGTGGTGGGAAATGACCCATTTTTAACCCACCTCACTCTGAGCTGACATTGTAATGCCACAGCATTCACTCTTCAGGCAGAGTTCACAGCGAGTATCAGAGCAGACAGCCCCACCATTTCACTGAAGTGAAAAATCACAGCTCTACGATGATGCCTTCAAGGCACATTTAGCTGAAAGAGCCAACATACTGTGCTTCAGGAGGACAGGAAAGGCTACATAGGCAGAATGAATGAGCAGTGAAGGCAAAAATTGCATTCATATGTAGTCCTACCTATTTGATGAGGTTTTTTTTTTTAACAATAACATCATAGAAGCAGACAAGCTCTGATTATGTATGAGCATCTGCACGGACACATCTAAAACATTTGCCAGCAAAAGTGCATTTCTCTCAATCCTGAAGCTTAAGAGTGGATTTGACCATCACAATGAAAGGGTGATAACACTGTCTGACCTCTGCCTGACTTGCTGCCCACCTCCTGGATGCTGACTGGCACTGACTGTTGAGAATAACTAAAAATAACCAGCTTGTGTCATATATTGAAATAAGGGCAAAGGGAGAAAAAGAGGTGGCATAGTTGAGGCTCTTGCTGTTCACCCTTCTGTCACCTTCCTCTTATAAATTTTCCTCTTGAGAACAGAGTTTGTTGTAGAAAACACAATTAGTACAGATCATGGGAGCCAAGAACTTATTAATAATTTCATACCAATGACAAACTGGTAATGAGTTTGAGGTTTTAAGGCAGAAGTGGGAAACTGAAGAGAAGAACCTTCCCCACACAGGACCATATTTAAGGATAGTCTCAGGTTGCCACACAGAACAGACTTCAGTTTTGTAAGATGTAGTCGGAATGAATCCAGATGAGAAAATACCAGCATTAAGAGCACAAATATATAAACCCCAAAGATTTGGCTGACTTTCTTCATATTTTTCAGGGTTTCATAGGTTTTGATTCTACACCGTTTCTTTCTTTTTGTTTGGTGGGGGATTTTTGCCAAAAATTTCTTTAGTAGTTGCTTACAGTCCAAAGGCATAATTTAGATGTGTTTTGCTCCATTTTGCTCTGATTGCACCTCACAAATCATGCACTTCTGGGGTCAGGTCACAGGCAATGCTCCATGTCCTGGCAGCCAAGACATCCCCAGGAAAAGGTAAATCCCATTTCCCAAAATTACCTACTAAATCCCAGGAGAAACCCTTACAAATAAATGAATATTGATTAAAAGACGAGAAAAAAAAAAGAGACTGAAAATAAATGTGGGGTTTGAAGAAATAAGGGCAGATGCTGAAGCTTGAGCACCTTGGCTGATAATTATTGTCCACATGTGATTAGCACCTATGAATTTCCCTAAGGTCCAAGTAACTAATCACAGCTCCAGTAGAGATCATTGAGCTTTTCAGTTTTGTTTGGTGGGTCTCTTCTCTGAACCAATGGCCAGCCAGTGCCGTCCATTCGGTACTCCTTAATAACGAGCAAAAAATTTTAGGAGGAAGGAAAACAGGCAGTGATGCATCCATATGCAGGGAACAGGAGAAAATCAACAGAAGGTACAATCATGCAGGGCTACAGTGCATGTGTGGATTCCCAGGAGAGCAGAAATGGGACCACACTGCCTGTGTACTGATGGTTGGGAATACATCCAGATTCCTGCTCTGTAAGAACAGGATGATCTATGAGATCCCAATGAGTACTGGAAGGAATGAAACATTCTACAATTGCACATTCTAACACTGAATGACTGGCAAGAAAAACATTAGTCTCTCAGGGAAGCTTTGAACTTTTTTTTTTATCTGAAAACTGCTCAGGACATTAAAAACAAACAAACAAAAAAAAAAACAAAAAAAAAAAAACAAACCAGAGGAAATTAATTGGAACAGGGGCAACAAACTCACCTTCAATTTGTTGTTCAATATTTTTTACCAGTGACACATGTCACCACAATTCATGCCCTATTTGCTTATGCACTCAGGCAGTGACAACTTTCAGCAAAAACTTCTTTTCCTTATGCCTTTACTTTATCTGGAAGGCTGCTTAAGCTTTTGGACTTAAGTTTCAGAAAGTCTGGCACCCAGGGTATTCCTTTCCCACTTAATCCCAGGCAAATGAAGTCACAAGGTACAAGTCAACACAGCTCCTGGGCTCTTGCTCCTGAGAGTCTAGATCACACTGCAAGGATTCTGTAAAAACTGGCAACACAGCTAATCTCAGCAATGCCAAAAACCATCTTACTCCACACCACTTGAATAGACAAAAGCCCAAGCTATTTTTAGCCAGCAAATTAATACTGAAAAGAATGAGTCAGCACAAGAAGTTCTTAAGAGGGCTTCCTCATGTAGAAACAATAGCAAGGCAGAAAAGCTATGCATTTTAAAAATGTAGAGGCCACAAAGGAAGAACAAAATAATGTTTTGACAAATTCAGAGAGCTGCTAGCCCAATATCCTAGCAGCCACAGGTGTGATACCTGAGAAACAGGGATATTATAGGAAGATGCTTTCCCTGGAATCCCCTACCAGCCCTGGGATCTGGGACTGGATCTTCAGGTATCAGCACTACTAATGGCCCAATCCTCCATGAAATTTGCCTCACTCTTCTTTAAACCCAGGTAATACCTCTGACTTCCAGAGCTGTCCTCTCAGCACGTGCTCACTCAATACCCTGCACAAAGGGGGACAACAAAGGGCTTGGAAACACCACCTCGGCACAAATAAGGGGTCATTCTTTCAAAAAACTTATGTAAGACCCAGCACTGCCAGATCCCGATTTGATTACCAAGGGCAGCTGAAAGTGCACCCTCTTTCATTTTCTATTTGAGGCCCCTTTTCTGAAAGGGGGAGCTGGGAAATTGAGTATTTTTAATAAGGCATTTGGTATTTACACAGCAGTCCCTCGGTTATGCTTCATTATCCCACTTGGCCTTTTTTTGACCTCCCTAGTGTCCATTGTTTGACTCTGCTATTCCCAGCAGAGCTAAATGCTCAAGCCTTGCCAAAGAAAACAGTGTCATGAACCTGTCAAATCCCAAATTTGTATCCAAAATCCTTGTTTGGGCTCATTAACAGCCGCTCAAAGATACTTTTGGTGGTTTGCAAGTGTATTTGAGGGTAAGAACAGCAAAACAAGCTGGTTACCCTAAGAAAAAGAGTGCCACAACAACATGTATTTATCCTGTTATAAATTTGTATTGTGATATTGGCTTTCGCAGATGAATATTATATATTAAATACTTTTTAGCTATGTATGTACTTTTTTTCTTGCTAACAAGTCTTAAGTTTAAAAGAATTTCCTAGGTACAAGGCAAGGAAACCCCAGAGGGTAAAGACAGTGGGGCCCAAGCTGTTATCAAGAGAACAACAGAGGCCAAACTGTTATCAGCAGAAGGCATGAAACCCAGCTGTCCTCAGGGGAAGGATGACGGGCCCGGATGGTTATCAGCAAGTGACCATTTGCAAAAGAAAGGAAACCAAACTCCAAAATAATGCTCATCAGCAAGAATAATGATGACCAGCAAAAATAGTGCTGACCAGCAGAAAATAAAAATGTTCTAAATAGGTGGAACCAGGGAGGGGACATGTTAAATACTTCTTGAAAAAGTTTGAATATGCATCAAATCCTCACAGTAGGGGGGGATAAAAGGAGTGTTCCCCAGCTACCAGGTGTGTTCCTGGCAACCCGCCAGGGCACCCGGCCGTTTTAACCCTTTGCTTTATTTCTTTTGTCTCCTAATTGTCTTTTTATTTATATTAAATTCTTTTTATAATTTATTAAGTGAATCTCGTTTTTAATAATCCTGAACTCTTGATCTTCCTGTTCTATTACTGTTGGTGCTTATGAGGAGTATGAACTTGTAAACACAACCATCTTATGAGTGATTATAGCAATTTAGGATTATAAACCACATTTAATGAAACAAAAAGGCGAATCTTACCATAGCCACCTTTGGTTTCACCTGAATGGTTTGTCAGCCAAACTGTGAAGCACGAACCCTAAGAAAGCATTTGGTGGTAACTAAGTCAGAAGATGGAGTTGAATGGCAGATTTGTAATTAAATCTTTATCTTTTAATAAGAACACTCAGAAGTAGCTGACAGTGGTCTTGCTGCCTGTACTCAAAGGTCTTTCTCTTACAGAGATACACGATCAGTCTATTAGTATACCCATTAATTTCACAGCATGAAGAGAGATTTGATAGGATTACAAGTCATAGCTTCTTGTATTTTTCTGTCTCCAAGACAAAAAAAATAATTTTGTTTCTTTTTAGAAGTCCTGTGAACAGGGAAAGCACATGTACAGAGCAGAGGAAACCATTTAACAAGCTTTCAGACCAAGCTCCATCTGAAATTTTTCCTGCAAGCAGACAGATACAATACATTTTTAAGCAAATTTTGCAGCCTCTTCAGGCAAAAACATCTCCCATTAATACTATCAGCAAAGGAAAGAGAAACATTTATGAGGGGGACCTGACAGAATTTCCCTATGGTAGGCTTTTCTAAAAACAGGAGACAGAAAATAAAAACACCTCTCAGTGGGCAAAGTAACACATTTATATTCTAAGCCTAATTCAGAGCTGGTTCTAACCAGTTGACATTAACTTCCAAAACAAAGGAATGTAAACACTGTCAGCTCTACTGATTATGCTAAAAATGCCCCAAATTGAGATGTGAGCACTCTCCTGACAGGAGGAACAGCTCTGCCATCTCTCTATCACACCCAGCTCCACTTTGTTTCTCAGACACCTCTGACACCCACAGTCATGTCCATGGGCTGCTCTAGCATCTCACTCCTACAGCTTCTTTTCAAAAAGCAGTGCCTGCATTAAGGTCCATTAGGATCAAAACACCTTTAACAATATCCATGTCGAATACTTCAGTGTATTTTCTTAATTATTTTCCCTCCAAAAATCATAGAATCATTTGGGTTAGAAAAGACCTCTAAGACCATCAAGTCCAACCATTAATCCATCGTGGCCATTGCACTATTAAACCAAATCCACAAATAGCATATCTATGTGTCTTCCAAATGCCACCAGGGTTGGTGACTCCACCACCTCTCTGGGCAGCCTGCTTCAATGATTAACCACTCTTGTGAAGAATTTTTTCCTTAATATTCAATCTAAACTTCCCTGGCAACAACTTGAGGCCATTTCCCCTTGTCCTGCTGCTTGTTACTTAGAAAAAGAGACCAATCCCCACTTTGCTACAACTTCCTTTCACAAAGTTGTAAACATTGATAAAGGCTCTTCTGAGTTTCTTTTTCTCCACACTAAATACCCCCATCTCCCTCAGCTGCTCCTCATGGGACTTGTGCTCCAGACCCTTCATCAGATCAATTGCCCTTCTCTGGACTTGCTCCAGCACCTCAATATACTTATTGTCTTGCCTTTCAAGTCACAAAACTGGACACAGGAATTGAGGTGTGGCCTCACCAGTGCTGAGTACAGGGGGACAATCACTTCCCAGGTCCTGCTGGCCACACTATTGCTGATACCACCTGGACACAGCTGGCTCTTGGTCAGCTGCTGTCAACCAGCACCCCCAGGTCCTTTTCCATCAGGCAGCTTTCCAGCTATTGTCTTCCAAGTGTGTAGTGATGCACGGGGTTGTTGTGGCCCAAGTGCAGGACTTTGCCTTGTTGAACCTCATTTCCTTGTCCTCAGCCCATCAATCCAGCCTGTCCAGATCCCTTTGCAGAGCCTTCCTGCCCTCTAACAGATGAACATTTCTGCCCAGCTTGGTGTTGTCTGCAAACTGGCACCTGATCCCCTTGCCCAGGTCACAATACAAAGCCATTTGTGCAAATGCCACCTTAATATTAGCAAGCAGATAAATATTTATAATGTGAGCATTCTTTAACTGGCTTTAATGCCAAAGCAAACTCTCATTCTGGAGTAGAGTGAATGGGATAAGGCTGTGAATGCAGACACTGAAAAGAAAAGGACATCACCAAAAGGGGGCAGACAAGATCACGTAAGAATGATGGTCTGCATGGTCAGAGTCAACACTGCAGTAACTTAAATCACTTCACTATCTGGGTTAAACACCAGAGCACAATCACAGGATCCATATTCTATGCATGAAGGAAATTAGACAACTACCAGAAAAAAAAGTGAAGAGAATTCACTGGCTTTGTCATTACAGCCAAGCAGCTAAAAGGTGCTTCCTGCAGTACACAATCCCTAGCAGTAATTCCTCCCTCAGACTTAACTTTTCTGTCTTTTTTCAGTGCAGAGCTGGTTAAGGTCACCTCACTTGGTTACCCAGAGTTACCTCCCTCCAAGAGCTCATCAGTTAGGCCACCAGCCATGGGAGAGCCAGGCTGCAGACCACGCTCTCCCTGAGGGTTGGAGACAGGGTTGCTGAGGTTGTCCTCTCTCAGAGGAGTGGCTGGGGTTCTGGTCTCTGACCCAATTAATACTTAAGTATTTCTTATCCAACATTAATTGAAATAGGGACTAGACCCTGTTCCCTATTCCCATCTGGGTGGTTTAGCCTTTAGGCTATAGTCATGCTCATCAGTCTGCAAAGTCTCACTCCCTGGCCCACAAAACACTATCTCCCAACAACATGGAACAGCTTCATCTGAAGGGACAAAGAGCCTGCCAACCGATAGGGCACTTTCTTCAGAGAAAGAAGTAGATTCATAAATCCTAGGAGAGAGAATAAACTGGAGCCCCAAACCTCACCACAATCATGGAACCAGAGAATGGAAGGACATCACTGGGTGAGGTGGTCAGCTGGGAAACCTCTCCTTGGAAGATCCCAGCAGCTCCTACAGCAGTGCTCAGTGTGCAGCAACAGGGTACTGACAGACCTCAGGCCAAGCCAGACCTTTAGATGGACAGAAAATTTTACAAAAGGTAGAAATTGAAGCACATTATGTCTGCAGAAGCTTCGAACAGTAGATGACAATTGAATGTACAAAGGATCTAAGGACATCCTACGTTATACAGGATGCACAATGTATCCAAATCTAAACCCAGAGCAGTAAAACAGGAATCTGAAATTGGTGTGTTTGCCCTGGTTGCACCACAACAGGGTATTAACTACATGTGTTCACAATTAAAGGTTTTAGTATTTATTCAAAACTGTAAAAGAGAAAAAACCCTAATTTTTCAGATTGAAAAAATATAATTTCTAAATAAGAAACAGCAAAATTTTATTTAAGCTACATCTATTATAGAAGGTCCAGTTCTTAATATATAATTTTTTAGATGAAAGTCAATGAAAGTCAGCTTGAAGACAATGACTGCAAATTTGTTCTATTTTCCAATGTTAGTTCCCCTCAGAAAAGTCCAGGCTACCATGCCCATACATTTCCTGATTAGCATGAAGTACAAGAATTTTGTACTGCTGAAGTGAATACACGTTTAGCTTTGATTTCAAGGGCAGCACAACTCTACCTTAAACATTTTTTCACCTGTTTTCAGTGAATAATACATCGCACATTTCTATTTTTCACTCCACCCACTCTCCCACCGCCCCCATTCCTGTTTTTGCCCTCCAGAAATCCAGGTGTGTGCTGTTTCCATGGCCCATTAATATTGTCATCATGTAAACCTCCCTGTTCATCTGTTATCTCATCAGCTGCAGGTACCCAGGTGCTGATTTCTTTCTGCAACCCCAGCAGCTGCTGCAGTGGCTTTTAGTAGAAAACCTTTTCTTCCTGGCTTTCTCCTTTTCACTAGTCTTAATGGAAGAAAGAGCTGATCCATACCTGCCAGCCCCTTCAGACACCAAGATATTCACCTACCCACCCTAAACAACTCATCAGCCTAGTCTCATAACACCCACAGATCTTGAACTGTACCATCACTCTTCATCTCCATTTTCTACAGCCTCACCTGCTTCATCTTTGCTTCATTCTCTTTCCCCTCCAGTTGCCACCTGTTTTGAGTCAGATGCTCAGCTCCAAGGTATTCAGCTTTCCCATGATGGAGGAGTATATCCAAACATCACCTCTGTATGGAGATTTCCTGTCTATGGGCATGGAGAACTTTCTCCAGCCTCTGAGCTGGTCATCTGGGCTTTCATAACCACCTCTGCCAGTTATCAGCTTCTCAAGGCGGTGATTTCATCCCCATACACCAATAAAATACTTATGGTTATTATGAGAAGAGATTGTTTCACTGGAACAAATGGAAAAAAGCAACTCATCTCCCAACTATAATAAACAGTGTTTTTAAATAGGAAACAAACTAGACTCCAGGAAATAAGAAAAAGACAAAAGATTGTCTTTTAAAAAGATGCTTTCCTAAAGAAAAGGTGATTTTTTTAACATTTATAATAAATAAGGGTAATTTATACACTGCTAGAGAAGGTTACATGATCCAATAACCATAATGAGCTCTCCATACAGAAAGGCCACCACCATAAACTGTGTTATGCCTAACATGCAGATGTTGTAAATCTAGTCTCTGACTGCTAAAATATTATCTCTCTGGCCTCAGTTTTAAAATCTGTATAGTTTTGGTTCCAATTAAACAGCCTACATTCCATATCTTAGGTCTTGGTGGGAGAAAAAAATACCTACCAGCTTTCCAAAATGTGATAGTTAAAAAACTAGGTGATAGTTAATATGATTCGTATCCAACACTCTGCGGATTTTTATTACATCAAAAAATAAAGCTGGTGGTGTTTTACGCCTTTAATCATTTTAACATTAAGTTGAAAGTTATCTGTGTACAGAGATTCCTGGTTCCTTATTTCCCATCAGGGTGAAGCACATGATCAAGTTCTTAAAAAACCATCTTTTTCAAGATATGGGTACTAAAATCAGTTTGTTTGTTTTTGCAGTCTGAGGCGCATAATTCTCAAGAGACATGAGCCTGATACATTCCCTTTTATAGCAAGGGAGATCCAGGTCAAGCTGCCCTGCAGACATCAGCTGTGACTGTGAGGCAGATACTTGCTAAAATGTATGAATTTTTAAACTCTGGGGCTATGGAATTCCCAGGATTGCTAAAAGTCATCAGCATTCATGTGAGTGTATCCTGATGGTTCAGAAAATGCTCATACACATTCATATGAGTATGGATTTCTGGGCAAATTCAGAAAGCAGAATGAATTCATCAGATAACTCCCACAACAGGCAGGAGAGTGAAGCACTGAGTGTATTATTTAGGAATGTGACACCAACAACAGGAGTCATTTTTTGAAAACCTATCAGTCTTCATATAAGTGGATGAGTTCATGGAGAAACTACCATAGTTTTGTATCATCCATGAAAAAAAATTGTTCCCAGAACCACACAGCAGTTATTCAAACCTTTATATTAAAACTGAAGGTGAAAGGAATTATTTATTTTTCTTTGCTTAGTTTATAAGATGTCTTACTAAGGTGTAAAAAAACAGCTATAAAGCATGTTTTTCTTAAGGGGAAGAGGTAGTGGGCAGGGAGGGGAAAAGACAGGATACTTATGTCCAGAACATTTTGGACATAAGACCCATCCATCTTTGCATCACTCAGTGCAGAGGCCCACATGAAGATAATATTTTTTCTTTCATTTTTTTCTCTAATTATATTTCCAGATTTACTGCCTAAGGAGACAAATTGCTTCCTCATTGTAGCAATCCACCCACAGCAGCATCTAATTCTGGCTTTACTCCAAAACATACCAGACACTTCATAGTTTTTTTCCTCACCTTTGTAGCTGTCAAGATTTGAAGTAAGTTCAGTCTGCTTTTCCCTACTTGCAGGAGGCAGAACCAAGCAGACAAAATTAATAAACATTTACAGGAGAAGATCATCTTCTTACAGCAGGCACTTGGACATCACTGCCATGGGACCAAGGGATACCAGGCTGGGCACAAGAGTGACACTCCTTTGAGCCCAAGGTGAAATACCAGTGTAATTCAGTGTGAAAATATCACATAGGGCCTGAAGTAGGTGTCAATCATCTTCTATCTCTTATTATTATTATTATTATTCAAGTAATTAGTCATAATAGTATGTGGTACAATGAACTGACTGCACTAATCCTATTTATGCTTAAATACATTGATTGTAGTAAAACAAAATAAAAGTTCCACACAGTCAAGGACTTCATATGTGGGGTACAACATCATAATAATACATCATAATAGTTTATCACCCTTATTTTTATTCAAGTAAATTCCTTTATTGCACTTTAATTAACTGCTCTGGCTTGTTTCTACTTAGGATTAGAGCAGGAAATAATTGCAGCTGGCTTCACACTAGGGGTTACTGTTATCTCCAAGGAAACGAGGACAATCAATATTCCATGGAGGACAGGTACTGAAACTGCCTCCTGAACAAATTGCAGATCAATAACCATGATAGAAAATGGAAGGGAGATTTGCATTTGAAGGAATCCCAAGGAGACCCCAGAGGAAAAGAATATAGAGTACAAAGACAAATATGTGTTTTCTCTTAGTTGGTTGTTCATTTGTGTCTGAAGCCCAAGTCATCAGGACCTGTGAGCAAAACCAAACAGGTAGGCCTGTCAGCAGCTGGTTGTCTGCCACCAAGAAGATTTTAGGACAAGTAGATCAAAACTAATATAAAATATATTTGATTTTCTTTTGTTAAACACTGCAACAGCAATTACAATCACATATTTTAATTGGACTATGGGAACAACTGGCATGTGTGTTCTTCTTCCTGAAACCTGATCCGTATTATGGGCAGTACAACCATTAAATAAGAATGTTCAATGGGAGTAAAGGCCTCAGTTCCAGAGATACCCTGTTCCAGGCTTTCTGTAGGCTAATAGGATGCCATTCCATTCAGCTACAGAAAACATGGTAACTGTTAATATTAACGAATTAATGCATTAAGTATTCACTTTCCAGAATCACATAGGAAATAACTCCTTCAGCAGCTGGGCAGTGGGGAGAATCCCTGTGTCTAAGCATTCCCAGGGAATGCAGGGAAGATGTGAGCTCACTTCCAAGTGCTGCCTTCCCCTGCATGTAGTTATTCTGCTACACTCTGTAACTTCCAGATTCCAAGGAGAAAAAAGGCAAGTTATTAAATATTGCTTAATTCTCCATCAAAATTATTCAATGTGTCATACAGTCAATAACTATATCTGACTTCCTTACCCATTTTCTAAATATGAGCATGCATTTTGATTTTGCTTTATAGTAGAAGAAAACCAGCAAAAGTTTTATTTAATTCTAGGCAGTTCAGAATACCTGAGAAATTATGTAAATGCTGAGAAAGAGAAGAGTTGCATGAGCACCAAAAACGTGTTGATGTAAAATTCAGTACTATAAAATACAATACAAAAAGCTAAGAGTGCTTAGGAAATTACAGCTTCTTGAATTGGGTTTTTTAAACTTGTAAGGCAGTGGTGGTGTTGTTTAAAGACAACAAAAGTTGTATTTTCTCCTTGCTAAACTGTAGCCTTCTCAGGCCATGTGGTTTCTGGGAAGATCACAGGCTGGGAGGTGAGCATTTTCATTTCCTGTAATATTTTGTTTACTCAGAGATGTATTATCCATGATACCCTAAGGAAATTCAGCCCCATTTACCTCTTTCAAGTCTTGGACAATTGCAGTGAGCCTCTCATTCTCTGCCTGAACATTGGTGACCACGGCCCTGCTCTGCTTGAGCTCATTCTGCATCTCCAAAATCTTGCCAAGGTAATATGCTTCCTTTGATGCAGACTCCTGGAGAAGAGTCTCTTCCCGCGTTTCGCCATCTTCAGCCACTTTGCGGTGAACAGAGAAGGACTGTCCAAAAGCCTGCAAGAGGAAAAACAGAGCACAGTGAAAACCTACTGCCCCAGAACAATTATCAATGGAACCGAGCAGCTGCATAGCCAGCAGGGGTGGGATAGATCCGCAAATCCCAAACTCTGACCTATTAAACACTGTCCCAGCAGCTGAGGGCCACCATCCCACTTAGCTGAAATGAAGCATCCTGAGGCTGTTCCTGTTTGCAGTCTGGATTTATGGCCCCCATCCAGTCGACCTCCACTGAGATCAAGATGGTGCTCTGCTAACTGGCCATTAATTAGTACCAGTGTTTAATTCTCCTGCACGAGGCCAGCCCATAATTTATCAACTCCTTTCTTCTCCGGTTCCGCAAAACAAACACATGGTTTGTTTTGGTTTAAAGAGCATAAATAGCTGACAAATCTCACTGAATCCTTTCCATTTCCAACAACATTTTATTGGAGCTCATCTCCTGGTATGGAAAAATGCTCCTATAACCTGGAAGAAAAATAAATGAGCTGAGAACCAAGCAGTGGCCATCAACACCTCTAGGATGCTAAACACATAGTATGTCAGCCCCATTTCTACTCAGTGGTTTTTGCCTCTGTTGGATATTTAACTGCCTGAGAATTGTTTAAATACAGCAGTAAATTCACTGTTTGTCTTCTTGTTACTGGCTTACACTGATCAATTTAATAAGACAGTATTTCTCAGTGACAATGTCTGATGCTATTTTTGACAGCTCTGGAGCAACCTGGAAGCATGCAACGTACAAGCCATGATGGTAGACATGATGGAGATATCCTTTAACTATGAAAAATGCAGGAAAACCCAGCAATGATATAATAATATAAAAAATAATGTAATGAAATAATAGACAAAAAAAGAAAATCAAAGTAGCAGCAAAATATAAAGTAAAATAAAATAAAAACCAGATTTGAGTGTATTACCTTTTAAAAAAAGACATTCAGTTGAAAGTGACATGACCTAATTCTGGAGAAAGACAAAAGAAGGCTTCTAATGTGAAGAATATTTATCCTAATAGAGGCAGAAGTTCTCTCATGTATCTTAAATCAAAATGAACACATCTGAAAGACCACAATTTTATTTTTTCTTCCTCCTAATATGTGCGAGAAATTTGAGTCATGGTAACATGCTATTTCAGTGAAAAATTATCCCTAAAAGCCTCATTTCTACCCAGTTCTATAAAACCACAGCACACATTTGTAGCCATTGTAAGCTGTGGCCTCCTTTGCCTTCCCATCAATAAGACTTGCCAAATTAAATCCATTGTTCTACTGCTGCTATTTATAGCCTTTCAGAACACGTTCTAAGCTTTACTGGCAATAGAACTGAAGCAGCCCCTTAGAAACTTCAAAGTAAAACTCTTCAAAAACTTCACAGCTTTTAAGTCTACTTGACTTAGAGAATCCTGTGAACTCAGCATTAAAGGATTCTAAAAATATTCAATAATGTATTAACCCAGCTGTCTTCTCAAAAAGCTGTAAGTTACTGAAATAGCAAGCATCAGCATCTTGCTAAATAGGCTTTTCCAAATAACAAGAAATTCAATTTAATGAAACTTAAGCACTGATATCTGTGAATCTAAGACAACTGTTTTGGTTACACTACTAATAAATTATCTTCCTCTACATACTTACAATCAATGGCTTGCTGTTCTGAGTTTGAGACTAAGCAAAAAGCACCAGTCAAACAAAGACCCTATAAGACAAATGTAAAACAAAAAATGTTTTGATTTTACCCACTTATCCAGGGGTAAAATCAAAACATATCAGAAGAGCAGGTCGGACTTGCAGGGATGGAGAAGCTCATGAACAAATGTTACCTGGAGCCCTCTCTACCAGAGAAGTACAGTTAAACACCAGTACACAGCACTGACAGCCTTCCAGATGCATACCTGGTTTTTCTTAATGTACTTTGAAGGTGCATTTTTAGCATGTGTGATGTTTGAGAACAGCTATGAATATACAGATTTTGGGGAAGGTGCATAGCATAGTGGAAAATTACAGTGTACTCCACATTTCCTTGTACCTATGACTACAGAAAATACATAAACTTTTTTTTCCTATGAAACCAATTTGAGCATTAGTGTATCACAGAATGGGTCAGCTTGGGAGGGACGACAGTGGGTCATCTCATCCAACCTCCCTGCTCAAGCTGGGTCATCCCTGAGCACATGGCATAGGATTGTGTCCTGATAGTTCCTGAAAGGCTCCAGTGAGGGAGACTCCATAAACTCTGAGCAATCTGTCCCACTGCTAAGTCACCTGTATAGAAAAGAATTTCTTCCTCATTTCTTTGATGGCCAAGCCTGTCCCAACTCATTCATATCACTATATTTAATTTCTTTCTTAAACTTCTATCAAGATGTTAAAAATAAGGGGAAGGAAAGCAAATATGCATAGTTCACTTTTGATATTGACAGCAATTAATGCAGATCAATGCATCAAGGAGATGAACATTAAATACCTTTTAATTATAAGCAAGCAAAAAGTTCTGCTTCTCTATTTCATAGCCTGTACAGAACACCAAAACGTTTAAACTTTCCAGACATGTCCACTTAAAGTCTTCCATGAGATTGATCACTTTGAAATTAAACCACATATCAATACTTTTCAGCTGGTAGCTAAATATGTGCTCTATTTTGAAATTATAAATAATTTTTTGTTTCTGTTTTAATAATTATTATTAATAATTTAATAATTTGCTTAATACATTTACTTTTCTATAAAACCTTATATCCTTGCATGATGTGAAATATTTCAAGTAACTGTGCTCACATGAGAAGGCAATGACCTGGACTGTAAGTTAAAGGAATTTCACTTGCATTTGGGTCATGTGTTGGATACAAAATGGGTTGCTAAATAGATCTTATGGTACTGTATATGAGGGAATAGCTGGCTGCCATGGAAGCCTGGGTGGAGGAATAGCTTTCCTGTGACATGACACCGAGGGAGAGGAAGAACTATGCAAAAGCAAAGCAGATGTTCCCTGTATTCACCATTGAATAAGATCTTGGTATTTTCATAAAATGGTCTCAAGTACTCTGAATAGCTGCTGTACTATACTGTGCAGATGTATCAGGTAATTACCACTTCTTTTCAGCATGGTGCTCCTTGGTGGGACTCCTCAATAAAACCACTTAGAAAAATCACTATTGCTCCCTTGTTGGCTCTTGGTTTCAGTAATCACAGCATGAGGCTGTCCTGACATCTTCCAGATTCAAGTTTGGACTCAGAAGAGGCTGTGTAGCCCTTCAGGACTTCTGTTTCCTTGAGAAAGGAAACCCCCTCCCACAGTAGGCACAACAGCTTAAAAAGTTCAAGCTACAAAGAGCTCAGCTACAAAGACTGAGGAAAGTTTACTGCTTCAACAAGGACTGTCCTAACAGAGAGCAGACAGATTTTCACCTTACACTGGTCCCCATCACTTCTCTCCAGATTTTGTTTGAAAGGATGCTCTTGAGTTAGAAAATACTTTTCTTTATAAATTGGTCATAAAAGCCGAGTAACAAGACACCATTATACTACGTATATATATGTATCTTCTGAAACCTCAGAATTGTGTAACACTACCATGGTTTTTCAAAGGCACCTTAAAATTTGAACTGTGAGAACAATAAAATAGCGATCACTATTTGATGTCATAATAAAGGATGGTAAAAGTGGGTGTGCACAAGGAAGAGGTCAATTTGATCATGCAGAAAGGTATAACTTTAGAGGAAAAACACCATTTACTGTTGAACTCTAAGTAACCCCAGATGAAAATTCCAGTGACAGAAGCAAACAAGTATGACAGAAATAATGCTGTGAACAAAATGGGCACAGATTTGCAAAGGTACAATAAAAAATGACTGCTCCAGACATGTCATATTTATATGATAAATATAAACAGCAGTAGAAAGCTAATGTGCAGTGACATAAAATTATGTCTGAAACAAATTTAGCACTTCAAGAAAGAAAGGAAAGAGAGAAGGTAGATTTCCAATTTAGGTGTTGAAAGCAGCACATGTGCAAAAGATCAGTTTAAAACATAAGTAGGTAATGAAGGCTGCCGTTTCTGAATTTCCCTTTTATTTTCAGTAATGACCTCCTGGGGCTGGAATTCTGAAATGCTTCACAGAAATTCATTCCTCTGCTCTGGACTGATTAATAAGCAATAAAAATGACCTGACTGCTAACAGGACAAGCAGGCAGCCTACCTTTATGGCTTTGACACTGAATGTAGTTTTTTTTCTGATGCATAATGCAACACCATTGAACTTGATTCAAATGATTACCTATTTGAGCTGCTAACTTGCTGCAAAGCAGAATGTATTATGTATTAGTTACCTCCACACATTCATAGCACAAAAGCAGAGAAAAAACCAGCCTGGGTTACCCAAGAGGGTAGCATATTTCCTAGTCAAATGTCAGTATGACATTACAGATGGATACCTTTGCTCCGGATGCTATGGGTTAATGCCAGGAACAAGCCTTACTTTGTTGCAAAACTTGAATACACATTTATCACTGAATATTCCTTTAGTCACTTGCAATTCTGTGTCTCTCAGATAAGTTTTGGGGTTTTTTTTCTGTTTACTATATATGGGGTTTTTTCTTGGTTTTTTGTGGGTTTTTTTTTCAAAATTCATTGACAAAAGCTCAGGGTTCTTTGAAATTTTTCTGCTAAGGAGCAATCAGTGGCAGACAGAGGCCTGTAAGAAAATCCCCTCTAGGGAAGGCTGAGTAGAGGAGCAGCATCTGAGCAGAATCTGCTCCTTCCCTCAAACTCAATGGGTACAAAACTACTTCCTCCATAACTTGTGATATGGCACCAAATCTAAATCCAACATGTTTCTCAGCAGTGCAACAGCAAAAACCTCTGCAACCTCTTGCAGAGGCAACTGATGGGTTCTAGTCATATTATATCTGCTTTCTTAAAACTTTCCAAAGTTTTAGGCCTTCAAATTTTGACATAATGTAGACCAAATCTTTATGCAGCTGGCGTGACCTTCTCATGTTCATTTAAGATCATTGAGACAGGTCAATAGTTTCCTTTTGGAAGCCAATACTGGAGTGATTAAAGCCTTCAAACGCAAATACTTGGCATATTGCAATCAAAACACAGGCAGATGCATGCTTAATGATGACAGAAGAAAAAAATTAATAGGCATTGTGTAGATAGTGCATGTGAGATAGACAGCACATGCAGGGAAGCAGACTGAAAACACAAAAACAGATTGAGAACACAGTGTGAATCAGCATGGGCTTATAGGCAAGAAAACTAGATCATGAACTTCGGGGTTGACAGGCTAGCTGAAAACAGCTGATTGTCTGATTACTCCTGTGTTCAGCAAAGCAGGATACTGAACTCTTCTGTGGAGGCAGAAGATTGAGCATCTATCTCAACACTAATTTAGCTTTCAGCTCAAAACACCAAAAAAGGTTCCTAGACTTAAACTCTTCCCCAGTCAAAACGAATGAGATGATTGATCAAAATTCCATTGTACTCAAGCACCTGGCTAAGCACTGGTAGTTTCAAAATTTCCAGACTCAATGTGATCGGTTTTATGCTCTATGGCACACTAGATGAATAGGACTTTTGTGTGTTTGAGTTTTATTTTCTTAATGTAACAACCTACCCTTTTAATCATATGCCCCCATCTTGCAGAAGAAAAAGGTTAAATATTTTGCAATCAGTATGAAGCATGCTAACAAACTGGGGGTTTCTTACTTGTTCTCATGCAAGAAGTCTGCCTTTCGAAAATGGTGAAAATTAAACTTTAAAGGACAGGGTTTTTTTTCAATTCATGCTTTGCTACAGATAATTGAGGAAATTCAAGTTCCCATTTGAGAAGTTTAGAGGAGATCATCTGCTGCTGAGGGAAAAGGATGTTAGAAAAGATCGATTCATGATCTGAAATAAAAGATACTATAGTTATGACAGTACAAGAGGAAATTGCCCCAAGCTGTAACAGGGGTGGTTCAGATTGAACATCAACAACTTCACTGAAAGGATGGTCAGGCATTGAAACAGGCTGCCCAGGGAGACTGTGGAATCACCATCCCTGGAAGTGTTTAAGATATGGCATGGTTTAAGAATGGCATAAGAAAGGACATGGCATTCAGTGCTTGATTTAGTTGACATGGTGGTGTTTGGTCAAAGTTTGGACTTTACCTTAGAGATCTTCTCCAAAACTTAATGACTGTATGAGCATGGTACAGGCACTTGAGAAATCTATAAAGGATACTTGAAGAAGCTACCACCTAAAGGCAAAAAGCATTTAGCTGTACTTCCAAATACCAGCTTACTTAATTCAACTCCCTTTAATAAAAATGAAATGCTGTTGCAATGATAAAGTCACATAAGTCAATATCTGCATAAGAGATTTCACTTGCAAAAGGGACTTGCAAGCCAAGGTGATTGAGGTTTTACCTATGCCAGAAATGCTAGGGAGATCAGATCCATGGAAAACATAACTAATCCTGAGTCTATTTACTGATGTAGAGCAGTAGGACAAATGTCAACAATTCATAGGCTTTTCCCTAAGGACAATTTGGGTAAAAGAGTGAACAACACGGATGCCTCTGTTTGTTCTCAGTGGACCCCTTCAGTATGTATAGTCCTCTTGAAATTCATATATCAGATGCTAATCAACAAAGCCTTGAGAAAACACAGAGAAATTTATATTCTGCTCAGCTACAGACCCAGCCATGCTTCTGCAGTCCCAGTCTGCTGATTTCCATCAATATGTGTGAGACCTCAGGCAACCACTCTGCCTTTTTATAAATAAGGAACAAAACCACTCCTAAATGTGATGGTTAGGAAATACTTATAGACAAGAAGAAAGCACTACCATGAAAATGAACATTCAATGCCAGCATCCATTGTTCATCTGCAATCCAGCAAAAGGGGAGTGAATAAGAATTTCCATTTAATTGCCTTTAACTGCACTCTAGATGGGGATTTCAATTCCCCAGCCCTGAGCATTCCCCTCCAGGCACAGAAAACACAAGAAGGGGGAACCTTGTAACAAAGAGCACCACTTATCTACAACACAACAAATCAGTTTCATGCTAGTAGTTTAAAAGCAGCACTGTTCAAAAATCCTATGGCAAAAAATTAAATTATCTCTATAAACAAAATAATTCATATCTTGTTAATGAAACATAAGGTGGCTTACAATTTTGCACAAATTACTATCAGACCAACATCCAGCTATTACAAAATTTCAATTAAAACCAATAGAAGCATTACCAGAACAAGCATATAAGACTGTCAGAGATTTTCAATTTTTTTAAAATAAAATGTGCCTGAAGGCAGAGATGAAACCAGCCTTCCATGGGTAGGCCCTATTACATCTGCACTGAGCACAAAAATCCCATGTTTACAAAAACTTTTTTTTTTTTCCTTTTCTGATTGCTTTTCTTCACTTTTTCTAACTATTAAATGGCTGAAATAATTGCAATTCTACCTCCAGCGCTTGCTTGAATAAAACAGCAAAGAATTAATGCCAAAATCCAGTTCTTTAAAAGCTGCCAGCCTGCTGGGACATTTTAGTTATTTCACATTAGCTCTCCACATGTAAACTCACATTCCATAGTCAGAGCACATTTATAGAGCATTTTAGGAATGGTCTAAGCAAAGTCATGTTGGTAGTGAAAAATAAAACAACCCAGTTGCTTACTGAATCACCTGAAAGCTTTAAATTAGCTAGGCCTCACTTTATGAGGGCTTCTGGGATTTGGTCTCATATTTTGAAAGAAATGGTATTCTTGTTGCTGCAAAACACTTAGCTCTATTTACACATATCTTAGAAGTCAGAGCACATCTATTTTATTTAGATCCTTTTAATATTTCTTACTGTTTTCTATCAATTAAAAAGAAAATAAGGTCCCTTCCAAACCAATTTTATAAGTTGTTATTTTAAAAACCCAGATATCAAAACTGCATTCTGAGTATAGGGTAAGTGGAGGTACTTTTGCTAAGCAGCAAAATTAAGGATTTGTTTCTCAAAGAACAGGAAGCTCCTCTCCTTGAACAAGAAAACAAGTAATATAGTTACCCATCTTGTCTTCAAAGCACTCTAAAATGTCACTCTCAGGCAGAAGCTTACACTCAGAATAATTCTTTGTCATTCAAACAAAATAAATTAGAAGCTACAATGGGTATTTCCACTTTCCACATTTTCACAGAGGATGACAAAAATCCCTGTCTCCTTTAAGGTATTTTTGAAACCCACAGGAAAGGTCTCAGATAATCGAAACAGCACTATGTTATCCTTGAAGTGACATTTTAGAGACATGCATAAAGACTTGCTCTGCTCTTCCTTGTGTTTCCCAATCTTTTTCAAAACAGGCCCTTAGAGCCTCCCTATCTCTGTGAGTTGCCAAGTAGATATAGTAGTAGATGGGAAGAGAACTGACTACAGTCATGAATCTCTAAAGAGGCTGATTTCTATAGTTTTTGTAAATGAAACTGGAGAATAGAGAGGGGGTACTATTTAGCGCTCATTGTCATAATAGCCCAGCAAAACAAGCAGACCTGGAAGAGAAGTTAGGAAAGTAAAGTGAATTTCAAGGGTGTCTGAAAGGCTCCCTGTAGAAAAGTATCAGTATTTTGAGAGACAAAACCACTGGGAGACCTTTTAGAGCATGATTTATTATTCTTCTTCTAGAGTCTTATGAAGGAGCATCTTCACCATGTTTACCAGATGTTCGTGGTCAGTGGTCACAAGACCACAGGTTACAAGGTCTTTTAAAGGTTAAGTAGCTAATAAACTACTGCCACAGAAGAATGTTTCTATTTTCACACCAAGAGTTAATTATTTTGTTTTACACATCTTTGCCGCAGCGTGGACATTCTTAACTAGTCATATAATAACACACAAAACTACTTGTTATACCTTAAATTTCTTCTTACCTTTATAACTACTTCTATATTTTAACTTAAAAAACTTAAAACTTTCTATTACCTAGCTTAATGTCTTTATCTAAACCATAAACCCACATTCTTGCTCACAGTATTTAAATCTGGAAGCCTTCTCCAAGGTCTCAGGTCAAACCCTGTTAATGTCTATGTTTGAGCTTGCATTCATAAGATTTTGAGAACTTTCCGTGCTTGGAATTCCCACAGAAAAGGAACTGGGTTTTTTTGTTCAGCACAAGTAGAACAGGCTAAGAAAAGGGAGACCTACTTGGCTTCTTTGCTTGAGTGAAGGAGGACAGGGTAGAGTCAGACCCTCCAAAGCAGTGCAACAGGAAAAGGGCAAGGTACAAGGTCACAATCTGAAACCAAGGAAATTCACACAAAACAATGGAAAATCCACCCTGAGAGTGGCATGGCAACAAAACAAGTGCCCAGAATGGCTGTGCACCCTCCATCCTTGGAGACTTTCAAAACTCGTCTAGGACAAGATCCTGAACACTTAACTTCGAACTTCGGTGTTGGACAAGATCATCTACAGGAGCCTCTTGCAAACTAAATTCCATTATGATTCAGGGAGTAACTCTCCATGCTGGAAGGACTGGTAGACATTACACTTCTCATGGAGTGTTGGAATGCATGAAATAGAAGCCTCTCTGAGTCCCTGAGAGAGAGAAAGGAATGCAGGGATTGAATTGGAGCCTTGAGAGAAACTGAAATATATTAAGCCACAAACATGAAGTAAGAGTGTGTTAGTTTTAAGTAAGTAGAAACATATCTTAAGTGCCTTAAGAGACTGTGTTAGCTAGTAAAAAGCCCTAAAGCCTAGTTTAAAGTTCAGTAGTGCTACCTTCTACAAAATTAACTTAGCTCTAGACATAATGAAAACCTAGTAGAACAGTGCTTACATTTCTAGATAGAACAGATAGAATTATTTGCGTAAACAGATAGAACTGTATGTGTAGATTTTGGGTAAGGACTGACACTACTTTCACACATTAGAATTAAGCTCAGATTGGTGTAGGAAGAATGCTTTAGAATCGTGTTTTTAGCTGATTGGATGATTTATGAATAAAACCCCCCTGTATTGGGGTGAAAACAACAACAGAGAAGAAAGAAAGAAGAAAAATGAAGAGAAAGCTGTTGCTGCTGCTCAGAACATCAGGACTCTATGCCAGGAAGCTTTTTGCATGGACTTTAATACTCTGAATTTTTACCTTCAAGACTGATGTATTCAAGCAATAAACAACTTTACAACAACCAACAGCTGGTCTTGTTTCTTTGAAGATCCAAGACCCATGAGACTCTCAACAATGGACCACACAGCTGAAAGAGCCATGGCACATAGCTGGCCATTTTCTTGGGTATCTTCAGCGCCAGCCTAAAACTGAAGATGACCAAAAGCAAAACCAATGTGGTTTTACTGTAATAAACAAATCTGATTATTTAAATAGAGCATACAGAGACATGAAGTTTTAATGCCAAGAGCACAAAGGGACCTGGAGTTTTACCTGTTTGTGCCACCAGCACTCTCAACCAGTTTTATTGCAGCAGTCATGCAACTCTGACCCTGTGAGCAAAGCTCAGTCTAAGCCAAATTCATAGTAGTAAGACAAGTCTTGGGCCCATAGCAGTCAGGGCAGAAAAAAGGTCTTCCAAAATAAGAATTTCATTAACAGCTACACTTAGAGTATGTGCTTTCTGTATATTCTACTAAAGTAATCGTGCTCATTAAATTTAAAGGCTTAATTTGCCTGGCTCCACTTATACTTCTATTCTCTGCAGTTCTTTATGTGAATTGCCAGCACAGCAGTTCTGATTACTCCACAGGTGACTAATAAGAATAAACTCTCTCCTTGTCACACATGACTCGCTTAATGTCAGCATGTGGAAACCAGAGTTGTGCTTAGCAAGTACCATGGACAATGGAATGCAGGGAAAGAGCCCCACAGTCCTGTTCCTGCAGATGGAGTATAAGCTGGCAGGAGGCACACTTTAACTTTTAGAATAATAATGTTTTTAAACCAAATGTTTGAAAGGAGAAAGATTATCCAGCAATTTCTGTTGCTTCAGGGGTTTATAGAAACTCCTAACAAGTTGGAAAAACCTCTAAATAAAAGCATGCCCTTCAGAACAAAGAGGCCAAAATTACAGAGCTCTCACTTATTTTCAAAGGTTTAATTAGACTGCTGCCAGCCACAGGCTTACCATGGGGAACCTTATGTTTCCATTGGCCTTGACCAATGCAGTGCACACAACTGCTTCACAAAATGGTCTTACAGCTGGGTGCTCACTGCAAGTGCTGGATTATCTCATGTCTCCAGAGCAAATGAGATTTTAAGGTGGTACTGATAATCATGTTACAGCAATAATAGCCCACCTATTCAACACCCCCAGAAAAGTGAGACTCAAAAGAATGGGATTGCCATAAGTTGTCCCACTGTCATCCTCAAAGTGCTTTAATTCATTTTGTATATGCTAAGAAGAAAAAACGCCAAACAAACACAAAATACCCAATTAAAAAAAAACAAACAAAAAACCTTGTCCATTTATCCAACTAAAGCAGAGACAGTGATGAAAGGAACGTGGTGTACACTGCTGGCCAGAAGATCTCTTCAGGAGGAAAGAGGGATGTGTCTGATACAGGAGGTTGCGTGAGAAGGTAGGTGGCCTGGCACTCCTCCAAGCACTGCTGCATCCACACCTGTCTGTCTCAAGACAACCCAACGATAAATTGAAGAAGATGGACCATGCCCCATGCTGTGCACTTGTATCAACTGCAGCAGGGCTCCAGACTGATCCCATTTGTCACCCCAACAGAAGCAAAAGGCAGTAGTCCAACAAAGAGCTGGCTTTACAAGCCAGAAATCTGCCGCCATGTGTCGAAAGCCATGTGTCCAGCCACAGCTTTCCCAGTGCTTTTGTGCAAGAGCTCAACTCTCCCTCCACTATTTGCCTTTTCCTGCAAGAACACAGGGGAAGTCAGCTGTAGAGAGGATGGAATTTAAAAACCACACACAAAATAAAGAGAACAGGAATCAGAGGCAACATCCAGGGTTGCAGGCATCTTTATAGTATGGACCTGTCTTAGCTCAACCAAAACCTTAAGTAGTTCCCAGCCTTGTTCCCTGACAGCGTCAAATACATAATACTGCCCGATGATGAAAACTCCTGTTTGTGAAATACATTGTAAGCAATTTGCAAAGGATAACAAGTTTAAGAGGATAATATGCTTCTGCTTTGTCAGCAGCTTTGTCTCAGGGTAACCTATATTCCCAACTGTAAGATAAATGCAGAAGCCTATGCAAATTGAGCATCCATGACTTATCTAGTTCTAATGAAAGAGTAACCAGAGATTTCACTGGCTTCAGTGAAACCCAGATTTTACCCTTGGGTATTTACTTCTGGATGATATACTGTATTCTAGCTCCTGATTCACAGTATTTGCTCATGTGGAAGTTTCCAGCAAATTACAAACCATTTAAACAAACTTTTGAAAATCAGCAAAACCTGTCACTCTGAGCTCTTTCAATAACCTTATTTTCACAGAGGCTTTCAAACCACCAGCATCACCAGGATTTTCCCTCTAGAATCCTGCTTTTCACAACTGCAGTTTTCATGAAATGGGAAGTCTTCTTTCCTCCCTTGACACCCATCCATGGGAGTGCGGCCCACAGGGCAGAGGCTCAGCAGCACAGACAGGAGAACACCTCAGTCAGCAGCCAGTGAGGGAGTGCTTAGCTGGCTGGCTAAATCTGTCCCGGCGCCGGATCTGGGAGCTGTCCCTTTCTTTTCCAGAAAGGATGCTTTCACACGTCTCTGAACTTGATACTTAGCAAACTGTCACAGAACGCATCGCAGCATGGGTTGATGGCCATTTGCACAATTGCAACAGCAGAATGCAAATATCAATGCCTCCAATAAATGAAGGTGGACAATTTCCTGCTTTTCTAAAGAGATTTAAAGTAAAACAATTAACATCAGTGCCAATGAAGTACAAAAGAAACATTTATACATGTCTGCACATGTGCTCACACGCACACCACAGGAAACAGCAGAACAAGAGTTAATAGGAAAATTAGCAGTTATTTGCTACAGTATCATAGAGGTGATTTCATGTAACAGAAAAGGAAGAACAAGCTGACCCAAATATAAGATCTCAAGGTAATGAAGAACAGGAGTGGAGCCATAAAATATCCAGATAAAGACAACTGTGAAATTCACTCATCTGGAGGAATGAAGTGAAATATGATGCACAATACCAAACCGGCCACCCACTCCTAATGCACAAAACTAGTTTGTCAGAACCACTCAGTAAAACACATGCTAAGGACCTGAGGTCACCTGTCCCATATCACACAAACACACCTGTGCACACATACATGTCTTAGTTCTTGTGAGGAAGAATGCATAAGAGTGTGAAAGAATGAAATCTGTAAAAAAAGGAGTGCAGGTAGGTAGAAGTCAGACATCTGATACATTCTGCAAAATAAGCATCACCTACACACTCCATAAGGTCTCCAGAAGCACAGTTTGCTTCACTTGGGATATGACTTTTCTTTAAATTAAAAAAAAAAGTCTACCTCTCTAACCATAAGGACCCACTGTAAGACCTCTTCATATCACCAGAACAACACTGTCTCACTGGGCAGGTAACACAATGAATATTACTTTGTCAAAAGCACACCTCACAATTCTCAAGTTTTAATTAATTCTCCAATGTTGTAGTGAGTGGTAAAACTGGAAAACAGGGGCTGGAGTCAGTGACGTGCAACTTTTCTTCCTTTTCACGTGTGTGTGGTCCTTGTAGCGCATCACACCAGCCTGCCGTGGCAGACCAACCACCACTACTGCTCCTGTGCATGCCTCAGATACTGTGTGGCTGCTTTACACAATATTATAATTAGAGGAAGCAAAATCAATGTGTATATCTACCACATATACTCAATTGTAAGGCTATGTAGATGCATTGTCACGTCCTCGAAATATTATATGTACTGTATGAGAGCTATAATTTTATTGATATAGTGGAGAAAATCATCCAAGAGACTTTCCAAGCAAAGCCCATCTTCCAAACTTGACCACAAGTCAGTGATTGATGAACATGTGCTATGATCAAGGCCTCTAAGAATTCCAGGTGAAGAGAAAGGCTGGTAACACTCACCATGGATGGAAGGGACACGGGAGATCTGTGCAATCCTGGGCTCACACAATGCCACAGCAGGCAGGATCCCAGCATCAGGAGGGATGCAAGATTACTATCAATTACTATAATTCCCATCTGTCATTGGATAATTTAGATACTCAATAGCTGGTTATATTTCTGACCTGGATCCCAAAAAACACAGGATCACCTCAGTGCAAAACAAGCTGTAAGCAATTTCAATTTATTGTTAGCCTCTCATACTCTGTGTTATGAAACACCTCCATTGCTGAAAAAGCGTTTCTAATCTACATTTGCAATTTATACTGTATCATATTTGATGAGTCTTTAGATGAAAAAATACTATTACAACATAACACCTGGCATGGATGCAGCTTTGCTATATGGAGGCTCATTTTCAATTCAATGCTTTACAAAGAGCCTTTTGAGAGTGTCAGAAAAATCCACATTGGAAAGATATGTCAGTTAATTGAAGTATTTTATATTTGAAGGGGACAAAGAGCTCCCTATTGACTCCCACTTTGAGGCAGTTCCTGAGAGATTTGATGGCTTCTTTTCTGTTTGTCTTAAACTTGAATCTCTGAACTGCAGCAGGTCTATGAGTTTATTTGTAGGGAACACACATCATTAGAAAAAGAAGCACTAAGTGAAAACACAGTGTCATCAAACGATGTATTTCTTTTGCAATGGATTCACAGATACTCCCTTGAGTCAAAATACAGTAGCAACAACCTTTACTGTTGGGAATCTGTACGCCAGACATCTAAAAACAGTGGTAACTTCATATAAAATCTGTGCAGATGACACTTCAGTCAAACTTCACTCAGCATAGCTTAGGAAAAATCAGGAAAAGAAGAATGGAATGAACCATTTTTCATAAATTTCTAGCATGAGGTTACCATACATTTCTGCTGTAATGCAAATTTGAAAGGCTATCAATATGGAGAACTCAGACTTACAGCGCTAGATCTCTGAAAAGAAATCAATTAGGACAGAATCCGAAGGAAAAATAAAATGGACTTAACACACCATGACTGCTGACAGAATAGCACAAAGACACTGTGCTGTGTATTTACATGTACATATATCTAGTTGCACACCAGTGTTGGCAATTTCAGAACACTGAGATGGAGATTGATTTATTGCCAGACAAAGAATTGTTTGCACCTGGTGGGTTAATACAACAATCATTTTGCAAGATCATTAGCCTTTGGAACGATGCAATCAAAACTGTGATAAACATTGACCAAGGAAAGGAGTAAAACTATATTTCATTCATCTAAGGACCCACAAATTAATGAACTACATCAGTTATGCCAACTTTTCTCCTAATTTGGAAAGCAGCACTGAGTTCATAGGGGTGTCAAAGTATAAATTCAGGGTCACCAGTCACTGGGAACCACTGGAGGGATCCCTGGGAAAAGGAACACATGCCCAATGACTCTGGAGAAATGGTTGGCATAGCAATGTTTCTTCTGGGAAAACCTATGAATATGTATGTAAAAAACAGTACAGGAACCTTTCTGCCCTCAGCATGCACAATATTACAGAGGAAATAGCCCCTGGTACATCCAGCAATGAATAAAGAATTCCTGCTTCTTAATGCTACATTGGTGTTAAGGTGTTTTACCAGTTTTTGGTAACTATTTTATTTACGAGACTGTTCAAAACTCTAAAACTGCTTTGAAAATAGCAACTCATAGGGTTTTTTTTAGGGTTACTCAATCCATTTTCATTAGCATGCTCCAAGCAAATTCATGCAGATCTATTTGGTAGGAACATGTTACAGCTCAGCTGGGCCAGCACTGTCACCCCACAGCTGAGAAACACAGGCATGTGATGAAACTGTGCCCAGAGACATCACAGGAACAGTAAATAAAGGGGACAGAAATCAAAGATCCAGAACCTCATCACAGCCATGTCTAGGGTGAAGCCCACCACGTATTCTAATGACAGAGATATGACAATGGAAAGTGGGCCAACAAAAGAAATAATCATGTAGTATAACAGAAGATATTGGAAACCCTGACCTTAAAAATTCTTCTAGATAAGACCTGGCTTGCTGTAATTTATGACTCTAAAACTCATGTAGATACTAAGACTCAAACTGAACACATACTAGGTTTATTAAGCTGTGCTCAGAAAAAACCCATCCACATGGGGGAATTAAAAGAAGAGCAAAATGCTCAAGTGTTTAAAATATTTCATTTCTTGGAAATACAGCAAACAATCGAGACAGCTCTGCTGTCGTAGCAGTATATTTATTATGAGGCTAGTCCCAATGGGTGAAAAGGTTAAATGTCTGAGCCACTGTGAGAATTACAGGAGGCAGGAAACTATTTCATTAGATCCCAAGATAATCATGTTTCATTGCTGACCCTGGCAATACAGCACAGAATACAAATATTAGAATGACAGCACACAGCAACCTTCACTGAAAAAGAATAGGCGTATTTGGAAAAAAACAGGGATTTGAGCCTTTAACTTCAGTGAAATATGAGAGGAAGGTTTGGGGTTTTGTCAAGGTCAGAGTAAGAAGACAACATATTTTGTGTAGAAACACTATAATGCCATTTGTTGAATGCTCTCTTCAGCTGGGCTTCTCATAACAAACACAGAAAATCACAGAAAAAGTGGCAAGATTTCATCTTGTGATACCAGCATAAAATATGCTTTTATTCAGACAGATTATTTGCTCAACATAGAGCAAGGTTTTATATGCCCCATGCTATGCAGAAGATTAGACCAAATTTTTGTAACAATTATTAAAAACTGAATTATCCTCAGTTGTAAACTGCATTGCTGGAAGCATTTCCTACAGAAAAGATATCAAATGGTGGCACAGAGAAGTGCATTTCTAATGAAAAAGTAAATTTATTAAAAAAAAAATACTTGAAAAAGTAATTTATTATCTTTTATAGGGTTTATCAATGACAGCAAGCCTGTCTAGCAACAGTAATTCCTTGCTGTGGAAGAATGTAAGCTAAACACCTGGAAGCACATTACTCGAGCTCTCTAAGAAACAGCAGCACTGCACATGAATTTCCAGCCTGTTCCAGCAGGGACCTGGCCAAGTCCCTGCTCATGGACTGAAGTGGCCACTCAGGTCCTGTGACTGGCCACCTTCTTTGTCCATCACACCTCTGAAAGAAACCCAAACTTTTCAACTGCATTGTGACTACCACTGCGTGAAAGAGGGGATGGAGAAAAAAAAAACAAAACAAAACAAAGAAACAAATAAAAAAAACCACATTTTTCACATCTGCTTTGATGGAAGTAATTATTTATAAACTTTTGCTTTCACTGTTTCACTGCAAGGTAGTTGGAAACATTGAAGTAATCTACGTGATTGTGTGTGGCAGGAGCTCAGCACCTCTGAACAAAGAACCAATATGATTACGCAGAAGCTGTTTGTTGTTTACATTATGCATTTATTTATAGATTCTAAAACTACTGAACACACCAATCATGCATTTCTCAATTGGTGCCTCTATTCTGTCCACGTGTTCAGCATGCACTTCTCAGGATTTGTGATTGGTCTCAGTCCAGGTGTCTGACTGCCCCTGTTATCTGGTTCTTGCGGTCTTGTTTTTCTGTTTCTCAGCTTCTTCTTTCTTATTTTAGAACAATTTATGTCTCAGCAACCTTGACAAATTCCAGAGGGTCTGATAAGAAATTATACAGATGGTTTGGCTGGAGCACACTATGGCCTAAGTTGTTCAGATACATTGCTATAGCATGCTATGAAACTACCCAGTGGATGGTAACCTGACCAGTAACACACTGAAAACACAGATTGAAATGTCTCCATCCTTTCTATTGTCATCTCAGCAAAAGGGCAAAATAAATTCTAAGTTAGAAGCACAGCCACAGAAGTTGAAGGAAATTCAAAGAGCTAATGTGTATCACATCTTGCAGGACTCTACAGCATACATGCTCTCCCCACACACCCTGGAACAAATAACCCATACACAGAAAATTTTGTGACAGAGCATATTATTAAATACAGAGAGACAAGGATCATGAGCAAAGCAGAAATGAGCAAATTATTACTGAAATAGAAGTAGATGCCAATCAAGTTAGAACTATACCAAATTTTGTTAAGCATTTAAACAGGGAGACGTAAGTGATTTGCAATAGAAGGATAAAATACAGATCAAAATCAAATTGCTCAAGGAACCAGAATAATAGATGACAGGGTTGGACTCAATTCAGAAATTCAAGCTAATCTAATAACTAAAAATGAGCTAATAAGATGGACTTGAGTCCTGCAGTTCTTTAAAGGCTCTGCTATAATATTAAGATTCCTTTAATGCTGTACATCACTCAGATCTCATATTTGCTTACCACTCTTCACAAAGAAGTGACTGCAGGGAACTGCATCTGCATTTGTGCTCAAGAACAAGAGGGAACATAATTAAAATGAAGACAGTTTCAAACTAACAGTGTAAGAAGGATGAAGTCATCTTTTAAAGGTGACCATTACCCCAGCAGACATAAAGAGCTCTCTTCTCTGAACTTGCGGATAATTTCTGAAAGGCTGAAACATTTTACAGGAAGACTGAGATGAACTTTTGCATGCTTTTTTCAAAAGGATGAAGAAGAGCCTGTTCAAATGATAACCTATTAGAACACATACAATAGATTCCGTGATTTACTCATACTGGGCATTAATAGTGCCCAATCCAAAATAAAGAGAAATGTGGGAATGTCCAAGTGAATGTAATGATTACTGGTCAAGCCCCACAGTGCCATTACAGGTATCTAACAGAGCTGGAGGTACTGCAGTTTATTACAGAAAGTAGCTCCAACTGCAGCTCTGCATTACACACAGCTCTGCAGTCTGGTCAGAGATACAGCAGGCAGGAGATTGAATCCTAAAGACACAGAATAGTCCCAAATCCAATAGAACAAGCCCTAAACCTTTCCACTTCACAGTTTCAGTTGCAGCTAAAATCATTGTGACCACATTAGTCAGACATAAGCTTTTATATTCAACAGAAAGAAATTACTATGAAATTTTATTGCCTGTATTTAATAGCAAATTGAGAAAGTTGATACAACAGTCTCTTCCAGCCTACAGATTGTTTCATCTCTGAGCAGTCCTGTCTTCTAAAAACGTACCTGAATAAAGCTCATCATCCTTTCTCTTTTCACAGTTAAAACACTGAAGAACCTACACTGGTAACTACTGAGTTGATTCCAGTTAACTGAAAGTAACAGTTTCATATCATAATTATTCTGATACTGTCACTATCCTCAAAAGCCTGTCTTTTAGCTGAGATAGTAAGATAATTCAACAGCAAAGAATGCTTTCCATGTAAAATCAGTTGTCCAAGAGTTTCACAGCAGAGAGTAAAAAGTTAGACAGGAGTTACAAGTTAGGAAAAAAATAAATAAAACTATATGGTAAATGCAGGAAAACTTCCTCTTTAACCACACTCATTTTGCATCACCTCTTTGTGTGCATCAGTCTGCTCCGCTACTCAACTACATTAATTATTCATTAGCTCACAAAAATTCTTCTTCCTCCTCAGATAGCTGAAACTTACAGATACCATTTCATTATGAATAAATTATAACATTGACAGGAATATGGTCTTCATAGGGTCAGGAAGATGGTGGACATAAACCAATGCCCAATTTATACACTAAGTAGGTACCACAGCAATCGTGGCTTTATGCATCACATCGTTTTGATAATGGTTTTCAATACTGACGTGAAGGCAATACCCAACACTTTTCAAAGAGCAGCAAGTATCTATTCTGTGCCTCAAAGTATCTATTTTGTGCCTCAAGAGCCTTTGAATTTTAAAAGCCATGCAGTCAGTGCTTTCTAAATATCAAGTCCCCTGGAACCTAGTTTCAAACTGGGCACTCATAAGTAATTCATTGCTGTTGTTATTTTGGAAGCTTCCTGGAAAGATTCATGCTTGTTAGCATTTCCCCTCAAAAACTGGGGCAGAAATCCTTCTCTGTCTATGATGCTTCATACTTTTAAATACAAAAAACCATACCAACCTTTCATTTTGAAGGGTCTGAGATCTGATAAAGGGAAAAAATCCAAATATGTTCTCCATGCACATTTTGACAATCTGTGGCTGTGTAAACATTTCCTTAGTTCTCAAAAGAGGTGATACCATTATCATACTTGGATTCTGTTGTTCAAATTATCAAATAGGATATGGCAGGGTTAATGTTTTCAACCAGGTTGCTTAATTTGCTATGGAACTTTTGTTAAGGGCAGTCCCAAAACAGGATTTTTTTAACCTGTTTTTAACTAAACACACACTGTAAACATTATTAATGGCACTGACAGCAAATTACGAATGTTTACACACTAAAGGAATACTTATATGGTCTTTTTAAGTGAGACAGCAAAAAAAATTTTGCTTAAAAAGAAAATAAGCCAGAAATGTTACATTCTAATTGCAAAAGAATTTTAAGTAGTTTGTGTGTGTGCGTCATCATCAGTTGATACTGCAATTGTGTATTTTTACTGACCTTTCAAAACACTCCAGAAAAATCCACAAATCTTAGAGGGTAAATCACATATCAAGAAAGACAGAAAAGCTATTGTGATTCTCTGTTCAAACAGCTGTGGTCCCAGTAGGCAAAAAAACCCAAAAACCCAGTAAAATTACACAGCCAATTTTAATGCTGCTGAAATAGCCTCACAATTTGCAGAAAATATCCCTGATTTTCCCCCAAAGTCATCTGTGACTATTACTCAAACCGTAAGGGTTAGTGCATTTCTGTACACAGAACTTGAATAGGCAAACCCCCACTACAGAGAGCAATTCTGAGATAAACTAATTAGATTTTAAGCTGTTAAAACACTGACATTGAGTGATGGCCGGGCTGCTTGCCCTATTATTTCTGCTGAACCAGAAAGAAACCCTTATGTTAATAACAGCACATTACTAGAAGCATTTTAAGATAAGACACTACCTGCAATAAGGATGTCCCATTACAGCAATCTCAAAGTGCTTTACAAAGGTCCCTGAAAGATCAGCAGATGATAGTGTGTGTTAAAAGCCAGCACTGGTGACATTCACTCAGTTTGTTGTGAAGAACAGCTCTGAAATGACAAAGCTTCCCAAAAACTAGGTAGAAACAGGTAGAATAAGCAGAAATCAGCTTCCATCACTGATCTAAAATAACAGTCTCTTTTTCACTAAATTTCTCTTGCATTAGTTTGCTTTATTTTCATTTCAAGTAGTTCACCAAGAAGGCAATAGGTAATGTTCATAAGGAAAGCAGAATGGGGAAAAAATAAATTATATTTTGTACTTAAACATTTTATCGCAAGTCTTTGCTATATCTTTAGTCATCACAAAATTAGAGCCTAAAAAAACTATCATTAATTTAATAGATAATACTACTATAACACTGTATTTATATACACACACCCATGTAAGTACATTTATAAAAGGCAAAAGATGTTTATGCCAAAAGCCTGAACCCATTTACAGGACAGGGTTCCAGGGGTGCCAGCTACAGACATGCCTCACTTTCTTCACTAGGATTGCAAATAAATTATTTCTTTTTAAAAATAGGCTACTTGGCTGAATATATATGTTTCGACTGTTTAATTCTCTCTCTTCATGGACAATGATCAATTGCACTGGCCCAAATTTCTTCCCAGCATATGTGACCACGGCATGAGAACCCAGATCTCCTGGTCCCATGGGAAATTATCTGTATCAGTTGTAAGGTAGCAGGAAGGATAGCTGACAAATCAGCAGGAAATGCTACAGGAAATGGGAGGGAAGAGAAGAAATGAACCTCAGTACTGCAAGACAGAGATCCTTTCAGATCCTTAACTTTCTCACTCCTGTGACAGCTGCTCTAATCCTAATTTTGGAGTACACAAAATACACGGTGCTGGAAGAACCCCAAATGAGCTTCAACTTCAAAAGAAAGGTTGACTGAGTTTACAGAGGCCAGATATTTGCCTTGTCCATTTTCTCACTAATAGCACACCTAACATCCATTTTGTGAGAAAAGCAAAATGCTTGTCCAGGATGCACAGACTATTCCATGGCAATAGCATTTAATCTCCTGACATGGCAGAGACAGCAGCGCATTTCTGCATCCTAACACCCTGATCAATTTTATTGAACAAAGCTGCTGCCCCTTTGAAAACTGCATCTGAAGGAAATATCCTGAACTGCTTTTTTTCGCCAGATCCCTCTTTAGCATAGGCAACTCATGATTTTTGAGGCAAAATAAGGAATAAGAAACAAACATTTAAAGTCACATTTCTTCATCCACAAAAGCATCCTCAACTCTTCAGAGAGATGGGAAGCTACGCAGCTTCTTATAAGCACACAAAGTGCTGACAGACAGTTAAAGGAAATTCAGTTTCAAGGCTGGTTAGGTTTCAATTTTCATTTTAGCCTATTAGAAAGCACTGAAGAACTACATTTCTGAAATCATCTAAGAACAAAAATAAGGAGAAACGCACCCCATAATTCTTGCAGATCAATTTTCTGCTTTAACTGATGAAATTCCACTCAGTTCCTGCATACCAAGGGCCTTGTATGAAGCTGAAACTTAAGTTTGGAATCTCACAGCACACTAGGTAAAATGAAAAGCTCCTACAAAGATGATCATACCCCTGCATTAAAACAGCACCTGATATCTGGGTCAGTTGGAAAATGATCACATACAACATATGCCCACAGTGTCAGCATGGTAGGCGAGTGAGCCTGCAATCTGCCATTTTAACACTAAAAATCAAAACATCTTTGCCAAATAAAAATCAGGTATTTTGCTTTCCATTTACTATCCCTTCTTTCCTTGCTAGGAGCCAATTAGAGACCCATCAATTATATTTTCAAGCTGCTTTGTGATAACTGTACTTTCACACCTAATTACTCTGCTTACTCTATCAGCCAGAAAACATCTCATTTCCTTCTGCAGGTACCCTCCGGGTTTATTCACAATATCTTCTATAATGGTCTGGGACTGAATTTATCTTCTCTGACTAAACAAGCTGGTTTGAAGTACCTATCTTTTTCTACCTATTATTTCAAAATGTATTTCCTATTATTCCATGGAGGTTTCATGCCTGCACAGCCTGCATTTTCTGAGCATCAAATTGACAGCATCAGATTCTTCAAGGTTGAGGGAGTATTTTTTGTTTTCCTTGTCTACATCAGCAACATCCAAAAAAAACCCAAAAAACCAAAAACCAAGCTGAAATGCCATAAACAGTTGCTTTAGGACAATGGCAAGGATTACTTTTCAGTATTCATAGATAGCATTATGCATTGATATGAATGCAGACACAGCAATTATAAATAGGGATATTTACTGCAGTGAAAGAATGTAAACACATTTAAAGTAGTTGGACCTTGTCCTTCATTGAGATGGGGGAGGGAGGCAGGGGAAGGGCTGCTTTTAAGAACTCCCCTCCTTGCTTGGATTTTGTCCAAGTTGACAGTCTGTAATATAGAGTAGCCTAATGAAATACTAAAGATTATTTTCTATGCATATATTAAGCACGGATTGCTTCTAACTTCTTTTGGAAAAGAACAAAACCATATGTCTTATCTACAGAAAATCATACTTGGATATTGTATGCTGCACATTACAAGCTCATTTTATAGTTGGTGCTGCTCACTTCTATAGTTATTTACTTCACTATTTTAAAGAATGCATTTTTCTGTAAAGGCAAAAAGAAAAAAAACACAACAAAGAAGTAGTGTTTTCCCTCCCACTCACTCCCCTACGCAATTTATTCATTCAGCAGTCCTGGAAATTCAGTGGGGAATTCTCAGCCTTCTGTTCAGCTACAGATCAGCTCCAGGGACACAAGTAGGAGGATAAAAAAAAAAAAAAAAAAAAAAAAAAAAGGCAGTTGTGAATTGTGGCTGCCATCAACACCAAAAGACCTTTCTGATAAGTTACAGAAAAGATGATAAGAGAAAGAAAAGAAAATTATTTTCTCTACTGATAAATGCTAAAGAAATATCATGACAAAAACATCCTGATACTTCAGTGAATTAGGCAGTTAAAAATGAGCTCTGTATGACTTAGGAAACCAAACAAATTGTTCTGAATCCAAAATACTACAAGTAACTACAGTACATATCTTTGTGTTAAAGGAAGAGAGAGCCTTACCTCTGCCAGGGGAGAAAGGCCAGCCTGTGCTATTTGTCAGTCCCCTGTTTCTCAGCTGGTGCCTAGGCTAAGTGAGTGGACTAAGGAGCACACAGAGGAGGGGGTACTGGCTCAACTCCTTACATCTCTAACAAGAAGTGTTTCTAGGAAGAACAAGTCACTGAACCTAAAGCAGCTCAGAGAGGTGCCTCCTCAGGTGGCCACAGGAGACCCATGGTTCAAGGAACAGACTGACCTACTGCACTGGCAAAAGCTGCAGCCTCCAAGAACATTCTTCAGGCTCCAAGGGAAGAGTGAGTATGAAGTGCCACCCACAGATAAAAATCTGGCACAACATCAATATGCTCAAAGTACAATTTCTTAGCTAGAAGAAAGAAGTCTGGGCAAAGAACACTTGCCTTTTTCTACTTTGGGTTGGGTGTTTTGCTTGCTGCTGGTTCTGAGACTTTTTTTATATTTTTTTACATTATCACAGAGATAAAAAGATAAAAGCTACCCTATGAGTGACACAAAAGCATTTCTTACAGCTCAAAGAGACAGGCTGTCCTTACATCAGTGTCCACCAACAGGATGGGGTCCATGAGGATATCACTGATAGCACACAGCAAAGTGAGATATAAAACACTGTCCAGTGCCATACAGATGCACCCAGCTAGCTGGGAATGAGATAGCTCAGGCATCAAACTGAGTGTGAGCTTTTCTTGGTAAACTGCTCCCTTTCAAACTCTCAGATGTTTCCAGGTTCTTGGGTAAAATAGTTTTCAAGTAAATGATAAAAGAGTTTTTCATATCTACAGCCTGCATTTACAGGGCTCAGGGTAAGGAATATATGGATTTTGAGATGCCTAACCTTAGAGAAGGAAATGCATCTGCCTACCTGAAGTCATTGATGCTACACAGCAGCTGTAAGGCAAGGAAAGAACAAGATAATTTCTAACAATGTCACTAACAAAGCTTTTCCAACTCATTCCAGAAAGCCAAGACAGGAGGTGAGAATTAAGCTAGGGAACTGTTGCTCCTACATTAGGAAATATTCCTGCCGACAAATGGATTGCATAGTCATATGAACTTTATCCAACACAAGAAACTAGAATATCTGCCCATGTTGTATCTTCATTGCTTACTCAAGACTATTTCTACCATCCCACATATATTGTATCTTGGAACAGAGGTTTACCCACAGAATTCTGAGATTCCAGATAATCAATTTAGATAAGCGATTTCCTGTCTTTCTCTTCTTCCAGGTACTTGTAAGAACTTCACTGTGGAGCAAATTTAAGTCAATTGACATCAAGACTGTATTTAGGTTAGTTGCTCACCCCTTAAGAGAAGTAATTTCAGAGCTGTGAGGCATCCCTATATCATGCACTCAAAGCCACTCACAAGCTCTCATTAAGGCAGCTGGATTATGTGAAACATTATTACACAAATCTTTAAGAGTTACAGGGATTCAGAGATTTTTATCTTGCTATGCCTTCCCTTAGGTCATGAAATAAAGTTTGACTGTGAATAATTGCTAAGGTCAGGTAATTAAACTTAAAGAATGATTAATTTTGTTCCAGAGGCAGGGTCTACCAGCAGGGAAACATCACCTTTACCTCATTCCTTCCAAGAAATCCCCAACCACAAACAAATACACCTTCCCATCGTACAACTTTCCATCAAAGATGTTCCCGATCTATTACAGAAACAGCTAACTCCCCCTATTCTATAGATATGATTTACAGATGCATTTTTTTGTGATACAAAAACCTCATTCCTAAAGCAAGCCAGCCACAGCAATTACTATGCAATTCATCATAGCAATTACTATGGATTCATCCCACTGCCTTAGGCCCAGCATTAATCACAGGTGAGGTCACATATACCCTTCAGAAATCTTGACTAGTAACTCCACTTATGCTTCGAATTTGCACAGTGAAACAGATGCTCAACTCCCTAGCAGCTCAAGATGTAAGAATAAGTATATACACATTAATCTTGCAAAATCTTGTCCTGAAGAAAACCTAAACATTCTTTCATCTGTCCTCCCTTTTCCTCCCCAGCAAATACAACTAATGTTTCTGTCAAACATGATTTCTATCTTAACCTGAACCTAGAGAATGACAACTATCCTGAAGCATCTCAGGACTAAAGTGGATTTTAGAAATTTGAGCCCTATCAAATTCATATGGAAGCTCAAGACATTTCAGCTGATGCTTTAAGATGCAGATCTACTTCCCTGTTGCTCTATATTAGTAACAGTGGATGCACAACGTTGACTTTCTAGCTGGGTTGCACAAGAGAGCAAGTTTTATTCTAAATCTTTTACAGACAGGTCCAAGAGGTAAAACTCCCACTGGGCATTAAACCAACACATCACCATCACTGGCCAATTGGAACACCACCCCTTGACTGTTTCTTACAAGTAAACAACAAGGATCCAAACAACACCTGCAAAGGTTGTTTTCCTTCTCCAAGGACTGCTTGGGTTCCTCCTTATGATTTCTCATGCCAGAGTGAGAACCTTGTGTGACTTAGTTTCACACAGGCTCAAGCTAATGCCTGAAGCCTAAAAATCTTTTATTTGACCATTGTCAGTTCCCATACTTCCCTACCTGATAAAATATACAAACTTAACGGCAATATGAAGTGGTAGTGATTTTATTCAGCATGTAAGATGAATGTAAACATCAAAAAAGTTCCCTGCACTGACTCATTGTTCTTTAAGTGTAAGCAAAGCATTTCACCCTTAAAGGACTGAAAAAAAAGGAATCAGGTTCACTTCAAGTCATGAACAATAAAAGCAATGCAAAAAAGATTCAGCATTAGAAGAGCTAAAGCAGCAGCACTGCAAAATCTGTTTTAGGAGCCAAAATGGCAACAAGATTGATCCAGTTGTTTAAGTGGATTTTCAATAAAGATGCAAAAGAATTCTCAATCCAGGAAAGCACTTAAGCACGTGATAACCTTAGCATGTAAATAGGTTTCCATGGCACTAGTAACAAAGAAGATGTTTCATTGGACTAGGAAAGAACTCCTTATTTTCTCCTTGCAGCTACTCAAGTAATTATTTCAGGCTGAATAAGGTCTGGGTTATTCACAGACAGATTTACTATTACCTGAGAAAAAGATCAGTCAGATATACTAAGCAATACATTATCCTGGGTGTTTTCCATGCTCCTAAAACTGAAAATTTCTTAGTTATTACAGGGGATAACTAAGTTTTCAGGGAAACTCACATCACCTCTAAATACATCAGTAATTCAGTATCATCTATAAACAACCATTTTTTAAGGCATTTAAAAAAAGGTGATGTAACACAATTCTGGGTACTTCTATTATATTTAGTCTACCCTAAGCAGTATTTTGGAAAAATCAGATAATGTTTAGCTATTTTCAAAACAGCCAATCTTCCAACAATGTTTTAGAGACAGTAATATGCAAAAAATGAAAATTTCCTAGAAGAAATGGCTTCTTGGTCTGTTTACCCCAGTGAAGCTTAGTGTTTAGTTTAATAGAGAGAGACAAATGCATGCCTGCTTTGTAACAAAACTCCATGCCATTAGCAAATTAGGGAACAATCTCAAAAGACTATGGTATCTTTTTTTACTAATTGAGTTTTATTTGCCATCTGCAGCAGTATCAAAAGCATAGCTTAGCATAGCTCCAATGAAAGAAAAAGCTGAAGCCATGTAAAAATTCAAAATAAGCTAATTTGTTTTCCTCCAGCAACAGCAACAAATTTAGGAAACATACAATCCTGAGCAAAACAGGTGCTCAAGTTTCTACCCAGTCTGTCCCACTGTGCCATCACAGCCAAAGCCAAGCACTATTTCAGGGTCCTCACTTAGCCTACCAGCTTCAAATAATCTCCCTCATGCAGTTCTCTCCCAAAAAATTACCCAGGAGCAGATATGCTAGACAGAAATAAAAGTGAAACAGATTTTCTTTAAATTTTTATAATGAATTTTAATTAGTTAAGGAACATTTGACTGTTAGTTTTGCTGGTTTTGAGTTAGATCTCTGTTGGTTGGTTGTCAGTAGAAAACCCTGAGAAACTGCCTCACTGCACCTGCAGAAAGGAACTCCATGGACCCATACCCCTTAGAGAACTTAACGAAATTCAATGAAGAATTGTTTTATGGTTGTCATATAACTAGAGATTAATTAGATATCATAGTACAAGAAAGATATCTGAAGAGAGTTAAAGAGTCAAAGGCCTATACACCCCAGAAAACTGCAATATGTATTATGTATATGCATAACAGAAAACTGTTCATACACTGTAGGTACAGCAAGGGAGCCACTTCATAGGCTTGCACACTCCAGAAAACTTAACCAACAGTAATTGTCTAACCAGGACAGTAAATTTAATAAAGCACTGTTGTATCTGGTTAAAAACTGGGTTATCTATTAAACAAAGATAGATGAGATATTCTGGTAGTTATTAGAAGAAACACCTTACCATGGTGCAATAAACTGGGTGGACTTTTGGGAACATCCATAAAAAATCTTGGATGTTACAGTGTATAAAAATATCTGAAAATAATTGTTTCTTTGAACATGGCATATTAATTCCTTCTGTGTTTCCGATCTTGACTCAAAATGGTTATTAGGAACAGCTTTTTGCTGTTCATCTAAATCAACTTCTCTTCTAATGTACAAAAGGTTATTTTAACCTTTATACTTGGCTCTCAATAGATGAGAGAGCAGAAGAGTTCCTCTATGGCTTCTTCCAGTGAAAACAATCAAAATAAAGTATTTTGAAGCACTGTATGTAACAAAAAGTTCCAAACAGTATCTTTAACAAGAAAATCTCTTAATGTGAATATTGTGTATTTACTGAGGGGATCCAGAATAAAACCCTAGAATAAAGTCACACCAATATAGCAAATGAATATATTTCTAATGTAATCCAAGCTTCTTTATCTTGGTGAAACTTCCTGTTTTCAGTGCATAACCTGAAATCACTTCTCCTGTAATAAGACACAGAATAAAATACATCAAGTTCCTCATTTTGGTACAATCATCTATTTACTCCTCCTACACACCAAGCTACAGCAGATTTGAAATTAGCAACATGGAAAATGTAACAGCTCTATGAATCAATAAGGGTGAGTATAAAGGACAGACACTGCCTGGAGATCGTGGTCCAAGGATTCTTTCTGCTGCGCCTCTCATTTATCTAACACCTACCTGTGATGAGAGTTTTCCCCTGAGCCAATTTATTATTTTGTAATTTCTCTGATGTTACAGTCAGCTAAATTACAGAACTTGAGGCTACAAGAGAATTGCATGAGAAACACGTTTGCATTGATTTTACTAATACACATCCAGTAGGATCACAGAAAGCCTCCGGTCAGCTGGCAGAACGTTTCACTCAACTTGAATACTCTTGGCACATGCCTACAATTCCTTTTCCCCCTCCTTGATTAAAAATGCAACAAAATACACAAGTGAAAGCAAATTTTTTTGCAGCTTCCCTCAGAAAAGAAGCAATATGTTTGATAGTTGCCTAATCTGAAAAGTCTTCTCTTCAGAAAACACTTAATGAATCACCATTCCTCAATATTTCCAAGGAGGCATGTGTAGATTACTTTGCATCTTTACTTCAGGAGTGTAGAGCAAGTGACAGGAGAGTTGCAGTTGCTGCCTATGCACCCATTTCTCTTATTTAAAAGTAACATGTTCTCCAAAAGCATCTATGACATTTCAAATACTCCTGTATACTGCACCATTGCAATTCACAAGAACCAGGTTCGTCTGACTGCACACAATTTACGCTTTTATTAATATAACTAATATTCATTGTATTGCTGCTATGGCTCATGGAAGGGAATAAAAGTCTATACTGCTATTTTTAACCCATTTTTGAATTCTGACCCAAGGTTACAGCCAGCCAACTCCAGCAAAAGGCACTGGGTTGGCCCCTACACCTTGGCCACAGCCAACAGCCGTACAATGACATTGTTGAGACACGTGAGCAACGGAGATTATAGTATTTGCTAGTTAACAGAATAGAAGTTTGGAGGGTTTAGGGGATAGAATTAACTTCAAAGTCAAGAAGACAAGTTTTTTATTAACTCAAATGTGTTATGCATTTATACGGAACTAAAATCTTCCATACTTGGAAGTGATACACATCTGTATTAATGGCCAGTTTTAGAAGCAAAAGAAAATTATACACAGGTAATCTTTGGAGGAAGATGCTAGCAACATGAGATTATATAAGAGCACCACAAAACAAGCCCCCCAGTGCCTACAATCTGTTTGTGGAGATACCATCTGTGAGACACAGTATGACACCTGTTGATTATATGCCAGTTATAAGGAACAGAGATTCTTCCCCATCAGCTACTTCATTACAGTCAGAAAAACACAGCAGAAAAGTGCCCTCTGCCTGTCAGCTTCTGTGACAAGTCTAAGCACTAGACAAAAATAAGGATGAAAATATAATTCATTCTCGTGAAGAAAAAGGATTTGATTACAGCACCCAGAGCCCTGTATCAGCTGTAAACCTTGATTTAACTGGCAGAAGTGGAAGATTTAAGAAGTCATAATGATAAGTACACAGGCATGAAACAAGAAACTCCTAGGCAGTGCATCTGCCTGGAAGAAAAAGGAAATAATGCACTGAATAATGAGCTTTTCTGTTACCAAGGTTTTGTTGGGTGAGATCACCAGGGTATTTAACAAACTTAAGTGTCCAAACCCATAGATAGCAAACAGGAGGTAAGCAGGGCATTAAGGGCTTTATAGCACAGGTGAAGACCCTTGGGTTATCCTGAGCTAGCACAAAACTGAGCATGCAAGGAAGAAGCCTTGCAGTCTTTGTCCAGGGGACAGGTCTGCCATGGCTGTGGAATGGCTGATCAATACTCTCTTCTACAATTGGGATTCACATCTGTAATGACAGCACTAACGGGCTCATCTCACACATACTGTCTTGCATAAACTCCTGCCTTAAGTGGGTTGCAGCCCAATCTGTCTTGAAATTGAAAGACAGTCCTTAAACACTTAAACTTGGAGTAACCTAAAGGAAAAAATAAAACAAGCTATGACTTTCTTGCACAAAAATCCCCCAACTTACTCTTATTTCAGTTAGTTTATGGAGGAGGAGCTGGGTATTTCATTCTTCTCTCTTCTTCTACTTAATTCAGGGGGTCATGACAATGGAATACACCTGAAGTTACTCAAAGCCTGTTGTTTTTTTAAACTGTTTCTTTCCATTGCAGTATGAACATGTTTTCAGTCTGTTTGTCAAAGATGGAGCCCTCTCCCTTACCATTGTCCTCTTATATCTAAACTCTTAGCTAATTTTTCTGAAAAAATGCGTAAGCTAAGCTAGTTGCAGCTCTGATAGCTCCGTTTTTCTCTCACCCAAAACAAAATTCTTTATCCTTAAGATCCTCTCTTAACTGGTATTTCTTGTACCTTGACTGAGACTCTCAAAGTAAAGGCTTGATCAGAAGTTGCATGATTTTTCTGTCTTGCAAACAGAGCTGATAAAAATCACATTTATTCAGAGAAAGAGCCACATCACATGGATCATATTGGATGGATAACTTCCAGCATGACTGGAGTTTTCAGTAAACACAGCAAATTACATACTAATAAAGCAGATGATAGATTTGGCACTCAGAGGGCTTTTTCTCTTCTTCCTTCTCATTCCACTAGCAATCTTTTCCTCTACAGCATACAGAAATCAGACTAAGGAAAGATAAAATGCCCTGCCAAGGACCATTCAATGACATGGGCAGGCTTCCACCTGGCTCTTCACTGATCCCTCAGCTAAAAACATGAATTAATAACAAACACTATCATGGAAAACCATCTTGAAGTCCAACCTAAAATCCAGCCATTTTGTTATTTAGGAAGTATTTTTATTTTTTCCTGCACCATCCTCCACATCCCAAGTCCTAGCCATTTTCACATTCATAAGGACTGCAACCCTGCAATACCACTAAAGACAAAATGCCAATCCAATTTTAGCTCCTGAGGATCTGCAGTGATGGCTTGTGACAAAGTAATCCAGGCACGGTATGATCCCAGGACCTTAGATCTGAGCTGGCAGTCCTGGGTAATGTTATCTCTACTGCTCCAAGCATCCCTTGGGTCCTTCCAGTCATACACTGCTCATGCCTTCCCTTGCCTTTACCCTTCCTGGAGCTGCCAATATCTCTTGCTTGCTCTGTTTGCAAATCTGTATTTAGCTCGTGCCTGAGTTTGAACCCTGCCCTGCAAGTTTACCAGTCCTCAGGACTTCCTTCTCCTGTCACAAGTGCACTCAAGTGCTTCTGCTGCTTCAGGGATTGCTCCCCTGGACACTCTCAGTCCTCTGTCCTCAGCCTGACCCCTTTGTCCTTCCTTTTGTAAAAGTGTCTGTGACTGAACTCAGGCAAAAATAATTTTGATTTAAGAAGGCAAGAGAGATGAAAATCAGCTCTTTGTGCTTCCTCATTTGTGCTTCAATCCATTATTGGATTTTGATGATAATCTGTTTGCTTCTCTTTAGATCAAGAGATTACTTCCTCCTTTTCAGACCATGGTAATGAAAATGGTCTCTTTCTCTTAACCATTTGATAAACACTACTAAAATTTAAAATGGGGGCTGAGCTATGGAACTTGTCTATTCAATTTAAAAGCATTTTTAACTGGACCCAGATTCTTCAGTTTAAACAGTACTGAGACATGCAGCAGTATCTGCACACACACAAAACAAATTCAAAAACAAAACAAACACACAAAAAAACAAATTTCAGCCATACAGCATAAGATGCACTCCAAAATGCTACTGAAACCACTGATATCACCTAAATCTAGAGCAAATCATATATCACCACCACTGGCATATACCCTGATGAAGAGATTGTGGATGCCACCAGGAACCCTTTGATTTACTTTGGAGGACCTTAACTCAGGCCTCAGTGTTGTCCTTGCAAATATCCTCATTTGCCAGCTCTGGTCAGCAGGTGAGCAGGAAATGGAGAGATCTGGATATCAAATGACAGATTAAAAAAACATCTATTCAGAGTACAAAAAAATTGAATTTGTTATGTTTAAAGAACATACACATGCAAAATGTATGTTCACCTACAGTTAGTCTCCTGTAACTCCCAGCTTCCCCTGAAAGAAAAATTTCCATCTGCTTTAACAATGGTCTGAGATCAAACACTGGCTTGATTACATCTTTTCAGCATGAGAACATTGTCATACACATGAGAAAAAGTCAAAAAGTCAAATTTACATTTTAAGCTCAAAATAACTGTCAAACCACTAAATACAGAAAGGCAGCCTTCACCTCAGTCACACCACCTGAAGCTGTCCTCAGAGGCAGAGCCAATGAGAGTGTGGGTGGATGAAGTTCAGACAAGCATTCCCACAGATAGAGAGAAAGGGAGGCAGGACTTTTGGTTCCCTACTTGACCATCCCAAACTTACTTGAAGGCATGGGATAGCATTGTTATCGATTGTCCCAAAAGATAAATCATTCCAGCCTGGACAGAAGGAATGAATTCCCACTGATTTTATTATTTGCCATTACAGTTTTAAATCTAGGACTATGCCATGGTTTAACCCCAGACAGCAACAAAATTCCAAACTGCTGCTTCCTCACTCCCCTTCAGTGGAATGGAGGAGAGAATTTGAAGGGTAAAAAGGCAAAAAAAAACCCTCATGGGTTGAAATAAAAGATGGTTTAACAACTAAAGCAATATCCATGTACACAAGCAAAGCAGAACAAGGAATTGATTCACCACTTCCATTGGTGGCAGGTGTTCAGCCATCCTCAGGACAGAAGGGCTCCATCACACATAACTGGCTTGGGAAGACAAATGTCATCACTCTGAACATCCTCTCCCTCACACTGCTGCTTCTTTCCCCTAGTTAATACACTGAGCATGATGCCATATGGTCTGGAATATCCCTTGGGTCAGTTAGGATCAGCTGTCCCAGCTGTGTCCATTCCCAATTCCTTGTGCAGCCCAGCCCACTCTCTGGTGAGGTTGGGCAAGAAGCAAAAAAGGCTTTGACTGTGCTTCAGCCCTGCTCAGCAATAAACAAAACATCCCTGAGCTATCACCACTGTTTTGGTCACAAATCCAAACAGCCCCAAACCAACTACTCTGAAGACAAAAAACTTTATCCCAACCCAAACCAGGACATTCTGTTTCTGCTTAAAAAGGAATTAAGGGCATGCATTAAAGCTTACTAATAAAACAGTTACTTGCCAAGAATGATGCCAATGAACTTGATTACAGAGGAAAGAACAGGAAAACACAGAAGATTAACACTTTAAACCTTATAACTGCAAGAACAAATTCTCATGTTTAACTGAGGATATGAGGTTTGAAGTAGCAGTAGAACATCCTCATGAAGTTGAAATAACAACCAGACCTCGTCCACATGGTAAAGCACAGTGATTATATCACAGATGGCAGAGAACCAAGAAGCTGCATCTCACCAGCAGCACTTACACAGATGCTTAAACAGGCTAAATTTCTCATTCTACCTCTCCCATTAACTGTATTTCTATACTTCCCCATCTTTCCACAGGACTCTAAGAAATGTATCAAACAGATCCTGACATTAAGTTCTTTACGACTTGCTTCTTGAATGTGCTTGCCAAAATCAATTATCAATGAAAGTCAAGAGAATGCAGAAAGTCAAGAAGGTGCAAATACAGAAGTTTTCTGCTTATAAGATTCATTCTTCACTTGCTTTAGTGGATACAGAACCAGCCTTTATTTCCAGGAATCTCTTACATCATTACAGTGAACTAGTTACAGACAAAGTACTGAAAATAAGCTGATCAATTTTTCTTAAATGATTTGCAGAACCATCTGGAAGCATGCAAACATTCCAAGTCCATGTTCCCAAGACCTATTAGAATGCTAAACCCAGATCTCCAGCAGTTCTGCATCTGTTGTTCTTCATCTTGCAGCATGTCACTTTTTTTGCTATTAGAAGATCAGTAATAGAATTATTAGACCAACACTGGATTTCCTACATGATTTCTCTTCTGCACTATTTCAAAAGAGGAAGAGCTAGGCAGTCTGTTATATGGGAGACTACTCAGCTACCAGTATATTGCTTCAGTCAGTCTGTAGGATTGGCAGTTAAACAGTGTTATCCCCAAATTTGTATCAAAAATCACCCCCCCTTGGAGCTGTTCTTGCAGACTACAGTTTCCATGACGCATCTGATGTTCTCCCTAGTCTTTCCAAGAAGAGATGAAGTACCACAAAGCCTGGAGACTAATTCACATAAGAGAAATAACACAATGAACAACAGGGCAAGGACGGGTGTAGGGAAACAGGTTCTTGCACACACAGAGCACCAGCCTGCTACCCCTAATTAGGCAGGGGAAAAGTTAAATACCCCCTTTCTCGCTATCCACAATCCCCTCTTGTTTTCTCTAGAAGCAGTCTTCTTTTACAGACCTTAAACAAAATGCACACCTTTTCTCCACCTCAAAATCACCCATTCACATCAGTGAGGACTAAAAAGATGTGGCTAAAGAGAATCAAGAGTGCAAACAGGAGGAGCAGACAGCAGGTTATGTTTCCTTTGACATGGCACTTGCTGCATTTAAGATCATCTTTAGAAAGACAGATCAAAGAGCATGGAAAAATCTGCAAAAGCCCTTAACTTCACCCTCCAAACTCACATAAATTCCGAGCTATCATGATGTTTTTGAAGTCTTATGCAAATTCCCTTTTTTACTGAAGTAGAAGCAAACACAATAAAAGAGAGAAAAGCATAGTGGTATCTTCCAGAAAACATTATTTTCAATATTCCAAGTAGAAGTTTATCCAGCTGCTGAACACTGCATTATATCTTCTGCATCAATGAACTCAATTTTAACTTTTATTCCATGTCTAACCAAGGAAGCAGAGCAAGACTGCAGCATCCCGGTTTCTTTGTTAATGCATGCAGGGTGCTGTAATACCCACAATCATCTGAAAATTGAAGAGTAGAAACAGATTCCCACTAAAGCTGTCACTGAAGCACAATATATTAGGTGTTACCATGTACCAGTGTACATCAAGGGAGAGTTTAATTTTATATGACATGATAAACTTCCATCCTTGTGAATTAATATGGTGTTTAAAAAGATGTTATAAAGCTCCTGCATCATTTCCACATGAAATTCATTTACAAAACCATCTGAACATCATCCATACCTAAGAAAAGAAGAATGAAAAAAATATTTCAGCAAAGAATGTTGCAGGCTTAGCAAAAGAAAGGCATGAAGCTTGAATTTATTGAAAGGAACCAGTTTTTCTATTACCTATATTTCAGCTCCAATTCTGCATCTCAGAGATCAGTAAAAAGGAAACCAAGTATTTTCTTTTTATCTGCTGCCCATAGTAACAGTAAGTGAAATGAAACTTGGTTAATATTAAAAATTGCCCTTAATTAGCTCAGATATGCTGATACAAAATGCATCTTCAAATTAACCATAATGTGGTATACTGGGATGGAGTTAACTTCCTTCACAGCAGCCCAGATGCTGCCAGTTTTTATATCTGTGGCGAAACAGTGGCTAAAACAGTGATGGCAATTCAACAGTGTTTTGGCAACTGCTGAGCAGTGCTTGTAGAGCATCAAGGAGGTCTTTTTTTCTCCAATTTCCCCCTCAGTGAGTGGGCAGGGCTAGGGTCTGGGAAGGAATGCAGCTGGGACAGCTGACACAAACTGCCAAAAGGAATAACACAGAACACCAAACTGGGATTAAACAGGGAGCAGTCTGCCTCAGGTAGCCATCACTTATCAGTCTGATGGTGGGAGGTAGTGAGTGGTGAGTGATTTCCTTTGCATCCCATGTTCATTTTCCTCTTCCTAATCAGAATTCAATAAATCAGCATTCCTTTTCAATTTGTTTTCTGGTTTAGCTCTTGTGGCAGTGTACAAGAGGCCACAGAACTGTGCTGTGCCATGGAATGGAAGAAGCTCAAAGGGCAGCCAAACAGGAGCATCTCTCAACAGCTCCTAGAACCGTGCCCAAGGAAGTCAGGGAACTTCATTTTAGAAAACAAAATCTGTAATTTAAATTAGAGGAGCCAGCAGTTCATCTGCAGACAATGAGTAGGGCTGCTGCAGTTCAGCAGTCACAAGCTCTGCTGGACACACATCATGCTAAATGCAATGAGAATTTGCCTTCAGACAAGGCTATCGAACAATTGTTTCAATCAGAACGCAAGTCAGACTGAGCTTCCAACTATTTCTAGTCCTCATCAAGCTGAGGCTTCCTAAGTGAATGAGACTGAAAATTCAGTTTCCTTCCCAGCTCTGCCTCTGATCTGATCTAGACATAAATTGAAATCCATCAGACCGTGACCAATTAGCAGAGCGAGTGTGCACTGCCACAGCCTCACTGCTGGGTTCCACCTCCAGCACTGCACCACCTCCTCATGCAGGTGTGAAGCTGCTTGGGCAGGCTTTAGGTCTCTGCTTGGCTACTACCAGCTATCAGATCCCCAGAGTACAGTATAATTCCCATGGTTTCATCTAAGCCAGAAGTAGCAGAGTAACACATACTGCTCTCCAAAACCTCATCAGGTTTTTTTCTTTACTGACAGGCACTTAAAAAAAATTAAACAAACAAACATCCCTTTTACTACAACAGAAAATTGTTAGTAAACAATTGTTACCTCATATCAATACATCATTATGTTACATCCTGATTTTGGGAAGCTAATGCTTCTACCTACACAGCTAAATAGTTGCAATCAAAGAACAGCAGAGTCCAGGTCTTCCATATCTACTTCTCTGCCTTCAGTTCACCTTGTTTATTCTCTTTCTGTCTTGAAGAGATTAGTATCTATTTCATACAGCACCATAACCTTGCACAGAGATTCCAGGATCCAACAAAAAATAAATGCATTATTAATAATAAAATGATAACTTACATCATAGTCAGAGCAAGTCTTTATCTAAGCACTTTTTTAAACCTTTTTGCACAGGATTAAAACCTTCAATTTATTTATATACAGCATATGTATATATACGTATATGCATATATATTCCTATATACACACCCCATACACATTTGACTTATATAATCTACAATTTTATAAATATTGGATATTAGAACTTATAAAATTTCCACAGATATACATATGCTTCATATATATTTTAGCATATATAATGGTGACTGGTCACCTGCTTCCTCCTCCAGACTGTTAAATCCATTTCTCTGTAGAGAAGCAATTCCTTTTTCCAAAGGAAATAACACTGAGGGTGGTGCCAAAAGCAGAAAGCGACAGAAAAGTCCAAAAGTTGAGAAGACAACCAACCACACTTGCCAGCAGGAGGGCAGAAGCAGCGGGAGCAGAGGCCCAGAGCACTGAGGGCTGGAAGTCCCTGTGGATACCACCTCTGGAGCTGGGAGCCTCAGCCCACACACTCCCTGTGGAGGATGACAGCAGTGACGGGGAAGCCCACAGAGAAGATTCCAAACAGAACAGCAGGAAAGAGTCCAAAATGGACTGTTCCAGAATGGAAATTTTGCCTTAATAACTTTCCCACCAGCTTTATTACCTCCCTTTTCAACTTGCTGTTTTATAAACCAAAGATGAGGCACTAAAATGGTGCATTTATGGACTTGGTGGTGCTGCATAAGCTCATAACTCAGTCAGACTTTATGACTGCAAGTCATTTGTATTGATTTATTTACTTCATTAGTGAGGGGAAAGATGTAATTCTGCACTGATGGAGAATCAAATTGAAGAACGAATAGCTGATTAGGCATTTTAAAATCACATTTCATAGTCAAGTTTTATAATGGCGTATCCAAAATTAAATACTAAGAGGATAAACAATCTAATTCTGAAGTCAGAAACTTAAATCATTGATCTGATCTGTAGACAAGAGTCATGCAGCTGCTTTACAAACTCTCATCTTACCTCCCCTTGAGGTAAGTTGACCAAGCTTTTCAAGATGTGCTAACGTAATTATGAAATCTCTTTAATTGCATGAACAGCACAGCAAGTTTTCACTCCCAGGCTTTGAAGGCCCCTGTGTTGATTGAGACCAACAGTTTCCTATAAACATGGCTGGATACTCAGGGAAGTCCCTTCCTACCAGCCACTGTACACAATACAGTAAAAACACAGTGCCTTTGAATCTCAAATAATTTTGGCATTTTCCTTTAATGCATGTTGGAATAATTATCATCAAAGTAATAATTTTGCAAGCATGAAATATCATCTTTAAGCGGGAAATTAATCTTCCCAGACCAGGAGATGTAAATATTTAATTCTAAGGAGCAAAAATTAATACAAGAAGTTGGAAAAAAGATGTGAGTCTATGAATAACAATACTCACCACCTTTCTGTTGGACATCTCAAAGTAGCATAAAAAGTTAAATAAGCATTATTTTCTTGATTTTCTTGTTTTACCTACAGGGAAAGTTGGGTGCAAATTGCTCAAGGCCACGAAGAGAGATAGAGATGTAACTAAGGAGCAAAGCTGAGGCTCTTTAGTCCCCCTGCAGTACCCTGCTATTGCACCACACCTTATCATGCAAATCACAGAAGCAACAACAGAAGTCCCATCCTGTTGGCCTCCCTGGCATCATCCTTCCTCTGCTGACTCTCTACAGAGCTCTTCCCACCTACCTTGCCCTTTCTGGATAACTCAGCCATCTGGCAAGGCCTGCCAGGAGCATCCCAGGCAGCACCATGGCCAGGGCAGACAGCAGTGCCACGACATCCCCTTGGCTGCAGCCTCCACAGAGATAACCAGGCAACAGCACTGGTGGGTACAGCACCATGGGAGGAGGATCTCCTGAAAGACTGAACTTCCCAGGAGGGCTGAGTCAGCTCCATCACTACCTCATGGAGATCCAGGAATGGACATAATGAAACATGATGTCAGCGCTCAGAGAAAATAATCTGTCATACCACCCTAATGCAGCCTGAATCTTTAATACGATATTGATTTCGCTAATGTTCCTCCATGCTGCCATCTGGAAGCAAAATACATCTTTGTTATATAGTAAACTACACTCAGGGTCATGCAGGACAATAGCCAATATCATTATCAAGAAGGTTTTGTTTTGTTGCTGCCCTTTTTTTAAGGAGCTAAGATACTTAAAATTGTGCATTCAAAGGCAGTCATTAATGTTATTGGCACTAGGAGAAAAGCTGGTCATGCCTAATTCCAGTCATTTGGTCTTCCATCATCAAAGGAAGACAAGTCTATGTGGCAGACATGTCCTAAGAAAGGAGGCAAGGAAGGCTGGCAGAGCTGCAGGAGAACAAGGTGCCGCAACACTAAATCAACATTTCAGTTCTCGCTTCAAGAGCTCTTGGTCAGGATACTTGTTCTTTTTTTTTCCCCATCTCTTCTCACTATGCAAGTTAAATGCGATTTTTTCCATCAAATGGCTAATCTTACATTTCAAGACTTCCCAATTTAAATATGCTGAACATTCACAATTTTCCACTGATTTGGGGAGAGGTGTGTTGTTTCACCACACTGAAGACACAGGAAGCTCTAGTACTCTAAACTAATTGCAGAAATCCAGCTACTAAACTCCTTCACCAAAATCCAGACTCTTTTCTTCCCAATCCCCCGCAGGACAAGGATATACTTTAGTACAATTCTTTTCCCTCTCTCACAGCCAGCTCTCAGCCATCTTGTATCATCACTATTACACAGAATTATGTTTCCAATAAGGAAAAGAGAGGTTAAACCTTTTTTTTTTTGGATGCAACCCTATCAGGTGTCTAAAGAACTATCTTTTGTGTAGGTCTTAAAGACAGCAGCATTTATGGTTATTCATCATCTTTGCCTTTTATGCTTTAACTGCAGGCAAACGAGTTCATTATTCACCATGTTTTCTGCTTAATCTCACACTTCTCATTATGTTGTATTTGGGGCTGTTCCCTGCTTCCTCCCCCACATTTGATACATGCTACCCTTCTCATTGACCTTCTCCGAAAACAGCAGAGACCACAGCAGGCTTGGAGCTGTGACAATGCACCTGCCTATTTATTTTAAATCCAGAGCTGGCCCCAGAGCAGGATCCCACTTAAAGTGGGGCAACTATTTCTTCAACTGCTGAGAAAAATCTTCCTCTGGCAGACAGCTGTGATAACTCCTGTCAGTGAATAAATTATGAAATGCCTCTCAGGAAAGTGTTATAACTATAGTTAGAATATACAAGATGACTCAATGCTGAAAAATGGTATCTCCATCTGTCAGATTCAAAAAGCCAGGAAACTTCATCTAGAAATCATACAACTTTCCTTCAACTTTCCTTTCCTGCCAAATCTTTTCCAAAATTGTAACCTGCCTTGTTCTACAGCTCGGAACACTATTTTTGGATGATACCTCACTACAAATTAGGATTACTTTGTTTTCCTTATGCTTTACCTGACTGCAAACAGGTAAAAGTGGGGAAGGGGGGTGGTTAAAAGTAATTATTAGTAGAGGGACCTCTGCCAGATGGCCAAAATGAAAAGTGCAGTGGGTCAAACACGTTTCACCTCTGAGGGAAGTGAACTGTGCTAATATTCTACTACTACTACTTCTGTGCATTTAAAAAAAACTATGGCATTCATAAGCTGTCCTGCTTTCTTCAGAAATGTATGCATAAAAATAATTTTGAAGAATAATGATCAGGTTCAGTCAAATTTTAACATGTTCTTACTTAGGACATGGATTTTTGGCTAACCACAGGGAAGCTTTGGGGGTTTTTTTGCTTGTTTTTAAAGGTGGCAAATGCTCTTAAGCAAAGAAAGCCTTATGGACATCAAAGCTTCACTGGTCCCAGGAGTTCCTGCTGTAAAAGTACCAGTACTGATATGGTACACTTTAAGGAACACTTCCAAAAATAGCTAGTTTGCTGTTTAGATGCTATCCAAATAGTTACATTATCACTGAAGATGCTGTAGAGAAGATGTATTCAAAAAAAGGTTTACGCTGCAAGCATAAGAGCTGCAATCTTAGATATGACAACCACAGATCTTCTGTTATGTTCAGAAAAAGGGATTTTATTGACCCATTTTACTATTTTTTCCCTCAGAAAAAGATAAATAAATTAAAATCTCAAAAACATCCTAATATTCACAAAGTACAATCTCTGCTTCCAGGATCTGCGGTGACCTGAAAATAGCTTAGTGCTTTGATTTGGGCTGAGTTTTGTAACAGCTGTGCAGGAGATACCAACAGTGAGTCTTCAGATGCCCTCTACCTCTCCATTTTAGTTAGGCCAGGCAGATTTGGTCCTCCTTTGTATCACAATTCAAGTGTTTCAAAGAGTCCATTTATTTTTCACCAAAGTGAGCCCAGAAAATAATTGGAATATTTTGTACAAAGGATTGTCTGGGTCGTGACAGAGTCAGCACACCTAGAGAAAAACGTTCATAAAACAAAAACCTTTATTCAAGAAGATTCTATAAATCCTTCATGATTTATGAAGCTGAGTCACAGTGTTTCTATAGTAAAGGAAGTTTAAGTCTAACTAAAAAATTTTAAAAAAAGAATCCACCTACTGCAGTATCAGCCTTCACCTGCTATTTAATTCCTCAGAGGTTCCATTCTTTCCAACCTTTCAAGAGATCAGGTAGCTCCTGCCACACAGAACTTAGATTTTTTTTTTTCCCCCATTTTACAAGCATCCAGAGTAATAATACTTTTTTTTTTTTTTTAAATCACAATTTCAAGGGGAAGCAAAAAGCAAAACCTGAAAACATTCCTAGTAGTTTCACAGGACAACAAAAAAAGGAGCTTAGAGAACTTGGATAAGCAGAAACGTCAGCAGTGTAATTCAATCAAGACGTACTTTGCAGCACAAGTAATGGGTTTCAGGGCACCTTGCAGCAGTTAAGGAACCCAGGAGTTTATGGAGAGGGAAAGGTCTCCCTCACATTCCAGCTCAACAATGTAAAGAGCTTCACAGACCTTTGCCGTGGGTAGAGTTGATAAAAGAAATTGAATTAACCATGCTAGCTCAATTAAATACACACAAAATTAGGCTAGGGGAATTAGTGAAAAACCACTACAAAGCTGATTATATGTTAAGCATTAGCTACTAAGAACATTAACATCATGAATTACTATAATAATTATTTTAAATCTGGACAATTAATATTTTCTTCTGTAGGTCTCCATTATTAATACTACCTTAAAGTAAATGCTATCAGCATCTATACATTACTTTGAAAGTTCTTCTTTTGAAGAGATACATATTATTCTGAACTATTTTCTTTCAAAGAAAAAATTATGGTGATTAGGTTAGTTCAAAAACAGGATTTTTAACTTATCCATTTTGAATATAGAATATGGAGCAAGTCAGTTTCCAGCACCCTAAATTCCCATGTGCCATTTGAACAGGAACAGACTTTTACCACATGTTTGAGGGATGACAACATGCTTTTCAATGCTGTACTGGAAAACACTTTGCTATAAAAAACACTATTTCATACATCACCATTCCTAATTAGCTGCTGGCAATATTTGCATTATTTAAAGCTGCTTCACTGCTAAGCACTGTAAGGTTTAACAAATCATGCAACTTTTCTTTAAGCTCACCACTGAACTTCCATTACCCACTAGCCATCCTCAGACAAGCTTCTCTGCTTCCCAACCACTTCACTCCCTGGGTCAAGAGGGAGATGCACATTTCACATCCCCATTCTCTCTGCAGTTGATATTCTGGGGCACCCAGAGTTACCCCAGGGCAGTGGGGAACACTGACCTATTTTGTATGAAGTGAAGGGCCTGTCTCTTCCTATATTTCCTGGTACCAGCCTTATTCTTTTTTTCTGCTAACACCCAAAATAGAAATCATTTAAAGAGTCCAGCTCTTTAAGCAGTTGCTAGGTCACATTCTCAATGAAAGAGCATGAAAGGTTTCTAAAGAAGCTTTCCTGAAGCTTCTGAGCCCTGTGGCAATACAGACAAAAAGTATTTGCAACCTAACCAAAAAATTACGTATTTTAAAACTCCTATTGTAAAACTGCTGCAAAACCTCTTGCCCTCAATTATAATTTGGGGTTTTTTAGACATGTTTTAGAGATATTGTTTGCTCATGTAAGCTAAGCCAGTAGCCAACAGGTTCACATAGGTTTTGAAAGTCTATTTGTTACTCTATGCCAGTTTTCAAAAATCAAAGCAATTTTGATTGAATAAATACAACTTTCAAGCAAAAATTGTGTGTTTGCACCTTCCACAAGCAGGCCAAGGTGCACAGTTTAACGGAATAAGCCAAGCTCAATCTGCTTCCATGAAGAGCTTTCCCTAGTCCTACTCCTTCTCTTCCTCCTACCTCCCACAGCCCCATCATCAGTGGGATGCATGGAACTGTGCTAACTACCAGATCAGAGATCCAAAAAAAACCAACCCAGTACACAAGTCTAAAAAGCCCTAAAGACAGAAGCCTTCAATTCCCTTTTCAGTCACCAATAATCCTGTCTACTATTTTCTGAGATCAAATAAGCTTGATCTAGAGCCCTACCTGCTTTACCTACAAAAAAGTAGAGCTCTCACCTGGTCCTTTCAAGGCAGCAGCTCTCTAAGTAGCCCTAGAAGCAAGGGACCAAGAGAGGATTTGTTGGCAATTACTAGTGTAAACCACAAAGTCAATAGAATAGCAGTGTAATTCACAGGTATTTGTCAAACACTGACTTGTTTTCTGTTTTCAGTGAGGTATGAAAGGCTGCACAAGCCAAGCAAGAGCCCACATTTCCCCTCCAACAGCCAGCAACATCAAGGCCCCAGGGAATCTGCTCATGAAGAGGCAAAGCATGCACCACCACGTCCCCAGAACACACTCTAGCTGGTGAGGCTGGGGCTTTGAGCCAGAAACATCCTTTTCCTATTTAACAGCTTTCAGTAGATGTTCCTGAAATGTCCTGTCACTTTGTGAACCAGTGCAGAGGGGCACATGACAGCTACACAGCCTAACTACACTGGGCAGAAAAGCATTTCTTTCCTGTTCTTTGAACCTGCAGCTGACACTGGATGCTGCCAGCTCTTCTGCTGGAGAACACACAACACTCACTCCCCAGGTATCCCCTGCCTGATAGACACAGACCTCAGTCTATGACACACCTATCTGTGTCACTGCAGATCCTCTCCAGCCTGAAGAATTATGTCTTAGTTCATCATTCCACTTTCAGAAATCATTCTTTGCCTTTAATCACCTTTGTTTCTCTTGTCCACATCTCCTCCAATTAGACTGTCGTTTTAGAGATGACCACACCTCTTGATTTCAGGTTTGGGGTGGGGTTTTTGACCATAGTGAGAGGCTGTTTCCATAAGAATGTCTCTTCAATCTTAAGGCATTACTACTGAAGGTAAACTGGCAGCTCAAATCAATACATCGATTTTCCCGTGACCTTCTGCTGCCCAGCTGCTCAACCTCATAAAGCCTGTCTGCAATTTCTCAGTTAGGTCCCAGTCTGACTACCCTGAATACTTAAGTATCATCAGCAGCTCGTTCACTTCACTGTTCCCTGTCTTTTCCAAGTTACCCGTCAATATATCGAGCTGCACGGGCTCCAGCAGAGACATCTGCAGTCCTTTACTGGTGGCTTGATTTCCACCATGAGATTTTCCCATTTTACTGATACCTGCATTCTGCAATTTTTCAACCATCATTAATTCACTTGAAGATTTACCTTGCTGGTCCATTGCAGTGTTGGGGCAGGGCTTCCATATTTTTTTTAAATGAAGTGCAGTTGATGATTTTGTCAAACACCTATGGAAAATCCCAGTATATCACCTCACCTGACAATCATCTTTGTTCACATGTTTACCATGTGCCTCAAAGAACTCCAGTAAACAAATAGGAAAAGCCTTGTTGTTGCAAAACCCACACTGACTATTCTGCTATCTATTCTGTTCACTCAAAGGTGAATTCTATTATAAAAATTACTCTATCTCCCAGATAAGGGCAATGGGCTTTTTTGGGCTTCCCTGGAAAGTCTGCCTCACCCTTGCCCTTTACCATCCTTTCAGTCTTCTGAAAGTGCAAAATCATATTAAGTGAATCAAATTAAGGTGAGCAGTTCCATAGCACAAGTAATGTTTCTGTCCTTCAAGGCACACCACACTATAGTGATGACATGTCAATCTATTTTAGTTATGTTATTCCTCCAATCACCTTTTCTACAGACACCAAGACAAGTCCTTTGGTATCTGCCTCCCTCACAAGAGAGATTTCTGGGAATTTAAAACTCCCACATTCTTCACTGGGATGGAAAAAGTGATAAAATAACTTGATTTTACTATTGCAACTTAATGCTTTGAATATTCTTGAAAAAAGAGCAGATATGCACATCACAGAACAGGGTCTGGTAGAGAAACTCTTTTCCTTGGAGTCTACTGCATTATGCTTTAAACCACCACAAAGATTTGACCCTTTGCTTCTCTCAATATTTCTTTAAAAAACTAACACAACCAACCAAAAAATAAACACTACAAACCAAAAGCAATCCCCACAACAAATACCATCCTTTTCTGCACTCTCAGAGTTGTCTTCAACTTCTGGGTGGGAGCTTCCCACTTTTGTTGTCCCTGCAGAGATGTTGAATTTATGCACACTGTAGCTACTACCACAGAGCAGCTCCAGTGTGACATTTTGAAATTGCTCTGCATGCTCAGGAGCCAGATGCTGCCTCTCTCCTTACAAATCCCCCTCCCCAGTTCATCTAGGCAGCTGCCACTGACAGTGTTTAAAGCTAATTTGCAGCATCCCATCCCAATATGACACAGCTGTTGCACCCCATCCCTTTACAATCTCTCCCATTTTCCTCCACAGCACTGACAGCAGTAACACAATCCTATTACCATGTTTCTTCTTTTCTATGCCAAAACTCACTGGGATTTTTCTGTTACCTATAGCAGATTTGACTTGACTTTAAGCTTTAAAATACAGCACAGCTTCTCTGCCAGCTCAGCCTACTCCAGCTGTCTCTGTACTTTGATACTGCATTATCCAGCATTTATCACCCTCCTGCCACATTTAAGATGCATGTTATGTCAGTATCCTCTTTTAAAGACAAGTATTTAGTTGTACATTTTTGTACTTCCGTTTCTGGGATTAATGCAGAAATATATACAAAATGTATCAAAATATTTTGATTTTGTTTTCTTCTGTGCATGTTTAAGTAGCACTTCATTGGATCCCACCCTTTCCTTCTGTTTCCTACCTAGTTACTGATAAGGGACAACACAGGACCTACACAGAGCAGGGCTGAGGAGTTACTGCCTAAGTTTTGTTTCCAGAATATCTGGATTCACTGCACCATGGATAGAGGCAAGATGCCTTTACCACTGGGTGCTCCTCTTCCCTTCCTAGGAACCTATCCAAGCACCTTGTCATGCCCACCACCACTCCAGTGCCCAACAAGCAGGCAGCACTTACTTGAGTAACACAAGATGGCTTTAATATTTTCTCCTTAATTTAATATTTCCTCCGACTTCAAAAAGCCTGGGAATATATTTTCAGTGCAGTGGCACATGTTACAAGGAGAAGAAATCATGATCACACTCAATTGCCTCACCACCAAGTCACCACCCTCCTGCTGCTATAGAGATAGGGCTAGCATCACTTAGCCCTGACATGTTCCCAAGAGAGCTTCTCTGCCTCCTTTCCCCTTCCCTCAGCAACACCAGCACTGCTGACGCAAAATCAACCCCCCCAGAAAGAGCAGTGTCAGTGAGCCCCTCCATAATCCAGCTTTCCTTCACATCAGCCACCCATGACTTAGGAGAGCTTTGGCTCCATGAGCCCTGAGCTGTTCTGAGAAGCAAAGATAAACCATATTTTGGAAAGTCAGAGCGGGAAATTGAGAAGCACAAACACAAAAGAGATTAAATATCCCTACTTCTGCCTGGCAGCAGATACTCCTAAATCCCCAATGACACCCTACACTTAACTTTTCATAAAAATTACAGTGGCATTCCATCGTTGTGAACTACATAAAACCACGCTAAAAGCACGGCAATACATCCTCCACACATCATTCAGAGCAGCAATGGATAGCCAAGGTCAAGGTGCTGTGAGAGAAGCCACAACTCTCCACTGTCATCTGGATTTGGAGGAATAGGGATGGGAATGGACTTCACTGTCACTGCACTTCTTTCTCCACAACACTGGTGCTGCAATAGTGCCGTCATGAAGGAAAGACATCACCTCTGTGTAAGTAATTTTGGAGTGCAGGAGGGAAGCCCAGGTATCAAGAGCAGAAAGTTAAAGGAAGCTTTGAAAACAGTTCTTACTGACATTAACAAAGAACTAAATTATTCATGCTACTGCGTGCAGAAAGAGGTGCTGACACAGGTGATTGCTTGCATGAAAAGATTTCCAGTCTCCACTAGCCACACTGAACCTCTGCTTTTAAATACACACGAGGTCTCCCGCTTCAATACATTGCACATGAAGTGGTTACTTATCTACTCTGTATCTAAATTGCTTAAATTTTTTTAACTCCTCCAAGATTCTTGCGTGCTATCTGATAAAAACAGCAGAGTGCCTGTTTTCAGAGAGTTCTTTAGTTCATCTCTGATACTCAGCAACATCCCTCCAGGTACCAGCAGACACATGCATACTGAAGAAGCTTCCTCATTGATTTATCCAAGATCTCTGATCCAATAAGCCATTTATCACTGCCAAAAGGACAGGGACAAATAAATTTAACATGATGTGTTAAACACATAGGCCATAACATGATTGAACCTCATTTTCCAAGGGCCTTCTCTTCAACCTAAGAAATGCGGAAGCACGAACTGCACTTGTATGACAGCCATACTACAGTTGCACCTATTGCTTCTCCACAGAGGAAAAAGTTGCAGGCACAGAACCAGAAATTATTAGAAAAAAATCCAAACAATTAGGTTAAAGTCTCTTTGAAATGTGCTTCCAGTGTTGACATAAAGTCATTTTTTTCCTGTGGTATATGTTTTTTTTGCAGGTGGCTGTGATACCCTTGGAAAGCCTAGGAACAGACCTAGTGACAAATTTGCAATTTCATAATTTACATGTATTTGTGGCAGAAATGTAAGCTACTGGAATTTTAAGACATCTCTAAAGAAAAAACTAAACAGAAAATGAACCGTACTTTGCTCTCTACCCAGGCTTTATAACATACTTGTAAGCAAAAATGTTTTCTCCAAGATCCCAGAAGCCCATTTAAAAAAGTCCCTATTCAGGCCAATCACGGGGTTCCCAAATTAACTACATGTCTAAGCATAACATATATTATCCAATTCATCTATGGGCATCATAAAAAGTGCAATGAGTCTAAATATACTCTGAAAACTTCCTAGGTATATTAGTATAATTTTTTCTATTAAATGAATGCAATTTAATAAATTCACATATTCTTAAAAAGAGAATGTTAGATGGATTTAGCTAACATCAAATTCAATGCCACATGAAGGCAGTCTACAGCAAAGAGTAGAGCACAGCTCCTGATTTTGCCAGAGCACTACAAAATATTACCAGATGAAACAAGCATCTTCCTTGTCTTGAAAAGCTTCTTTACTTTTCCCCACTTGTTCTACTGTAATAAGTTATCACATTTCCTTCCTCGCCTCACTTCTTACAGCCTTATTAACGTAACCATTACTTTGAAACCTGCTGAAAGTTCTAAGCTCTCTTCTGCAACTTCCAGATCCAATAATACTGCTGTGGTCAGGATATAGAGCGTACTCATGGCTAATACCAGAAGCATAAGCATCACTCACTGTGGAATTACTTATTTTTTAAGACTACTTATAAAGTTCAGCTTCATAGTAGCAACTTCTTTGCCACACTTCCTGAAAATCAGAGGAATTCTATTCAGCTTATTACAACTCATAAATAAATGAGCACATGTACAAACAGATTACATCACCTGCTGAGACTCAACACTGCAGCAGGATGCTCTGCAATTCTGATTAATATATTTTAGTCTAATCATTATCATAGTCAATTGAAATAATTCATATGAATGTATTTGATTTGCCATCCTCAATCTTGCAGGACAGAATTGCATAAAGGTTCAATTATACTCCATAACTCTTCAGATATAAACACTGACTCAGTCTGGGGCTAGGATTGGATCCAGCTGCATCCAGTCTCCTCAGAGGTGTTGAGAAAGCAAGAGGGTCCTTCTGCACATTATGACTCAGTGGGAGGCTCTCCCTGATGAACTTGTGAAGCTTCCATTCTGCCTGCAACACACACATCCCCCAAACAAGCATTTGGGGTTACCACACACAGCTGCACTGAAGGCAAATCATCAATCCTGAGGTAGTTTGGACCAAGCTCTTCCTCACTGACACAAAATTACCCAGTTCCATCTTAATTGGAAAAAAAACCACCACTTAAAAGAAAATGGGGAATAAGAAGCAGAGAAAAATTTACCATGGAAGGTTTTTTTTTGGCTGATAACACAGAAGGTAGCTCATTTGAGAAAGTCAATGCACAACTAAAAAAATATTAGGCATGCCAAATTACCATATAAACCTTTAATTATTGTTTCCAAATATTTATTGCCCTCCAAATGCTGTAAAGGTCACTTCACAATACCCAAACACACAACTTGGATGAATTAGTCACACCAGCATGCTTCAGATTTAGCATTAATTAGATTCAACCTCTTAGTTCCTCATCATATTTTCTGTTGTTTGGTTTAAAACACCAGTGTATAGCAAACCTTCAAACTCCCAAATATTACAGATATTCCTATTTAGAGAGCAAACTAAATCCCAGTGTGCCACCATCCCTAAAGTTCCTGCCTTTCTTTTTTCTGTTGGGCAGGTATTATAATATCACAGTTCAGAAAAGCAAACTCACTTATTCAAGAAGAGCCAAGTGCAGATCAAACAAAATAGCCAATTCAAGAATACACTGTGGATAAGACTGGGCTCAAATTTTCAGCTCAGACTTCAGATACTAATATCTGGTTTCCTTTTTCCAAAACTCTTATCAGAAAATTCCTGCCACGATCAGGGATGTTACTTCCAAACAACTTTGATTTTCACCTCCAGATCAGCCTGGAAAATATAGGTAATAATAATTATGGGTACAAACCATCATTATCTATCCCCCAGATCAGATACACAATAAAACATCTTAGAGGGTGACTAGAATTCAAAATATCTAGCATAACAGGCTTTTGTAGGGGATATAAATTAGCAGTTAGAAGGAGCCATTAGTTTCTCATATTGCTTAAAATTCTCCTAAAATAACACACAGTAAAAAAATCCTTATTGTAATGGCTGATCTTAGAAAATTATCCAGCAATGTGGAAGAGCCAAAACTACTGAACAAGCTACAGGAAACAACAGCTAATTAAGATTCTTCCTCTCTATCCTGTACTTCCCTTTCAATCCTCCCAAAAGCATTGATCCCCAGAAATATTATTTCTCACCAGTTCAAGGTGCTCATTCTTCTCACTCCCTGTGCATCTGTCTCATTAACTCTTGGCACATTTGGCCCTTAGCCTCTTATTTGGTAACGAGCAGCAAGTGCACACATCTCCCACCCTGCCACAAGCACTCCTTTTGTTGCATTGAGGTAAAAGCCAGAAAGCAAGCAGCTCTGCCTCTTCAGGTGGCTTTAGTGCAGAGAGCCAGGCTAGGAAGCAACATACAGCCTTTGCTCCCACCCTCCTCCAGGCTCATGGGGGCTCTGTCCCCAGACCCCATTTCTGCCTTCTGGGATCTGGATATCAACAAATTCCAACAGACACTGCATCGTGTCTCCCTCTGCCTCCATAAGGACAGAATTGATTTACAAGTTGGTTACAGCTGCAGCAACTGCTTTGATGCATACTGGGATTTTACTGTCATCCTTTGTGACCAAACGTGCACTCTCATAGTTTTAAAACTCTCAGAGTTTTTAAAGCATTGACAGATCAAAAACAGGGGCTGACCTTTAAATAGGTGAGCCCTTAAGATATTTGCAAGTGCCCAACTCTGTTGCTGCAAACAAGTACTTGGCCAGCTGATATCCCGGCTGATATCCCTTCACAGCCCAGGCTTAAGAAGCTGTGTTTTGTCACTAAAACCAGGGTAAGGACTCAATTTAAAAGTAATAAATGGAAAAAAAAAGTCACTGTTGCAAAATGTTGAATATGTAGAAATTTTCTTAAGAAAGGGCATTCTTTGATGTTTGATCTTCGTATACTTAAAAGCCTAATTAACAACAATGGAGATCTAATCCATGAAACAGCAGCCAACGAGCAAGCTCTAAGTGACATCCGTGTGTTAGAAAAACAAATTACTTGTTGGAATCATTGCCTTGTTAAAGTTTAGGGCTTTATATGCTTCAGTGATCTCAGACCTAGGGGTAGGTTAACAAACCTTGGGAAGAAGGATGCCCACTGATAGTGGAAAGAATGCAGAATTTATGGGCCACAAAGTCTTCAGGTGGAATTCTCAAGATAAGGAAGAAAGTGATAAACTCAAGAGAGCAGCTGCGCTGAAATCAGCTCCAACTGGGTAAAAGGTAATTCCAGCAGGGGGAGATCAGGACCACCAACCCAAGAGGACTGAAAGACTGATCATGTGGACTAATTAGCATGAGAAGCAAAACAATCGTTAATCAATAGAAGACAGGAGTTAGTGTTCATTGGCTACAAGTTACCCAGTTCTCCTAATAATAACTATTCTTTCCTTGCTAAAATATATAATATATAGTAAAACATTTTGATAGCTGATGTGACTGACTTATGGAATTCCACCAAGCACCTTGGATTGCACAACTCTGAAATAAATAATCCATGTTTCTCTCTAGCGTGCAATTGGCTTGATCCACACCACAAAAAAATCAGATTTTTGCTGACAGCACCATCATTTAAGACTCTAAACACTTTTGGTAGCATCCATAATTTTAAACAAACAGGTTGTTTTCCCACTTGTCAATCATAAGTCACATCCTAGTATCCACTACCTAAGAACTAATCACAAGTTCCATGAAGTTTTTTATTCCTTCTTATGTGGATAAAGACACTTGAAAGAGTGAAGAGAAAATCATGTATTTTGAATAACACGCACCAAAGTCTCATGACTTCCCAAAATGACAGGTACAAAGTGAATCTCACACATGGATTTATATAAGGACTTATGAGCTTCAGAAGTCTTCTGACTCCTCACTGCATCTGCCTCATTGGTATTCCAGCAATGCTATATTGTCTGAAGACAGAAATACTAACACTTCAAGACAGCAGCAGATAATAATGTTGACATTTTCATGTGGTAAACAAGTTTCAGCTGGACAATATGCTTTGCATACATTAATCATCTTCCTTTAAGCAACTCATTCACCAGATTGAGTCTAAATGGCTTGAACAACTGGATACACAAATACATTTTGGTAAACGAGAAGCAAGGCAGTTATTGCTAAATTCTCCTTCTTTCCACAAGCCAGTCTGTAAAAAAGCAGACAGCATGTGCTTCATGGAACAAGCTGCTGCCATGAGACAGAAGCTGGTTTTTTTCCTTCGTGTAACCCTGTACTGGCTCTACTGGCATCACAGGCCCAGAGTAACTGCGCTATTCCAGACTAAAACTTGGATCTGGTTTGCAGTGTTATGGAGACATCCCTTTGTCTGGCAAAGCCCTGCTCAAAGCACAGGAAGCAAGGAGTCATCACTGAGGACTCCAGTGCCAGCAGGAAGCCACCACCACCACTGGTTAATTCTAAAGTGCTTGCTTAGGGTAGGGCTCCTCTCCAGAAACATCTAAGCCAGAGAGCTGGAGGTGGCTGGAACCAAACTGGAAGCATTTTCAGGAAATCAGTTGTTTGGATGATGAGCAAAGAGATCCAGGCAAAGCTAGTTAATTATGTAGGAAACACAGAAACAGAAAACCTACAGACAGGGTAGGCTGCCGTGACTGCTTTGCCCTCCTCCATTTCTGTAGCCTCACGCAGATACACAGAACCACTGGCTCCAGCATCACACAAATATCTGCTGCTTGATTAAAGGAGTTTCACACAGATTTGTTCTCCCATCCTCCATGAATTCAGGCATTCCTCCTGACTTATCCCTCCAGTATCATTTGCATGGCTACAGACAGAAAGCAGGAGTGCTTCCACAGAGGAGATGGGAGAGAGCAACAGTCTTGGGGAGGAAATGGAAGAGTGAAGCTATGCTGGAGAAATAAACCATCCATTCAAAGGTGTTCAATGCAGAATAAACTACAATAAGAGATGAGATCTAACTGGCAGGGATTGATTCCACACACTTTCTCCTCATCTCTTTCTTGATCATATCTTGCTGGAAGGAAAAATTATATTTCAAAGAACAGCTGTTACAGATTCTGTCTTTTCCATAAGAAATCTGAAGCATTCAATTCCCATTATGATCCATTAAGCCAGTGTCTGACTGGAGACACACTCATTAGAGCCCATTTCCTCTGCCTGGATGTATGAGCTCCCAGCATAGAATTAATACAACATCACACACACACAAAAAAAAGAGCATCTTTAGCATCTGTCTTGATTAAAGAAAAAACTATGAATTAGTTAAAGCATTTCTCACTCTAACTCTCACTGTTATCTTCCACTCAACTTCCTTCACACCACCCTTCAAAAGAGAGTCACTGCACAGCCTCAGACCCGAGTCTTTTCTGGTGCTGACAAAGACACTCACCTGCATGATGATGGCGTGGTCCTCATGGGCTAAAAACTTGAGTTTGGCCTGAAGCCTGAAGGAAGGAACATCTGGAGTTATGTACAAACCTCCTAATTTAGATGCTGCTGCCACCACCACACCTATGCATGATCCCTTTTGTGATTCTCTCCTTTCCCAGTACAGAAGCCTCCATTTGCTCTGCAGACTTTTATTTACTTACAGTATACAATCTGGCATGCAATTGCTTTAATACTTTATTTTCACAACAGTTTATATTCTGCCTCAAGTACATTCGTCATGGATTCCAATAAAGCCTACTTTTAAGCAGATAAACAGAACCTCCTACAAGAGCTTGCAGTTCTTTGTGGAGGTCTTGGCAATGCCACTGAATTCATTTTGTCAAAGCAGGGTAGCAAGAATAAGCTCAAAGTAGTTTTGCCTAACAAGTATTTGTAACATCAGCCTTGCTGATGCAAACTTGGCAAATAATCAAGTTCTGTACTTAACTGCATAGTGGATTGCTTAATAAGCAACATATGTCTCCATAAAAGAAAATTGAAAGGAAAATAATTATAAACAAAAAGATTGAAACTGCAGAAGAATATAAACTATAATCATGCAGTCCAGTGTTATCACTCTAATAGACTGTGCAGTGCTATTAATCATTGAAATAACCATGTCATTTTAGGAGCACTACAGAAAGCTGCTTGTTAGTACTGGCAAACCATTCCCCTCCCTAAAATCAAATCCAAATTAAAATATTCTGAAGTTTTAAACCAGCCAAGGTGAAACCCATTTTTGCTGCAGCTGAACCAAACAAAAACAGGAATTGTGCTACTTCCATTTGAGATAATCTCAATTTAAGAAGCTAATGCACCTCTTGTTTGTCACAACAAAGGAGCTACAAACACATCAGTGTCTCCTGTTCACGTGGCCAGTGAAATCCTCTGAAGTTTTGTTTTACATCAAACTCCTCCACCAAAACCCACACACAAGAAGAGTACTTTTCCACTCAACATTATTTTTTTTTATTAATGTATGCATGCAGCACTCACCTGTAAAAGCTATTTTAGAAACCATGGACACATAATGAACTACTGGTGCAGAAAGTTGTACCCTGGGTCACCTACACTGAATCTTCACGACATAAGTAAGCAACCAAAATGCAGAGAAATAGCAGCACTTGTATTTCTACCTGATCAACACATCACACCAGAAACGAGTACCTAATTAGTTTCCAATTAGACTGTTTACATCGTTACTGCAGCAACACAATTGCAATATTTTATCTTGTTTTAGCAAATAACCATTTACAGCCTATACAGAGCAGTGTTCTAGTTAACATGCTGTGCTTAAATTAACGACAGATTTGAATGCTAGGTTTAAAAAAAACAACCAAAAAAATCCTACAAAAATACCTACAAGACAACATATTTATGTGATTTAAATTATAGTCTGATTGCAAAACTCATTAGCTACAGAGCTCAAAACATACTAGGGTTTCCACATTGTGCTAACAAGTTATCTTTAGACTCACAGGCTAAATTGCACCTGCATATGAATCTAGTGGGTTGCACTAACAAACCTGAGCTATCCCAGTACAGAACTGCCAGTACTCAAAGGGGTAAATAATCAGGGGTTCATAAACTCTACAGATTTATTTCTGCTTCTACTCCCTTTTGCAACTCAGGCAGGGAAGCAATTGCTCCTGTGCAAACAGTCATTTAGAAAAGATCTTCTCAAAGTGCTCTTGGCACTTTCCAATTAATTTTTCCATCCCAAGCTCCTTACAGGAAAATTCCCCTGGAATCTGAGACAAATTATTCCTATCATTCTTTTCCAGCTGTGCAGCCCCTTGACAGAAAGCACAATGGAGTTGTTATGCCTTCATTACATCCAAATGGGAATTCCATGAAGACTGAGCTTGTTGTACCCTTCTCCAAGTACACTTACACCTTGACTAATGATGGCCACAAGCCTTTTAGCCTAGAAAATTGTCTGCTAAACTTACAGAAGATTCTTCCTCTTTCTTCCCTCTGCATCCAATTGCACAGAATCTTTTCTTATTTTTAAGTTTCTAAGTATCAAAGTGGATAGTACAAACTTACACACCCCTCTCTAGACAAACTTCCCTGAAACAGGACAGATGCCTCGATGAAATTCCTGTGGTAACAAGAGAAAAACTACTTTCTGATGACCTGCAAGGACAGGTGATTCTCTGCAGCCTTTCCTTCACTTCTTGGGAGAAAACAGTATGACTAGGAAAAGTGATGCTGGTGAGGGGTAAGCAGTGACATTGCAACAAAAGTATCAGTTTGAAAAAGGTTTTTCAACAGAATTCCAACCCTAATACCTGCCTGCTTGCCTGTACAAATGTATTTATTCTGCTGCTAAAGTCAAATGTATACTTAAAATTGTTTCCAAATGAAAACACATTTTTCTCTTTAAGTGAGATTCCTCTCAGCTTCCAGTTTATCCAACATTACAAAAACTATTTCAACAAAATTTAAGTGTTCTCATACAAAAAGCTTGAGTCTCATTACATTAACAGTTTCACCATTGGTTCATAATCTGGAGACCCACCCTAGTGAGTCCCCACGAGGGACACTGCACCCAGCTCTGAGGCCCCAACATAAAAAGACATGGACCTGCCGGAGCAAATTCAGAGGCAACCACAAAGATGCTCAGAGGGATGGAGCACCTCTGCTATAGAGCCAGGCTGAGAGAGCTGGGGTTCTTCAGCCTGGAGAAGAGAAGGCTCTGGGGAGATATCAGAACACCTTCCAGTGCCTAAAAGGGCTACAAGAGCTGGAGAGGGACTTTTTACAAGGGTGTGGAGTGATAGGACAAGGGGTTGACTGCTTTCAGCTGGAGGTAGGTTTGGATTGGATATTAGGAAGAAATTCTTTACTGTGAGGGTGGTGAGAGCCTGGCACAGGTTACCCAGAGAAGCTGTGAATGCCCCATCCCCAGAAGCATATACAGCCAGGCTGCAAAGGACTTTAAACAACCTGATCCAGTGGGAGCTGGAACTGCATGATCTTTAAAGTCCCAAACCAAACCATTCTGCGATTCCAAGGACATGAATGATCTCCCAGTCCTGTGCAGGGTTTATGTCAGTGCAGTGCTGCTCACACTCTGATAGCATCCTGACAATCACCTGAGTTACCATAACCATTAATTTGAAGTACCCAAACTGGCTGGAGATAAAATTAGAGGAAACTGAAAAGTAACATTGCACTGAAGGAGTTCAGTGTAAATACAATGCAAGTCATGTTCCAGTTCACTTCTCAGAAAAACAGAAAATGGCTGCTTAAGAAAGTGTGATTCAATTACCATAATTTTTAACTTGGCAGGTTTGATTTTAGACAGATATATGGTGCCAATGAAAAATTACTTTTGTATCTTCAGAGCACTGAGACATCTGCTGTTCACAAAGTTGCTCATTAAAGAGCTGCCAGAACTTCTTTCAACCCTCAACCCATCTTTTCTCCTTATCAGTAAAAGGCAATTCCCACTCCCAAAAAATCACAAAAACTATACAAAACAAAACAAAAAAAAAAAAGAGGAGAGCACTGGCATTTTGCTGAATTTTGAAGTATAGGACTTCAGACTTTTCATATCACCTGAGAGTGATGAAACCATGATGGCATTGGCTCATTTGACATTTTCTCTCCCTGCTAAATAAACTGAACTGCTCAGAAAGCTCAGATTTGTTCTGATTTAAGCTTCAGCATTCCCAAAATGGAATTCTTCTGTCCAAACAGGCCCAGATAATGTTCATTATTTTAGACTGACATTCAAACATATTCTATGAACACACAGATTTAGATACACACCACCACCCCCATCTTAAAGGGGATTTGGTTAAGAAGTACATTAGTACCCAAAAAGTTGTTTCCTCTCTTAGCTTAGTTAAGGAACTGAGTGTCATACACTGACAGTGATATAATGGTGTAGATAAATACACCACTACTTTGGAAAACGTTACAAGGTTGGTTTGTTGGTTATTTTTTTTTAATTCATTGTGTACCATTACTAAAACTCTGCAACCTCAGAATTCTCAACAACATACAACCTTTTTACAATATTATAAAAAAAAAAAAATCCAAAAATTGTTATCTGCAGCTACAGATTGAGGAAGAATGAAGATATAAGTATTTTTCATGCTGCTCTTTGAAAGATTTTACTGCAAGATTCATACCGTTATATCTGAAAGATATGAAGCAGTTATTTTCTTCATAATTCATTCTTTTGAAGAACAATATAAAAATCTTGGAAATTAGCTATCAAAAAAATCTTCAGTTTTCCTCAATTTTACAGTACTATCCAGGGAAAACTGCATCAACTGCAGGCAGATAATAAACAAGAGATGAAACACAGGGTCAAGCACATTTTTTCATTAAACTTTCACCACCATTTCCTACTGAAGACTACAGGCTGCAGAGACTGTTTCTAATTAACAAAGCACAGGTCTGGCACTCTTCAGTATTTTTCTGAATAACGTCAGCAGCTATAAAAGCGCTGAAGAGAAATGAGACATAGTAGAGGATGAGCAAGTCAGCACAAGTCTCTATATGATCCTTTGTCAGGGAAGAGCAAACATAATCCTTGGATGTATAGAAATGAATTAGGAAGCAAGAATGCAATTTTTCTCCCCAAGCAAGGTATTAAACTGCACAGATGTAGGATTAAGCAAGAGTTCCAATAACTCACTTAAAAAGGACACCAAAAAATCAGGAGATGATGCAGAGAATTACAATTCTGTCTCAAGGTTATGTGAAAATTCAGCACTGAGGATAAGAAGCTCACTCTGTTTTGGAGGTGAAAGCTGATAGCTGGATGACATGACTACAACATCAAATAAAAAGAAAAAGGAAATAAGAAAATTACCTCTGGCAGAAATTTAAATGTCCTTGAGGCTTTTTAGTCAAGCAAAGCATATAAAAAGTTAATTTTCAGCTGTAATTTAAATTTAAACCAAACACACTGAAATCTGAGATTAAGTATGGAGCTTTTAACCAGAGGAAGTTAACTACTAAAATTAATTGCCAAGGAAACAGTCAAGTCTGCCTTTGAATTTCTTCCCATGCAGACTGGATGCCTTTTCACAAGATGCCCACAAGACAAATGCAAACCAAAGGGCTCAGCACAAAGCTAAAGGAGAGTTATACTCCAGCTCTTACTCCTCAGGTCAGACAAGCCCTAAGCACTTTTTAACCTTTGCGCTCCATGAATTTATTTGTTCATCCAGCCAGGAGCAAATCTGAATGGTGCAGCTCTAAGTACTTCAGATGGGATTTATCTTCCTCAACATGAAGTCATCTAAAAGTTTCCTACCCACCCTAAACAAGCCAGGAGCTCCTCACAGCAGAAGCACTTCCAGAAGTGATCTCTTGCAGTCCAGCTGTCTGTCCCTCCTTCAACCTAAGGTAAGGGGGGAGCCCCAGAGGCTACTAATTTAACATTTGGGTGGAAGACGGTGAGCAAGATGAATAGAAGCTTCATGCCAGGACGGAACACTATTAAAGACAGAAGCATGAGCATGGTTGCTTATTTCAATAAGAGCCCATGAAGGCAAACACAAAAATTTAAATACCCCTTTGCGTATGTAAAAATAGCTAGTGAAGGAACGTTTCCTCTTCTAAAACAATCCCATTAATTTATTTGCCACTTAAACAGTCTCTGAATACAAGCCAAAGAAATATTTTGGAAAATCTAAACAGCTGTGGATGATGCAGTTTTCCAGAGATTTACTCCAGAGACTTGAGAGAGAAAATCCTAGTAATTGGAAAAAGAGGATAAAGCCACTAAAGAGCAAGAAATTAGAGAGACTAAAATGGCACAGCAGGAAGAAAGGAGAGACAATACACATGCATCAGCAATTATTTGTGATTTAAAACTATGCAAGAAGCATGTTTTATATGATCCTTAGAGATCATTTCAAAGGACAGATACAGGGTATTACAAGTTTGAAAAAAGAGCATGCTAGAGGTCTCTCTTTGATCAGAGGAAGTTAAACGAAGCAAGGTCTGAAACATGGAAATGACGCTTATCCATTAAGCCCACTTCTGTCAACTGTCCCCTGTTTCTGAGGGCACATTTCTGCACCCATGCAGGGAAGGCTCTCTAATTCCAGTCACTGAGCTTTGGGATACAGCTACAATTAAGGAAAAAAAGGGGGAAAAAAAAACCCTAGACAATGTCACACCCACAAAAATCCACACATTTCTTAGAGCCCTTGAATATATTCATCTGTAGCCTGAAAAGAATGACAAGATGATAAGCTGACACTGAGCACACAAACTCTCCTCTCATCTTTTGAGAGGCAGCAAAAAATTCAGACAATGCAGTAAACAACACTGAAATGCTGTCAAGCCAGAGATTAGAAAAATTTCTTGCTAGCTGGTGTTTACAAAGACCTGCTACAATAGAAATTAAACCAGTATGAATTTACATTTAATTTGTACCTCCAGTATTAATACCCTCCATAGCGTCCCCTGACATATAAACCTAAACAATAATTTGGAGCAACAATTGCATTTTAAGTTTCTATTAGCAATTTGATCCATCCAGGCAAGTAGTAAGGACAAGACTAGAATTTCAAGCTTCCCTATAGACTCTTTTAAAATACAGGTCTAATTAATGGAAAATAAAACAAAATCATAACCTGGCAGTATAATTTCTACTAGGAATGTCCTGTCTTATCAAGATTTTTTTTTTAGTAAAAAATAGATGCTAATGTGACTGCAAAAGAATCATTCTTTTCAACACAATTTCCATTGAATCAGAGCCACTAGCACAGAGATTTGCTGCTGGGCAATAACCCTAAATATTTGTAAGCATTCACCTCTGTTTTATTTCACAGAAATCATCATAAACTTAACAGCCTGTGCTATCCTTAAGGACCTTACATATTTTATATATACACGTAGGCAGAAACAAATGGAACAGAACATAAAAGGCTGAGGCCTGAAAACCAGGCTACTATATGTCTGTAACAAATTTTGCACCCTAAACCATCAGTTCAAATCTCTTTGAAGACCATCCATGATGAACTGAGAGCTGCATCCAGAAACTTCTTCAGGCAAGGGGAGATACACAACCCAAAACCTTTAAAACTGAACTCGAGTCCTTTGGCCAACCCATCCAGCACCTTATAGAATACAGAAGCCTCGTTTATCAGATTAAGGCAGGAGAATGCAGCAGGGAAAGGAAACACCATCAAAATATTTTGTTTCATACATTCAGTCCTGTAGAGCAGGCTACAAATGTTCACATTCATGCATTACCTGACACAGAAACATCACTAAATTGTCAGCTGACAAGCAGGAAAGTCAATCTCTGTTTCAATTCTATCACATATCTGACACTTGGTTAGCCCAGGGGATCACTCAGACTACAGCCAAAATAAAAGCATCATTTTGTGCTGAAATTAGCAAGTCTTCTCTTCCACTGTTGTCTTTCTTTCCCTCAGAAAAGAAAATAAAAATTTTGACATTTTAGGATTCTATGCTTAGAATTTTATGGGAGAGCTAACAAGGAAAAAAAAAAAATTGACTTCTCTAAATACCATTCCCAACAGATAAGAAAGTCAGAGTTTGCCCCTTCCCACACAGCCTCATAAAAAGGGATTTCAGAAGCTCAGTTACCACCCCCAAGTTACAGTCCCACTGCTGAGCTACCAAAGCTGTAGAACAGAAGAAACAGCATTATTTAAGACCTTACTTACCCAGGCAGGGCTGAGATTTCTCCGGTGCCTTTCAGGAGACACCAGCAGAAGCAGTACATTTCACACAGCCAAGAAGGACACACAGCAAAGAGAAAGGCTGTGGTGACTAGGCCGCTCTCACAGCCAGCACCTCCAACCACACGGGAAACAATACAAAGTCAGGTAAATACATACTGATAAAAACAAAATTTCCTCCCGAAGTAAGCAGGACTCACAGCCCTAAAGAGACTCCCCAGATACCCCAGCCAAGCTAAACCCCACTGTCCTGGCACTCAGCCGCCTGCAAGGAAAGGCCAGGCCAACCACTCTCCATGAGTGCTCTCCTTCTCCGAGGGGGAAATGGGGCTTTATAGGGCAGTGCTGTGAATTCCTATTGTGATATTGGCTTTTTCACAAGTATTAAGATGAATGTTATATGTTATATGCTTTTGCTATGTCTTCTGTTTTTCTCCTGCTAGTGAGTTTTAAGCATAGGTCAAGAAGAATTTTGAATGTTAGGGCTGTGTCCCTCTGTACAAAGCAAGATGACCCCAATGGACAAGACAATGGGGCCCAGGCTGTTATCTGCACTGACTGCTTGCAGAGGAAGGAACCCCAGCCCAAATAAAATGGTGATCAGAAGAAATCAAACTTCTACGGCTTCTAAAAAGGCAGAACCAGGGAGCAGTCATGCAAAATACTTCTTGGAAAAGTTTGAATATGCATTAAACCCCCATAGCAGGATGGGATAAAAGGAGTGTTCCAAAGATACCAGGTGTGCTCTCGGCAGCGCACCAAGGCACCCGGCCATTACTCTTTGCTTTATTTTCTGTCTCTTATTGTCTTCATCAAACCTTTTAAAATTTAACAGGAGAGCGAATCTCGTTTTTTACAGCGGGCACAGCTAACCAGCACAACCTCGGACAGCAAAATTGACAGCCCCCTTCGTTAGCGTGAAGCCATTTTCAGCTACCGGCGCCCAGGAGTGCTGCTCCCTGCCCGGCAGCACCGCTTCAGGTTGAAGTGGAGCAGAGCAGGCAGCTGGGGAGATGGTCTATCTCATTTCTCCACTGCAAGCACGGCAGGGCTGTTTGTTTATTTGTTTCGACCTCCCTGAAGCATAAAAAACCTTCAGAATAAGCATAGCAGACCCTGAGCCAAAGCTTAATCACAGCTCTTGTGCTGTCAGCTGGCCCTTATTGAGCTGGCCCAGCCTTTCAGGGACACACAACTGAAGCAGACAGACTGCCTGAAGCTTTCAAAACCAGCTGCTCTCTACTTTGCATGGCACTGAAAACATACAGATCAAAGCAGCAGTTACCAACCCTGGAACTCTGCTGTGAAAACTAAGGCAGGGAAATAGTTCCCTGAATATTACTTAGGATCAGTCTGTAGCTTTTTAATCAGAATCCCCATGACTTCTCTGTTGTAACCACAGGACATCTCTGCCCCTCGAGACCTACTTGCTTTCCCTTCTACTTTATAGCCTATTTTATTTCACAGCTGATCCTGTTGCTAAGCTATGCACGTAAAAAAAAAAAAAAAGGATCCCCTACATATCTCTTTTCCACACAAAATGACTGAAAATTTTTAGTTAAGGACTGGAGACTTTCCTTTTCACATGATTTTTTTCCAGAATTTAATTAAAGAATAATCAGCAGTGGAGGCAATGAGGAAGACCTCCATAAGTAAGGGTCAGTAAGTAAAGGCAGTAATCCCTTATTTTGGTAAAACAGCAGCAGGAATAATGTGTATGACTGCAGGATTAATTATTCCTGTGCTCTCATGGTGCAACTTCAGGGAGAATGAGACTACCTGGTCTCTTTAAATTGCTGTAAATTCATTCCTGTAAACGCCAAATGCACAGACAAACTGGGTCAGACTGGTTTTCTTCAGACTCTCCAAAACAACCTCTTATCCTGAGGTGCTCTCCCTGGGAAAAATGCTGTCAAAATTCAATGTCTCTTTAGTTATTCCTGCATACAGAAGATGGGGGACCAGCCCTAACAGCACATGGATGGCTTCATCTCCAGCAAGGCACCCCGCAATGCAGCAGAAGCCACCAGCAGATTTCACGTACACATGTATACAAATTCTCCTGTCTCGTGGCATGTTTGGCACTAAAACTGTCACCTTACTCAGTACTGAATGCCTGTGAATTCAAAATGAGCTTCTTCGTGCCTGTGTAGCTCTAATCAAAGATGTTATCACTCAGGACTTGTGGGAACATCTGTGTTATTCATAAATTATGAACTAGACTTCTTTAAGCCGTGGTAATTACTCCAGGTATGCAGCACTATGCAGAAATGTGATGCTTACACAGCCATGCTTCACTAAAATGTCAATATTATAAAGCCTGTAACTGATTAGATTATTCTGGATGGGAACTTTAGCACATATAAAACAAGCCAGCTCTTTTTGATGCTGACAGAAGCAGCACAATTTACCAACTCTAAATTTTTCTGCTGCTTTCTTGTCCTCTGTTGCATCCATTACAGAGCATGATTACCTGCACATCTTGTGAAGACTATCCTACAAAATAGTCTTGCAATGCAGTTCACTTTCATTCACAACTCTCTAAAAGTATTTAAAGACAGGGGAAATATTTTGGAAATGTGTTACATCATTATGGCCCAAACAAAACAAACAAACAAATAAAAACTGTTGCAGAAGATAGAAATAATATTTTAATTAGAAATTAATACCTACAGCAACCCTTTCCCCACCTCATATTTTTTCAAACTCCTTTGTACTGCTATTAAAAAGAAGGTAGAAACCCACCGACTCTGAATGACACAGATACATACACAGAATTGATAGCCTGGGAAATAAAAAAGGCTTCAATTGGAACTGAAAGGCAGAAACACAATTTATTTTAAATTGCTTTAAGCTTAATTTAGAAACGGTTTCATTTCAGTCAGTTACAGATGCAAGCCTAACTTGTAAATTACAGCCAAAATTACTGTGACCACAAATATAACAGCGACTGCTGCAAACTAAGATTTTTACATTTGTTTGAGATGCCATCTCATTCCAGTTCCCGCTGACATTTAAATACTCCCATAAATCAGTGTGCATAGAGACAGAGAAGATAGGGGAGTTGCTGTTCATTTACTGTTGTTTGATGAGGGAAGGAGAACCAACATTGTCTATTTTGTCTCTTGGTAGTTGTGGTTCACAGCCCTCACAGAACAACCCAAATTACAGCCATGGCAGACCCTGTGTATCTCAGAGGGAAGGATGTACCTTTCAGGGATCCTGTTGGTCCATGGGTATCTATCTGCCCCCTTAATGCTGTTTGTTCCTGTAGGACAAGAAGCCTGCATATGTCCAAGATTCATATTTACATTATAATTATTACTGCATAACGAGGAAAAATAACACACCCAGCACTCTCCATCAAAGATACAATTAAACAAACCCTTAGTTCATAAGGGTTCATAAAAACAAAACCAATTAATTTATTGTGTTCATCTAACACCAGTATCCCAGCTCCAGCTAGTTCAGGAGGTGTTCCAGAGTTAAAAGTGAATTCTGCTGGGGACAATCCAGTGTGCAACCTTGTCTGGTGAGATGTTCCTTTTATAAATCTGACCTCTTGGTCTACATTCCTTTATTTCACCTTTTTGGATGTGATAAGGGAATTCAAACAGAGAAGCAAAGATCCTCCATGGATTTCATATGCAAACTGTGAGTTTTTAAGCCACTTTTAAGAACTCCTGTACTTAGACTCAGACTCAAACCATAGCTGAAGAGTAAAAGACTTCTGGAGGTCATCTGCATTTCAGCATCGAAGGCAAGCCAAGTTCAGAAACACAAATTTAGGCCTAACTATCCAGGACAAACAAGGAGCAATTCTTACCCTGTTTCCTATGGAGGTACTTGAAACATCTTGATGGCAAATTATGACCAAATCTGGCTGAAGGATATTGATTGCAAAGGTGATTAGTCTCTCCTACCAACTCTGTAAAACCAGGCAGCCAATGGTAGCTATCCCGATATTAAATTCCCCCCCAAAAAAAGCACCAAGAATATTAATTTTTCTTTTCAAAAAGTAATATGCAATAATTTCATGAAAACAGAGGGGTTTACATCTCATAAAATTAACAATAAAACCAAACTACAAACCGCACTGCGAAGACACCAGGTCATTTTTGACTCAGAAGGCAGAGCACAATGTACTGAGCCACCAGTGCTTCCAGTCTGCTGCCAAGTCCTCCCATCAAAACACCTTACAGTTCTGGGAATGCCATAATGAAGTCACTGTCAGAGTTGTGTGACTTGACACTATGAAGAACCAACTTCTTTGCCAGCATAATTCTCTTGATTTCAGGAGAGGTACTGCAGGAGAGAATTCAGATCATAATTCACAGTGCTGTCATGGAGTCCAATATTTTTATTGAAAAAAAGAACCTGAAAAAGTATTCATTGTAATTGGCTCTGCATACCTAGTGAAAACATAAAAATCACATTCTGTATTAGCACCAGTGGTTTTGGCTGCAGGCCATGACATGATCTTTTTAAAAATAAACTGACCACCAGAAGACATTTTGGGCATGAATATGTTAAAACACAAGATTCTAGTGTAATTACTATGGTTACCAGAGTAGAAATAGAACATGAATTTAAAAATCAATTCAGGGATGAATGCCCTCCCCATTACATACAACCTACCAAGGATACCTGCATTCTTGCATTGCCTAGTGGAAGCCCAGTACTCTAAACCCCTGAATCATGATTGACATTGTGAGATTCTCAGTAAGTCATCTTCACCATCATGACACTAGCTGTCAACTTCCTTAAAATGTCAGTTTTGTGTTCATTGAAGGAAGAAGGTTCTTTTTAGTCATAGTAAAAAATGTGGAGGCATAACTTACCCTTGGATGCCTAAATTTAAATTTCAGAGTCATTGCCATCTTTTTAGGCAGAGGTCTGGCAAAGGATAAAAAGAAAGTTCTGAAAGAAGTCTCTGAAGGCCTCTACAGTTCAGCTTCCTTGACATTTGGGAAAGAAGATGGACAGGAGGAGCCTTCAGACCTCGATGAGCCATGTGGACAGGAGGATCCGTGTCACACTGTTCCTTGCACTGTGCTCCCACCACTCAGAAGCCCATCTCCATGGCCAGATGCCACCCCTGCTGCCAAGGGGATGAGGAACAGCTGTTGAAGGACTGTGATGTGACAAAGCAACCAAATGCTTCATCCCACCTTTTTGGCCCCAGATGGCACATGGGTGAAGGCAGGGTTCAGATCCACCACCACCTCATACACCACATCTGGAAACAAGAGCCTACTTCTTGCAGCTGGAGCAGTTGGATCACCCTGGTCCAGCACAGCACAGCTGATTCTGTGTGTGCCATACATGAACTGGGTGAGAACAACCAGGAGATCAGTAGTTTGCTTTGCTTCTTTTCACCTTATTATAAATCTGGACAGTTGAAACCCACTACTAGTGAGAAGAGTCTTTAATCAAACAGGGGTCCATTGCATAAGAGCTTGATGTTACAACAAAAGATGCACAGACCAGTGAACCATCCAACAATTTGGTTTTGTGATTTTCCACCACTGCCTACACAAACAGAGCTAAAGGTTTGTGACAGCTGCTTGTGTTTCGATTATCTCTTTCAGGATCTCAAAGTTCAAAACCACATTCTAGAGAAGCAACTTGCAGAAGGAAATTATTTCCAGCAGCCCATCTACAGAAGAGGCCCCATTTTATTATTAATTACTGATATTGCCATAGAACCTAATTGTCCTAGCCAAGAATAGAGGCTCACTGTGTTCATTCAGTACAAACAGGAGGGCAAGGGCAGGCCTTGCCCCAAGGACCTCGCCCTCTACAAACTCCTGGTCCAAGCTCCACATTAACCACTGCCAGCTCTGCAAAAAGCCTCATCTAGTGCTCAACACACCCCATGAGATTTTAGCCAGCCTGAATTCCCAAAGAACTGCAAAAGTCACACCTCACAGATTTAAATGAAGATTTCCCACATATTCCCATTGTAAAGGTCATCCCACATGCTGGATCTCACTACAGTAATGCCTGTCACTTAATTTTTCCCCATGCAGCAATAGGAACAAGGGATACTTTGTGGGATGAGGCCACCCACAGACAGCAAGCAAGGAGAGGAGAGATGCATTCCTTGCAGGGAGAGGTGCCTGGAATTTGGTTTCTCCCACCAGCAGTGAACAGCTAGGTGTATGGAAAGAGCAAAGGAAAAACCAAGCATTTCAACCAGCTGCAGGGATTAGTAAATGCTGATGTGAAAATCTCAGTCTCAGCAGAGAAGAGTTGTGCTTCAGAAAGAGATAAGTGGGAAGGAGTAGGAAGACTGTAACAAATTGTGGGATGGCGGCCAGGAGCAGTCAGCTTCCAAAGGGGGGAACAGCAAAGCAGAAAGGGCAGCTCAGGGTGAGAGATGGGGACGTATTCTGGGGTCCCAGGTACTTTCCACGTGCTCTCGAACAGCAGAGTATGTGGCAGGGGGACCACAAAGGGACGGTACAGTCCACAGGGGACAAGGTGCTCTGATGAGGTGCTGATGATCTCTAAGGACAAGGGCTTTTGAAACATTGCCAAATAATGAACTGATAAACCAGAGAGTTTTATCTGAGTTTTTCATCCTCGTTTTTCCTTTAGTTTTGATTGTGATAAAGTAGCAAAACTACCACAACACCATTCCTAAATGGCCTTACTGGTCACCCTGGCACCAGAGGGAAACACTGCCAGTGCACACCCTGGTCAGTGAGCACAGGGCAGTTGATTGCTTTGGCTTTCTGGTTGACCAGCTTTTTTAAATGGAAGGATTTGGAAGATAAAGGATTGGGCTAAATCTGAGAAAAATCCGTGTTTTCCTTGTGAATTAGTCACAGATTTCCTTTGAAATTATGGCTGAACAACCTATCCCATCAAAGCTTCTGGACCTCTATTACTTATCTGTGAACTGCACTTACTATTCCTTAATACCAAATCCCTGACAAGGTCCCATTTCCAAAGTAAAATCTCTAATCTTCTATTTATACGCCTGCAACTCATTGTGCCAGGCATCGCAGAATCCCCAGGTGTTACTGTCATGCAATAAATAACAACTGATCCCATCCTGCTGAGACTCAGTGTGCCAAACTGCAGCTCATGGAACCAGCAGCGTTCTGAATTTTCAGGCTGTTTCTGCTTTCCCTGTGCTGTCACAGGGTAACAAAGAACTACACCTGCTAACTAACAAAACTACCTTTGAATAACTACAGCTGGCTTAAGTTGATGTTTTCACTACTCTGTGTGCAAGTGACACCTTTCAGACACACACAAGTAGTGGTTAATCATTCCAGCAGATTTTATTTCACCAGAGTCTCTTTGCAATAAAGACCCCAACCAATGTCAGTGCCCCTGGAGGGCTGGATGTGATACTCATCCCTCTGGCAGCAGCCAAGGTCATGCTGACTCACTCCCTCTGGCTTTTCCCTGCATCCATCCAGTGCCAGAGCTCTGGTAAGTGTTTGACTATTCATTACATTGTCACTTGCAAAGCTGCAACTCCTTTCTCCACAGACAGCACAAACCATTGGACTGCAGGCTCCTGAAAGTGTTGCTTATCAGATTCTGGATGCCTTTTCAAGGAGTGGATTACTTTCTGCTACAAAAATAACTGATGGCAGGAGAAGAATCTCTGGTACAAGGTTTTGGGGCAGAATTCAGAATTCAGGATCCCCTTTTCCAAACCTGCTTCTTCAGACTGGAAGATTTTAACAAGCACATCCTTGAGTAATGGCAACAGCAGCTCTCAGTACCCAGCCCAGCATCATCTCGGGGTACCTAATTCAAGCTCTCACTGGTTAAGAAACCAGGGGCCACATTTCAAGAAATATCTTGCAACTGAGATTATTATTATATTATTATTATTATAGAATAAAAAGTGAGCACAGTATGGTCTTCACCTGCAACTCTTCCTCTTATACCCAGGGAAAGGGTTATTTATACTCAAAAAAGTCTGATCTCAAGTGTCTTCCCATCAGTCTAATCTGCTACAAAAGCAAATTCAACAAACATAAAAACACAGGCATGATTCTGAGTCAGCCCAGGGAACTGCGAGTAAAGTACTTTTCAAACACAAGTGCTAAAACTATAATGAAGGTATCACTGCATTTTCTGTTCTTGCATAAACATCTCTCCACAAGCAAGTAGACAGAAAATACTTTAAATTACAAATAATGATGCAGCATTAAATAACTACAGCAAAAATATTTAAAGCCCAGACACTATCTGTGTATCACAACAATCACTCAGGTATGTGATCTGTAATTTCAAAGTATGTGGGCAAAAAGAAGTCATATAGTTTTTAATGCAAAGTTGCTCAGCCTGCTTAATAAAGCAAACCCAATGTTTCCCAATACAAACAAAATACAGATTTTGGGGACAAATTTCCAAATGTGATAATTCGCTTCTAATACTTTCACATGGATTTCATTGTGTGAATAGAAAGCATCTAAGAATCTACAGCATAACTGTAACATTAAATTCAGCACACTTGGAAAAAATGTAGTCCCTCAACTGTATTGTTCCAGATTTGCTACTACTTTTACACAGTTGAGCTTACAGGATCTTAAGTGAAAGTTTTGTTATTATCAGATGGCAACCATCAGCCTTTATCTGGCAGAGAAATTAAAAGCTTACCTAATGCCCAAGAAATGGAATTACCTAATGTCCAAAGTAATGTACTCCTAACAATGCCATGAGACTCCATCTCCTTTATTGGTATACACACACAATTATGTTCCATCTAATTTCTGTTTCTCTTCTCTAATGTTATTTATCATACACTTTATTTCCAGAGGAGTCCTTGGTACCATATCCTTACAATTTACTTTAAAATTTATTACCAAAGACCCAGATTTATGACCAAGATTTTATGGATTAGAAATTGATCTAGTGCACATTTTTAGCTTACTGCAGATAGAAGATCCATGTCAGCTGAACACTGTTTCCTTCAGATTTCTGCTGTGTTCTGTGTTTGGTTGTGGGGGTTTTTTCACCTTGTTCTTACACATTTGGGGCTGGTCAAGTGCATGCACATGAGCAGTCACAGCAGCTTAGCAGAGTTATGACAGCTCATTAAACTACAAGAACAAGATCACATGCTTGAAACACAATAATTATAATTATACAAGTTCTTCCTACTTTGGTGGGAAGAAATCTGAATTCTCAGGTTGTAACACATTTTATCATTTGCATCTTGATGATAGTTCTGTTTGACAGTGGGTGGTAGGCAGAGATTCAACAATAAATCATTTCCCCCTTTTATCTTTGACTTACCCATGGAGGCAGGACTTCACCATTGGTCTTCAAGTCATACTTGCTAGAAATTACCCTTAGGCACAACCCTGAATTGAGGGTATATTGTTAGAGATAGCACTCTTCACATAGAATGCTTAAATCCAACCTTTCCTAACTGTTTGTAGGTGGCAATTGCAAGCAGTTATCAAAGAAACAAAGGACAATGCAAATGTTCCCTTCAACTAAACTCAAGTGAGCTCTGCATGTTTGCCATTGCTGTGCAGTCACCTGGAACTACCCAGAACCATGCAAACTTTTAATGCTTTGTAAAACCTCTATGAGGAATTCAGGGTATGAGCAAAACTCTCCCTACTCACCTGAAAAAAAAAAAAAAAAGCCCCACAAGCTTGTCTTTATTAATACTATTTATTATAGGAGCTACAAGCTACTGAGAGCACTTAATAGAAAGAGTCACAGATTCAAGTTGGACAATACAGTTGTTGCTTACCCACCAAACCGAGAACCAGAGGCAATGACTACACAGATGCTTTAACCCAACTGTGAGCTCTCCATCTGCCTCCAGATCAAATGCTCCAGTTCTCTTAACACTCAAATGCCAAAAGGTTGAGAGTTCTACTTTCCTGAGCAGGGCCAGGATTCAGTGCAGTTTGGCATCCTGTACCTTGCCTTGTGGCTGTGAGTAGACAATACTCCAGTCCTGAGAAGACAAAATCCAAATCATGCTGTGTTCATGTTTGGCCAACAGCCAAGCTTTTGTAAATTAATTATTTCACCAAGCCACCTGTTCCCTTTGCCTGACCCAAATTCCTATCTTTATCCTTAAAAGCTTACTTCTGTCTTCCTATCTGAGCTTTACAACTACTAGGAGCAGAGTTTCCCCCTCTAAGTATCCAAAACAGAAGTTAAAATTGCAGCTGTTAGCAGCTTCCAGCTTCCCTCCGTGGGAATTAGTCATTAGCCAGTGATGACAAACATAACTTTGCAGTTCATTCTCAGTACACTGACATTTAAATCCATCCTGAGTGACTAAGGCATCCAAGGAAAGCCTTTTTGGTGCTAACAGAGTATAAATCAAATGCACAGCACTGCCCCTGCTACCTGTGAGCTCTGAGACATCACAGAATTAAAAACAAACAAACAAACACACACCAGAAAAACCCAAACCACCAGGAAGTGAAATTTATGTAATTCAGCTGGAATGTCCCCAGAGGTGGTTAACTGAAGTGAAAGGTGACCAGCTGATAAATGAGGATGTCTTTCATACTTCTTGGCAAAGCACAGTGTTGTCTCTATCACTGCTAGAGAACTACTCACTGATCAAAAGGTCTGAGTGCATTACCTAACCTCCCTGGACATCAGTTGTCTTGTCTGGGCTTAAACAAATTATTCCAGAAACCATACAATATTTTCTTTTTTTAAAAGGGGGGTTGAGTTTCCTAAGGCCTTATGGAAATGCATTCTTTCTATGCATCCACACAGCCAATCCAATTTTAAAGCTGCCCAAAAAGTGATTTTCCCAAGGATGATTTTAATGATGACGCTGCTACAAAGCATAGGGGACAAATCCTTGGTTGTTTCATTTTCAGTCCGTGCTAAAACAACATTTTGAAGTATTTCTAGGAATGCCTCATGTCCTTACAATATCTGAGAGTAGTATGGAAGGCCTAGTCTGCCAAAAATTGACAGATTCCTTATATTCACAAAATGACAAAAAGGCTCTTTAATATAAAAAATTCAGTTCAGCATCTCAGAAAGCAGCAAATGAACACTAAGTAAGATATAGGGCAAAGATTGAAAAAAAAAAAGTACAAGTACATAAACCATCATGAATAGGAGACAAACACTGTACAAGAATGAGAATGAGGCTGCAGACAGAGAGGAAGGAACCCCAAGAGAGATGAAGAAAATGGGGTTGGAGACATTTCAGTCTTAGTGAAAGCCTTTTGATTTCTCATAGGTCTGTCCCAAAACCATAGATTTAGGACAGTGGCCTGCTCCTTCTTTTAACTACCAAGTTAATTAAACTTTGACAGTGAAAGAAATTTAGAAATACAAATATTATAACCTCAGAATTACTTTTAATACTATCCTCTGCAGAGAAGTAGAAAACCCAACAAAACACTAATCTGCAACCTAGCTTAATTTCTAGATGCCTACTTCAGCTTTAGGCACCTGCCCTTGCTCAGGCACATTTTTCACCTTCTGACTAGTTCCAGCTAGTTCTATCTGTAGCTGGTCTGTCACTGCATTCACAGTACAGTACAAAAAATTGCTGGTTTCTCCTCATAATTATCTGCTGTGAGTGATGCAAGTGATAAAGGGACAAAGGGCACGTTCATGTCTCTACACACTATATCAGTTCCTCTAAATTGGGAAAATACTCTCTCTCCTCCCACATAAAATGAGTGTTTTGGATTTCTCAAGGAAATGAAGAAAGAAGAGGACTATGAAAGTCATGGAACAAATGTAAGACAGTTCAGCAGAAATGAATGTATGTTTTTCAGTCTCTGCCATTATAATTTAAAATCATCCCTCCCCCCCAAAAAAAAAAAAAAGTACAGTACAGAATTGTACTGAATTAAGCACTACCCCCTCAGGTATCAAAGTAAGAGGGAAGGGAAATAAAGCTGTAACAGAGGCAAAGCCCTACAATGCAGCAGAGACGCAAGGGAAGCAGAAGCAAGCGGTGATTTGGATTTTACTCTCATTGTCCAAATGGAGAAAACACTGATGCAAAAACATAAGGGAGAATGAAGTACTGAAGAAAAAACACATTCCATCTCAAGAAGAAATCTCTTCTAGAAGTACTCAATACAGCCAGAAAAACACATGATCTTGCATGTATTTTCCTCCAACTGCCAACTGCATAAGGTATATAAAAGTTGCCCAGGTGCAAATTCACTCTATCTGACTTTGAGAATGCTCCTCATTTTACCATGATGAATGCTCACAAATTACTGTTTTATGCCAAATCTTATTTTCTCCACCATTGTTTTGCCCCTCTTGCACTTTCCATAAAGCCAGGTGTTCGCCCTGAATCCTGCTGTGCACACAGACTGCACACACACAGCCTAAGGAAGAAAACGCACTAGGCAACACAGAAGGGAAGGAAAAGTATTTCACCTAAAGGAAGGTGAAAAGATGATAGCAATTTATTTCTTTTCTAATCCACTACAAAAAGGCCTAATTCCAAACAGGTGTGGACCTTCAGATTAAAATCTCTCCCGTGACCCCTAATTTTACATTTGTAAGCCTTACACAGGAAGTAGTTCATAATATTAATGTCTGGCTCACCCATTAACACCTCAGTCAGTCATATCAGATTTGATTAAAGATTAGATTAGATTGGTAGATTAATTCAGTATTTCCTAGCAAATCTATGGAAAATTTACTTTTCCATGACATAAAATCCAGTTGTAACTTCCATTTATCTCCGAGGAGTTCCATCCAGATGACTGATGCAATCAGAATTGCTCAGATTAGAAAGAGATTTATTTGATGAAAAACTAAAATGAAGAAAATAATTTAACAATTGGAAGAAAACAAACTGAAGTCTGTTCAGATTTATTTTGTGAATATGTGAGCCCCCAATGCTGAAAGCTGACCATCCCTGCTAAAGGGCTGGCTATTATAGGAGGACTAATACTGCATGTTCATCTGTACTGGCTGCTAAGGATACAACACAATTTCTGAGAGCAACTGGGAATACAGGTCCCTGGGAAAAAAACCAAAAGGTTCATCTACATTTTTCTTTCCTTGCTGCCAAAGCTCCAACAATAGTCCTAAGTTCCTCTAACATGATTCCAGCTGCTTATGTTTTCTGAAGGCTAATGCACAGGATTCATTTCCTCTTGGAGGAAGCAATCCTTATGCAATTTGATGAGCATCTCTCATAACATCGGTACAGCAGCTCATCCTGTCCCCCTCTTCCCTCTACATTCATTCCTCTCCTCGTGCTGACTTTTAGCTAAAGTAAAACAGTTCACTGGGAGGTATTGTGAATCAGATGATGAAACCAATCTGGGTTACAGACAGCAACAGCCCCTCCTCGGTTATTTTTAACTGAGGTTAGTTTCCTACCCTGCTGTGACAGTATGAACAGTTGCTAGCTGAGAGCCTGAACAGGGGCAGGAATGGCAGAGGGAGATGTAGGATTGTCTTGCTGAGAGATGAGCACATCAAACTCCGCCCTTAGTAACCCCAGGTCACTGCAGACTTAATAACAAGCAAGAGAAAATGAAATTCAAGCACGAAGTGAGGCTGTGGGCCTGCTGACAGTCACTGTTTCCAGGCAGGACATTACTGTGTATAGGGTAACTCACAGCAACCCAGCACCAAATTTAACTACACACAGTGGGCATCCTTAAGAGGCTCTGCACTGCTCAAGGCCCCTGGCTGTCTGCCCCCTTTCTCCCCCAGTGCAACCTCCTCTCCCAGCAGGACCAGCTCTGCACTCAGACCAGGTTCCTGAGGGCTGTACCCAGTTGTGGCTTGAAAAGTTCCACGGAAAGGGACTGCACAACCTCTCTGGGCAACCTGTGGGACTGCCCGTGCTCACAGGGAAACAGATCTACTTTAAATTCAGTCTGAACCTCTGTAGTTTCAATTTATGTCACTTATCTCTGGTCTTCCCGCCCTGCACAGAACCACAGAACAGCTGTGGAAGGGACAGCTGGAAGTCAGCTAGTTCAACCTCCCTTCCTCGAGGGAAGGAGATTCCACAACCATTCGAGGCAACCTCTCGCAGTGCTCGGTCACCTGCACAGTAAAGAAGGCCTCCCTCATGTTAAGACAGAACTTGCTGTGCAACAATTTCTGCCCATTTCCTCTTGCCCTATTGCTCAGCACCACCAGGAAGAGCCTGGCCCATCCTCTTGACACCCTCCCTTTAGGTACTATTGACACCGATAAGGTCCCCTCTCATTTGTCTGTTCTCACGGCTGAACAGACCCAGCTCCCTCAGCCTGTCCTTGTAAGAGAGATGCTCCTGTCCCTTCATCTTCATCACCCTCTCCTGGGCCCACTCCAGGAGCTCTGTCTGTCTTGTCTTGAGGATCCCAGAACTGGACACTGCGCTCCAGATGTGCCTCACCAGGACTGAGTAGAGGGGCAGGATCCCCTCCCTGCTGGCCATGCTCTTCCCAATGCACCCCAGGACAGCACTGGCCTTCTTTGCCACAAGGACACTTTTCTGGCTCATGGACAGCCTGCTGTCCAGCAGGACCCCCAGCTCCTTCCCTACAGAGCTGCTTCCCAGCAGGTCAGCACCCAGCCAGGTGCATGGGGTTATCCCTCCCCATGATCCTTCACTTGCCTTTTCTAAATTTCAGAAGGTTCCCTTGCACCCATCTTTCCCATCTCTGTTGAGGTCCTTCTGAAGGGCTCACAGCCCTCTGGGGGTTCGGCCACTCCTCCCAGCTTTGTGTCAGCACTGAACTTGCTGAGGAGGCATCTGCCCCTTCATCCAAGTCACAAATAAGTTAAAACAATACTGGACCCAGTATGAACCCTTGGGGGACACCACTAGTGACAGGCCTCCAACCAGAGGTAGAGGGCACTTCTGCAAAAAGCCTGGCTCTGACATCTCAATACACTTTCTGTGTATGGACAGGCTGATGCTGCCTCACAGCCCTCTCCTTTCCAGGCTGAACAAGCTCAGTCCCCCTCACAGGGCAAGTGCTTCAGCTCTTGACCATCTTGGTGGTTCTTTGCTGAATGCAGTCCAGTTTATCCATGCCTTTCTTGTATTAAGGGAGCCCAAACTGGATGCTGTTTTCTAGATGTGGTTTAACAACTGCCAGTTTGAAAGTGATAATCACTTCTCTGAATTTACCAGCTTTGCTTCTGCTGCTAAAGGTCCAGGATGCTGTTAAAATTCCCAGTGTCAGGACACATCACTATCCAACATTCAGCTTACTGTCCTCGAGGATTCCCAAATCCTTTGCCACAGGCCTGACCCCCAGTCAGTCAGTCAGTCAGTCAGTCCCCAGCCTGTAATAACTGCATGGCCTCATCTCTGAGCTGGGTGTTGGACAGTATGGCCCTTCTGAGTGACACAACACGAGCAGGTGCCAAGGACGTGAGATGTGGTGAGATCAGGATGAGATGCCTCATCCAACACAAGCCCACAGACGCTGTCACTGGAAGGAGGTGTAAAGATATACTGAGATGGCATCAGTTCACAGCTCCCAAGCTCTGTATTTGGAACACATTCAGCTCTGGGGAGAATTTAGAACATCTCAGTGGTATTTATGAGCCGCTTCACACTTTCCTAAGCATCCTGGGATGTAGACAGGTGTATATAAGAATGCACATTTAAGAGGGCTGTATTTGGGATATTTTTTGGGAGGAGTCTCCCCCTCTTACAACTTTTTTGGATCCAGAGAAATCCCACCAAAAGTACACTTCAAAGATGGAAGAGGCATAAGTGATTCAAGTAGCAGGAGGGCGAGAGATTTTGGAGAACAGTGGGGGAGCTGGAGGGGCAGCGTCACTTCAGAAGAGAGGAGAGATGGAGATTGAGTCACCTGTGCTGAAACAGCGCAAGGAAGAGCAGAACAAAAAAGAAGTTGCCAGAGCGACCTTCAGCTCTACTCATAAAAATCCTTTCAGACACAGACCAAGAATTACTTCTGGAAGCCCTATTAGTAAACTGAGTAAACACTTCATAATCATTTATACAACATTTCTGTGAGGTAAAGAAAACAAACACCTACCAAGGACAGGGCTACTCACCACTAGCCTGGTTTCCAATCATTTACCATGAATAACTTGCTTTTAAGTAAAGCAAGCACCAAACTGCCTGGAAATCAGCCAGCGCCATGTGCAACCTAGCAGAAGAGTTTGTCTCCATAGAATGAAATACATAAAAGCCAAGAAGCCATGTGAGATATTGCCTAAATTAGTCAGTCAGAGAGGGAGTCAAGGAGAGGAACACCTGCCACATTCATTATTTGATTCCCAAAGAGAAACCTCTGCTAGGATTTCCCAGGTCTAACTCTTGCAGAGTTGGACACCAAAGCCTTCCATCCCCATTTAATCACGAGCAGATGTGACTGATCTTTCCCTGCTTTAAAAACTTTATTGACCACCAGTGCCCAGCAGCTGATCAGAGAATCATGGAATGGCTGAGGATGGAATGGACTCCCATGCTAAAGCAGGGACTGCTACAGCAAACAGGCAAGAAGATCAATATGAAGCCATTTTACACTTCCATTAAAATACATAGAACTAACAATGCACATTATTCTTACAGCAAACGCAATGTGAACATGTAAGACCAGATACAATAAAACCACTGGAAGATGTTTTACAGAGAATATGATGGTAATTAAACTCCTAAGTCAGCAAGACAATGAAAACAAGCTACCTTCAATCCCATGGCTAATAGCAACAAGTCCTAGTCTTTGAATCTTTATGAACTGCAGGTTAAAAGGCACATCAGCTAAAGTAACATTCTGAACGGGGCCCTAAAACTATAGTGTTTCACCAAAGATCCAAAATTCTACTAAATTGAGATGAAATTGATTGGAGAAACAAAATTTTCAGACTGAAAAAAACCCAAACAACCCAAATCCTATGAAAATTAATTAAATTTTAAATAACAATAGTGATTTTGCAACATAAATTTATCTCATGGCCCAAAACATCAAAATCTTGGGCTAAACAGAGACCTCTGAACATAGCAGAAGAAACATCAGGGGTTACTAAAACAATTCATATTGCAAGGTGGATAGCATCTATTCTGTACACAAGTATTAATATTTAATGTAATATATTATAATTTGCTTTTATTTCAACATCCTATAATGGGTTTAGTTTCCCATTTCACTCTCCAATGATGGAAATTATTATATAGCTGAGGTATGGCCATTTATTTGGAAAAGGACTGCTGAAGTCCACTGGAGTTTTGGATAGCCAGGGAGGATGGGAGAAGACTTCAGATCCCAGTCTGCCAAACCATGGCTGAGTAGTTAAAGACAGGCAGTTTTTCAACTGACTAGTAAATACAAAGAAGTCCTAACAACAGAACACAAGAAATCAACAATAAAACTGTTCAAAAATTAAGACTTGCCTCAAAAAAATGTTGACCCCAGTAACTGAATCTGTTGAGAAAAGATCTGCAGAAGGAAAGGCAATTGTCCTAACACAATCCTGGCCACCCTCTTGCACCTCCTATTCTTTGGGAATGGACAAACTACTTATTCTAGCACAAACCTGAAGCCTATGCCCCAATAGGGCTTCAAAGAGGATAGAAATGCAGTGAAGTAAGAGCAAAGCAGATTCCTGTTAGTCAGTCAGTCTTGGCATCTGATGTCCTACCATTGGGTAGCACGTTCTTGCAAGGGCCTGCCGGAGAAAGAACACAAAAAGCCTCCTCCACACATTTTGGATGGTGCTTTACTAGAACAAAAATGTGTCTTTGGACTTCTCTGCCCCCTTAAGAGCTTTCAGGCAGAACCCTACAGCTCCATGTCTACACTCCACAGGACAATTTGCCTGAACCACCTGAATTCCGTCTCACTGGTGTTGACAGAGGCACCATTTGCTTGTATCTCACCATTACAGGTCTGACTTGTGCTGAGGGAACTGTCATAATGGAGGTGCTGACACAGACCTATTAGAAAACAGATTACAGCAACAGGAAGGGCTAAGAGAAAATTCTCCTTCACAGGGTGCATATGCAGTAACAATCAGCTTCTGCTAGGTTAAAAGCAAGAAAAGTTAAAAGCAAGAAAACAATTGCTTGCAGCCTAGGTGGGGGATGGAAATTCCCTACCTGCTGCTAAGGAGAACTCTGGAATTGAGAGCCCTACGTCTGGACTGGGAACTGGAGAAGCTCCACTCTTGCTTGGTATCAGGCAAGCTACGGGATTTCTTCTGTTCCTCCCTCTGTGAATATTCCCTCAGAATCCACGCTGTGGCTGGCACAGCATGAAGGCACGGCCCCAAGGGAGATACTCTGGGCTGCACAGCATGCAATCCCACTGACTTCAAGGGGAGGTAAACAGGAAGAGAGTTTGTGCCCATCTTTAATTTCAATTAATTGCACTGACTAATCCCTCTAGTTTCATAATTTCAACTTGATTCCTTGCACTATCTCTTCTGTGGCCATGTGCACCCATGTGTCATCCTGGCTTGTCATCAGTCTTCTTTCACACATGATTATGGTGGGATAACAGCTAGCTGTAGCTTTGCTTATTTCCTTCTTCATCTTCTTTTTTTTTTTTTTTTTTCCCTAGAAACTGCACTGCACTCTCCCCTCTTAAATCTGTTCCTCTATTACTGTCAGGTCATTTCAGACAGCACAGCCTTCATGCCACTGCCAAGTTATGTACCTCTATCCCTCACTCTGTGATTATTAGTTTCAAAAGTCCTGAGCCTACTCCATAGACCCAGGGGGGCAGGGAAGCAGAGATCAAGTTTAAGGAGATCAATAGGTTTTTCTGAAAAACAGCTTTATTCTTCATATTTAAAATATAATGTTCTCAACTCTTCTGGACACTGAACCAAGTCTGTAGAATAACTCATTTACCTGCAAGTAAAATGAAACCTTTATTTTATTAAAAATACTTCTAAAAGGGCATCAATTAGTATTCTAAAGAATATACACATAAATAATCTAAGCTTTTTAAGTGGATTCCCTCCATATGGAATATGTTCATGGTTTCTAATAGAAATGTCAATAATTCTAACAGAATTTCTGCATATTCTATATAGCAGGGTTGGGTTTTTTTATTATTTGTTTAGGGTTTATAATTTGTTTTGGGGTTTTTTGTAGAGCAAAAAGATACATTCAAAATTTGAGAGAATATCTGTTTGATGCTTTACCTTCTGTTTACACAACCTCGTCAGTGACATTCTGAGATGGTACAAAAGCAGCACGAAGTGCAGAGCTGTGGGTGCTGCATACGTGTGCGCACACAGCCCTTCCCTGGCTCCCACGTACGTGCACTGTTACCAGCCTCAAGTTACTTCCCTTAAGGATGAACATAGGGAGGATGATGATTTTTCGGAGTCATGTTTAGCAGAGCTGAAAGGTAAGGTGTAACACCCCTCTACTTCATTACTTCATACTTTGAGTGTTACAAAAACACCTTTGAAAGATAACCCCAAATCACCCCTCCAATCAAATATTTCACCCTTTCAGCATGACGCAGAAGTTTAATTTCCACTCATGGGTGACCTCGAGACTGTTGTATACCCACCCCCCCACACACAGTGGCAGCGATTCCCCTCACTGGCAGAATAAAGCGGGTCTATAAATAACTTCAAAAGGAATTGTCTCTCTCCTCACGCACTGCAGACAGCTGTTTACAGAGATCCCGACTCCTTATGCACTGCGTTGGCCCGGCTCTCATCCCACTGTTTCCTTTGCTCTTCCTAAAAAAGCCTCGGGCGATGCGGTGCAGGTAGGACCGGGGGGAACCCTCCACTGCCGCAAACGCCCGCTCCCACAACTTGAGGCTGCCGGCGACAGGAGCCGGAGCGCGACCCGGGGGAAATTTCTCAGGGCAAGGGGGTTGCGATCTCGTGTAATCCGTCCTTAAGCTCCGCGGTCCCGGCTGATCCTCGGCCCCGGGAAAGCCCTCCTCCCCACCCCCGGAGCCCGCAGCCGCTCCGGGGCCGGCGCATCGCATCCCCGCTCGCCCGGCTGTGCAGGGGCAGGCGCGGGGCCGGGCACGGGCGCGCGGGGGGCGCCCCGCACCTGCCCGCAGCCCCCGGCGGCGGGGCCAGACAAAAGCCCGGGCTGGCTCACCTCCTTCAGCTGCTCCAGCTCCTGCTTGAGGCCGTCATACTCCGCCTCCAGCTCATCGTACTGCTGCTTGAGGGTGAGCTTCTCCTCCAGCACCACCAGCCCATACTCCGCCGCCTGGATCTTCTCGTGGGTCGTCTCGGAGAGCTCCCGGGTCAGCCGCTCGATCTCGCTCTTGTAGTGGTCTGCGCCCTGCAGCACCTCCTCCGCAGCCATAGCCCCGCCGGCACTGCCGCGCCGCCGAGCAGGCGGCCAGGGGGCGGGCGCGGCCGAGGGGCGGCTCCGGCACGGCCGGCCCGGGGCCGGGGCACCGGGCCGCCTGCGGCAGCCGCCGCCGAGCGCGGTCCGCCCCGCCGCGGCCGCGGCCCCTCCCTTCCCCGCGGCCCGCCGGGGACGCGGCGAGGCCGCCCTCGCCCCCCCGGGCCCTGCGGCGGCCCCGGCGGCGGGGGCGCCCGGGCTGGCGAGCGGGCGGGCGAGCCCCGCTGCCCGGGGAGGCGGCGGCGCGCTGGCGGCCGGGGCGGCGAGCGGGGCGGCCGGGAGCGCGCCTTGGTGCGGCGGCCCCCGCGGAGTTGCTGCTGCTGGCGCCCGCCTCCTCCCGCGGCGCCGGCACCGCCGCCTCCCCTGCACACGGTCCCTCCCCTGCGCTCTTTAAGATGACAGCGCGCTCGGCTCTGGCGTTGCCGCCGGGCGGGAGGGGAGGCGGCGGCGGGGCTGCCCGAGCGGTGCGGGGCGGTGCGGAGCCGGCCGGGCTGGCGGCGCTGGGGGGGCTGCCCCCGCCCGGGCCCCCTCCCTGCCGGTCCCCTCCCGCCCCTCCGCCGCCGTGTCAGCGCAGCCCGGTGGTGCTCAGCGTGCTGCAGCCATGGCCGCAGCGGCGGAAAGGGAGATGCAGCCCAGCAAACTGCGGGAGCGCGGCCGCAAGTAGTGCCCTGCTATTTCGGGAAACTGGGAAAGCTGAGTTACCTGCTCTCTTCCCTGTCCCCGGTGAATTGAGCGCGTTTGGGTACGGTCAAGGCAACCTGAACGCGAAACAGCAGCGGGGTCGGGGCGTTGGGCTAGGGCTGCTCTTCCATCACCATTAGCACAAGGTCTCGGTGCCACTGATTAGACAGCAGGACAAAACTGATTCAGCTCAGATGCGGTGACACCATTGTTTATCTGTCAAATTAACCGGAGGACCTGATGCATAGATTATGTCAGTTTTATGCTGGCTTTATGCTGGCTGCAGAAAGACAGATGCTACTTGTCCAGCATAAAATTGGAGAATTGGAGTGGTGCAGACAGACAGTAACTGATCTTTTACAAAGCCTGCCAGTAAAAAGTTAACACACCAGATTAGGCGCATTTTACATATTTGAGCTGGAAGAGTGAGTTCATCCTGGATCAATGTCATAGCCTTTTTTTTTTTTTTTTTGTACTCGGAGTCTTAAACTCCAATTCACTGTTTCTTCAAACTGTGACCTGCAAATAGACTTGAATTGATATTTGTCAAGTTTTGTTCTAAGTACTAGCAGGACCTGTTTTTCACGTTTTACAGACTTTTTTTTTATTATTATTTTTAAATTTACTCCTTTAAAGGTTGACAGTTGAGTTAGAATTTCCAAACGGAGGTGTTTGTTTTAAATAGAAAGTCACCTGTAAGAAGATGGATGTCACTGCCCACCAATGCAGCACTGTATTGGAAATCAAAGACATAGATTCCCTTTCTTGCTGACCTGATAATGTGGTTTCAAACAAGCCACATCCCCTTTCTACCATGGCTTCCCCATGACTAAGAAATAGGCAAAAATGATAAGAGTACTCTTACAGCAAAGTTCTTTGAGATCTGCAAATGGAAGCACTAACACTAGTAATACAATATATGTATACAGTATATGGCATATATCAATTTTATAAATGTATGTGTATCCATACATAACTAATACATTGTAATCCAGCCTGCACAAACCCTTCTCATTGCCTAGAAAGCACACGTGGAAGAAGCAAGCAAAGTAATGGAATCTCTGTTAATTTTTAGCTTGAAAACCACTTCCAAAATGAAAATTCTTAATAAATTCTACTATAGAAGCAAGTGTGAATATTAATAGGAAAGAAACAAGTGTGAATATTAGTAGGTGAGAAGACTGAGTGGCTCTCATCGATGACTGAATGTCAAAAGAGAGGAAAATGCCAGTATCTCAACTGTGATTCCCATAATACATCTAACCTCAACATCCTTTTCTTAAAAGACAATGAGAAATTCCACAAATCAGAAGGGGAAAAAAAAGCCCAAAATTCAAAGGAGAAGCAAAATGTCATCTCAAAAGCTTTTGCAAGTTTTAGTCTAGTCTTTCTCAACTTTGCACCTAGGCCACTGTGCAAGGAAATGTTTATTGAGCAAGGGAATGGATCAGAAAACAAACATCTTTGAGACCAGTGCTAAAATTGAGTGGTTGGGTCAAGGATAGTGTGGAAACTGGCTGAAGCAACATGATGCCTACAGCTAATCAAGCCTTGGTGTAACTCAACATCATTTGGTTGACAATCTCACTCACAAGCCAAGGGCAGCCTCAGCACACATCTGAACATCTGCACCCCAGAAGGGAAATCTGGTGTTTTACAATGTGCCAGTTTTTCTGCAGCACCTCCAGAGAAAGTGCAGTGTGAAGGGCAGGTGTGGTGCCCCGTGCAGCAGTGCACACTGACTGTGAGGTCCTCAAGCTATTCTGAATTGAAAACACCAAGATGCCCATGATTTGCTGTGCCTAGTGCCCTCTTGTTGTCACCTAAATGCAAGCAATATCAAACCTGGCTTCTTTGGTGATATTTGTCTTTGTTTTAAAAATTTACTTCTTTAAAAGACTTCTATGAAAAGTCCCCAGTTGTCAGGGGACTTTTGTTGTCAGTTGTCAGTCCCTCTGCGCTGACTACACCTGGGCTGGGCAGCACACACATGGATACATTCAGACATACATATTTAATTGAGTGAATTCCACCTTTCACTTCTCTTTTCTTAAGCCTAAAAACCAGCACCTACATTCTGTTGTCAAGATCTTCCATCTGTATTTCTAGTGAACTACTAAGGTCACTGATGGATCTGAAAAATACTCAAGTTCCTTTCCCTGTTATCAGGAGCTCTGGTTTTGCCTCATTCCAGACTCTGTGGAGATGAGAAAAGATGGATGACCTTACAATATAAATAGCATCTAAGTTTTAGCCAAAGTCTTCATTAAAGAAGGAGCTGCTGCAGCATGACCCAAAGGTGGTCGTTCCCTAGAGATTACCTCATAGCAGAGGCAGTAGGTCCTCCTTTGATGGAGATCTCTGGAATGCCTATGATAAACTATGGATTCAAGTTACTGTATAGTGGTGCCAGCAAAGCTCTGGTCTCAGTCACAGTTCTGGTACTTTTAGGAGCCCACTTATCAGCACAGACAGCCCTAAAACAATGATATTGGCATTTTAAATAATTCCACTGCCCTGGTGTGATCACCTAACATTGGTTTAAGTCCTGCTACAATGCTTTTATGTTTTCTGCCTCCTCAAGCTCAAAAAAGCATGCCCTGGTCTTATTAAAGGTTGGCATATCACCCTGCATTGCTGTCTCTTCTTCATTTTGCCCTGTGCACCACCTTCACATGAGCATTTCAACCAATTTCATCTACAGGTCATTCCACATACCTTCATAGAACAAGCTTCATTCTGATTGCATCCATTTCATGGGCATGAAACTGAATTCCTTTGAATTCCTGATGTGTGATACTAGTGGATTCCTAAACTAAGGATAATAGGTTCCAGTACTGATTACACATTTTTTAAAACAAACAGATATTCAAGGACAGCGAAAACGATACAATTCAAATCTTACACAAGAGATTCTTTAAATTTCAGATCACTTAAGGAGCATTTAATGACCTATATGAAATGAATTATTGGTTCTTAGTGCCTTAGTGACAATGCAGCTATAAAAGCAGCCCATACTGTATGGCAGAAGGTTGAATCTGCACCTACAGCATGCACAGACATCCCTGTGAGTCCATTTGTATGGAGCATCTCAGAGCACCAGAGCCCAAATCTAAGTAACTGCTAATTAGCAGTGTTTGGCAGGCTCACCAGAGTGGCCAAAGGGAGGAAAAAACAAATAAGAAAAAGAAAGGTATGAGGACCAATCTGTCATTGTTAATGAAAATGGCATTGATTTCCTGAAAGGGAAAAGAAGGGGAAAGCACTGAGGGAAGGCTCAATGGGAACTGTGCTGGGTCTGGTCTGGAAATAAACAAGTGGCTGTTAGACTGCCAAAGCTTCATCTTTCTCGAGTGCTGGATACCAGCACCATCTTTGTAATGAATGGCCAGCTTAGAGAAAAAAGGGAGACACTGGGAACAAAATGAAATTTAAAAAGATATTTCGAGATCCTAGTCCAATAGAAATGGTAATAGGTTTTAAGAAAATTAGTTTATGGAGAATGTTAAGAGAAACTAAACACAGGAGCTAATAAACAATAAGGCATGTAATGATGTTTCTCTGATTAATGAGTGTCAGTATTCAGAAGAAAGGCTTTCAAACAGCAGTGTCCTTATGTGAGTCCTCTGTGAACTGCCTTTAAAGATCTGCAAAGGTAAATAATTTTAATTTTCTTTAAGCCTATTATCAGATGGACTTAAATGTCAGGATAATAAACTAAATACAGGAAACCATAATTTCACCAGAATAATTTTGGGCTTCAAAAAGCTGGAGGTTGAAAACCACTTGTGTAGAACATATGGAACCTGAAAGGAAAATGGAGTAAAACAGAACACTTTGACAAGGAAATCAGGGAAAAGGGTTGCACAAAAATGGCAGGATGTTTTGTGTGTAGTGAGCAAGGGCTAGAGAATCAAAAATGAGTTTTACAAGAAAACTACAAAAAATTAAGGACATTTAGAAAATACAGTCAGCAATAACTAAGCTGCCAACTGATACTTGCATACAGAAAAGCTACAGACGAGCAAAAAATGTGAATTTTAACTGTTATACTGAATAATATAATTTCAGCCTGAAAGGATGTTGTTTTCTGCGAGTGTTGCACTGGGTATTGGTACAGCTCCACAAATGTAAGCTGAGTCTTTTAATTGATAGCATTGCTCCAAGGCTTGAGATCCAGGACACTGCTCTTCCACTCTATGCAGAGACTCAGAACACAAATAAAAAATGGTTGAAAGGAGCACAAAAAGGATTATTATACCTATTTAAACTACTGTTCGCTTTCCTATGACACAAGGGAGACCTGCCCATTAAGAATCCTTTGTCCAAACAACTTGCCAGCAATTTAGCCTACATAAATCAGTGTCACAGTGTTCCTTACTGAACAGATGTAAACCTGAGAGGAGAAGGGAGAACATGGTTTATCTCAGATATACAGCAGAAATGCTCTAAAAATGGCAAGTGTCTCGGGGCCTGCCTGCTGGCCTGAGGTGGGGAAAGCACCTGTGGGGATGACCAAGGGAGTTTTCTGTCTGGAACACCTGGTTCCTCCACAGAGCAGAGGCTTTTTGCTCCAGCAGAGGTGCCCAAAGCCTCTGACAGCTGCTTACACCCCCAGCCAGATACTGTCCTCAAAGGACAATGCCCTCTTGGCAGTTCTATTCTGGCACTTTTCAAACCCTCTGTTTTGTTGTGTTTTTTCCAGACCCTCACAAATCAATTTCTCTGTCATCTTTAGTGTGTTTCTGGGAAGTGCAGTGAGGTTATACATTGTTTCTCCACTCTCCTTCTTCCTTTTATGTCAAGTCACCACCAGCATCTTTGGAGTGAGTGGATGTGCAGAGCTGCTCAGTTCCTGTGCTTCCTTCTACCACCACAGCATGGGCAAAAGCAGCTGGCAAAACCAGAACAATAGGTAGATCCCACATTTGAAATGTGGTCTGACTATAAGATAAGAATCAGACTGCAGGTTATGATCCCATTTTGACTAGCTTTTCTCCTCAGAAGTCATTAGTGTGAGAGAACAAATATCTATATAATGTCTTCTGTCTTGAAATTGAAAGCAAAGAATCTGCAGTGCACCTATTAAATATAGCTTCAAAAAGCACTTATTTCTGCTAAAGCCTTACATTCCTTATCGTGCATCAATGACTAAAAACATTTACAGACAGTGATCACTGAGAGACAAACTGAGATTTTTATGTGGAATCTAATTGTAATGCTGTGTTGATAATGTGAGGAAAATTTGATTCAGATACTAAAAAAAAGCATATGATTTAGTGATTTTTTTCAAGAGCTCTAAGCTAGTATTTCAGCACTCAGCTTCTAAACACACATTACAATGAATGCAAAACACACAGCACAAAGTAAATTACATTACATTTCTATTAAGTGAGAGGCATTTGGGAAAGATGCCAGGTTTATGATACTATCCTATAAACTTGGATTCTGTTAGGTTTTTATCTAAATATTAATACGGAATGGGTGGTGTGTATTCAAAACACTAAAACAATGGATTACAAAGGAGGCATCTGGATCAAAGCTACAATTATTTTCCTCAGCTAAGAGAGGATTCAAAGTCCAATTAGGAGATTAAGATCTTGAACTGGAGACTGACTTCCATGGGAATTTTCCCAATCACTCTGGTACATCTTGGATAAAATGATTGCTCTATCACAAAGCAGGGTACTGCAAACAATTATTTTAAAATCCTCTCTAGATTTTTTTTCCAATAATTGCATTTATACTATAAATGCTTCTTCTTATAATAATCACATTATTCAACCTACAGACATGGATTGCAATAGATGAAACAGGTACTGCATAAAATTGTTTAATGTGAATTCTGTATCGTGAAATCTAATCCTTTAAAAAAAAATTGAAACCCATAAAGCTTTCTAAGGGTATTTTCTTTGTGTTTTGTTTTGCTGTAATATTTTGGGCTATTTTCATTTGCCTTATGCTTTCTGAGCCAGATCAAGGCTGGCTGGTATTTTGTTTCAGATTTTCTTACAATCAAGAGCTTTATTCTTATGAAACAGAAAAAAAAACACCAAACCCCTCCAACAGATTATTGAATGAACTTTTGAGGTCCAGGAGAGATGGACTCTAACTAAACCTGCAAACTAGAAAAACATCATGAGCATGGAGCAGTTTCCAACCCTGACCTTAGAGTGCCCAAAACATGACTGAATTCCTGGAGGTCTGCTGCAGGGGAACATGGTAAGGTTTTTTTTTCTTTCAAAAGAAAGTCTTGTCAATGCAGAGATGTAGAAACGTGTTGTGTTGTATTTTAAGAGTAGCTATCTGAATGTATCTAGCTGGGAAACATGAATACAGTGTAAGATGAGAGTAAACCAATCCTGTAGTGCCAGAGCCTTTCCTGATATGTGCTACCATTTGGGAGGGAGATAAAGTTAATTCTGTGAAGTTGTCTTGCTAGGGTTTTTTTATTCCTTCTCAATGATCAGGACTTTCTGAAGGCACAGCAGATGGAGCTTGGCATGGGGAGTATATGAAGTGGGGCTACAGCCACCTTTGGGTGTGGAGTGCCACCCTTGCTCACAGCAGTTCCAGGAACAAGCAGGGGAAAAGACAAGAGGGATGCTGCTATTTGCCTACCTTTGTTTGCCCAACTGGGCAGCAGAGGATCAAGGGAGAATAGGAGAAACAGTCAAATTCTTGCCAGCAGTACACAAAATTGAGAAGAGAAATAACAGATGGTAATTCCTTTGATACAAGGAGCCCATCTGCTACTGCTCCCCCTTATGAGCTGCTGGAGATACTGTGTGGGAAAGCTTCAGAAAGAGGCTGTGAGAGGCAAATGTGAGTGTGGGTCACATGGGAGAAGATGGAAGAGAGTAGCTCTGCTTGTGGAAGGGGATGTTACGAGAAGAGAGCTGTCCTTCTGCTCAGCTCTTGGTAAGTCCCAAAATAGGCTTGTGGGAAGTTGAAGGAACTCAGTTATATAGGGCAACGTGCAAAGCAGCTGCTCCCTGGTGTCCCACACTGAACACACGAGTGAGAATGGTTTGTGAAAAGCTGGCTGCAGGGAGAGTCCACAGGAGCACATACAATAGGTGTGGTTGCAGGCTGCACAGTCCTGCAGGACAGCTCACTTCTGCTACTGACATCGTCTCTGGTCACCTCTCACTCCTGCCTGCTTGGATGAGCAGGGGTAATACATCTTCATATTACATAACATTGATGCCTAATGACTACCATTTATTATTCCTTTTAAAATTAATAAGTTCATGAATCTTTCTGCTTTTCAGGCTGTCTGAGAACACAAGCAGCTGCTACCATCACATTTATCTATGGGATATGAATGGAACAAAGTCTGCAGCCACGGGGATGTCAACTTCCCTGTAAGAAAGATGGTAGTCTGGAGCATTCAGTACAGCCATAGAAAAATAAATGTGGGCACCTGATTGCCTTCCTGCTTCTTCCTGACTGACAGCTGCTGTGCTGTCAGCTGCAGATCACTCAAAGCTGTCACTGACAGGCAATAGGAAGCACCTTCCATAAGAAGACTCACCACCACGGAGAAGGCAACACAAGTGCCTGGCTAAAAGAAGAAAATCTAATATTAACCCTTTTCTCCTCCTTTTCTTTAAGAGCAATCCCACTCCTTAATATTGTGAGAAAATGGCAGCTGCTACATTTTAAGGGATTTGACAATTTACCGATAGATGCAGAGGGGAAGCTTGATTTGCAAACTTGTCACAGATCCTCTCTGTAAGAAAGGGAGTCATGTCAGAGCAGAAACATGTTTTGAAAGTGAATTAGCAGGATGAGGGAATTGTTTTAAACACAGGAATGATCAGGGCAGTCAAGTCTCTTGAATGACTTCTGTGGCCCTCAGCTGGCATCAGACACCAATCCACAGAAAGCTGGAACAGACATGCACACACATACACTTCAAGGTTATGCAAAGAAAAGGGCAAGCAGAATTTTTTTTTCATTGTCTTTTACAAAGAGCAGTTGAGATGTGCTGTTAAGTGAATATAAAACAAAACTTAAACACCCACAGACACACATTTATTTATACACTTGTTTATAAATAATGGTATTACTGGAGAATCATGACTTTGCTTTGGCTGAGTTACTGAGCATCATGAGCTGTGGTTGATGGGGTAATACAAATATAGTGAGGTGAGCCTTGGAATGGGCCATGGATCAAAAAGCCACTGGAGAACAATATTTGAAACTGTTGGGAAGGTGGTATCATAGAGACATTTGCTGATGGCCTATGCTGACATCCAGCCAGAAGTCCCTGAGGAGTACAGAACAGCAGAGATTGAGGGGAGGCATTGCTCTGAAAATGTCCAACATCTCATGGAAACAGATTTCTCCAGGTGGAACCATCACATGTTGGCAGTGAGGTGCTGCCCATTGCCCAACAGAGAGACAGATTGGGCAGAGCAATTTCATGTTCCTCCAGGACTGGCTGTGCCAACTCACTGTGCATGGTAAAGATCCCTGTTAATTCTCATGTGTGAGCCCTGTGTGTGCAGCTTTTCCCCGTGCAGCCTGTCCCTTGCTTGGGGAACTAAGCAAGTTGAGCTTGACTGTATCACATTGGTGTTCCTCTTCCACCTGTGATAGATGGGAGCTAGAAAAACAGGGGGGGGGAAAAGAGAGAGAGGGATGGAAGGATGGCCTTGTCAATATGACAATGAGACAAAAACAAAATCAGAAAGTGTATGGGAACTGTGGGAGACTTCAGTGACTGGCTGAGAATTGTGGATAGATCAGAGACAGAAACAAGGGTGAAGGGAATTGTCCTCAGAGATGGCAATCTGCCATCTGATCCTTGTCAGAAATGTCTGGGGATATGACTGCAGAGTGAAACTGGTCCTCCCTTCCTGTCCCTTTGGAAAACACAGCCAACAGTACCTTGCTGCTACCATTCTCATGGGAAATGGATGTCAGGAAAGGAGCTGCTAGGGATGACAAGCCAGCCGCCTGCTCCCCTGCGCAGCTCTCTCTTCAGTCTGGGTCTATGTGTGCTCCAGATTCTGCTGTCTTGATAGAAGAGCTTGAACAAAAATATCAGGAGAAAGCTCACTTGGGTGACTAAGCACTAAAAAATGAAGTAAAAGACTTATTATAGCCAGCCTGATAGATGAAATGATGTTGAAAAATGAGATTATATACGGGAAAACTGTTGGCAGCCTAAGGGGAAAAGAAACCTCACTATTAAGCAAAGTTTCTTTTCAATTATTGCTATTAATAAGCTGTGGTTGTAATGATTGGATACAATAAATGTAGGTAGAGGTTACATTAGCTGCTCTGAGGCTTCTGATTTTCCCTCTAACCAGTGATCTGCTTAAATAGAAAAGCAAAATGTATTACAGGTGCCCAAAATTGGCTGGTGGATTACTTCCCTGATCCTGCTCAGAGCACAGCATCACAAGCTGCCAGGCTGGCTCAGGGAGCTGGGAGGATGGGAGAGCTGGGGCACTGGGATCAGGCAATGCCCGAGGCACAGCTCCCCAGACTAGCTCCCACCTAAACTGACAGGCTGTCCCAGTTCTGGATTAGTTTGAGCATGGCTAAACCGCTTCCTCTGGCTGCAGTTAACCTCTACATGAATAAACTCTTCAATCTTTGGAGCGTGAGGTACTGGCTGTCAGTGTGAATTTTAAAAAAGCCTTTAAAGATAAAGGTCTCTGCAGTCTTTTGTTTCATTTTCTGCACATCATGCAGATTTGATGTTTTCAGTGAATGGCTCAGAATTAATGGTGTTTATTCCTTGAGCTAAGAATAAGATCTGAAGTAAATGAGTATGTCTCTAAACAATCCTTCAGATGTGTTCCTGCACTTCCCACTGCATCACTTGCAGACATTTCTGAACAGCAGGGAGCAGCAGGCAGGCAGCTCATGCCTACTGCAAGAATTATTTGCCATAGGCATGGATGCTTTGCATTTCTGCTGTATGTTCATCCTCACAGATTTATATGTCAATAGCTCCCAAGAAGCTTCAATTGGTTCCTTGGGAGTCAAAAAAAACTTTTTTAGTCTTTGAGTAGCTTTGTTTTTCTTAAATCCCCCTTCAACACTATGTAGCACTCTGTTCTGCATATTCCTCCTTTTTTAGTCCTCTTTCCATTCCCCTTTATATTCTCTGCTTTCCTCAGGTTTCTCCTGCCACCCTACCACTGATACTATGAAGTTGTACAACAAAAGCTACGCCTCTTTACATGATTTAATTTCATATTTATACTGCATAGAAGACAAGAAGTCCTGCAAAGCCATTAATAAAGTGAAAATTCACAGCCTATCTATATATAAACTCTAATCTAAATAATACTGTCATTGCTGCTGGGTTCAGCTGCCATGTACTGACAGAGCACTGATAAAATACACATGTGATGTATCTCCATCCTAAAAAACACATATAAAAGAGCTATATACCAATGAGACTGATTATTATTCACTCTGTATAATGAAATGTGCCAAAGCCAGCAAGGACTCATTGTGAATAAATTGATCCCATGTCTCAGGCTTTTCTGGTTGCAGCATTAGAGGAGTTCTCAGACAGACCTCTCGCTCCCAGCAGTTATTCTGCCATTCCTTGCAGCTGTCTTTATAGCCTGGTCTTTAAAATTTTGCACATGGAGATGCCAGAGGTAGGTCAGGGAACCTACCTGTAGTCTCTGCCTTCAGTTTATAACTGAAGGAAATGGCTTGCCTGAAAATTTGGAAGGCAAAGTAAGTTGGAAGAAAAATAATTCTTATGTTTATTTCTGTTTCTTTCACTCTAGGGTGCTGAACAACTGGAAGCAAACAGAAGGGGAGAAAAAGAAACCTCCAAAGAGATGTGGCATGTAAACCTCTATCACTTCTGGGTTTGGTTTTTATTTAATCCAGGAGGGCTAGTTCTTTGGAGAGAGAGCATTTAACTTGCTAGCCAGGAGTTACAGAAAGATCTGCCAGGGCTGCCCAGCTAACAAAGCAGCAAGAGGAAAGCAGCGCAGATGAATGCAGAGCAGCGCACACGGTGAAGTGACCTTAATTCTATGTTCCAAGCAGCGAGTTCTCATGTCAGCTTTTGTCACCAGGACTTCTCCCACGTCATTGCAGACAGTGCTTTGCAAAATGAAGACTGTCCCCTGACCAGCAAAAAGACCAGGAGGGGAATCTAAACTATCTTTTGCTACTCTGTAAGGCCACGGTGCACCCAGTCTTCTGAGACACTCTGGCCACTGTAAAAATGAGATTTTACAACTAGAAGGGATACAGATAAGGAGAGTCAGATTGTTTCCTATTTCTGACTCATCTGTGCTGTAGAAGAGATCAAAAAGATTTGGTTTACTCATTTTGAAGAAAGAGATTAACTGAGGCCACAAGAGAGGTCTAGAAAAACATAACTGACATGGAGCAGGTAGAGAGGGAATGATTAGTCATTACTTTTCATGAGACTAGAACCACAGGGCACTCAATGAAACCATCAAGCAACAGGTCAAAGACAAGCAGGAAAAAATAAAGCACTTGCACATGTAGTGCCTAATTGCATTGCAAGACATAATATCCTGTTATTTCATAACATCCTGATTTGTTTGGATGTAAATAAATAAATTAAATTAATTCTCTAAGCTTCTAGATGGTTTCCTATGGGGAAGATCTCTCAAGGACAGTTAGACAGTGTTACATAGATACAATTTCTAGATAAGAAAGCTTCAAAACTAAAAATTGCTGGAAATTGGAGAAGTATCTTGGAAAAAATATGAATCCAAGATTGGTTTTACAAATTTTACTTTGCTACCAGTGGCTGTAGTAAAAAGAAAACACATCAGATGGGGTATATGTATATAGTACACCAGTTTGTCTTCTATTTCATCAGAATGACTATTTACAAAAGCCATAGAGTAGGAAATGTGAAATCATATTAGAGGAATTGATATTGATTGTTTCCATGAGAACATCTAATATGCAAACATTACACTGCTTTTCTCTTAAAGAAAATCTACTTATCTTGAATTGTAAAGAAAGTTAAAACTTTTAAAGTTGGAGGAGTGGAGACATGAGAACAATAGAAATTTATACAAGTGAGGGAAAAAATGGAGAACACATTGAAGCAGACCTGCTGTGAGGTTGATATCTGCTCTCCAGTGAAATTGTGAGCTTTTCCATTGTTTGCAGCATTGTTTTCATGTGCAGGATTAAATTTTGCAGGGCAAAATGATGACATTTTCATATCTGACATTTTTCTCCCTCATCAGGGGTGGGAGGAAAAATTAGACTTTTGTTTTCCAAAAGCTGACTGAACTCAGAATTTGGTAGTCAAATCATATAAACTGTGAGGAAATGCACAGAAATAAAAAGAAGAATAAAAAATGGAGCACTCATGCACAACCAGTCATTTCCTTCACATTCTTTCTAAAGGTGATGCCAAGGAATTTAAGACAGGCTTAAATCAAAGTATTGCCTTAAGCATCAGCATTTAATTTCCTTCCAGCTCACATCCCAGGCAGTGCCAAAGATGTATTAGGAATTTGATCAACAAGAGACCTGATTTCCATTTTGATAAGGAAGTATAATTACTAGAACCATCTTGACAGGTACAGTAAGAAATCAGTATTGCTGGAAGAGAAATTTGTTTATTCAGCTATGATAATGAACTGGTTTTACTGGCTATAGAGACACTGGTTACCTCAGTGCCCCTTTAACAGATTTTGAGAAAAGACTCCAAATTACACATGCCCAGAAAAGATGATAATGTTCATCTCCATACACAGGACAACTAGATTAATTATTTCAACCTAAAAATTATTGCAGATTATTCAGGTTAATTCAGATTGTTATACTAGAGATTTTTTATATTCACATTGAGTCTTGTAACTTTAGAATGTTCTTGTTTAAAGGTGGTGATTATTTGTAATTTTTGGTATTACACATCTTACTGAAATTTATACCACATTACCAGGTATGAAGATCTAATACAATGCAACATCAAATTAATTGGCCCAGATACAAAGGACAGTTTTACTTCCTTTTAATGTCTGTATATCTTTAAATCTTTTCAGAGCCTAACACTTAGGTGTAAGGGCAGATATTTTATTTGAGTTTCTTTCTGCATACTTCAACTGAAATGTTTCAGATTTTTTCCTTGGGGGGATGGGTCATGTGTACTTTTTTTTTAAGAGGGAGTCGTAATAAATTCCAGCAGCTTTTCTTCATGGGATTTTCTTGCCCCCAAAGACCTGTATCCTGGTGTCTGTGCCCAGACAGGAGCGTGTATGTATATTCAAAGCACTTGTTGAAAAAGGAAGAAATTCTTCTAAAATAATTTTTTTGAACTGCATTTATACTCCTGTGATTTGCATTGTTATCAGACCTCACTCATGTCAGAAAAGCAGCAGGAATAGCGTTTATTTTACAGCAGTAATTTCCATATGGGTCAGCCTTTTTGATCTCATAATATTCTGCAGCACTGGAGAACAAACTCAGACAAATTATCATCAACACATGGAATCTGGAGATAGATGACTGGAAGTTTTTTGGCCCCGTTTTTTTTCTTATTCAGCCCAAACTACTTTATTTTTAGATTGTGCTACTCTGTACCCCTTCCATAAATACTCCGCTTTTCCCTTTGATTGCAAGTTCATAATTAATTTATATTAACACATTTAAATCCAGAACAGGCACTCATATAATGATTTGCAGATTTTCAAAGTTCTTTGCCATCTCCTGTCTTGTCCTCCATTTACATTTACATCTACCCCACTATTTCTTACCAGAATTAATAAACTTTAATCCAATTGGAAAAGCCCTGGATAAGCTTCATGTGCAAAAGTTATAGTGCTGAGCCCAAAATTCCCTTTTCTTCTTTTTTGTGCTAATAGGGCCGGCTGTTCATGAGTGCTGTGTCCTTCAGATCCAGGGCTCTCAGTTCCTAAGCCAAATAAATGCCCTATAGCCACCAATTTGATGTATTTCATTTGCCTGACCTAGAAAGCAGCTCCTGCTTCATCCAAATCTTACCTGCAGCTTCTGCACAGCCCAAGGGTGCCCCAGGCTGTGAGCACAGGCTGTGTCTGGTTTTCTTGTTCATGGGGGATGTGATAGAGCAAGCTCCTCACAGAGCCTTCAGAGGAGTATCTAAACACCAGATTTACTCTAAAAACTGATCAGGAAATTATACAAAGCTAAAGCTTGCTAACAGCAAGGCCTGCAAACAATTCCTTTCCTCAGCATTTTTCAGCATTCAACCCCTCCAGTCCTTCAGCTTCTGGGCAGGCAGCTTCAGCTTTGTCCCACCCAGTTCCAGGCCAGATCTCCACCTTCCTACTCTCTCCAAAAACTGGTCATCAAACAACTCCTTTTTTAAAAAAAAACATCCCTTCTTCTACCAGATGGCTTTCCTCGAGGACTTCCATGCCTTGCCAGGTAATACAAGGCTTGTTACCTGCTCCTCAGAAAGGAGACAAAGTTATTCAGATTACTTTAACAAGATCTTCGTTTATTTGCTCTACAGAAAATATTAAAACAACACCCAAGGATCTAAGGTTCCAGTTAAAAGTAATTCATTATGACCCTTTCTGCTTTTGCAGGTATGTATTTTTCATCAAGCACCATCAAAGTGGCAATTAATGCATTTCTAACTTTATTTTTTTGGCCCACTAGAGCAGCACAGTTACTGCATGCTAGTTTCCAAACCCAGATACATCACTTTGTCATACCAACCTTACTTTGACTTTTCCAGCTCACATGAAGAAGAAGCAGCTTTTGATAACTGGGTCAACAGGAGGACAACATTTAATTACAGTTCAGAGTAGCCTTGATCATGTGTTTCCTTCTTTCTGATGAAACCCAAGTAAGATCAAAGACTACAGGTCTTATTTTCTGCCATATGGACCCTGTACTGAACAGTTGATTAAAAGTCTTTTTGGCATTTAACCGTTGGCTCCTTTCCTGATATAAAACCAGCTTTTGCAGAATCTAAATTTTCCACTAATAAAACTTTCTGTTTACAATTGGAATAATTGAAATAGTATCTTCATTATACTCAATGCAGAATATACTGAAGTTGAAGCTCAAGATTATTCCAAGTTACTCAAAATGTTTCATTCTGTAGCATTTCTACAATTAACTGCAACTGCTGGTTGCAGTGCCTTCTATGATACAAATTAGAGTGTCAATCTCCATTCTTTCTTAATGTCTTGGTTTCCCTGACACAATTCAGTGCATTCTTTATTTTAAAAGTATCAATGTTTCATTTTGGGAGCCACAGGATTTTCATAGTGTTATGGAAAATGTATCTGACCAGAAAATTCTGCTTTATAGTGAGCATCTGGGTATTCAAAAGCAACATCCAAGCTGCAACACACAATGTTGGAAAAGCTGCATGTGAGAAATCACTCTAAAGTATTTTTAAAATTAAGAACTATTTTTCAGATAATATGACTTGGTCCTATGAAGTTATTAATGTGATTATTGTAGAGTGCAGCAACATTCGTTTGTTACAGAATCAAGTTCTGTTAGCAGTCACAACAAATTGACTTCAAGTGGGGATGCACTATCTTATTTAAAACCAAAATTTGGTCTGTGTCACTTTAGTTTCATGAGAAGTTAGAGCAAACTGCGTTTCCCTTGCTTAATGTCAAGCTGCTTTGTTTTGACACAAACTTTTATCACTTCCAGAACAAAATCTTGAAGGGAGAATACTTCATATTTGTATTTTAAAATGTGATTAAAACTTTTATAAAGATCTAATGTACATTTAATATGAATAATTTTCTCTGAGAAGAAGATGCAAAATGAGGTTTTTCTTTCAAAATCAGGATTTTTCCTGTTTACTTATTTAACTTTGTTCTGTTGGCCAATTGCAAATTGTTTTGGCAGCATCGTGCAGTCAAGTATTTGTAAGTTTTTACTGCATCACAGTGCAAGGCTTTTTTTTTTTTTGTCCAAGTACCCAAACTAAGCATTTCCACATTCAGGAAGTACTTACCATGGTAATTCTTAATCCATAAGTACCAAGAGATTTTACATCATGAAATTTTCTTCTGTTAAAGGGTCAGATTCTGTCTCTGCCTACAAACCACTGAAGTATGTGTGATACCAAGTTTGGCCCAGCTGAGCTGCTGTGACTGATGCACTGAAAAATAAAAACACATAAATTTGATTATCAGGGTGATGAAGTGCTTGTCTAATCCCCTGGGCAGGCGAGCTTTTGCCCTTGACTTTAGGAACAGGCTACCCAAGAAACTGCCTGGGTCACCATCCCTGGAGATATTTAAAAGACATGTAGATGTGACACCTGGGGACGTGGTTTTGTGGTGGGCTGGCAGTGCTGTGTTAATGGTTGGAGTCCATGATCTTAAAGATCTTTTCCAACCTAAATGATACCACGATTCTGTGACCTCAGATCTCCTAAGTACAAATCACCCCCAACCCTGTGCCCAGCACAATTTTAAATGTCTCCATTAGCAATGGCTTTCCTGGGGCCTGACACCTTTCCTGTGCACCCCACTGGCAGAATGAATTTACAGCATAGGCATTTGCAGACATCTCACTGGGAAATCAGGAAAAGGGAGCCAGCCATGTGACAAACCCATCAGAGAAGCTGCCACAGTCCCAGGCTGTCCATTGCCCCTTACAGAAGGAAGCAGTGCCACTCCAGAGGATTGTTTTCGGCTTTGTTGGGCTGGCATCAGAAGCTCCCTGCCCTTCTGAGTTTAAGGGTTGCAGAAGCAAAGCCCAAATGTTTGACAATTTATAAAAACAAGGTTACTTTGTTTTCCATCCTAATTTTTCATTGCCTCGGCTGCTCTGCTGGCAGGCAATTTCATGAAGATACGGTCTGATAAACTGACTTTGAACACTGAATCAATTGTGTGATTTAAAGTAAGAGCCCAAACTCAGCCAGCAAGTCATAAAGCAAAAAATTCATTAGAAAGGGAGCCATGGTAAGCCACTCTAATAAGGGGCATCCTAATAGTTTTATGTTCAAAGCAGCCTTTAATGATAAATAATACTGTGTTTGAGAAGTAAAGAGACTGAAATAATTGTTTATGAAATTGCAATATATGGTTAATTTAGAAGAAAAGGAAGATTCACAGACAGGCTGATTTTAAAATCCTTTTCCACAGAGCTGCCTGATACAAAGGCCATGAAAGACTGGTTGTCATTAAGTGAGATCACTCATGGCATTTCTTTTCCTCTCTCTAGCCACAGAAAAGGCGGTAAGGAAAATTAGACTGACAAATCTTCCCCTAGATGGAAAGAAAAAGCAGAGCAAAAGAAAATCCATCTGTTCTCACTCGTGGAATTTCATGTTATCCCATATAAGGGCAAGTTTATGCAGCAAATGCATTGAAAATCCTAAAACCCTGGCTGTTATAAAATCACCAGGACAACTGCCAAATGCCAGTTTCAAGGCATCTGTATGAGGCTAAGACAAAATTCAAGGCCCTTTGGGATTCCAGTGCATGGTAAGCTGCACTAGAATAAATGGCACAACCGATTAATATTTCATGTCTCTCAAACCAAGGCATCTTTTTTAATAGGGGAGAGACCCAGCAGAAGGGAAGGGCTGACCAGCTAAGCCTCACTGCCAGCAATTCCCATTGGTTTAGTGCCCTCTGACCAGTGTGTGCCCCCCACAACATTCCTGCCCTGGACAGAAGACTCAGAGCCCCATCCAACCTGACCTTGAATGTTTCCAAGGATGGGGCATTCACCACCTCTTTGGGCAAACTATGCAAGTGTCTCACCACCCATATCTTTTTCCTTTTATGTTGTCTGAATCCACCCTCTCCTATTTTAAAACCATTGCCCCTTGTCCTGTCACAACAGGCTCTGCTAAAAGTCTGTCCCGCTCCATGCCTGGATGCAAGGCACAGGAGACAGATGGCAGGTGTCCCTCCATCCTTCAGACCCCTTTCCATTACCACTCCCCAAATCCCAGTCCCCAGACCTCTAGGCTTTGGAAAAAAGAGCCAGTGCCAGAGAAATAATGATCAGTTCTTTCATGCTGTGTTACCTTCTTGTTAGCACTGACGGAGACAACCTTCTCTCCACTGACAGGGGTGAAGCACCTTGGTGGGAGCAGAGGCACACTGCAAACTTTGGGTTTCTAGCAGCGAGCCAATGGCAGCAGGCCCTTAAAGAACAGACAGATGTTGCTGTAGCGCTGAACGCAGTCTCCACACTGTCATCTAGTGGATTTAGCGGTGATAGCCAAAGCTCAGTTTAATACTACGCCTTAACTTCACTGAATATAACTGCAGCTTAAACTTCTTTTTGTTCTCTACACTCTCTGCCTTTTCTCACCCAGCTCTCCTGGGATTTCTCCTTTCTGGATCCTCCTTTTACAATTTTATTCTCTTCATTTTAAACCTGTAATACAACAGTGTCTTTTTTCCTTTGGGTTACTGTAATTCCCAGGCAGGCTAGTTCCCCACTGCTAGCCAGTGACTGCAGAATGTATTTTCCTTCCTTTTAGGAGACTCTATCTTTTCCTTAAATTAGGGTAGAAATAAATTTCTTGTGTGCAGGGCAGAAAAAAATGCCTTTGGGGATTTATTATGATGATGTAGATGCCCTCTGACACCACTCTAGGCTTCAAAGACAGCTCTGCAGGCTGAACACCGCGGGTGTCTGTAGCTACACAGTACCTCTTCCTCTCCAGGCTCCAGTGCCACAGCCTGCAGGCTCCTGCTCTGAGAAATTGCCAGACAAATTCAAGTACAACAAACATAAGGAAAACAGTTATGCCAGTTATGTTTGCCTAAACCTAATAAGTATGGAATTACGATAAACCTAGGAGTGAGCAGGTATGATAAATATTAGCAAAGTGGAGCATGACAAGCACCCCAAAATCCTGAGTTCTCCCAGTTTGAGAGGGTCTGCAAGATGCAGCTGTTGTGTCCATGCTCATGAGAGGTGTCCCACCTCATGTGTCAAGGTGGTGTGAAGATGTTTATCTTTGCAGCTGTGGATTCCCAGACAGTGGGATTTTCAAGGCTGATCCTATTTTGCTAAGCCTACCTCTTGGTATTTGATTTTCCCTTTCATCCTCTCACTTGTAGTGACCTGTGACCTTCTGTACTGCTCATTTATAGAGCCAGATTGCTCCTCATTCCTGGGGAGTCAGCTCTGAGTCTGTCCCAGAGGCAGCCCATCACTCCATCTGCACCCCATGGCTGCCTTCCTGAGTCAGCTCCCCAGGCTCACCCAGAGACAACCGACCCCTTCTCTCTCGCTCTGCAGCTGGTTCAAGCACTGGGATTTTGCAACATCAACCCTGTGGTCTTACCAGATGTTAAATCAGCAATTAGCTAAATATATTATTTCCAAGTCAGCAATTCTCTCACTGTTTTGCAGTTATAGTAAGTCTGTGATTTGGCCAGAGTCTGTCCTATCAGAAGAAATGCTAAATATGTTTGTGCTGCTTTGGCAATTTTGTCATTGGCCCATTCTCAGCTCAATGGTCCCTTTTCTGTGACCCTCTACTGCCTGCAGCTTCTCTTACAAAAACTGAGAGAGAAGGGAGAAGGATTTGTCAGAAGTTGTAAACAAAGGATATGAGGCCATTGACATGAAGCAGAAAGGAGAAATGCTAATTTAAACATTTAGTCTAACAGTCTAAAAACCATGCTCCAGACCAGCTTTTCTTCTCTGCATCTGTGCTTCTGCATTCATACCAGAGGCTCTATCAAAAACCTCTTGGATGAGTACAGAGACTATTTTTAATAAAAATTTTCAGTTTAATAATAATTTTAATGAGCCTCTGGGAAAAAAAAAAAAAGAAAAAAAAAAGAGAGGTATCTTCCACAGGCCACAGTATTGATCTATGAGGGAAAGAAACCCATTCGTGGCTGACTCCTAAATAAAAGCTAGGAGGAATCAGACAATAGTGCAGGAATCAGTCAACCTCCTCTAGAGAAACCTGGGTTGGCTTCTTCAGCAATTAATTTTCAAGAATTTAGATCAACTCAATGATAAGCAAATGAAGAAGGATATGACACAAAAAGGACAAAGAACTAGGAGCTAACAACAACTGCTGGAAATCAAGTCTGTGTTAGACCTTGCTAACAGGCAACCACTCTCTTGGAGATGACAGCTAATCCACCCTGTCACCAAGTTTTTAACAGAAACCTGTCCCTGTTGAAAGGACCACTGGAGTAACAGAAGTCAGGACAGGGTAACAGTTATTTCAGAAGAGAATTCTCCTTCTGTATCTTATCATGAATACACAGACCAAGTCTCCCAAGTAAGGCAAGTAGATAGACTTACCTTAGTACTCCTGCTAAAGCTCATTTTTGGGGGGAAGCAGCGTGACACCCTGTTCTGCATTCACCACTGAGAGCTCTCCAAATAGGTCTGAGTTGTTTTACCCCCACTCCAGGCAGAGCATCCTGCTACAGGACGATACTTACCTCAAGGAATTTAACTTAATTAATTTCCAATTAATAAAATATTTGAGTAGTGATTTGGTTTTTTCTTTAAAAAAATATAACAAATATGTATGCACAACTAAACCTTTTCCTCCCACATTCCAGGCCCGGCTTCACTCCATCACCCCAGACACCTCTCCCTCCCCCTCTTGCAGTCACTGCAGGGTGCAATTCACTCTGTTCTTTCATTGAGGCAATTGGGCAGAGCAGGGCTATGAAAAGACAACAGGGATTTCTTCTGCTGGAATCCCAGGAAGACCTCTGACAGCTCCCTATAGAAAACAGCACTTGCAGGTATAGCATCCATGTCTAGTCTTCATTAGCTGTGCATTCAGCCCTTCTCCTGTTCCAAACACACAGAACAATGGAGTGAGGTTCTCATCAAAACACTGTGGAACAACTCTGCAGTTTCTTATCTCCCTTGCCACAAAGCCTCTCAGGAGTAGGGAACAGCTGAAAGCCCCTTGCACTAACCCAGAAGAGTGCCTCCCTCCCTCTGGCAGCAGTGGGATTCTCATCTTACTGCACTTTCTAATCCCTGAGAGCCCTTCTTTACACTGTGTAGGAAAACTTATCATCACAGTACTAAATGAGTACAAGTCCACACAATCAGTGAAGTTTACAGAGCCATTAAACCCTAAGAACTTACCGTATGTATTGAATAGTCACCTCCAAATATTAACCATGTCAATTTTTTCCTTTGCTCTCTTTCCCATACTCTTTCTATATAAAAAGTGTATTTTTGTCATAACAACATGTGGTGGTTTCAGTTTGAAACCAAGCAGAAACACAAATTTCATGCAGAGTTTCCCGGCCAATGCAGTAAATAATGTGGTGGGTTGAGCATTGGCTAAAATCACTAGTGCACCTACTACAATTATTTACTCATTTCCTGCTGTGAGATATGAATTAGGAGGCAGGAAAAGCATGCTCAAAAGGTATAAAGAAAACTTCATTAACAGAACTAAAAGACTAGTAAGAATCAGAATAAAACCTTCAGAATACTTCTCCCCTCACCACAACCTCTTTTCCTTCCCTCTGACAGCCTAGAGACAAAACCCCTGGGATTTTCAATCTGTTACCACCTCTGTAACAGTCCTTCATCAATTCTTGTAGGGAGAAGAGTTTCTCTCCCCATGCCATGGAGACTTCTCCACAAGTAACAGTTCTCCTGTGGCTTCAATGTCACAGTGAATCAGCCACCCAGGAAAGGAAAATCTGTTTGCAGTATGAAAGTCCCTCCCATGCCTTGCAGCTTTCCAAAAGCTGCTTTCATGGGCCGTGTCAACTTACAGGGTGCTATTTTAAGGATGAGCTGTTTTAGCATAAAAACCAAAAGTTCTCTTCTGTTGTCTCTGGGAACAGAGGCTTTTCTTCTTCTGTCCCTGGGGTAAAGTTTCTCATCTCTCTCTGTTGAAACTTCTCATTGGATTACAGCTTTTCAGCATCCACACGCTCCTGCACGAATGCCCTTTTCTCATGGGCTGCAGGTGAATGCTGCATCCCCCCATGCAATTTATGAATTACAGGGAAAAAACAAAGTCTGATATATCAAGTATGTATCTTCACCATAGCCTTACAGAGAGAACTTCAGCCCAAGACAAAAGCATCTCCTCAATCCTCTCCTAACTAGAATTTGACTCCTTTACTGACCTCAGTGTCCCATGTTGTTTTCCTTACATGTCTTACCCTTTTCCTGATTTGGGAGAGAATTGGTGTTTGTAGGTTCATTTAGGTAGGCTCATTCTCAAGCTTTATCAACTGAAACAGCTTTCATAGAGCTCTGCAGCACTGAAAGGCTGTTCTCATCCAGGCTGTGCATTGGGGAATTCGTTCACCGTGCCTCTCGCTGCTGCTCACGCAGTCTCTGCCGACACCGTGCCGGCCGCCGGCTCCACTCAGCGCTTTTCTTCATGCGGAGCACCGAAAACAAGAAAAGCTGCTGCTGCCATTTTTGTCCTTCTCCCCACAGCATGGCTGGCTCAAAGCAGCTAAACAAAGTTCACTACGAGCCATGCCGATGCAGCAATGGTTGTGCACCCTTATTCCGGTTGCTCTGATTTTTCAGCCCCACAGTCCCAGCCATGTGGCCACTCCTGGACCCTGGACGCTCCTGGCCTCAGGGCTATCCCCAGCACCGATAGAGCCTCTGGCCAGCTTGGCCTGGTGGTGCTGCTGGAAGAAGGACCAGTGGGCACTGCTGGGAAGGGGCCCCAACCACCTGCTGCGACAGGGGCCAGTGGACTCCCCAGTGAGGGGCTCAGCAGCCCACTCACCACCCCTCAGGGGACAGAAACTCTCAGCTGGGCTACATGGGGACAGCCCAGCCCAGCAGGCTGTGAGGATCCGGTCCAACCAGCACCCAGTTACCTCTTCAAAAGCTGGAAGCCAAGAGAGAGATTTCCTGGGCTTGCCCATGTTTAAAATGTGAATCTCACAGAGGCAGACCCAGACTCTACATGGTTCAATAGGTTGTCAGTTCCCAAAGCTAGGCAGCTATTGGTTTTCGCTAGGCACAGAGGAAGCTCTTAGCAGCCTCTCCCAGAAAAATAATTTCTGTGGGTGGCTTCTTCCCTTCTCACCAAATGTCAATTAATGCAAAACCAGCACACAATGTTTTAAAATTTAAAGTTTTAGGGACATTATGCATCTTGTCTGTAGCTGTTTACGGTCATATCAGGGGAGAAATCTACACTGGATGTACTCACACATCAGAATAGGTTCAACCATAGTTAGCTGCATGAGATGCAGAGCAGAATGCTGATCATCAGGCTTCCCTATGCAAAGTTTTTCTTATTGGCTCTTGTGACTGCCCATTTATCTTGTAGTTGCTGGAGATGCCCACAGGTGAAACAGGCAGTGCTAGAGACAGTTGTATCTGCCCTTTAGCTGTCTGTCAAGCCAGCATGACCACAATAAGGTTTGGTGTTTCCATGTGACATTTATGTACATATCCACAGTGCTCATTCTGTGGAGCAGATGGTCTCCAGGCTTTTCTCTGTAGGTACTCCTTGCAGTCCTAACACTGTTCCTTACAGATATTTTCCTTCCAGCAGCTGTCTGAATGGATAGTGGCCAACTTATGAGCCATGGCAATTTATCAGAGAGATTCCAATATCAGCAAAAATTGCTATGATATGACTACAGTGGAGACTGGAACTGCACAGGGCAGTTGAAAGTAACAGCAACCAGCTGAAAATGGCATCACTGAACTCAATGAGCCCATTGAACCCACATTATGTTAAAGGACCTCATCCATGATTCTCTTGACTGCGCAACAACCAAGCAAAAGCTACGCGGACAGTCTATTCCAAAGATCCCAGCCATAGCGAATCAGTGTAGGCACAAGTCACCATGTAAACAGTGTCACAGAACCAAGATTCACTTCTTGGTAATAAGGAAGGAAGAAGACACAGCTGTATCCACTGGGACTCAAAACTGGCATTCTTGCTGACTGGATGCACCAGGTCAGTGAGAAGACTTCTCCAAATATTTAGAACATAAACGTCATAGGTCAATGGATTGAATAATTTCCTACTAAAAAGAATTCACGCAAGCATTTATGTCAGCTTCATGTATCATTGTGCAGAACAAAACCCAGATTAAACTCCTGACAGGAACCCTGTTTTGCTTGTACTGGCTACACTTCAGGCTGCAATAAATCTTCCTTCATGCAGGCAGTATAATACAGGTAACTACACTCTCAAGAAAATGAAAAACCTCAAGAGTTAACAGCATTATTACAAAATCCTCCAGCAGTAACATTCCCCACAGCCTAAAAGTCTGGCATCCAGAGAGAAAAACAAACTAACAAACTTTCAACTACTTCCTTTAAACAAGGAAGATCCATCACTTATTTTAAAGCTGCTTTTCATCTACAGGAATATCTTCAATGCCTATTTAACTAACTGCAATAAGCACAACTTCATACTTTAAGAACAAAAAAAAAAAAAAAAAAGACAAGATGAAGTCCTCAAAAGTTTATTTCAAGTATAAAAATCGTTCAGTGAAGTATCTACAGGTTTTTTGTTCAGCATAAAGGTTTAGTAAGATAGAAAGAATTAAGTACCAAATCTCTGTAAAAATACGATTTGATTTTAAATTTTGAATAACAGTGAAAAGGCACTTAACAGAAGATAGCCAATGACAAATACAACCGTTACGTCACAGTGAATGTGTAAGCAAACACAATCTAACACTTTATAAACAAAAAAATTATAGTCTAGCTGAACTCAGACAAGACTGAATTCGAACTCCCCACACTTCAACTGCAAAGAGAGAAAGAAAAGCAAGAGAAGTCTTCACTAAACTAGTAGTTTGCAGCACTGTGTTCAAACTAAGAACTCAAGAGTTCAGTCCATACAAGTGCCACAAAAAGAAATGTAACAAAACTGGGTAGCAGCATAAATATTTCTTAAATGCCCCTGATCTGTATGCCTGAATTGAGGGGTTTATATTTCTAGTCCCAGTTTAGGAAAAAAAGTTTCTACAAAAAACAGAGAGCCTTTTTAGAAGCAAAACAGACTACCGTAGTGGGAAACAGAAGTGTAATGCTTGGGAATCCACTGCAATCCCTTTGCAGCAGAAATATTTTTCCACTGCCAGCAATGGAAAGTATAACAAGTAGAAGATTTTGAGAATCAGGAAAAAAAACCAGGCTATGACAGTTTAAATGAGTTTGTTATTTTTCGGTCAAGATTCAATGAGCTACTCTATCTTAAAAAAAAATAAGATCAAATATGCCAAAAGAAACAATATGTTTAAAACAGCATTTACAGCGCCAAAGCATATTTGGACAATAAATACAGGATAAGATGGTAATTATTCACAAATATGAGGAAAATAGGGAAGGAAATTCTCGACACCCACCAGAAAACCGTGGGTTTTTACATTTGTTCAGCAATATGAAGTAAACAGAAAAAAAATCATCTTAGTGTTGGCATTTTTTTCTCAGAGACAGTAAGACCTTTGATACAGGAGTGCTATCAAGACTTTTGCATCTTTTTTTCCAGATACATTTTCCTGTAGGTCTGAAACATCTCTTTTGAGTCTTTGACAGGAATGTGAAGAGTCTTTCCATCTCCATCCAGGATCTGTATAGCTGTATCAAGGGGAATACTGTCCTCAGCTGCAAGATAGACAAGCATGTTAAAGCAAGAGTCTCAAAGGACTCTATTCCTTATGCATGTGGTACCTAAGGCCTTTCAGTGTCAAAAAGGATGCCACAAACTTCCTTCCTAAAGCACCAGGCACCTCAAATTTAAAACAATGTATCTTTAAGCACAAAATGGCTATTTGGGTGTCAAATCACAGGAGAGATTTCTGGAGAGTGTTAAGAAAGGTGTGACAGAAAACGTGCATTTGTGTAAGGAAGAGAAGAAGCAAGAGGAAGGGCTAAAAAGATGGCAGACACCGAAGCCCAAGGACAAAGGCAACAGCAACAAAAGATGCAAAGGTTGCAAACTATGTCACCTGCAACATCACAACACAAGTATCAGCATGCAAGCACTCTGCTCTAAAGCTAAGAAGCAGACAGCAGCAAGGCTACAGAATGCATTTTGTTCCCTGTTAGACCACTAACTAGAAAAACAAGATTAGAGCCAGAGAGGTACTTAAAGCAAAGAAACAAGGACAGCTGGGAGCAACCTCACCCAAGATTTAAAAAGGATGGAACAAACAAGATCCTGAGATGTTGTGACAGTTGACTCCTAGAGGGTATAAAAGACCATCCAAAAAGCAATTTGCCATTCAAGAGACATGAGGAAGATGTTAACAGTGGTCCCATTTTTCCTCTGGGTGTCATACAGATTATCTTGTCTAGACTACTGGGACACAGGTCCTGCAATTTGTGAGCACAGGTGTTATGTGTGGACAGCAGCAACCAACTGTGCAAGTCAGATTTATTTTAAAAATCGCTTTCTGTTTTTGCACTACATTCTGCTACATCACTTCCTATATTTTAAAGCATGAAAGAATCCTTATATACAAATTAAAACAAATTAAATTTAAACACTGTTACCAGTGCTACATCCAAGTTAACAGCACAGGAAAATTTTAACATTTCCAACAACATATTCATTAATAATAAAAAGCTACACAAATATTTGATACTTCTAATCTATTCTCTGATATCCATTTAATCAGCAGAATGAGAAAATAATAATTTAAAATGCTTTATTAAGATTTACTACTGTAAAGGAACATTTAAAACCAAGCAAAGAGGATTTAACTTGTATTTCAAATGGGACATTCAGAAGTCACTTCACCTGTAGAAATCTCTTCCACTTTCTTTTGCTTCACTGGTTCACATTTTAACCAATCTTCTTTTTTACTCTTGACACCTAAAAAGAAATTTTAAAGAAATGTTTCTGAGGTTTCTGTATCACAAATTTAGGCCTCTATCAAGCATTAAATTCTAACACATATACTAGCACATGCAAAAGGAAATTTCCTTTGGGTATGAATCTGACTCCAAGGGCTGATATGTACAGCTTAAGATTTGGGTTCATTTAAAAATCAAATACAATATTTGACATAAATATGCTCCAGAATGCACTATGTAAAATGCTGAAAAATGGGGTAAAGAAGAGAAGGAAAAATGGATGCTTAAAGCAAAGATGGCAAAGGTCATGGGGACTGTGGGCAGGATATGTCTGGCCTAAGCCTACTCTATTCCTCAATGTCACAAAAGATCTCTCCCTCCTCTGCCCAGCCAGACTGATGCACAACCATGTGAACAGTGAATACAAATCACATCTCCTTTGGTAACTGTGCCAAGGGAATCTACTTTCTACAACCAAGCCAAGCTAACTTCTACAAGTACTTTAGAAAGCCTTCTCCAAAAGTTACTTGAAACTGCCATGCTCTAATTTTCATTCTCTAAGGCTCACAGAAAATTGAAGGTAAACTCCCATGTACTTTTTCAGCTTAAGACACGGCTATGGTCTGTCACAGAACAAGTTAGGATATCTCAGCTTTCAGCCTCTACAGTCCCATGTTTTCACTGTCTGTAGCTTTGTGCAACATGCATTTAAAAATGAATACACAGTTTTTACTCACAAATGAATCATCAAGACAGCATCATACCTTCTACAACAACTTTATCTCTTTCTGGAGAATTCTTTGCAGCTAAGCTTTCTTCACCAGGGGCTGGATTTCTGAACAGTATCTCTGGACACAGCTTGAACTCAAGGAGTTCCTGTTTGCATGATTTCTCAGCTGTCGAGACAGACACATCTCTTTTTGACTCGCTGCTTTGTGACACTTTGGTGGCTCTATGCCAGACAGGTCTGACAGGTGACGTCTCTAATTTTGTCAGATAAATGCGCTCCTGTGCTGTACGTTTAAATGCCACTCTGTTCAGGTAGTGTTTTTTGGGTTCCTTTTGAAGATGCAGCTTTAGTCTGTTATTTCTTCTGTTTAGGTATAGAAGATTTTTATCAGGAAACATTTTCTCAGTGCACTTGTCTTTGTTTAGACCATCGAGGTGTCTTTCTTTGCTAGAAAAGTAGTTTTTAGATATGGTAGAAGATCGAGCCCTTTTTCTCTGCAGTTTAAGCACAGCGCAATCTGCTAAGGAACTCCTTGGTTTCCAACCATTTTCTCCATTCAGATTTTTAGCTTTGTCAGCATTTAGCATGCAATTGTGCGCAAGCTGTTTAGAACTCTTTGCTTCAGATTGTTTCAGTTTTTCCTCTTCTAGCTTTGCTTTTTTAAGTTCTCTCTTCCCAACCATATTTTCCTTCATCTTCCGTTTGTATGCCTGCTCCTGCAAAGGATGAACTTTCACAGATTTATGCTGAGAATATTTTGTGTGTCTTGATTTGAAGTCTACAGTGCTACTATCTGAGAGTTTCACAGCATCAGCTTGGTAACTACTCAATTTTTTATGTTTTATTTCTGCTGGTAATTTCGCTTGCTCTTTGACACTAATTCCTACGTCTTGCCTAAGCAGCTCCTTTTGTTTCTTACAGCTTTGCTCTTCAGCTGAAGTCTCTTCACCAGTTTTAAATTTTTGTCCTTGACTGACTTCAGAGTGCTTAATTTCAACGGTTTCTGACTTGACAGATTGGTGAGTGTCCATTTTGGATTTCAAGGTCAAACCTGGACTGGTTATATCCTTTGAAAGGGACTCAGTTTTGAAAACTCTCTCTTTCTTTATGGACAACTTTGCCATGTTGTCTGCATATGTATGATCAGTTTTCTCTGGTAACTCTTGGGAAGCTGTCTGGTGCTCCTTTTTGTCAGAATGAAATTCTTTACTTGACACTTGGGTTCCTTTGTCAATTTGCAGATTTTCCTTACAACTGCTGCTTTTGTATTTATCAGCATCCTGTTTTTCAAAGGAATTAAAAAGTCCAATTTTTTCCTGTGTTGTAGGCAGTTTGTATTCATTATCCACCTTCGGCCTAGGATTTTTGTTCATTGCAGAAGTGTATTTGCAAGTATCTTTAATTTTGCTAATACTGTCTGTGATTTTTTCAGAAATTGTTAAGTCTCCCACTGCAGAGTTTTTCTTTTTCAAGGTATCAGATTGACTGTTTTCTTCTGTCTCTGCAGAGCCAGTATTTTCAGCTTTTGAAAGTTGACAATCATTTTTCTCTGAACCAGATGTTTCTAACTGAGAGGGACAATGAGGTGTTTTATATTCTACAGACAAACCACCTGTTAAAGAGCAATCTTCACTTTTTTCACTGGACTTGGGACTTTTTTGTGGAGCTTTTTCTTCCTCACACGGTTTCTGACTAGGCTGGACACAGCCTTCAAGGTTGCCCTTGTCAGCTGAAGCCTTTTCTGACTGCTGACTCACTTCTCTCTTGCTGTCACTAGAAGGACACTGGTTTTGTCCAGGAGACAGCTCTTGAACCTGATCAGAGCTTAACACCGTAATTTTAGTCTGATTTACTGGGTCCTTCAAATGAGCATTCTTGTCACTAATTTTAACCTCTTTTTGAGACTGATTCTCTGTCCCTTCAGCCACAGAACGATTTTGTGCTGCTCCTTTTGTTAGCATATCAGCACCTTCAATGCCATATGGAAATTCTTTCACTAGAGCAAGCAGCTGATCTTCTAGATATTTACTAGGTTCTCTTCCAAAAAAGTTCACCTCCTTTTCTGTGCTATTTTTATTAGGCATGGAATTTTGTTTACTGTGGTCTCCTGGAACAGCGGGTGCATTAGTTTTAACAGTCATGCTGATAGAAGAATCTAGTGAATTTTGAGCTAACTTCTGATTTATATTAGCAAGACTTTCTAAGTAATTTTCAGGATGCTTGGAAGATGCCTTGAGAGTCATGTTTTGTTCAGAGGTAGAAACTGCTTTAGGGGGATTGCCTCTGCTTTCTTTCTCCAAATGACTTGATGATTCTTCCAACATCTTCAGCAGCAAGCTTTCTCTTCGGGAAGTGTTATTGCTCAGCTCAGTTTTACGCAAGTCCGGATGTTGTTCCTTTTGCCTTGCACCAGATGCACTTCCTTCTGATATTTGTGTCTCATAGACTGACCTAAACATGCCTGCTATTTGTGCATTATAAAATTTATCACCTTCAACAAGAGAGCATACACTAGAAATACAAAACATCTCATTTTCCAGCACAGCTGTGGATGAATCTCCTGCCTCTAAGACAGCTTGCTTGTCTTTGTGGTCCCTTATACCTTCTTGAGAGATTTGACTACAAAAATTTGTGCCTGATTCAGGAAGACTAGCCTTCTTTTGTAATCCAAGCTGCAGATTTTTTCTTTCATTTTGTGCAGATGGACTAACTTTCCTTTGGTTTTCATCACCTAATTTGATCTGTTGTAAATCTGAGTCCACTTTTTGTTCCAGAACACAATCACTGGGTGATGACCTAGCATTTTCTATTGTTCCTTTGGCAGTATTTGCCACATTTAAACCATTTTTCCCCTCTTCTTGCAAGCTACATGTGCTTTCCAAATCGATCACTGGATAGGTTTTACCTTCAGGTGTTGGGATCTTGCCTGCCTGCTCACTTACTGTTCTTTGTTCACAAAGCACTAAAGGAGAGACAACTGCAACTTGAGGTTCAAAATTTTTTATCAAATTGGAAGTCAATGTATCAAGTTTTTGTCCCACAGAGGTAGTTGTTACAGGGAAAATGGTCTCGTCCACGCTAGACAGAACATTTTTTTTTCCTGCTTTTGTGTTTTGGTTGGAGGGTGGAACCTGATTTGCTGTAGGGCTCTCATTTGACTGTTTATTTTGCACACTTACAGATTCTGATGGAAACTTCTCCCACATGCGCAGGCATGCAGCCACCTCTTCCACAGTGTAACTACAATTGCTCTGGTTACAGGATGCATTTTCAGTAAATGGCGGCTTTTTCTGAGCTACCTCGGTCTGGAATTTAGCGTCACCAGATGCAGTTGTTTCTGATGCAGGAGAGTTTGTGTGAGCCACAGATGCCTGCTCACCTTTCAGACTTTCTGTGTTCTTCTCTCTAGTGTCTTTTAGCAAGCTTTCACCTGAGACAGATGTATCGAGCACTGGTTTTTCATTACACAGGAGACTCGTCAATATTTTATCAGCAGTAGCACCAGCTGTCTTCTCTTTCAGCACATTTGTGCTGCTCAATACAAACTGAAGAAATGATGAGTTCTCAGGGCCAATTTGCACAGTCTTTGATGCAGTCTTGACAGAGCTCCCTGCTTGAGTAAAACATGAAGCACTGTTTGAGGAAGTCACAGTTCCTTGAGAAGAGGCCAAGGCATGCACATCCCTTTGTTCCAAGGTGCTCTCAGGATTATTAAATTGAGCTGGGACTTTGCTCTGAGAGGGAATAGGAGTGAAGCTTGATGAAAGGCTTCCCTGCTCCACCTGAGGGTCACTTTGAGTCACCTCCAATCTTCTGTTGTCAACACTGGCTAGGTTTTTGTCCTTTCTTTCATCATGTGAAATCGCAAGTGTGGGCCTCTCTGTCCCCACTGGTTCAGATGGGGAAAGTGGTACATTTTGTTTGGGCACACATGGAAGACAATTAGCAGGAGAACATGGATAACTAGTAGGAGGAAGAAGCGTATTTTTGGCATGATAGATTTTTTTTTTATAATTATGAACCGTTTCAAGCAGGACAACCCTTTTTTTAAGACAGTTCAGCTTTTCAGCTTCCCAAGCTAGCCTCTCCTTTGTAATTCCTATTCCCTGTGTTGCTGCCGCTGAAGAAACCTGAGCATTAACAGGCCCATTCATCAAACTATTAGTCTGGCTCTCTGGAACTGAAGCAGGATCATTCAGTGGCTTTGAAGAAAGAGCTTCTATTTCTTTCACAACATCAAGCAGTTCTTTGGGAATGCCAGGGGATGACACAGAGCTTTCATTAAAAGACCGATTTGTTGTCACACTTCCACTTGGATTATAGACATTCCTGACTGATTGACTGACTTCTCCAGATTGCTGCTTCTGACAGAGTTGCTGAATACTATTAAACCCAGGAGCATTTTTTGGATCCAGTGGGCACCTCTGCTGGTTAATGTTGTATCCATTAGGTATATTTTGCACTTCCTGTGGTGCACCCATTGAAGATTGTGCTGCAGGTCTTGAAACACAGTTGGCAGGCAACAAAGATGGTGCAGAACATCCTCTGGGAGCTTCTGATGTCATCTGACTCTGATGAAATTGTGGCAGATGTATATTTGCTCCAGTATTTTGATTCATTGAATATGAAACTTTACCCTGTTGAGTACTGGAATTAAATATTTGGGGCTGGACATGCTGCCCAGGAGTACCGAGAGGAAAAGAACTACTCTGGGGATGAATGCCACCTTGATGTAGTGTTGCAAGTCTCAGAGAATTATGCTGCAGCATTTCTGGCTGCATGTTGTAAGCACTGGTATTGGCATACTGAGGCTCCCCAAGCAGGCTCCTTACACTATTCCCTGTGTTCATTTGAGAGGACAGAGGGGGTAAATTTCTGCAGGGATAACTGCAGGGATTAGAGACTGGCCAAGAAGTCAGAGTCGTCTCTGGCCGCAAAGGTGAATTCTGACTGGGAGGTTTTGGTGCTGTTATGTACATCTGTTGATGTCGTTTAACTGAGTATTTCGATGTGAAAAAATTATTACCAGTTACAGATGCTCCTGGTGAGGTTTGATCTGAAGTTTTGAATCCTTCAGCATTTACACCAGGGAAGGCAACATTGATAGTTGGCATATACACAATTTGGTTATTTTCAGCATAAGTGCATGCATTTTTAGAAGAGTTAGCATTTGTCTGAGGAAAAGCATGTCCATTAGGAAGTAACTGAGTGAAACACGCTCCTTCACTTTGTAGGTTTGTATTTGCATCAGCATTCTGGACTGGCCTTACATTCCAGTCCATCTTCTCTTGTTTTCTTTTTCTTCAGGCAAAACCAAAATGCTACAAAAAAAAATTTACAAAAATTACAACCTTTTGATCAAGACCTATTTAATTTACTAAGAAGTGATTTAGAATGCATCATGAATGGCACTGTCGAACTTAAATTGCTGGGTAGGAGAGCAACCCCATTAGCACAACGCATGGACATAAAATGCTGTCAAAGTCAAGTTGCATAAATTGTTTCCCAGAACACAGTTAAAGGATAAAAGGAGAAGCAACTAACGACTCTACTGACTATCTAATGATTTTAAAAAAAAGTCACACTATTCTGCTAATTCTGTTATCATTCAACCTTTTAATTTAACAATAGATTGCTGAAGCTAAATACAGCTAATAATCCTAAAACAATGGAAAAAAAGCCCCCAGGTAGGTGTATAACATGACACAATGAACAATACTAAAGAGCTGAACACAAGAAACACCTACAGAATAAAATACAGGCCAGGGTTTTCAGACAGTAAGACTCAATTTCAATTATACCTTCAAATACAACAAAATAAATGGAAAAATTATTTTGGGTTTAGTAAAAATCTCTCATAATAATGTTGCCCACTAGTTTAATTTTGAGAAACATGACTGTGCCTCTACAGGCACATCAGTGATCTACAAGCAAAGAGCCCCTAATTCTGTTGGCAGCATTAACTTAGCTGGGAGAAGGCATGAAGCATAAAGATGACAACAACACTTATGCTACTGCAGTACTTACACCTTCAGGAGCTGACAAAGTCACATATCTCTATGCCTTCATGTGTTATATTCCAGAATGCACATGGATTATCAACAAACCCAAACGGGTGAGCATGTTACTCTGTAAAGTCTTTAGAGACAGTGCCCTCAAAGCCTAACACTATTTCAGCCTCCAAAAACGCACAAAGTATCACAAAAAACCCCATGACAACTGACAGGAATGAATGCTTGTCTGTATCTCAATAAGCTCCTTTGAGTATGATCAAACCCACCTAGGACAGAACAAACACCTTGCTTTGTGCAGGGTGTTAAGACAGTTTCTCAACAGAATCTTTCATGTCATTTCTCCCAGGTTACCCAAGGCTCCTGACATTCCTTCATGGGATCTTTTAGATTTTAAGACTCTTCTGATTTCAAATTTGAGAATGAGAAGTATCACTCATATCTAGCCTATAAGAAATAAAAGACCCAGTGTTACAGTTTTCCAGGTGTTATTTTCAAGATTCAAAGACAGCTCTATCTTTCCTCACTCTTTTACTTTCTCTGCTCTCTAAGACACCAACAACAAAAGAAGACAGGAAAACGAAGTGGCATAGGAAATTCATAAAAATCATCAACATCAGTGTCCAGGCAATACTTACAGTGATGCAGGAATCTTAGCAGACAAAACAGGTTTTTGCATCCAAGGTTACGCTTTCAGGCTGCTAATGTTACACTGGGTATTTCCTGAAAAATGATTTGGGATAAAACAATCCTTGAATTAGACAAATGCTGAGGAAACTTAAGGCATTCACATTATCTGGGAACATAATTGTAAGAGAGGCAAACAAGACTAAGATGCTAACCCCTAGTAACTGTAAAATCCTTGCTAGAGGAGGAACTTTGACTACATGCAGCTTCACAACTTCACTAAGAGTAAAATCCAATTATTGTCACCATCAAGATTGAAAATAAATTAGAAACCCATTGTTGAAGCCAAGCTGGAGACAAGAGGAAGGGTTCATTGCAATGGTAAACCCTACAACCCAGCCCAAAAGGACCAGGGGTGGAGGCTGTAATGGATATACTTTGGAATTCTTGATTTGAGTTATGTGTTACAGGAATTACTATAAGAGGAAACACACAGGACCATCCCCAAGAATCACCTGTTGTTTTGAGAGAAACTGTTTACCCCTAAAGCTGTTGGTCTGGTGTTTGTTACTACATTCCAAATCTAACTCAGCAGGCTGCATCAAGTCCCTCCACTCCGGTGTCAACAGAGAGATGCAGTACATGGCATCATAACTTGCCTGAGCCTTGTTACAGGTGCCTGAACTAATTGGTTTGGGGCCTTGCCCTGCCTTTGGGCGCCAGATGCTCTCATGGAGGGAACTACCTGTTCTCTTCTAGGAATAGAAAAAGTCAGAAAGATAAAAGCATGAAGGGAAAGTTACCCTGCCTATTTGTGTTACAGCTCATGGTCTTAGAAATGCTGAGCACTACCTAATGCAGCTGAAGTCCGAGTTATTCCCCTACAAACAAGAAATGCCTGAAGCCCAGCAGGACACTTAAGCTGGAACAGACACAACTCTACAACTCTTGCCAGTGTCTGTGTTAGAAGCCTTGAAGTGACAGTGGAGAAAACAGAAGGCCACGGTGTCCCTGTGATGGCACTATCTGCCCAGGAAAAGCTTGTCAGGTGGCTGGAAGCTGCCTGAAAGTGAGCTTCTGAAAGAAACTCTGAAAGAAGATTTTTTTTTTCTGAAAGAAAAATTGATCAAGACAACCAGGACAGAAATAGTTGGTCCAATTTGATTTCAGATAATCGTATGTCAAATTCCTACCTCCTTGAAGCCAGACTAGGCCTATGAATCAGACTAACAATTAAACTGAGTATGGTGTCAATGGAGGCACCGTAACTGTGTCTATGAATGCTTTTCCACAGGCAAAATCCCATGCCAAATCAGGTGAGCACTATCACAAATCTGTTACTGTGTGCTACTTAACCTGAATTGCAAATATATCACATGACCCCCTGAATTTCAGAATCAGAAGCCTGGGCCCTCCTGTAGGGTCTGGAATCTAACTACAAACTCCATTGGTAAACACAACTGTACTTCTGGTATCACTAACATACGCTCAAAGATAAAGGTCTTGAGGTGACCAAGGTCCCCAGAATATTTCCTGGGACAGTCCCACAGATTTGGGATTGAACACGAGAAGGCTGGTTATCAATAATTTTTTAGGTGTAACCCCTGTGTGCCAGGTAAAGTCCTATTGAGTCACGAATTTTTAAAAAATTAAGAACTTTAGAAAAGTTAAAGCTTTTAGCTAGAGATAGACTTTGCTGGAATCAATTAGAGGTAATGATTAGGTTAGAAGCAGGATTTGAGATAATAAATCCAGGGATTTAGATAATGAATTACTTGTAATTGTATGTTTGTTTAGCTGTGCTTATAATGAGGAACAGGGAAACTGATAAATAGGCCCAGGAAGAACACAGACCATACATCTGGAAACCCATTTAAAAGTCATGAAGGGAGGAAAGTGGAGTTCCCCCAAGTGTCAGTTGTAATGTAAACCATTGTAAAGGTAGAAAGGTCAGAGTGAGGAAGATGGGTTATCCTTCATCTTTTACAACCACTCCTCACTAAAAATGACCACCCCTTCAATTCAAGGAACCAACCACACAGGAGTAACAACCTTTTAAACTTATTACCATGTATTTTAATATGAAGCAGAGAATGGGAGGTGTTAGCATTATGAATATGTATTAGTATTTTGGGTATTCAAGACTTTTGTAAATAAACAGACACTGGAATCTTTTGTGAATTTGCAGTGCATCTTAGGGGACTACCCCAAGTACCTGCCCTGTGCTGATTAAACATATGCTTTCTAACTTTAAACTCTTACAGTCTTTTATCCATCAACAGATTGATATTGATACTAGATCAACATCAATATTTAGTAAATCACTATGAGTTTGTCTTCCATCTGAGACCCAGCAGCACCCACTACTTAAACAGTCCTGGACCACTCAGAGCCCACTAACATCAGCAGTCACAATGCCCAGCACCACACGGTCCCAGCTATGTTCTGCTATGCTTGTTCTGTCATCCTGCATCCTGTCTGGATGCAGCCACAGTTACCACCAAACCCCTGGTTAAAACCTCCCTAAGCCTGTGCTAAAGGGCCCTGACCCAAGGAATCTTAAAAGCCTGTTTAGCCCCAGGTATTCCAACCAGGCAGCCCACACAGACCCAACACGTTTTATTGGCTGTTGCCAACAAGCCCCTATGCTGCAATTTTTCTCACCAGGGTTTGAGCAAGGGCCCTAGTGCCCCTCCCATCATTTCACCAACTGGAAATGCCCCAGCCCTTGGTGACCCAGACTTATCACATGTAGTTAGCACCCCAGACAGAACCTGATGATTCTTCTCAGGTGCCATGGATGGTGCATCTTACAGAGACTTCCCATTTGGAGGTAGATGCCACCATCAATGGCATCACCATCTGTATGTCCTCATGGGCAGTCAAAATTCTGCCTTCAGTTGATCACAATGGAGGGGACCACTTCTGTCACCCTCTGCAGTAGCCCTCAATCTCCAGGAGCCCCTTCAGCCCTTCCCAAGATCAATCAAGTGCGGCTTCATTAAAAGCCAGCCAGCCTGAGGACCTGTTTTTGAGCGGCTCTAACCTCTGCTGCGGAATAACTCCTATACAATTCTGGTCAGGTCTGCACAGCAGCAGTTTATCACTGCATGTAGCTGCAGAGCTATGCACCACAAAGAGCAGCCAAGTAACAGTCTCTGACGAGTTGAACCTTGCCCAGCTGGGGTAGTGACAGAGTTTATATATACCTCTACATTACACGTCGTTTTTCACAGGACTACAGGTACATGTCAGATAAGCAAGATGCAGCAAGCTACCAAAAATAATGGTAACATATAAGATAAGATTCAGATAAGATACTTTTACAAGTATTTCTCTCCAATAATTTGGCCACTCTTGCTCAGTGAGACCATTAGGCCATGATGCAGATATTTCTAACTAGAAAGACCTACAAATGCCTGCAAGGTATTAGCTTTTTTACTTCCACAAACAGAACCACTCATAGACCAGACCTTCCATGATGCTCCTGGGAAGGTACAATCTCCAGGTACTTCTGAATCCAAGTCCCCCTACTCTGGGGTCTCTGTGAAGCACCTCCCCTACCTCCTGTGACCCATACTGTTAACACGCCTCAGAGACCCAGAACATCCTGCAAGCCCCAAAATTCATCATGTCTCTTCTCAGAAAACTGAAAAAAGTGAGTATTCACTTGCACCCACTTCCCCTTTTAACAGCCTCAGCCAGTCAGCTCACAAGTTCAGTGGGTCCTGACATCTAACCACAGCCACTGGAGCAGGACACTCTGCATCCATGGGGGTAAAGCAGCTCAAACAATACCCTGATTGTAAAAGTTATCAGTGATGGATGGAGAAGGGGAATAAAGCTGCACTTGGTGTAGAATAATGCTGAGACTAGCCTGATTCAATAATCTCAAAGCTGAACATTCTGAGGATGTGAGGAACAATGTTTCCTGGCAGAAACTGGCACAAGTGAGGATGCAACAAAGCTCCTGATAAAGTAACCAAAAAGTGACAGTACTGATAATTTACCTGACATTGCTGAGCTAAAGGCAACTGACCTGAAACAGTTGGCCCAGAAACATCTGACTGACAGTCGACCGCTATAAAAACCCAGTCCAAATTTTTAACAGCAGGGACTTTTTACAAATGTAAAATGCATAACTAAAGGCCTGGAATTTGGTGCTCCAATAGTCTATTGAGTATAAGTCCAGTTGCATTCAAAAGAACCAGTCTGATGCACAAATACTATGGTTTATTAAATGCAACATACACGGCTCTTTTGGAGTGCCAGTAGTATCTGCATAAACTGCAGAGTAGCTAAATATAGCCCTAACAATACAATGGCAATCACAAGCTCAATTTCTCACATCAAAACACTCTGCATAGCCGAGGACACAAGTCTAACCAAAAGGTGCCCCTTCTGCAGAGGGCGAGGAAAATGGGTCCCAACAATTTTCATGTCAAATTCTCATCCCCAGCTGAACACAAAATCAGGGTCCTTATTAGCCATTATTGTGCAGAGTGCTGTGGATGGTCCAATTTTCTGATCTTAGGGGTTGTGTTGTATGCAGTATTTCTTGGTAGGAGGTATACCTGGTAGCAGTTGTACAAAACATTTCCTGGTATTGAGACTGCACTATTCCTTTGGCACTTTACATTCCTACCCAACGCCATGGCAACAAAAACCTCCATCAGGTTTCCATGTCTGCTGTGATCACTGATGCTCTGATGTGTGAGCTCCATCTCATACTGAGCTTTGCTATTTACTTCACTGTTTTATGCTTCTAACACTCTTAACATACTCTCTTCTAGAAGTGTGTGTGGAGATACCTCCTTTGAATGGGGACAATCCAAGGTTCTTTCCCAAGGCTGAGTTAAAAAGATATGCACACAGACATTGGTGTGAGTAAGCAACACCAATCTCTACTTGATTATTTTGCCACTTTAAAATTATCACTGTAATGATAGTTAACTATCTATACTGTGTAGTAATTTATTTTGGTTAAGGTCCTTTAGTCTAACTAGTATTATGATCAATATTATCATCAGTATTAACACCATAAAAAAAATTAATATTGGTTTGCCTTCTTTTATCCTGTGGGATGAAGCTGTATAAAGATTCAACTGCACCTTAGAAATTCTTTAGGCATAAACCTTTACTATGTCTGTGTCTAGAACTGGATCCAGCCACACCCAGACTCCTCTCTGAGGAGGAGTTTAGAAAGCAACAGGATCCCTTCTACACCCTGTGACTCAACAGGAGAGTACACATGATAAACCTTGTGTGAAGCTTCCATTCTGCCTGTGACAGCTACCTGTCATAAATTTATGTCTAATAAAATCATAAAATTATTCTTTTAATCGTAAGTTTATGGCAACATAAACTTTGCCCCCCTCTGCCTCACAATGCAGTCACAAAAGCTGCCAAAATAATTAATGCCATTTACCTTTCCTCTCATCTATGCACAGTCAGTTTAGACATTAAAGATGTTCCTCCAGTGTCCCACCCACTAGGCCTACCAAGCTCACTTTTTTGGGGTTTTTTGTTTGGAGATGAAGTGAATACACTTCATTCTAAAATGGCATTAATTATACCTTTACTCATTTACCTCAGCCATGGCTATAATCCTGCCATTGATGCTAAGGTAGCTCGAGCAATATTAGCTGAAACCTCTCCCTCTTCTGATGTGTCGCATCACCTGTATCTTGCTGACTTTCCTAGCACATATAGATAGGAATCTTATATAAGATACAACTCCAAATTTCAGCCCTCAATGACCACCAGGAATTTTCTATCTCCCTGGTAAGTGTCAGGGTCCTGCCCAGAGTGTTAAGTGTTTGGGTTATTTTTAAAGGAATCTTTTTGCATGCCAGTACCAAAGGTATTTCTGAAAGTGTCTTGCAGTCTGTTTCCCTTACCCACTATACTCCTTCCTCCAAATGCAAATATTGAGTCTCCTAGGTTCTTTTGTCATGAAAGGCCCAGGTTTTAGTCAGATGGGTGACTCTCTCTATTCCTTGCTGTGCACATATTGCACCTGGGACTGGAATATGCACAAACACTTCCAACCCTTCTCCTAAAAATATTCAACAATATCAGTATCCATTTGCGCAATGGTATATAATAAACGTTAATTATAATAATTAAGCTAAGCAACTCATCAAATAACTGTACCCTCACCACTTATGTGCAATATAACACACATTGATGACATAGGCAAGAGGTAACTGCACTACCACTCTGAGTCAATAAAGTGGATTGACTGTAGTCATGGGATGAGCTCAACTCCTTGACCAAATTCTTGACAGTTTGGCTCAGGCTCACAAGGAAGTAAAGGCGTAGGCCGTAACCAGGTGTAGTCATGGACTTTTCCAGCTCCAACCTATTATTTGAAAACCCATGTAGGAACAGGGTGACACAAAGAGCTTTGATGTATAAGAGCTAGGAACACCAGTCAACCGAATAACACATTAATAGCAGGTAGTTCTTCCAAGACTAATTAGTAAGGAACGCATGAAATTGTGGGTGCAAGGAATTTCATGCCTACCTTTTCCATGGCATTTAATTTGACTACAAGCCAACCACTTTATTCAACAAATATGAAAGTTCAGGTGAGCCTTTTTTTGATCTCTCCCAGCTGCACGGTTGCAACCTCTCCTTAAGCTGGGTCACCTCTAAGTTCTTCCTTGCTGAAAGACTCTTTACCAACTGCAGATCTCTGGTGATTGACATTGTGCATGACTTCGTATCATAGGGCATTAAGATAATGTATTAATACTTTTGAATTATTACTGTTATTGAATCTGTACAGTAAGATTAAAGTGCTAGGGCACTTTCTTAAGCCTCACTTTTACATCATTTCACTTCAAATAAAACCACTTTTCCAGCTACCTGCGCCAGTGGTTCCCTAAGTGGTCTAAATCTCCTCTGCAACAAGTGTAACTGAGGCACTCACAATAGCTCTAAAATATTCATTGCTGAAAGTGCCCTTTAATAGAGCCAAAACTCTTTAAACACACATTTCAATGCCAGCCACTGTGATCACAGCTATTTTGTACCTCTGCAGAAAGCAGTTCAGCAAACAGAAGATTCTAAGAATTAAAAGGACAAAAGTTCAGCTGCAGGCCAGCAAAACTTTGCTCTCCTGTTTCTGCTTCGGGACTTGTAGCAGCATGTCTCATTTAACCTAAACTATTTAAATCAAATTCAGCACATCCGACTTACGGTGTTATAGAAAAACAGTCTGAATCACCTAAACGTACCCAAAGAAAAGAGTACATAAACATCCATAATTCTCTTTTTCCTTTCTTTGTAACTGTATTTTAGATGTCACAACAGCACCAGCACACAGGAATTTTCTTGCCCCAAAATTCTTAGCAGTTACATGAGAGATAATTAGTTGGAAATTACTGTTACATATAGGTAAAACCCTTATAAAAGAAAGACCTTGTAAAATCAGGCCTTATTACTTCAGCTAAGCTAATAGCTAGCCTAAGCTCCCATGAGAAACCTGTCAGCTTTCATGAGACTGGAATCCTGTAACAGTGCAAATCTCTGCTTATTTCTGTGAGAATGAATTCTAAGACCATGACAGTTAATGGCACCTGCAAAAATAAGAAGTCTATCCCATGAGAACCCATGAAGAAAAAATGTAAACACATCTAGAAAGAAAAAAGTTTGACAGGCATGTACACTAGCCATGACCAACCAATGAACTGAGTTTCAAGGATCTGCTGACCTATTAGGTTCAAACACGGTGCCTTCTGATAGCACATAAAAATGAGCTGTGTGCAATAATATTCTGCATGAAAAAACAAGTGTCTTGTCTGTCTCTATTGTGAAAAATTACTTTAATCTCAGATTGCCAAATAATCACAGAACATTTACAGTAAATTTAAGCATACAAAGACTAGTAGTCACTTCTCTTTGCAGATTCCCATTCCACCATTTCCAACAGTGTATTTCCCCCTTTTACCTATCAACTTCTGACAGATCCTGATGGGATTCATCCAATAATCTTTAAAGAGCTGCTGATGTCATCACTAAGTCTCTCTTGGTGGTTTTTGAGTGATTCTGGGAATCTGGAGAAGTCTCAGCTGACTGGAAGCTGGCGAATGTTGTCCCAGTTTTCAAGAAGGACAAGAAGGAGGACCCTGGAAGGTAGAGGCCTGTCAGTGTCACTTCAGTGTCTGGTAAAATCATGGAAAATATTTTTCTGGAAGGTACTGAAAAACACTTGGAAGACAACAATCATCAGCCACAGCGAACATGGCTTCGTGAGGGGAAAGTCAGCTCGTCACACATGATTTCCTCCTACAACAGGGTAACCCACCTAGATGATCTAGGAAAGCCAGTGCATGAACCTTTTTGGACTTCAGTAAAATGTACATAGGATGGTTAGGTTTTACTCCTGTAGCCTTCATGTTACATCAGGCTCTCCTTCCCAGCCTTCCTTTTTGTTTTCAGCATTGTCTCCTCCAAACACCTGGACTCTTAATGTGATTTTATTCAGTGTTATCCAACACTGCATAAACAGTACTTTTCAGTTTGTTAGTGGGGTTTTTTTGTTTGGAGATGAAGTGAATACACTTCATTCTCAAAGTCATTAAAGCTCAGACAGAGCTTCCTCTTGCCTCTGGCATGCCTTTTGGCTCTACTGTCAACAGCAGCAACTCGAGAAGCTGCATTTCCCAATCAAAAACTATTTCAGAGTGAATTTTGCAACACCTGTCTGCAGCAGTGTTGCGCACCCAGAGAAGCAGAGCAGTCCGGCTCCATGTGCACAGCAGGACGTTCCTCTCTACCACGGATGGCTGGTGCATGCGGAAGAGATAACCCAGGCAAGGTCAAAGGCCTGGCAGGGGGTTATCTCTGGAGCCAGAGGGGCCAAGACACCCAACTAAGAATCAACATCTTGGTCTGGGGAGCAGATGCAGGAAGAGATAAAAGAAGTATCTTTGACCAAAAGACACTGCTCTTCACAACTATAAAAGTCACAAAAATTATTACGGAGATAGAACTCTTACACACTCCCTGGGAATGGGTAGGATGGCTTCTCCTACAAAGCTTGGACATATCTTTGTACATACTTTTCTGGAAATTGAGAGGAAAGATTTGATGTATGGCCCACCAGCAACTGGATGGTAAGATACATTGAATCTAGCTGTAATATAGGTACCTGAATCACGCTGTATTGTCTATCTACTAATAGCATCTCTTTGTTTATCATGTGTGGTAAGAAGTCTGGTTGAAGTCTTATGTCTGCTTCCCTTGGTCTATTCAATAAATCATTCATTTTGTAATAGACCTAAATGGCCATTAAGTACTTGCAAAACAAGAGTGAGTTTTTGGGTGTTGGCCACCTCGATTAAGTTACTGTCTACTGTCAAAGGCCTGGGCAGGGGGACTGGTTTAAACTCCCCTCTCCATTTGTAATGGTGTGGTGACCCCAGCCCACCAACAGTGCCTGGCTGAGGCAAGAAGGCACCAAGTCACACCAGCCCACAGGTCTTGTCTTGCTTTCTTCTGCCAACGAGAAGGCAAAGTCCCTCCACGAGTCCTAGCCCTTAAGCAAGTACCAGCCACCGGAGTTGCCACCAACAGAGAGATAAAGGGAGGGGTGGGGGGGCTGCCACCATTTTCCCTTTGTCTCCCCCATGGCAGGCACCATCTTGGGGAAGCGGTCACTCTGCCATTTTGAGTTTCTCTTTGTTCCCTGGGAATCTGGAGATTTCAGAAACTTTCTAAAAAACTGGTCCTCTTACTGTTGTTTTTTGCCTGTTGATTTTTTGGTTTTTTTTAGTAAACTATTTTTTCAGTTATATCTGTTCTACTTGTTTCTCTTTATTGATGGAAAGAGATTGGTTAAAACTAATGGGAGACAACTCATTTTAGAGTGTTCTTAAATTGTTTTAAACCAAGGTTGATCAAACAGGACCTGCCCTTCATAAGCCTTTCATAAGTTCATGTTGGCTGGGCCTGATTCCCTGGTTGTCCTATAGGTGCCATGTGATGTCATTGATGATGATCTGCTCCATAATCTTCCTCAGTACAAAAGGCTGTAACTGCTATTACAGTGCACTATTTAATAAATTGGTATTTTCTAAACTAGCTTAATAACTGTCAGGAAGAGATTGGTTTTGGTCACCCATTCTCATGACCACGGGCAAATCTCTCACTCAGCCACAAGGAGTTACCATGAGAAGTATCCCCACTTAAAGGAAGAATCTGCACACACAATCCTAGAAGGGTTGTGCTAGAAATCCCTACAATAAAAGAGAGCTTGAGCTTTTATAGGATAACATGACTGACCGTCAGTCCTACATTGCTAGGCTAGCCCAGCAGAACATAATTCATTTAAAATACACGCTTAGTACTACCACTCATTGGTTCCTTTTATCAGGAAACATCTGTCTCCCACATCCGTGCCACTGCCAGTTCCCATCAGGAAACACCAGTTTCTTTACATCCTCATATTGTTTGAGGTGCTTCAGTCAGGCTGATCTCAGCATTCTTCAACACAAAAAAAAAACATGACCACCCTCCCTCCATCACTGGATCACTGGTGATTTTTGCAAATAGCATGAAGTTCAAGCTGTTTCACCCACAGATATACAGAAAGAACATCCTGCTACGCTCACAAGTTTCCAATTTTAGTATTTATGTCAAAAAAAATTTTGAAATTTGGTTTCAACAAGGATGTTTGATACAGATTTCTACTTATCACACGTCATGGTGACAGCAGAAAAATGTTAAGTACTAAGGTCTGAACAACAGACCTTGGGCCAAAGCTGACCTCTAGATGAACCTTCCAACCACATGATATATGTATCTGCTCATTGGCAAAACTATGGTTTCAGTATTTAGAACCTAGGCAAGGCCAAATCTTGCCTTGGTTGGGAGTGTAAAATCAAAGATAACTCCCTTGGTTCCTCCTTGAGTCCTGGCCAGGCTTTGGAAGAAACCCAGTAGGAGAAAGAAACCACATGTTCCAGCACTAGAAGTTACAGTGGCTTGTTTATTCAACAGAATAAAAAGGGGACCCTCTCACAGCTAAGTCAGAAGCCTCGTTTCGGTGGGTGGAAACACCTGCAGGATTTTCCATTTACCAGGAGTAGTTCTCCAGTCCTTTGCTGTGACAGTGGTTGCCCCCAGCTGATGCTTATCCTATCATATCCTTTTGTAATTCTTTGCTTTTTTGTATTATATTAAATTACACTTATTTCTTAATTTGCTGTCTTTTCTGATCCTTCCCATCAGCAAAACAAATGTAGAAAAGCAATGAAACAAGCATCAATCTCTGAATGTGCCTTAAATCTTGGTGGGAACCCAGAAATTCTGTAGTTGAGAAATTACAATTATGTAATTCCATTTTAAGACTTATTTGGGGAATAGTACAATAATTTAAAAAATCAAGAAAAAGGCATTCCATGGCATCTGGCATTGGTCCCAATCCACTGTCCTGAAAGTAATAATTGCACCCAGCAACACTGTCACAAGTGTCATGGGAACTGTGGTCATAGTCAACAGGTCAAGAATAAAGAAGTCATTCTTCTCACCACAAATGAGTTAATGCAGATAATCACCATTCCATGTATCAACAACCGGAAGCACTAGCTACAAAAAAAAAAATGGAATTTGTCATAAGCAGCATCTAAACTGAGCTCCAAGAGGTTATTCTGAAACCTAAAAGTAGCTCTTCTGCAAGCACTATGGACACCAGGCATTTGGAGGAGCCATGCTTCACAAGGAATTTAAACATTCTGTTTCTCCGTGGTACCAAGCAACACACAAACACCAGCAAAAGCAATTGTTCAGTCATTGTTCAGAACAAACTGAAATCTTCAAGATTGTATTCAATTCCTTGATTGTATCAACCAAGCATTTATTGCTCATACTCCACAGAGAAAAAAAAATATGTTCACTTCTGAGTAATAGCTGCAAGCCTGAGAAAGCAATTTTCAGCAGAAAAGATTTGCAGGGAAAAGGCATTAATAACACAGACTGGATTCATCAGACAAATTGGCATCACCAAATTTTCCATTCAGAATCCTACAGATGAAAGCTTTTCTAATGGTAGCATCACTCCTTCATACAGGAATACCCTTGCCTCTGCAGAAGAGTTGATGTATATAACTGAAACACAATGCTGTAAGTATTATCTGTAGCTCATGCTTTTCTAGTTGAGCATATTACTATGATGGAAGAAGGTCAGCTAAAGATGAAGCGAAGTCCAGAGCTGCCTTTTCTTGGATGGAACAACATTTTTTAGAAAATACCTACACCCCTACACTTCAACTGCAAATTTTTATTTACAATACTGTTCTGCCAGTGGACATGGTTAGCACAAAAGACACAAACACCAACTTTAAGGAATAAGTGTAAATTACTATAGTTTAAAACAGCAAAGAATTACAAAAGGATAAGCTAAACAATGCAGCTAATCACTACTACAGAAGATTGCCTATAGTAATTAGGAAAGGTACATCACCTAATATTTTATTATCATCCAAATCTGCACTTCAGCTGGGGAGCTCCAGCCACAGCGAAGGACTGGAGAGCCACTCCTGGTAACTGGAAAATTCTTGAGGTACATCCACCCGCAGGTGAGGTCTCCATCTTCACTGTGAGAAGGTCCAGTATTTATATTGTTGAATAAACAAGATTCCATGTATGTATCTTCTAGTGCAGGAACACCTGGTTTCATTCTCTTCTTCGGTTCCACCCAAAGCCTGGCCAGGGCTCAAGGAGGAACCAAGGGATTTGGCTTTAACCATGTACTTCCAAACAAGGCCAGGTATCTGATTTCATGGCCCTGACTGGGCTCTGAACACAGGAAGAAATATATTCTTATCACACTATATGTTTTACTAATGATCATGCATCTTTCACTAATAAGTGGATACAAATATTAGGCAACATTTGGTTGGAAGGTTCATTGAGAACAAACTTCAGCTCAGGGCCTATTGTTCAGGCCTCAGTACTTCACAGAAACAAGTGAAATGCAGAGAAACCATATACATGCTTCAACCTCTGAGGAATTTCCAAATTCCTTTCAAGTTTCAATGCATATTTAAAGAACTGTCTTATATCCTCAGTAGTTGTAGACATCATCCCCTTTTAGAAGTACTGCTTGCTAATCATCCAACGCCTAATGACCACTCATGGGAGACAAGTCTGCAATCTATGTACAAGATACTGACTGAAGTGCAAATTAAGAAGTTACTTGAATTTTGGTCATTGAATCTTTCACAATCACATGCTATAAGAGCTTTTTGGCATATTTGCATTTTATGGAGACCATTTATATCCAGCATGAAGGCTTAGTGCTACCTTCAAGATCACAGGAGTGTTTTTAAAAAGTATAGTTTCTCTTCTGATTGGTGAAGTTTCCTGCCTGCTATAAGTTACAATATCAATCATTTCATTAAATTAGCTTCCTTGAAATTCCTCAAAGCACAAATTCCTACAGCCTTTTTGCTCTACATTAACACTGTCCTGTGCAGTTTTGAAACTCCTGAGAACTTGAATTGCTTATGTTTATCAGAATGACAAATGATAGTGAGAAACATACTAGTAGTGTTTAGCAAACAAAAGTGTGAAAAAAAAAAAAATCCAGTCCCTTTCAGCAATGGGAAAGTACTACAGTTTTTTTAAAAACTGCATATAACAGTATTTAATATAGCTTAGAAATGCTTTGAGTAACAAAGACAGGTAGGCAAGTTTGTGTTTTCCTTAACCCTATTCTCTTCCCCATTTCTACCTCTTTAGTCACACTGATGCTACCACTTGTGGTGCTTCAGGATGAACCAAAGCAGACAATTAAATGGCATCCACAATTTCACTTTTAAAAAGAAAAAAAGATCACTTACTTCAGCAATCTCGTGTGTCTCTTCAGACAGATGTGGAGCATTCACTGGAGGAACAGGAGCTCCTCCCTGGTCTTGGGTCCTAGAAGGGACAACAGTCTGTAAGCTTCAAGTGCTGCTTTTACCGAAGGAGCAATGACCAGTACCAACACCACCACCAGAGTCTCCTATGTCCTGATTACCAGTAATATATCAAAAGGTCCCCTGGCAGATTTTGAATTCCAATTTCCTGTGAAGAACCAGTCCCCTTTCATTAGTGTCCATTAACAGTTTAAAAAGGCAAAGATTAGCATTGCCTTAGCAATATGCTAAAAACCATAATGGGTGTTTTCACCATTTTTCCTTGCTTTTCTTTTTTCTTTCCTTTTAAGTCACCAGCAGGCTCTAAGGTTTTTCACAAGCTCTCATAGCCATGCTTAGCAAAGCTGGAACTCCTCTAGGAATTAAGAAAATTGAATTGCACCTTCTTGGCTTTCTGCTCCCTCTTTTATTCCTTTTGCTGTCTTGATCCAAGTCTTTTAAATCATGGGGTGGGGAGTACTCTTCTCCCTCTGACAACTGTTAGTCTTCAACACAAAGAAGAAAGGCTCAACATCAAACTAACAGGTTAATTATTACAAGACCACAAATGCTGTGACATTTGGAGTCTCACATCTCCAACCCACTGATATGTCACTCATGGCTGCAGCAAATGAAACCAAACAAAAAAAGGCAAATAAAACAGTTGGGAAAGGCTGATTTGTGTAAATTTTAGAAACTTATAAAAATATTCTCCTACCAAAACACCTTAGCCTGCAGAAGCAATCCAAGTCAGCAATTTGTTGGCTTCTAAAGAGCCAGTGTTTGAGGGACAGCCTCCTGCAAATCAAAGTATTTTACCACTTTACAACTATTTTTTTGAAGATTAGTAGGAAGGGGGAAGAGCAAAAAAGCATCTGAGTTTTAAGTAGAAATCAGAACCACAACAACAAAAATAAAATTTCTAAAAATCTGGTAGATCAATGAACTGGAGAAAGTTTTAGCTTTTACTTAGAAGTAAACCAAAACATCCCATAACAGACTTGATATAAAGCATGCTGAAATGTTTGGGTTTTTTTCTTCTATTAAAACATGAGACAATATATTATTTCCTGGAGAAAAGAATACTGTTTAAGCTTTAACTACAAAGACGGCTGGATTCTTGAACTCACTGCAGTGAGCCACACAAACACTGAACTAATGGTTCCTGGTAAGCATCTTGGGAAGCAGTTGGCAATAAGTTTTCCAAGACTTTGGACTTTCTGAGATTCAGGGGAACTTTTATACTGGCATAGGCATCGAGAGTAAATTATTTAATTTTGCAGACAGTAATATAAAAGCAATCATTATCACAAGTTTGTTTTCCCTGCCAGGAATATCTAACTGAATGTTTTGGGACATCAGTTGGCTAGTTCAAGGGAACAGAGTGATAAGAGCCCAGCTAGGAGTTTTTGATGTTTGTAACAAGTTTTACTCCCATCATTCTCAGATGAATATTTTCTCAGGAGAAAATATTTACCAGGAGTCACAATGAGCTGGGTTTGTTTTATTCTATTTTTAAGTCCTCCCAGAAGGCTAGTTAAGAGCAGGGAAATGCCCAAAGTTACCATGAAACTCCTAGAAAGAGTTGAGTCAGCCTCCTAACAACTTCTAGGAAAACAACTGCCAGCATTCCTATGGGCTTCTGAAACACATCCAGTGCCCCAGCAGAAAATCTACTCGCGTTCTACCTGATGCCTTGGGTTTTCATTGATGCCACGGACATACAAAGCACATCTCCCAAAGCACAGGAAGAAAATCACTACAGATTGATGGGGTACTTGCACTTTTTTCTCACATTTCCATCTGCCTCTGCATGGAATAAGCGAGTTAATTATATCAGCTACACTACTCAGACAACCCAAAACAGAAAGAGTGAGCATATACCTCTTTAAATACGTTTGGTGTTTTTTTTTCTGTTATAGTATAAACAGTTTCATCAGTCCAACCACAATACACGACTGCAGGTGTCCCTCTTGCACAAAGCAGAGCACCGGCTCCTTACCGCACACCTTGTAATGCCTATCTGAGAGGCTGAAGCAAAAAAATCACTAACGCTGGACTTTCATCTCAGAATTTAAACACAGGACACTCGAAATACCCGGTCATCAACCCTGACAGTGATTACTTTCTCTCGTCACTTTTGTTTGGGGGGGGGGGGGGGGAGGGGATTTCCTAGTTTGTTGATTTGGGTTGGGTTTTTTTTTCAGTATCTTTTAACCGCATCTCCCTGCATTGTCATATCCTACGGAGAAATACAGCAAACAAACCTCTGCGTCCTTAAAGTGATCGGGGCGGCGGATGTTCCCGGAGCCTGCGCATCGCATTGTCCTTGTTCAGGCACTCGCAGGACACTTACTAATTGACGTTAATTGGTTCTGCGAGACGAGCAGCGGACTCGCTGCGGGCCCCGCGCTCCGCCCGGGCCCCCCGCGCCCCCCGGCTCACGGCGGGCGCCCCGGCGCTGCGCGGCCCCCGCTGCTGCGGACCCGCGGCCTCCCCGCTCTCCGGCCCACAGAAAGGGCCCCGCCCGCTCCGAGCCCTCCGCAGAGGCCGGCAGCTCCCGGGGAGCGGCCCCGCGGGCTGAGGGCAAGTGAGGACAGGACGGCACGGCACGGCACGGCCCCCGCCCTGCTCGCTCGCTCGCCCGCCCGCCCGCTCGCTCGCTCTCTCGCTCCCTCCCTTCCTTATTCCCGCCGGCACGCACGTCCTCACCGAATCCGGCCGGCGACTCGTCCAGAGCCCCGACTGTCGGCCCCGATGGGAGACGGAAGGAGACCCTGGCTCCGGGCAGCGGGGCGGGAGCTCCGGGGCGGGGCAGAGGCGGCGCCGGCGCGTCCTGCCCGCCCCGCGCGGGGTGTGCGGGGCCCGGCCGCCGGCTGCGGAGAGCGCGGTGCTGAGGGCTCACCCGCGGAGAGCCGCGGTGGATTGTGCCTCCCGGATCCCTCCAGGCTGAGCCCCTCCTCCCTGCCGCTTTCCTTCCTGCCTTCTCAGCTCTCCAGAGAGCTCCCACAGCTCACTGCTGCAAGCGCGTCACGTTTTTTTAACAATCACAGAGTGGTCCTTTCATATTCCCCCACGGGCTGAGGACCCATTGAGACTTCATATTATAAATACTCTGATAAAATAATCGATTTAATAATATAAAAGAGCTGGTTATGATTACAAGTAGAAAATTGTGAAGTATAAGGTATAGGAATGTCAGGAGTCCTGTGTGTAAAATATGCAGCAGAAACCTCGACAAGAAGCTACTGGACGTCTTATGTTTTGTTCAAGAAACTCTGGAAACCATCATGCAGACCAGTTATACTGCTTGGAAACCCCTACCCTTCCCATCTTGATTGGAATATCCAGGATTCCAATCGGTAGGTCGGAGCTCAGTAGAGATGCCCCATTGTCTTAAGGTATGAATATTGATGAAGCTATTAAACTAGCAAAACCAGTTATGGTTAAGGTTAAATTTAAGAGCAGACATATTTTTCATAAAATGTAAAAGAACTTACGTAATGATGACTTAGCAGAAAAAGTATATCAAATGGATGGATTTTGTTTACTAAGCAGAACATTCTCGGAGGAGTAATTCCCTGGGTTCCTTGCACCAAAATAAAGAAGTGCCTGCTTATTCACATTGTGTGGAAAAGCTGTGCTGTGAAAAGCCAGTGTCTGTAAAGGAGACGGAGTCCTGCAAATTTATTCCAATAAAGGGAGAGAGTACGCTGGGCTGTACCTCTGTGGAGGTGAGTGTTTCACAAGGTTTTGGAGGGCACAGCCTCCTTTTATCTTAAACTCCTGAGTGCATGTTGCTGTGTTCCTTTCTCCACTGGCTGAGATACTAGGAAAGCACAGACTTCTGAACCACCGACTAAATATGCATGCAGGGTCATTTTCCCCTAAAGTTTAGGCTTTCTGAGTTCTGCAATAGAGTTTGTGCGGACCCCTTTCTCCTATTACTGTAAATCTCAGAAAGTCTGGGTCCAGCTCTCTGGATTCTGTAATTTGCTTGGCTTGACGTTCGTAGAGACATGAAGACCCATTTCCCCTAAAGGCCCCCACAGCCATTCTTGCAGAACCTGACTGGTTCTTTCAGTCATTCCTGAAGACAATAACACCCTATTTCTCCTGTCATTAGTGAAGACCCCCACCCATCCAGTTGTTTGTGAAGATATTAGCATATATATTTCCTATCAACATGAAATTGGTGTTGGATAAGTTTCTTTCATGCCATTTGGTCATATAACTGGAGACTAATAAAAATTCACAGGAGTTATCCCCGTGCATCAGTGTTAAGTTATATTCCTGCATTTTGGTGACAGCTTGACAATGCTGAAGTCAAACATTCCGAGGATACAAAGAATAATATTTTCTGGCAGAAACTGGCACAGGTGAGCATGCAACAGACAAATTTCCTTATAAAGCAACCAACAAGTGATACTACAGATAAGGTATCTAGAATTGCTGGGCCGACACAGTTGCCCTAGAATCATATGACTGGTAGCCAACAACTTGATATTATAAAAGCCCGGCCTCTTTTTTTTTTTTTTTCCTTTCATTTTCTACCACAATTTTGAAGTATTAGAAAGCAGGCATTCTTTATTGCATCACTGGTCACCTGGAGGATTATTTCCTCTAATTATGTGTGTCATGACACTTTACAACAAAGCATTTATTCCACCGTGCTCATATGTGGGAGGAGGAGGAGAGAGATAGTGCTGAAGGTAGTCCTGCCCCTGATAATTGCAGCTGTGTTAATTACCAAAGAGTGGGAACAGCCTTTTCCTCATAGCTGTGTCCAATAAAAGAGTAGGTTAGTTGGTCAAGTTCAGTTTGAATCTGCTGGCTATGCTCTGGGAGGACTAAGTGTGCTGGTGCTGTAGTAGGGCTAAGATGGGTGCTGAGAGCTGGCCTGCCCCCCCAGTACTGCTCTGATGATTTATCTGGATTTTGGGGATGCTTTCTCAAAATAGTGCTTTCACTGTGATGATGGCCAATAGGATGAAGTGCACTGTGGAGCCAGAAGAGTATAAAGATGCTAGGTATGGCCACAACAAAAACTTGGATTAAGTTTGTTAAGGATCTGCTTTGTGTTGTCTGCTCCAAAAACATCACAATGACATTCATACATAGGGATTACAGTGTACTTCCTGGCTAAGACATAAACGTCACCTTTCCTAGAACTAATTTCCATGCATCTACCTCTTACTCTTACTGGAAGTCATCTTATGATTGCAGAAGGTTGTCTGAAGGGATTTGTGGTTGTCCTACCCACCAAGTGCCCTCAGTGTTACAGATGACCGTGTCTTGAGCTTCTCTTAGGGCATGTGGTGTTGCTTCTTGTTACATGGCTTTGCCACAAAAGCCACTATAATCCCTCATTTTCTGTTTATCCACTGGTTCCAGCTACATTTAGCATCTTGTGTGTCTGCTTTTACATTCTGTTATCTGCTTCTTTGAAAGACACTGTTCCTTTCTTTGGGCTAGTAAGGTACCATTATGTTTTGTTCCTGGCTAGGCCTGTGTAGAACACTGGGGCAACAAGGAGTTAATGCTTGAGTCTATGTCTCAAACAGCAATAGCCACTATAGAACAAGTGGGCAAATTAAAACAGGATGTGGCTGGAGAGGGGATCTGTATGTAGGAAGAGCAGCAACTTTCTGGGGCCCACTCCCCTGTTCTGATCCATGGAGACTACCACACACAAAAGACAGTGCAAGTGCTGAGATGAGGTCCAGATGCGGGCATGAACTGTTGACCAAAGGATTGAGACCACTAAAGACCCTCAAAATCCCACAACCCACATCTAGAGAGGTCCTACAGAGAGATCTAGATTGACTTGAGAGGTTTGGCAGTCATCCAGCTTATGAATATATCAAGAGCAAGTGCTGGATTCATCACCTGGAATAGGGGCAATCCTGGTTATATGTGCAAATTGGGGAGTGTAAGAAGTTAAAAAGCACAGTTGCCTATCTGAAACACTGTTAAGGCTAGAGAAGGACTTGCAGTAAGATAAACACAGAAAAAAGGAATTTGTGACAGGAAGGACTCATTCCTGGCCTGGTGGAGGCTATATCTGGTTAGCACATCCTGGTTAATGCATCCAGACAAAAAGTCCTGTTGTGGAAGGAAGCTGTGTGAAAGGAAGCAACTACTCATACAGATATCACTGGTCAAACAAACATCATCCCATATTATGGTCAGACAGTAGCTGTGACCAGCAAAAGCCCCTCAAAACCTTGGAGGAAGCATTCTCAGAAAGAGGACCTTGCCTACCCTTACTTTTGCATGCCATGGAGGCATGCCTGACCTCGCTTAACATGTAAATTAGGAACATACCTCCATCTGATATTCAGCACTTGGACTATATAAAGGTGGTACCACCAAAAGAATGAGTATCAACCTACCACGGAGAGCCCAGGGTGAGGAAGGACCAGTGGGATACCCCTGGATACATGGATGGTGGATCTGCTTGATAATTCTCTCTCGCTCTCCTCTGTTTTCTAGTACTTTTTTCTATCTCTCTACCTCATGTTTGTTGTTAAATGAAATCCATATAGTTGACTCCAGCATATGGTCTCATTTGCACCTTAATTCATGCAGTGGCATCTCTCACTAGTAACAGAGATGTGAGGCTGAAGTACAGGCCCATGAAAAGAGATCTGGGGGTTTGGATTGATGGAAAATTGGGTGAGTCAACAATGTTGCCAGGCAGCCAAAAGGGCCAACCACATCATGGGATGGCTATCAAGCACAGCACTTTGAGCTGTTTAAGGTAGGTGATTGTCCTGATCTGCTCTGTACTAGTGCCACCTCGCCTCTGTAGGGAGAGTTCTGTGTGAGTTTTAGGCACCTCAATATAAGAATGACATCAAATTACTAGAGAGTGACCAAGATGGTGAACTGGCCTCAACTGTAATCTTTAGGAAGAGTGGCAAAGGCCACTTGATTTCTTCAACTTGGAGAAGAGAAGACTGTGGGGTGTCCCCATTGCAGCATAACACTTCCTTGAGGGGGATGTCATGAATGAGTATTTTGGCTGCTTAAAGAATCATCATCAAAGTTATTAGTAAAGGAGATTTTAAATGTATTTGTGAAAGTGTGGCTTAACAGAGTTCAGTGGCAAAGTTTACTACTGTTGCAGAACATACTACCACATAGAATAAAGCATATAAAGAAAAACTTGATCAGTACATATTTTAAATAATTTTGATAGACTCTGGGTTACAAAAGGATGAGAGTGAAAAAGGGTAAGGGAGACACTCCCATTGGGTCACCATATTCAGAATGGATCCCCTTGCCAAACTTAGCCTCAGGCTTGCTCAAGGGTTTTATGTCTAAAGGATTTAGAAGCACTTAATCATTATTTTAACAGAAAATTATTCAATAGCATTTACTATAAGCAAAGTAACTGAACTATGAATCTATTGGCAATATTCATATTGTATTGCCCTAGGGTATCTAAAGCCATTCAAACTCTCATACACACAGACAGAAGGCAACATGTACAAAGGTACCTATTAAAAATTCCTCCCACACCAAGGTCAGTGAACTCACATGGAATGCCTTTGCATCTCTCAGCAGGCTGAGCCTGGAAGAGTGGTGTACCAACCCAGGTCCCCCTGTCAGCTTTCAGTGATGGTCCTCCAAGTACCAGAGTGTGAGAGCTGGCAGGCTCTGAGCAGTGTCCCACTTGGAGCGAGAGGCTGGGACACTGAGCCTGCTGACATCCAGGAGAGCTCTGAGGGTTTCACTTAAGACTGCTGCTTACAGGGCTGCAAAATGCTTGGCTTCAGTGATCTGTGAGTCTCCAGAATGATTCAGGCAAGAAATGTGTCCAGGGTTGTAAGGGCTCTTGTCCTTTGTTATGCAACAGAAGCTTCTGCTAAGGACAGTGCCTTCCCACCTTAGTCATGCATGAGTTTCTGATAAGATTGAGGGAAGCTGCATCTGAGTCATTCCTCAAGGCTTAGTCCTAAAGAGAATTCCAGAGATTGTAGAGCAATCTGAGGAGGGGAGGAATGCACCACCAAAGGGACCAGTGGAGGAGGAGGTGCTGATCTCCTCTCCCTGGTGACCAGTAATAGGAAATGGAATGAAGCCATGTGAGAAGAAGTCCAGACTGGACTTTAGGAAAAGGTTCTTCACTGAGAGGATGGCCAGTCAATCTTCCCAACAAGCTTCCCAAAGAATTGCTTGTGGCTACAAGTCTGTCTGAATTCAAGGACCATCTGAACAACACTGTTTGTCATATGGTTAGGTTTTAGTGTGAGGAACAGAGAGTTGGACCTGATGATCCTTATGAGTCCCTTCCAACTTGTGATATACTGTGATTCTGTGATCTGAAAATCAGTTGCTACAGAGTTGAATATCCTTCTCAACATGCCAAACGGGTTTCAAGAGCCTGTGCAAATGAGGAATTAAAACTTGTTTCTGAATTAAAACGAACTTAATATCATGCTACATTTCTAATTACCCTTGCACACATATCCAGACACTTCACAACCTTGCATCACAGCAGAGATACCAGAAGTCTGTTGCAGCAGATGCACTTGGGATGCCCATTGTATATTGGTTTACTTGTTGCCCAAGGTTTTATGGTTTCCTTGCCAGCAAGTGCCTAATCTTTTGGAGATCCTTGACCTTTGCATTGTCTAGATTCCAAGATGCCAGAGCATGCCACCCAGCCTAGTGCTGTTGGTGTGGCACCCCTGCCCCTTCCTCCACTGTCAGGCACGGCCTCTCCTTGGTTAAGTATGTATACTTGCACAGTATCCTGGTCAAACAGGAACTGCCTAGAGGTGTGATCAGCACTCTGTGAGTCAAGTTATCTGCCTCCCAGACTGAATTTTCTCACCTTTTGTAAATATAACTAATGTTGTCAGATACCATTTACAACAGAAGTTGCATAATGAAGAACTTTGGGTTTTTTAACTGATGAGATCCACCCAAATCACTCAAGCATTGTGCAAGATCACATCTCCTAATAAATATGCATTAGGTAAGCAGAGACTGTGCATTAGATGGGTTCCTGTGAATTTTACTTTGTAAAAGAGATAACTTTTTGTCCCTCTGTGTGCTTCATTTGTGGAAACCTACTCCTTGTACTCTGCAGGAATTGGGTGTACTGAGCCCTGGTGTAAGCTATGGCTGAACTGTGGACAGGAGAGCACTTTGAAAAAGTAAGGGAGTCCATGACACATTACCACCATGAATTAATTAATTATTGGAAGGTGGTGTCAGGACACTCAATGATGCAGTCCAGCAATTATATGCATTACATTGCATTGGGCCAAATTGCCAAGGTAACACGGAAAACAGAAACACGGGTTGAGAAGGTGTTGGAATGCATGAAATAGAAGCCTCTCTGAGTCCCTGAGAGAGAGAAAGGAATGCAGGGATTGAATTGGAGCCTTGAGAGAAACTGAAATATATTAAGCCACAAACATGAAGTAGGAGTGTAAGTTTTAGTTTTAAGTAAGTGGAAACATATCTTAAGTGCCTTAAGAGACAGTGTTAGCTAGTAAAAAGCCCTAAAGCCTAGTTTAAAGTTCAGTAGTGTTACCTTTTGCAAAATTAACTTAGCTCCAGACGTAAGGAAAACTTAGCAGAACAGTGTTTGCAATTCTATATAGAACAGATAGAATTATTTGCGTAAACAGATAGAACTGTATGTGTAGATTTTGGTTAAGGACTGACACTACTTTCACACATTAGAATTAAGCTCAGATTGGTGTAGGAAGAATGCTTTAGAATTGTGTTTTTAGCTGATTGGATAATTTATGAATAAAATCCCCCTGTTTTGGGGTGAAAAGAAGGAAGAAGAAGAAAAAGAAAAGAAGTGGGGGAGCTGCTGCTGCTGCTCAGAACATCAGGACTCTATGCCAGAAAGCTTTTAACATGGACTTTAATGAACTCTTCACCTTCAAAACTGATGTATTTATGAAATAAACCACTTTACAACAACCAACAACTGCTCTTGTCTCTTTAAAAAACCAAGACCCATGCAAAATTTGACAAGAAGGAACATCAGAAGTAGCAGAATTAAGGCAAATTAGAAAGAATTACTATGGGGGGAGTATTGGGTTTTTTGGGAGGAATCTGGGCAGAGGCAAACCAGGTGTGCGCAGGTTCAGTGAAAAGAGCAAATGGATAATGAGATAAAATATCAGGTAAAAACCAAAGAAGGGTGGGATCTTTTGGCACTAGGACTGGGACTGACTATCATTGGTGGCATTTTAAAATGGAGGTACTATGGCCTAAACGTATTCTGGTTTCAGTATCCATTCTGTCTTGGGTTAACATGCAGTCCATGGCATGTCTTGTTTGTGTGTTTCAGCTCATCTATCTGCTTAGATTCCAATTACAATTGCTCTACATTATGCTGAGTTTTGACAAGATTGAGTCTGAATAAACTGGTCAGGTCACTATGATTTGTAGTCCGCACAAGGTGAATTTTATTCCAGTCAAAACCACCATCAGTAACAGTATTGTTCCCTGCATCTTGAAACACAAAAAAAATTACTGATCCATTGCACTGACTTTCCATAATTCTCGGAATAATGGAGGCACACATGAATTCTCAGAATAATGAAGCTCTCAGACATACTCCCACACTTGTTATTTCCATGATCTTCGCTAATAATAGGTGGAAAGTCTGTTTTCACTGAAAGAAACGGTGTTTTGCTTGTTACGGAGATGCTGTCGAACAGGATCCATTTTTTATTACCTAGATCCACATCACAGACCTACTTGGATGCATCCCCCGGTCCTTGCTGAGACACCCTGAGGCTGTGTCCACCCCAGCTGCCAGCCCTGCCCCACTGGCCATGGCAAAAGCAGACAGCTGGGCAAGACATCCAAGGTTCAGCTCAGTGTTGTCCCTGCCCCCAGTTACACACTCCTTCCTTTCTGACAGCAGATTATCACACCCACACAGTCAAACAATTCAATGTTGCAGTAATTAGAAGTTAGGGTCACTGTGAACTGATGGTTGTCAGCAGGCGAAGGAAGTTCGCATTTGTGAACTGAGACTGGATCATGCACACCAAGCCCTGTCCTTGACTCCTCGCCAATATTTCCAAGTCCTCCCCTTGGAATGAATAACCTGGCTGTCAAAGGGCTATAAACCAGCAGAATATTTTTAGTAGTTTACACATTTTAACTGTGGTGCAAGTGCTCATTTTTCATTATGGCATTTCATTGATTTTATATGACAGATGACCCATCCTATTTATAGTCACAGCAGGACCTTCACCTTTCTCCTGAAAACTGTGTTATGTCAAAAACTTCAGACACAAAGCTGGGTATGCACACATTCAAAAGGGCACCTCCACTTCCATAATTTCTACTTTTGCATTTTCCTATTTTAGTCTGCATCTCTGACCATTCCTGATGCAACTCAGTTATCCAGGCTAAGATATCTCACTCTGAAGAAGTTTCTAGTGAAGTTGAGTGCATAATGAATAGCATCTGCATTGCAGAAAAGGGTTTTGAAGAACTAAATCCCCAATGCCAATCAACCTGAGTTCCTTAAAACTGTTAAGATCAGGGATAACTGATAATTTCAGCTCTTCCCTCCCTTGTCTACTGTCTTTGTACCAACTCTGTAACAGTTTTTGTGCACCATTTATGCAGTCGGGATGGCTGAAGGTCAATACTTGAAACTTGCTTCATCCTCAGACCTTGGAGTCTGGTCATGGTCATTAAACCCTTGAAGCAAAGGCTTCCAGTTGAGTCAGTAACTTGTAGAGTCGCACATGTGGGGTGTGTTTCCAGTTCCCAGTTTCCTGTTTTCTTAATCTTCATGTTTCTCTAGGGCACTGATGTTTGGTTTTACTGACTGTACCACGTGCCTCAGGCTGGCAGTCTCTCTAACAGACGCATTCACCATTCTTTCATTCAGTTTCGTAATCCTGTTTCTCTGATGAGCTTTCACATCTGATCCACAAATGGTTCCTAGACTGATTCATCCATTTATCAATCTATTTACAGGGATCCTTATTGAAATAATCTTCCCATTTCCAATCTCTCCACCACATTTTGGTTCAAACAAATATCCAGAATCATAATCCCTGCACTCAATAATCTGAATCTCAAACCACTCATCCTTTTATCACATCATGACCTCTAAAATCACTGTCAGGCCTGCATTCTGGGATTATCTGCCCAGGAGTTCATCCCCATGGATGTTCACAGCTGCACATCCAATGCACTTAACACTGAACTTCCAACAGTCAGACACATTTTGCTTGTGCTGAAATTATAAATTTGTGCTGCAAGGCTTTCTACCCACATGGTATTCTTTTACAGTGGTTGTAAATTATTGTTTTGGTCCTTCCTTACTAAGGACAGGGAATCAAAACCTGAACAGAATCATATTTAAACTCATACCAGTAATATGCCATAATGAGACAGATGTTAAGGAAAAGCAGTTGAAAAAAAAGGTGTTATATGCATATATTGTATTACCATTAATAAATAAAGTGAATTTTGAAGGTTGAGTGTGGTAAGACTATTAGAACTCTACACCCAGATAAAACTATCAAGATGCAATATATTTAAGTACATTATTACATCAGAGAAAACATGAACCATGGTGCCAAGGCATTGTATCTCAACAGATGTAAAACCCATGGAGTCAGAAATGGAAATGCTGTCAAGACACTGTATTTTGATGGTGTAGCCTTGAAGCCCAAGTAAATTGGTGTTGTGTTTCCTGGTACAGAGGCAGGAGGCTGCAGTTTACTTCTGTACTGCTTCAAGGCTGAGATTTGCCAACAGTTGCCTTGTCTGAGCTTGTTTTGGCCCGCAAGGGGTTCTGCATTTGTTTGTTTATCTGTAACAGCAGTTGCCTAACAATCAGATTATGTTTTGACATTAGTTAACTTTGTGCAACTGTATGCTATACTGTTGTAGAATTTTTTATGAAGCTATGGTTAGTTCAAACAGGTCATTATTCTGTGTCTGTGACCTAGAGTTGCCTAGAAGAGTAGGAGTGCAGGATGATAGCAGAGGCCTTGAAAGTCCAGGCACGTGATGATACTAGAGACCCCAGGGTCATAAACATATTACCAGTACTCAGTTACCAGTCACTAACAGAATGTAGCCTTGGGAGCTGGGTAAAACCAGTTTCAAGGGAAGAAAAAAAAAAAAGAACAAGGAACAAGTGTCTAACTGTGAAAAACGAAGTTCACTCCTGTAAATTTTAAAAAGTTTAATAAAGACAATAAGAGACATAAAATAAAGCAAAGAGTTAAAACGGCCGGGTGCCTTGGCGCGCTGCCAAGAGCACACCTGGTATCCCATGGATACCCCTTTTATCCCATCCTTGCTGTGAGGGGTTAATGCATATTCAAGCATGTCCCCTCCCTGGTTCCGCCTTCTTAGATCATGCTCTTGCACAGTCTCAGTTTTTGCTGGTCATCATAATTTTTTTGCTGGTCATCATTATTCTTGCTGGTCAGCATTCTTTTGGAGTCTGGTTTCCTTTTTTCTGCAGATGGTCAGTTGTTGATAAGGATCTGGGCCCCTCATCCTTCTTCTGAGGGCAGCTGAGCTTATCTTTCCCCCCTGCCCACCTGGTACCGGTTTTTTTGATAACAGTTTGCTCTCCATTTCCTGCTGCTGATAACAGCCTGTTTTCCACAGCTTGATCCTCCCATTGTCTTGCCTTGTCCAGATGAAACATATCTTTATTATTCAGAATTCCTATCTAAGCCTATAACTTACTAAGAGAGAAAAGAATATAGTGAAAGCATATAATATATATTTATCAGAATAATTGTGAAAAGCCAATATTTACAACATGAATTCACAACATAACATAATGTGGACTAAACCACAGACAGTGAATTTTGTTATAATAAGGAATTGTGAAGCAATAAAGGAAGAGGAAGATGTGGCGCGTGTTACAAAATATATAAAAATAAATCCAAGCACAGACCCTGGAGTGAGGAAGTTTCCACCATCAGCATCAAATTTCTCCCAATGAAGAACAAGGGACACCAACAAATCTCTTATTTCACAGCCAACCTTTTGCACCAGAAGGGTACTGGGAGGCTGATTCTAACACCAGAGAATGGGAACAGCTACTAGGAAGTTTCCATGCAGATGTTTTAACTGTGAATTAATGTGTCTTTTTCTGTAAAAACTGTATTATTTAAATGTAATATATGTTGGTATAATTCGTGTTTTATTGTACATGTATAAAGTCGGGTATAAAGCATATTTTATGTATAAAACACAAAGGAGATTGCAAAAGCTGCTGGGGAAACCCAGGAAAAGGAGTAATTTGCAAGAGAACAAAGATATCAGCGAGAAGAGATGGGTCCACCCAGGCAAGAAGAGCCTACTAAAGATCCAGTGATTAATGCCTGATACCGATCTAGTCGAAATACTCAGGACCATACATCTTAATGTCCAATTCCCGAAAATCTACTCAAACTCTCTTCCCTTCTGGGAAGACTCATCAACAGACCAGCAGCAGAAATATGAATATGTAACAACACAAGAAGGAGAAGGAAACTGAAGCTGCATAGCCTCAGGCTGAAAAACCTGTATAAAACTCAGCTCTCCGAAGGACAGTTTGTGAACTTGGGGGAGCCAGAGGCTGGTTCTGAGTTCACGCAGTGCCCCGGGCTCAACGCTGACTTTGATTGTGGCTGTTCCAAAATTCAATTTTTCAAATTTTTCAATAAAATCCTTATTGATAAAATTTGGCTGATTTAATTTATAACATTATTAATGTTGCTACCAGTGTCACAAGATTGAAAGCAATGTTTTTCTGTTAAGACATTAGGTATGCAAACAATAAATTGGACTAGTAGAAGGTATTTCTTTAGTCCACAAAAATGGTACGTTGCAGCCCAATGTCAAAGAAAACCAAAACCCTGTAATTCAAACATTGCACAAGGGGCCTATAACATAAGCAAGTGTAGGATCTCTTGAGGACATGTATGACTGGTGTCAGAGCAAGAACTGTCTTTAGATGTACACCTGTTGCAACAACAACAACAAAGCCCACATACCACAAGCAGGGTAACACTTATAACTCAAGTATAATCATGAAAACACATGGCACGGGCACCATTGTCTCAGAATCAGGCGTGTAGAACCAATCACTACCATATATAATCATGCTGCCTATTTCAGTTTTACCTTAGTAAGGGCAAATACACCTCTGAGGTTTGTGTTGTCTCCCATTACTTCTACTTGAAGCCTGTTGTAATATGGGTGCAACCATTTGGGCCAAGAGATTAATTTTTGGCAGTATTTGCTTGCTCAGGCAATAGAAATCTAAGAAACTTTTTCCTCCCAATCAATCTGATAAACTGTGCCTTAGAAGGGATTTCAGGATCTCTGACCATATGTTGAGGGTTAAGTATCCTTCCTTTTGTTCCTTCTCGCCTATGGAATTTTTACCCATTAGTTGTGGGGAAACCTGATTTCTGGCACTTATTGGGTGCTTGAGAAACACAAAGAATTCGGCCGGGGATCAGGAAAAAGAGAGGGAAGGGGCAGCTGCGGAGGGGCTGCTTTCTTCAGCTTCAGAGCAGGACAGACGCTCGGAGCGGTTGTTGCTGCGAGAAAGGAATAATTCGCCATCACCCAGACGGAGCTGCTGCTTCTTCTTTGTTGGTGGCAAGTCTGTCCTGCCGGGATGTGCCAGTGCCAGGCACCGCCATGGAGCTGCTGATACACCTCAGCCACCAGCCCAGGATCTCAGCTCATCTCTGCTGTTCCAGCTGAGTGTTCCTCAGAGCCCTGCAGGAGCACCGGGACTGACTGCCCGAGGGGGTTTGTGGAGCAAAGCCTCTCCTCCATCCCTTCCCGTCTCACCAAGAAAAGCTGTCACGGGGTCCCTGGTTCTGTTTTCTTGCTAGTGCTGTAGTTATTGTTTGTTTACCTTCTTATAAATACTAGTAAAGAACTGTTATTCCTATCCCCAGATCTCTGCCTGAGAGCCCCTTGATTTCAGGATTATAGTAATTCAGAGGGAGAGGGTCTACATTTTCCATTCCAAGGGAGACTCCTGCTCTCGGTAGCAGACACCTGTCTTCCAAACCTGGACACCATATATACCGGGAACATTTGTTTTGTCTAAACATTTCCAAACATGGACTGCACCACCTGATTTGCAGCTGATTGGTTTTCTGGAGGTTGTAGCTAGGACCAGCTTGCCTTTATGTTGTTTTTTTTTGTGGTAAAACTATTGCCTTTGGCAACGCGGTTAGCATGGTGGCTAAGAAGGGTGTGTTGTATCTGGCATCTTTAGCTTGAAAAGTTGCCAATTTCAATTGTCTTACAGCCTCTTCCTGTCTTGGACCTGTCACAAAATGAACAAAATGAAGGTTTAATTTGCTTAAAAAATCACCATCAAAGGTTTTGGTGAAAACAGATTTCAATATGAATTTGCAAAAGCACAACAAGCGAGGTTCACCCTACTACTATTACATGCATAATTAATATAAACAAAAAGAAAAATAGATCAAATTTAGAGTGATTTATATGAAGGTCAGGGATGTAAAAGGAGTAAGGCAGAAAAGGGTAGGCGTGACCCTCTCTAAACTTCCCAGAGAGCAGTCTGGGTGTAGCTGGATACAAACTTAGGCTTGGATTTAATCAATGGTTTATTGTCTAAAGGATTTAGCAGCCCTTAAATGTTAAATTAACCAATAATCAATTACAACCACGACAACAATGACAGTTATGGATTCAAGATAATAGCACATATATTTGCTATAAAATGTTCAAATCAATACACACACAAAGATATGTATATGTACAAAGGCACACCTATTAAAAACTTCCCTCAAGAATGAGTGAAATACCCACATCTAATGCCTTTTGTTGTATCTCAGTGGAAGGGGCTGAGCCTCAAGTAGCTGGGATATTAGCCCAGGTCCCATTACCAGCCAAAAGTCTTCCTAGTTTGACAAACTTGGGAGTTCACACACTCAGAGAGGTCCCATTCAGAGGGAGATGCTGGTGCAGCCCACTGCAGTTCAGAAGAGATCAAAGGGTCTTACTTAGGAATGCTGTTTATAGGGTCATGAGATGGTTGCCTTCAGTCACCAGTAAATTTTCTGTCTGCAATCCAGGACTGGCAATTACTGAAATTTTCAAAATTCCAGTAAGGGTGGTACTGTTCCACTCAGGCTACAATTCAGATAACTGATGTTTCCAGGCTGTTAGGGGATGACAGATTATTCCCACTCTCCTCTCCCACCTTGTCCAGGCAGCAGGAGTTCCTGGTATCATCAGAGCTGCTCCCACCTCAGCCTTGAAAGAGTTCCCAGTACAGTCAAGGGGCACTTCACTGCTCAACTTTCACACAAAGGCCAGGGCCACAATTGCTGAGAGGAGATGCAAGCAGGCCAGAGAAGAGGGGGTGAGGATGCACGCCCACAGGACCCCATTCCCACTCAATAAATGCATCTGTTAGGATTGAGTAACGGTCACATGGTATTCATGAGCCTAATGTGTAACTTAAAGATTGTGTAATTAATCAATGTGTTTAATCATGAGCAGACGTACAGTATATTTTTCTGTCCGTGGGAAACACCATGTGTCTTTGATCACCAATTGCATTTATTCTTCCTAGGAACTGTATGATTATTAATGTAATAAGGATATTAGGATATATTGCCAAGGGAGTTTCCAAAGCTAAGTCCACATCCCAAATCTGATTGCTATTGGGACTGAAGACATTGTGAGCAAAGCACTCACTACAGGTGTGCACAGGTGACCCCAGAGCTGCCTACCCTCACCATGGACAGGGTCTGTGCAGTGTGTCATGCCATCATCACTCCAATGACTAGGTCCTTGTTCCTCAGTTATATTCCTGTGGGTGTTCCACCACACAACTTCTTTTTTCTCCTTGTTTTTTCTAAACCTCTTTATTGTCAGCCAACACCTATAACTCATATGCCCAGAGCTTCTATTTTCCTTATTCAATAAGCCACTCCTCAATCTGTTTTGCTGTTAATGTAGCAAAATGAGAATGAGAGGGTGCTTTTTGTTTTAAACAATATTGATTTACCTCACATTTGTGTTCTTATAGCATCAAACACACAACCACTAAGAATGCCGGTCATATTTCATTTGTCTTGGCCAGATCACTATGATAGTCTGTGGTCTGGCCGAGAGGACTTGGATATGGTAAGGGAATATCAGGTGAAGAGTAGTCATCTTGTCTCTTTTGACTGGGGAAAAACAGGTTGGTTTTGAATGTGCCTTTCACTCTTCAAGCTACTTCTGGAGTTGGCAGTAGCTGTAAACTTGGCTTTTCTCACCCTGTCCAACCTCCCTGAACTACCTTTGCTGATACATGTATCTCCCTCTGGAGATTTTATGGATCAAATACTGTTCTTTAACTTCCTGCCATTCTCCACATCTTCAGCTCCATCCTTCATTTTCCCAGTATGCTCTCTTATGTTCTGGGGTCTTGGAGACAATCTGGTTTCTGTGCTGCAACAGTCACAATTCTTTTAACCCTTCTGTTTTAACTCTTTCTGCTGATGCTTTCAGACACATTTTATATTTGCCCACTTTAGTGTTCCTACCACAAATCTGCATCAATAGAATCAGTGACTGTGTAGCTTTTGTATGCTCTGTCTACATTATCAGTCACTGTATGTGGTTCCTACCTTTTCTTTCTTTTCCAATGAATGAGTCTAACCACTTCCACAATGAAGTGGTGGAAAGATATCTTCTTGCCTTCTCACTTTGGATTCTCTGCCAATTTATATGGCAGTTAATGAAACAAAGCTCGCTTCAAGTTCCTACAGATAAGGAAAGTGATTTCTGCTTCATAAATCAGCTGACTCTGTTTATTCATATTTTCACCAGCAGAAGTATCAGTATGTGCGTGTCCCAGTAATCTGGCCAGGACAGTTTGTGCACATGTTGGACAGGACATGCCAGTACTGAATCCTGCCTACATTTCCTACGTTCCTCTTCATTGCTAAAAAGAAATTGCTTTTGGTTAGCCCTTGAGAGTAAACAGTTACTGTGATCTTGGTGTTTAGTTTCACTGCACGTGAGTCTCAGACAACACTGCTGGGTAATTGTTTTGCTTTTGTTTTCCTTTTCTAGTTCCATTCTGGCTCCAACCCAATTCCATTATCCTCCTGTCATCTTACCTCATGGTTTCATTTTCTTGTTCTCTGGTCATTGAATGAAATCATTCACAGGTTGCACTGTGATCCAGGTAAACTCCTGACCTTAGATAACAATATATGCCATTATTTTAGTTCTTGTTCTACTGTTTCTTCTCATGTTTCCACTTGCCCAAGCACATTTCTCACTTCCAGAACAACCTGAGTATTCACAATGCAAATGTCTGCAAAAGTTCCAAATAAAAGTTTGGGGTTCATTTGCAGATTAGGATTCCAAGTTGCTTTCTATTTGTGCCATAGTATTTCTATTATAAGTGCCATCAATCACTTACATCATGTATATGTTAAATTGCTGGTTGTATTTGTCTATTCTGTTGTCTAATAAGTTCTAGCTGAACTCACCACAGGAAAGCTTTTTGCCCCTGTCCTGGGGTGACTTTATGATACTGGTATCCCCAATCGTCTGGTTTATGTTATATATTAAGTTCTGCACCTTTAAGACTGGCTTTGAGAGCAAGAGAGGAGGAAGAAGAAGCGCGCAGTTTGTGTTAAGGAAAAACATCACTCCCACACATCCCGCTCCTGGACTGTGGTGTCTGCAGCACGGACAGACAGCGGGACAGAGCTTCTCTCTGGCTTTTAGTTAGTTTTAGTTAGCTGAGGCAGAGGAGTTCCCTGGACCTTTGTTTGTTTTTTTCCCAATTTTCTTGGATCTGTGCAAGCCTGCTCTGGACTGAACACCCAGCCAAACCCCGGGAGCTCACGCCTGTGGCCCACCGGGGCCTGGGCCTCGGCACTTTCCAGCGCCGGAAGGACTGATAAGAACCTGAGCGAGCCGAGCTACACCACATGAAAAGGACTTTTCTTCCTAAACTTGCCATCCCATCGAACAGCAAGAGGTTTTATTATTTAATATTACTCAATTTCTGTTAAATAAACAGCTTTTTCCACTTCTCTCTAAGGAATTTTTTTTCTTTTCCCAGACCAGTTAGTGGGAAGGGGCATTTCCCTGGAGAAATCCCCATTTGGAGTTTTCCTTCCTAATTTGCCCTAAACTAAGACAGCCCCTGAGGTGTATTGTCTGTTATGCTTTCCAGTTCTTCTGGGTCTTTTTGTTAAGGACACTTTCAGTATAGGTTAATACACTGTTTTAAAAGTTGCTAAGGCATATTCAGTATTTGTGCACCTAGCAACCCAGGATTGCATAGTGTCTTAAGAACAGAATCTTATCAAATGCCTTAAAAGTTGTCTTACAGTTTTCTTAGCTCACCTCTCTGGAGGATATGTGTGTCATCCACAGCACTGCAAAGAACTTGAGACCTTAGAGAGCTTTTTGTGACAAAACCAAGAGCAAAACCAAGCTAGTGACTGCCAGCTACAACAGTGCAGCCCCAAATATGGGTTCTACCCAGTGTGCAAGAAGCCAATTCCCACAGAGTTGAGATATTTATTTCATGTCTGCTCAGAAATGGGTACAACATGGCAAATCTGAATTAGCACCCACTCAGTAGTCCAGCTACCCACTTTTATACACTTCAGACTGTGGAAGAGAAACATTTCCCCTGCACACAACAGTCTAAACCTACATTTAGTCCTGTCTTCAGTGTCTTCATTACTCTTCCTAGGTTGCATCTGTGTTTGTGCTGCTAGTTGCTAGGTGGTCATAATCTGCTTCCTGGTGGTCATGGGACGAAGGCTTGTAGTCTTCCTCGGTCAGGAGTTCATTCTCGATGTGAGCACGCAGGCATTGGTTCTATACCAGTTATGCAATTTACAGTATACATCTCCTAATAAGGAGATGTTCTAGTTCCTGTTTGTACAGCCGGATACCGTGGTTTGGCCTTTCTGCAGTTTCAGCAACCACAAAAGTTTGGCGCAAATGTTCAAACAAAATTTTTCTTTGGCCTTATCAACAGTTTTGTTCCAGTGTTATCTCCTTGTTTGGCAGATTTATGGTGTCATCTTGTCCTCCCTTCTCTGCAGCCAGGACTTGATTCCTGGATTCTGATGGTTATCTTACAGAGATAGGGCTTATTACAACACCAGCCACCATTTGTTCAGCTTCTCTCCTGAGTTTCCATAATTTTTACAAGAGTCCAAGCGATGATATAGTTTGATGGAAAAATTTCATCCCAAAGCTAGACTGGTAATGCCTTGCCTGTTCAGGGCAATCTGTCCCTTTGCTTACTACAAACCCCCTTTAAACACACTTCCTTACTACCTAGATGCTAAACAGAATGCTGCCTTTCAAGGGCCAGTTTGTACCTCTGTTTATTTGCAAATCAGTCTCTTGAGAGAAGAGTCTGAGGTTGCCTGGAGTACCCCAGCTCTGAAGGGGGTACCTTTGCCATTTAGCCATTGATTCAGACAGGCTAAGTTTGGCTGAAGCTTTTGTAGAGGATCAGCCTCTGGGATCTGTGGTAATTTAAATGTTGCAGTTACTGTTTCCTTTCAGGTTTTTCTAATGGTTTGATTTGATTTCTCTGTACCTCCATTAACTCAAGGATTTTCTAGTACCATGAAAGTGTGTTTTATAATTTCTTTTCTAACAAATCGGTTTAACTAATTCCCTGAAGTGTGAGTGGATTTTATGAAAGGGCCTCCTCTGGAAACCATGTATTCTGTCAGGTGTGGAAGAGCATAAACCTCCATGGTGTCCTTTTCTAGGTGAGTTTCAATCTAGTTGGTTAATGATATCAACAAAGAGAAGCAAATAGTTATTTCTCCTTGCTGTAGTTCGCAGGAACCTTGCATGGGTGATGCAAATGTCATGGTGAAGACCCTGAGTCTTATGGTACTGAATCTTTACTCTCCTTTGGCTCATTATAGCTGTGACTTTTCTGATTAATTAAGCCTTAGACCACTGGAGTTTTTTGTGGGGTTTTTTTTCCCTTTAGCATAGGTATTTAGTGCTGGTTTATTTGGGGCTTTTTTTCCTGAGTGTAGGTATTTAGTGCTTGTTTGGAGGATTTTCAGGACTGTTGGATTGAACTCCTATCTGCTGTGACCAGTACAACCAGCTTTCTGCTTCTGTAAATTCCCTGCACTTCTGCAGGGCTTTAGAAACATGTGCACATACATTATGTCATAC